>NC_140581.1:534284374-534945433 GCF_964204655.1 Triturus cristatus | reverse complement strand
TTGCGGAGGCTTAGTTTTTCTTTTTCCAGTACCCCCTGGGCCTATTTCTTACATTTGTATTGTAATTTTACCGCTGTGGTGTGAAAATGAAATGGAATATAAAAAAGGGTTGCCAAAAGAAAAAATACCAGCCATGTATATTTAAAGAGCCTGCAAAGACCTTGCTTTGACACTAAAAAGGGTCTTAAATAAAAAAGTATGTATTCATTTGTAATTGGACTTTCTGTCTGTTCCTTTTATTTTCAGTCAAGAAACATTCAGGCAGCCCTAGAACACATTTAAAAGTGCTTTATATTTGCTTTTCGAAGTACGCACAGATAAGTGCTGTAAATAGGGCTTTAGGTGACTGTTCATTTTTGTACTGTCTGGGACATCAAAATAATGAGCTGGAAACCCTAATCATAAGACTGGAAGTTTGTTGCAGGATCAGCACATTATTTATTTCCGCCACCCTTGATCCCTGATTAACCTCTTCGGTGCCCGTGACGAGCTGGACTCGTCATGGGCCGCGGTGGTGCTGTGCCCATGACGAGTCCAGCTCGTCACAAACCCCGCCCGCTAATGTAACGGCCGGCACAGGGCGGGGAAAGGGGCGGGCACCGAAGGGGTTAATGCCATAATAGAAATAGTATAACTTATATCTGAAACCCTACGCCCCGTCAATAACATGCTGATTAACTTCAAGTGTCTGGGAATTCACCCTGCATTCAGACAACTCACTCCTCATTCTCACTCTTCACTTTTACGCTCACCCTGCACTTACAGCGCATAGTTATGGTTTTCCCGCATTTGCCACATAATCCATCATCTGCTGCATAATTTGCAGATTAAAAAATGCAGCAGCACGTTACCTCACAGTGGAAGGCCCTTTCTAAAGGTTGACTGGTCACCTTTCTGTTGCTTATTGCTATATGTGGGTATTAATGTGGTACTTATGAAGGGCAATTAAGGCCAGGACAATGTTAACAAGTGTAAAAATAGCAAAATAGTGCAGTAATGCTATCACAAAATATGCAGCATAATTTGACTTTGTTTGCTGCAGAATTTAGTCAACCATGCTGCATAACTTGGCCCTCTCCTGCCGCATAATTCCAATGGCCCTGTTTATAGTGCTATGAGGTCCCAGCCTGTGGCAGAAAGCACTGTGAATATGTAAGTCATTATTTTAAAACAGTATTTACATACTCTAAGCTAGGCTGCTGCAAAAATGATGCAGTGATTGAGATAAAACACGTTCTTACAAAACATACTTTTTAGTAATAAGTAATCAAACTGTATCTAATGCAGACATTTTTGTAAGTGTCTCCACTATTCCAGATCCCAGCTGATAACTCCTTTACATTACATCTTAAAAAGAATAGATCTTTGCCACCATAAAGCTTTAAGCAGATCCATTGGAATTATTCAGCAGAAGAGGACAACATTATGCAGCAGGTTTGACTAAATTATGCAGCAAGAAAAGGTAAATTATGCGGCACTGCGACACATTTTGTGGTTAGCATTACTTCATTATTTTGTCATTTTAACTCACAGTAACGCTGTCATTGGAAATATTTCACCTCATTAGTACCAGTGTAGCACCCAAATACAGCAGTAAGCAACTACAAGATTACCAGTCAATCTTTGCCTTCCACTGCTCCGGGACACTTTGTCACGCTTAAAGTCACTTTTGTTCTGTTTGAACTTGAATCAAGTTTTTTTGATGAAATCTGTAGATTAAGTAGCAAATGCAGTACACTGATAATTATGTGAAAAACGCTGCTGCAGAAACTCATAATTTCATGGTTTCTTTGAAATTTTCTGCACTACCACCCACACTTTGATTTCAGGCAGAGGCATCTCAAAGTCAGTATTAACCATTCAGGGGCAGGTTTTTTTGTGAAAGCTGAGTCCATGGGGTGGCAGGTAGATGACCAGCAGGGTTGCATTCAGATGCAGAGCCCTAATCCTCTCGATCCTTGGGGCCTCACAGTAATGGTCTAGGACAGTGGTTCCCAAACTTTTTCAACCCACGGCTCCCTTGACCTATTGCCCGTTGGCCACGGCTCCCCATTATTTTACATTTTTTGTAGGTGAAGGGATGTAAGCCCAGCTTTGTAACTACTCCCATTTTTCACCCTGAAAATAATGGGATGAAGCAGATGGAGGTATTATAATCATAGATGTAACAAAATAAAAATATGACAGCTGTTTAATGAAAAACTTGAATTTGTTAAGTAAGCCAGAAACAATAATCTGAGGTCTGCATATGGAATTTTTAAAAACTATCTTTTGTTTTAAAAAATTGCCTCTAGCGGGGCTCATCCCAGGGAGCCAAGTGGAACAGGTGATGGGCGGGAGACAAATTAAATATTTATCATTTACACTTTTTGCAAGATTGCGTTAATGTGCCAATGCAAGCCAGCAGCAGTAGAGTGAATGTAGAGTAGTATACTTATCAAATTATTTGTCATCCATTTCAATGCAAGCACTAAAGTTGACATGAATAGATCTACCCAAAAAGCCAATGGATGAACACTCCACTGGGCATTCGTTGGCATCTCAGCACGCCGGAGCTGATCGGAACTGTAATTTGAGCTTAAAGTTTACCCGAGACTTTGACTTAGAGGACATACATTTGTTATTTACAGCATCTGTTCGCGGCGCCCCTGTTTAGCTTTCAAGGCGCACCAGGGTGCCGCGTCACACAGATTGGAAACCTCCGGTCTATGAGACAGAAGAAAGATATTGTCAAAGAGAAGGCTAAGAAAAGGGAGCACTGTATGCAGACTCATTTTTATGTTTACAAATGGCCAGAGACAGCTTCTTCAGAGAGATACCCCAAAGAAGGAGACAATATAAGTGTTTATGTTTTTTAAAAGGGACATTCATTAGTGAAGCTGGTACTGCTACCCAGTGTGTAAGTGGCCACTGCTGGTTATCATAAAGGAGCAGATGCAGCAGGACTGCGGCCCAGGAATTTGGGGGCCCACTGCATCACAATTATGACTGTCTACCTTTAAAAAAAGGGGCATCAGAGCTTACTGTCCTTTCAAGCATTAGGACAGAGGTGATGATCCATCATGGAGGGGAAGAGGTAAAAAAGGCAAAGGAGATAGCCTGCTACTCAGGACTGCAGTTATCATCAGTGCAGCAGGAATAGTTGCATTGGGGTCAAAGAGTGTGAGTGGCTCACAACACCCCAATTATGGGGAGCAGTTTGTTTGGGATATCTGTTTTGTTTGATGCATTTGCTGTTTTATAGGTCTCATATTTGGTGCAATTCATAAGCTATAGAAAAAGCATTCCTGAAATCATCTCATAAGCCCCACTCCCTGCACGTAGCCATGTCCTCCCGCTCCCCCAATCCTTGTCATAAAGTTTTGGAGGGGGGCCCGACCTCAAAACATTTTGCTTAGGGGGGGCTCAGAGTAAAAAAGTTTGAAGACCTCTGTATTAGAGTGTGAGGAGGTGTGTCAGACTATCACGTGGATGATGTCATCAGTGATGTCATTTGAGATGTCATCAGTGATGTCATGAGTGATGTCACTGACCATGTCATGAGTGATATAATATGTGATGTCATCACCAGTGCATTGCAGGCGCGCAAGTTACAGTTAGCTTAACTAACTATAAAGGGTGAATTTCCCTGGTTTTATATGAGTCAAATATCCAACTTACTATTACGTCTCTGAAACCTATGGTTTTTTCAGTGAATCTTCTAAGGTTTTTTAAATGCTAATTCTAACTATAACGTCCCTGAAACCTATGGTTTTTTCAGTGAATTTCAAAAAAATTTTAAATGCTAATTCCTGTCTATAATGTCCCTGAAACTATGTTTTTTTCAGTGAATTTCTAAGGTTTTTTAAATGCTAATTCCTAACTATAACGTCTATAAAACCTATGGTTTTTTCTGTGAATTTCAAAGGTTTTTTAAAGTTCGAACTACTACTGTGCTATTTGTCATTAGTACTGTTTTTTCTAACTTTTCAACTACATAAAATAAACTGCAAAACTGCTATTTAATGTAATATATTTCACAAATTACAGTGAGTTTTTAAATAACACAAAATGTTTTAACATTCAGAAAAAAATGTTCTACCTTTTTTGCTGTCATGAGCTTCTACTTAACTTCACTATTCATAGTGATGTCAATGTAGATTCATCATAAACAGCAGGAAAAAAAACAATCAACTAGATTGTTAAAAAAAAAAAATCCCTAAGTATCGCAAATATAATACAAAATCAACACAAATAACACATCCAATACTATTTCCAATCTTAAAATCTTACCTTTACTTTGTAGTTTCTGTTCACATTTTGCAATACGCCAAACAATGTATCAAAAATTTGGCTTTGAATTCATCCAGTATGAATTCCTTAAAGTATCTTTACACCTTCCCACCTGGCCGAATGATGTATCTAAAATCTTTGTTTCAGAAATATCAAGTATGAGTTGGGTAATTCATAAGGCAATCTCGGTTTCATTTCCAAGTGTGTATCGTTGCAGTGACTCCAACCATTATTACACTTTAAATACACTATATATTGTCCACTTGTGGTAGTACTTCCAGCATGGAAATTAATAGCAACTGTTGCAAAAGTTCTTCCAGAATTAGTTACCTGACTATCACCAAAAATGTTAATTTTGGTTTCCACTTTTCTTCCATTTGGTCTACAGCTTTGCAGCATTATAATCAAATATTTTCCATATCTTTGTAGGCATAATGTAGATAGCATTGTTGATTTACAACGAGAACAGATCATCTCATGATCAGCTTCTTTTACTAATTTGGAAAATGGTACAGAGATGCAGTCAGGTATTGTCAAATATAGAAATCGTTCTCAGTCAACTATAGTGCTTGAAGTTAATGAACACTGTTCACATCTATGTTCCGAATTTGTAACTGAGTCCAAATAAACTCTCAATCTGAATTCCTTCATCTTCTAGTACTCGAAGCATAACCATCAGAAATTCTTGTGCATCTTGTTGTATATTAGCACTGAACGTTAAATCTCTAGTACATGTATCCAACAGTTGGCGAATACCAGAAGCAGAATGGATCTTACTTCTATCAGTTCTCACTTCTTAAATTAAAGTATAAAGTGCCGAACATAATCTTTTTTCCTGACTTTCCATAATTTCACGATAAACATGTTCAAGATAAAATATAATGTTTAGAATAACATTACCATAGCAGTTGACACCAGAAGCATTTTCTAATTGGTATCCAACAACATCATTACTTGTTTGTATTTTCGGTTTCTTTACATCTTTTTTTTTCTCTTGATTTTGCTTCTGTTTTCCAACCACAGTTGATTCTTCAACATGTTTGTGTTTTGAACTCACAACACGTTTCTCATAAATAGGATATTCACCAAAACTTGAATCATAAAGCCTTCTCAAACGATTATATTCTCTTACACAATTAACATCAGCACTAACCTTGTTCTCATCAAAATCAATTATAAAGAAACCAGACAACGTTCTAACTCTAGAAAATGCAACAAATACCATTCCCTCTTTAAACACAGTTCTTCCTACATTTACCAAAGCATTATCTACACTTAAACTTTGAGATTTATGAATAGTTATTACATATGATAAACACAAGGGAATCTGTTTTCTACGAACATACAAGTCTTTTACAAGCAAAAAATGCACAGCACAACTCGCAATCTGTTTTACCTCTGTAATCTGATCAAATTTAACTTTCAAGAAATCAATTCCATTTCTATTTTGATATTTCACAAAATCAACAACTTTCCCCATTGCTCCATTCACTAAACCTTCTTCTAAATTCAGATTACGCCTCAAAATTACCCGACAGTTAAAACATACATCTACAAAAATTTCTAATTCAGCAGTTTTTGATACAGACTTTTCCAGAGAATCCAATTTAGTCTGTAGTTTTTCTGAAAGAAGAATTGTTATCCCTTGATGCTCTATTTTATCAATAGTTTCAATGTGAACTATTTCTTGATTTTCTAATTTCATAAGCTCTCTATTAAATGTATAACACTCTTCCACTGTAGGCATTAAGCCAACTGCAGACTTTTTTTCTTTCATTTTCTTGTACATTACTTCTGCTGGTGTGTTTTTATTTGTAAACAAGTTCTTTAGTAGACGACTTTGAAAAGCTTCTTTACCATGTTTACTTAGAACACCAATTCTTACATCTTTTAGAATATTTGCATAATCTTCATCTCTTGCTTGTCGCATATTCTGAGTGAGTTCTTTATATTCAAACTTTAACCACAGATTCACATTTCCAATACTTCCCAGAGATTTCTTTGTGTCCTCATGTAGAAGAGTTTTAAACACTGGTTCTCATTTTACAGGGGTTAGTTGTAGCAGATCTCCAAATACAATTAAATATTTTCCTCCCAAGAGAACATCATAATCTGTTTTTAATACCTGTTGCAATCTTATGTGTACAAAAGCAAGCATTAAGTTTGAGACCATGATCACCTCATCTAAAATGTATAGTTTCATTTTCTTCAGCACTCTTGACACTTCATGAGATGCTTCTCCAGACAACTTCTGATATTGTAATTTATTATCATGCTCAACTGGTAACATCAGTAATCTATGCAAAGTAACTCCTTTAACATTGTGTGCAGCTAATCCAGTTGGAGCTGTTACCACAGAACATAAATGTGAACCAGTAGTTTTTTTAAGATAACTGTTCAAAACTTTAATTAAAAAACTTTTACCTGTCCCAGCTTGACCACTGTTGTACATCAGAAGAGGTTTAAAAGATGAACACACACATTCTTTTTTTATGCAACAAACCATGTTCTATCACTTCTCTCACTTGTACATATATTTCTTTCTGTTCAACATTTAGTTGTTCTTCTAAGTTTTCCAATGTAATATTCTCCTTGTGTGCTTGTTGCATTGCAATTTCGACTTCATGCATAGCAATTGCTGCTTCATTTTCCAGTACTGGTTGTCCAAGAGGATCTTTACTACATTGACCACTACTGTGAACCAACAGATAGTTGAGACGGGGATTAGAAAACCAGACGAGGATTAGTGTACTCGGCCAGTCCTAACACCAGCTTTGTAAATAGAGGCAGAAAGGCTGTTTTTTAACACAAAGCTGCAGAAAAAGCAGAATAGACTTTGTTCGCCGTGCTGCCTGAGTGATGGCAACACAAAATGGCGGCGGAGCAAAAAATGGTGGGTCGATTCGAACGCGATCGGAAATCGAAGTTCCTCAGACCCTCCTTTTGCCAGAACTCAGGCAAGATAGACTCATGTTAATCTGAGTCAATGTCGATAGCCATGAGGTCATCGAGCTGTTGCTGTAACATCATTCTTATATTTTCTGTTACTTGTGGTTTGGGTTTAGGGATGCACATAGTAGCACATAGGTCACAGATGGCGGGACCACAGTGTATACAAAGGCAACAAGAAAAGATAATGGTCAGAATTATTCCAAGGAATGTCAATACTTTCCAACCCCATTTGGACAGTAGTTCCCAAAACCACTCCGTAAAAGACCAATCTCCTTCGTCTTGATGAATCGACTCAGAGATTATGTGCAACTTGGAGATAGCTTGGTATACTGTCGGAGCGTCATTAGGTATGAAAATACAGCAACTTGACCCGATCAATTTGCACACTCCACCACGATCTGCAAGAACAAAATCTAAGGCAATTCGATTCTGTAAGGTCATAAGACGATCCGCCTGTAGTTCTGCCGTGATGTTACTTAAGGCTCCTACATTGATGTCTATTGTGGTCTCTACGACACGAACCAGTTGCCTTATATTTCTGCTATTAGCCATTGGACACCAGAAGGGAAGAAATCCTTTAAGGAAATCTCCACCATCTTGTCCTGCTGTGTCCTTCGAATCAATAATCCCTCTGCCGTATCTGTTTCGATGATGATTTGCGGGAGCGGTGTAAGTAGGGGGAAGAAGGAAAGCTATATGTAGCAAGTACCAGAGAAACCCATTGGCAACCATGTGTAAGCTCTATTATAACAGATGAAATATGTGCCTTGAGACGGCACTAGAGGAGGCGAGTTCTGAGAGGAATAAACGTATGTGTGGGAACAGTTATTTTTTTGTGTGGTGTCAGAAGAGCGATCGTTAATTTGTAGACAGAAATTGCCCTGATGTGGTATAGTCCAAATCGGTGAAGACTTTCCTTTCTTAACTTTATCACTAAGGCTAGACATACGTTCCAGTGAGTGTACGCTTTTCTTTCGTCAATGGAGATCTTACTATTTTCCATGATTTTAGCCATAGCTACCATTCCCTTAATCAAAGAACTATGACTAAAATCCGGATCACTAACATGTGAACTAATGGATCGACTGAATTTGCTTTGATAAGCATTGGAGAAGATGACAAAATAAGCCCAAGCAGAACCCTCATAAGAAAACGGAAGAACTAAATACGGCATTCCTTTCTCTGTGGTATGTGGCATAAGTCCACACACCCAACAGTCAGTTGTATTGACCACTAACTGATGTTGATGTAATAACTGAACAAAGGAATTGTTATAATATTCAGTTTTTCTAATGAGTTTATGTTGAGGAAGAGTATGAAAGAGATGTGGAGAGACAGTTGAAGAAGACGGAGAGGAAGAAGGAGAGACAACTTTTTGCTGCAGAGCATAAATAATCCAACCTATAAACGCCAAAGCAATACACAATAATATAATAATACATAAGGTTATATTGAAACGACTGTACATTATTTTACAGGATTCTTTCTTCATTTCATCCCTTCTCTCTCTTTTGCTTTGTATAGTTTCCATCTTTCTAATGGATGCTCACGGCAATCTTCCTCGATCACTTAATCACGATTGTCTGCCGTCCTATGACACTGCAAGTCCTGTAGGCCTATTGCCACTACTCAGGTTGTAATTAAGACTCCTACCGTGACCCTGCAACCGGGACAGAATACTACACATGAGAGAAATCTTAAGAGTTCTTTGTTCTAGGTCTTAGATTGTAGTGTTCCTTCCCAGGAGTGTTTTGATCTTGGAACAATGTTTGTGGACTAGTCGTATCCAAGCGACGATGTGATGGTATTGCTTCCTGCAGAATGTCGTCGTCCTCTTTCTCAGACAGTGTCCCACTCAGGCGTGCATCACTAAAGGGCACAAATCGTGGAACCTTTTCACTTTCAAAGTCACCAATGCCCCTGCTTACCCATTGATCGTAAGGTAAAGGCAAAGGCACTTTCTTACAATGCACGCCATGAATCCAATTTTTATTTCCTTCGACCTTAACTGCTGTTCTCGTGGTGAGCTAAACCATCCGGGGCTCTCTCCACCTGGGTTCCAAATTTCTCGTCCTTTGGAAATTCTTGGTGCAGACCCAGTCACCTGGTCGGATGGAATGACCTGGGTCCGTGGAGGCCTCCGGCAGAGCACTCTGAACCTGTTAATGGAGAACACGTAATTTAGTCGTAAGATCATGCAGGTAGTCAATCAACATTGGATATGGCAAGTCTGAGTATTTCTTAGGGTGAGGGACTCCCCATACATTAGCAGGGTGTCCAAAAACCACTTCGTAAGGGCTAAGTCCCAAACGAGAGTGTACTGCAGTTCTGGTGGACAGCAGAGCTAATGGCAAAGCATCGGGCCAATTCAGTCCTGTACTAGCTTGAACCTTCGCTAGTTTTAACTTCAAGGTTCCGTTGTAGCATTCTACTAAACCTGCTGACTGTGGATGATTTGCCGCATGGAACTTTTGCTTGATACCAAGACCTGCACAAACTTTTCGCATGACTTGGCCAACAAATTCGCTCCCATTGTCACTCCAGACAATGCGCGGCAAACCAAACCTGGGGAAGAACTCTTCTAATAGAACTTTAGCTGTTGATAAGGCTGTGTTGTCTATTAAAGGGAATGCTTCTATCCATCTAGAAAAGGCACATACTACCACCAGAACGTATTTAAGGTTGTTGCATCATTCCATATGAATATAATCAATTTGCAACACCTCAAATGGATATGTCGGAGAAGCAAAGTGACCCGCTGGGGTTGGGGTTCCCTTTCCCAGATTGTACATTAAACAAATAATACAATGTTTCACTACATTATCTGCGCATTTTGGGATTTGTTCGTTTTGCCACACTGGAGCCAGAAGTTTGCATATAACTTTTGCACTTAAGTGGGCTGGACCATGTGCCATAGTAACCACTGG
Organism: Triturus cristatus; assembly: GCF_964204655.1. Classification (NCBI taxonomy): domain Eukaryota; kingdom Metazoa; phylum Chordata; class Amphibia; order Caudata; family Salamandridae; genus Triturus; species Triturus cristatus. The sequence continues at coordinate 534,935,282 of NC_140581.1, read as the reverse complement.
GAGTACATAGGCGTCTGGTAACAGCCATCGTTGGTGTTCAGATAATTCCACCCAACAACCCATCTCATCTAACATTCCCGTACTTCTTCTCCATTTGCTCAACTCTTTCTCTGAAGCCTCTTTCTGAATTGCTCTTAGACTTTCCACTGTATCCTCATACATTCCTCTCTCTCTGACCCAATTCGCAGGACCCGCCACATACATTCGACTTGTTGCATCTCTCGCTGTCTTTTTCGCTATTTCGTCTGCAAATGCATTTCCTCGGCCAACATCATCTGTGATCTTTTTGTGTGCACTATACTTCACAATCGCTATTTGGGTGGGTAAGACAAGCGATTCAAGGAGATCAGTCACTAGCTGGCCAGGTTGTATTTTGGTGCCATGTGAAGTGAGGAATCCCCTTTCCTTCCAAAGACGCCCAAAATTAAATGCTACACCAAAGGCATATTGGCTGTCGGTGTACACGTTCACTCTCTTCCCCTTTGACAATACACAGGCTCTCGTTAAGGCTATCAGTTCTGCTGCTTGAGCTGAATTGTGTCTGATGTGTGCTGTTTCTACAATTGTATGTAAAGTAGTGACAGCATAGGCTGAAACTGTATCTCCATTTGGCATTTTAAAACAAGAACCGTCTACCCATAGAATTCCATCCAGATTCTCTAGCGGTGTGTCTTTCAAGTCAATTCTTCCTTTTGTCTCTTCCTCAGTACAGAAGAAACAATCATGTTGCTCCTCAACACTTTCCTCATCTGGAAGGGGCAACAGAGTAGCTGGATTCAGGGTATTACATCGTTTGATGTGTACGTGACTAGACAAAAGCATCAGCTCATATCCAATTAGACGAGCACTCGTAAGGTGCTGCGTTTTCGTTCTGTTTAGTAAGGTATCCACTGCATGTGGTACCATGACAATGAGAGTGTTATCTAACACCACTCCAGCAGACTGTCGAATAGAAATTGCTGCTGCCGCTGTCGCTTTGAGACAACTAGGCAATGCTTTAGCTACAGGATCTAACATAGCCGAAAAATAGGCACATGGCTGCTGTTTGTCTCCGAATTTCTGTGTTAAAACTGACAACGCACAACCTTCTCTCTCGTGAACATAGAGCGTAAAAGGCTTACTGTAATCAGGAGTACCCAGTACAGGGGCAGAACACAGAGCAGTACGTAAGTCAGTAAAACTCTTTTGGCACTCATCAGTCCAAGGAAGGGGCTGAGGCGTATCTTTTAAAGTGATTGCCAACAAAGGTTTGGCTATTAGAGAGAAATTAGGGATCCACTGTCTACAATAAGAGGTGATACCTAGAAAGGCACGTACTTCCCTTTGTGTGGATGGCACAGACATTTGCGTAATCGCCTGAATTCGTTCTGGGGTTAATCGCCGTCCCTCCTTTGATAGGAGATGACCCAAATAGGTAACCTCTCGGCAGACATATTGTAATTTGGAAGGTGAAACCTTATGATTCAGATTAAACAAATGACGTAACAATGCAACAGTGACATTTTTGCGAACTTCTTCTGAATCACCAGCGACTAATAAGTCATCCATGTATTGGATAAGAGCTGCACCAGACGGCAAATGAAAAGTATCAAGATGACATTTTAAAGCTTGGCTGTAAATAGAGGGACTTTCACAATAACCCTGAGGTGCGCGCTTAAACCGGAAGCTTCGGCCTCCAAGAGAGAAGCCAAAAATGTCCCTACTCTCCTCTGCAATGGGAATACTAAAGAAGGCATTCTTTAGATCAATAACAGAGAACCAAGTCGCTGTGGAAGGTATCATCGTCAACAGAGCAGTGATATCTAGAACAACAGGAAATTGTGGCCCAACAATTTTGTTTAGCTCCCGCAGATCAATTACGAAATGATATACAGGTGGTTGAGAAGGATCAGTGCGTTTAAGAACAGGAAGAATAGGACTATTGCATGTGTTTCCTCTTGTTTCTTCAACCACACCCTTCTGAATCAAATCATGAAGGATTTCTAATAGCACTTTTTCACCTTCAGTGGAAATTCTATACTGCGGAATGCGCGGCAATTCAACATTGGGCTTGAGAGTAACAACATCAGGTGGAATTTCAAGACAACCCACATCATTCGGACCCGTGGCCCAAAGCGTTGCTGGAAGAGAAAGCAATTCAGGTGGAAATTGATCTTTGGACAAATACATTGGGGAAATCAATTTCTGTCCTAAAGTAAGAAGTACACCAGAAGGAGAACAATATATCGTAGCATGCATTCTTTTCAATAGGTCTAGACCCAACAGATTCTCACCGCAACCATTCGTCAACAGAAGTGGAGCTTCCAAATCATAAGGACCGTTTGAAATAGGCAAAGGGCAAGAAACTGGGTTGCGAACAGGGGCGCCAGAAAATCCTACAGAAACATTTGTTAAGCCAGACAAAGGTGCCCCAGGGAGTTTAGAGTGAATGATAGAACTTCTCATCGCCCCAGTATCTAGAAGAAATGGCTCTGAAACACCCATTGTGGCGACGTTAACATAAGGTCCATTCTGATCTACTGGAATCGACACAACTCCCTTACTTTGTCCATGGCTGTCCTAGTTGGCATGAAGACTTTCATTTTCGCCTTCAATATAATGGTCTTCATTGTAGTACTGAGTAGACCTAACATTTTGCTGATCAAAGTAGTTCACGGAATTGGGAGAAGGAAGGGCACGCTGTTCTTGAGTTAACACACCCGAAACCTCTACCTCTGTTTGCTGACTGGAGGCCAGCACGACCTCGTGGAGCAGATAATGCTCCATTGCGCTGCAATAAAACCGGACAAATATTCTTAAACTGACCTTCTTCTCTACAATAGGCACATTGATTAGGCCCTAACAAAGGTTGCGGAACGTATGGCTCAGTCTTTTGATACAACCTCTGAAACTGCGGAGGCTGTTGAGACTGGACATAACGAGGAGGATAAGCTTGTTGCAAGAGAACCTTCGTTTTTAATTCTTTCGTCTTTTTCTCTTGCTTTTCTTTTTCTTCTTTATCTCTATTTTCGTAATATTGTGCAGTAGCCAATATCTGGGCAGAAGAAGAAACAGCCCATGAACTTTCTGAGTCTTTCAATTTGTGTGACAGCTCGGGAAGCAAATTAAATACAAATTTGTCCACAAATAATCGCTGTCCACCTTCTGTAGCCATGTCCTGACCACTGTGGTCGATAAATGTCTCCTCGAAATGAGTAAAGAAATCAGAGACACTTTCATCTTTCTTTTGTTTGCATGCTGCTAGTTTATCCCAATTAACTCTCAATGCAGGCATCATAGTTTTCATTCATGTAATAATCCTACCAGGGAGTTCCGAAATCAAAGCATCAGGCTTTGCACCACCCACTTGGTCTCTATCAGTGGTAATTATAACATCCCAAGTAGCACCTAGTTCCTGCGCGTGATCCTCTTTACGAATCTTAGCCAATATTGTCTGTGGGACTACATTTCCCATTAGCATATCAATATCAGCTAGGTTCATGATGCAGGCGTCAACGGTCTGTGATAATTCTTTGTAATAACCTGCAGGGTTTTTACGAGGATCCGGTAGAGTCTGCTTAAGGGCCAAAACTTCAGATCTCTTCCAGGGGACATGTACCCATATACGTTGAAAATGAGCAGGAATAAGTGGATTAGCACCTGCTGCTGGAACCTCTTCCTTCCATACTGGAGGAACCTCTCTCATGGGATAATTTTTCAGTGTCAAATTAACCGACGGATTAGAATCAAGAAAGGCTTGAGAGAACAATAAGGATCTATAAGAAATAAGTGTCCTTACAGCTTTCTCAACCTTAGAACCCACAACAAGTCCTTTATCAAAATCAGTCTGAACATCTAGCAGATCTTGTGGGATCGAACTCAAATTCACATCTTCCCATTCCTTAATGAGAGTATCGCACATTGCATTAAAAATATATCTTTGCGTAGGCGCATTCCATTGTGAAAAAGTAGACATAATATCGGGCACATTGTATTGAGGACCCTTTTTGATCCATTTATGTGCAAGAGAGTCCAATTTTTCGCGTTCTTCAAAATCTGGGAACTGACTACGAGACTGTCTTCGAGCAAAAGCCAGAGACATATTTAAAGCTTCGAAGAAAGGAGATAAAATACCAGTGACAGTGTCTGTGAGACGCTTACGCACAGACGGAGAATTAGACATAAGAATTGGAGACAAAGTATTAGGAGAACTGTCAGGAGGAGAACCGATAATTGCAGGAGGAGCGGAAGGCAAAGGAGATCTAAGATCAGGAGATGAGGGCAAAGAAGTTGAAGTTAGTGGTAAAACCAGTAAAGGCGGTAATACTGGAGGAGGCAAATGCAGAAGAGCCGGAACAGGCGGAGGTACCGCTGGCGGCTGAACAGGCTGTAACGGCTGAGGTGCATTGGCACTTTGTGCATAGGGTGGAGGTAACCTTAATAAATGGGACATTAGGGGATCTTTTTCTATATCTTTCTTATTATCGGAAGGGGAAACAAGCAACACCGGATAGCATTTATCTATCGCCATACGATGCTGTCTTTCTGAAATTTCAGTCGCATTATCAATTTCATCATCTTTGAACTGTTGGGCAACCTGTATAATTGTCATACCCTGTGCTTTTCTATCTCATTTTGCTTGCTTAATTTCTTTCTGTTTGAATGAATTAATGAATACTTTCTTATATAGCGCATGGCTACCCATGGGCATCCCAGCGCTGTAAGACCTAGAGGATGAAAGTAGACCTACTTAAACAAGAAAGTCTTTAGTTGCTTCCTGAAGATGGTAATGTTTGATTCATGCCTGATGTTATCGGGGAGCTTATTCCAGAGGTTAGCCGCTTGTACAGAGAGAAGCCGGCCGCCCATCCGGGCGAGCCTCACCCTGGGCACCACTAGAAGATTACGGTGATTGGATCTGAGGGATCTTATTGATTTATGGCGCTGAAACCAAGGGTTCAGAATAGAGGGGCCCATATTATGAATGGACTTGTGAGCCAAACACAGAGCCTTAAATGTGATCCTATCCTGAATTGGGAGCCAATGAAGAGTACGAATTGAGGATTTTGCTGAGCAGCGTTTGGGGATCTTCATGAGCAGACGTGCTGCGCAGTTCTGAACACCTTGCAAAGTTTTTAAAGTGGCTGCTGATGTTCCCAGATATATAGCATTAGCATAGTCCAGTCTTGAGAGAATAAACGACTGGACCAGAATGCGTCTTGCTTCAAAGGGAAGAAGGTCAAGGACTTTTTTTAACAATCTCATGAGACCATAGCAGGTTGCCGCTACCTTGTTGGCCTGATGTTGGAAGTTTAGAGTGTCATCCATCCAAACCCCTAAACATTTTATTTTGGTCTTAGGTTTGGGGGGGGTTCCGAGACAGCTGGGCCACCAGGGATCAAGGTTTATCGGAGCTTTGAAGCCCAACAACATGATATCTGTTTTGGCCCCATTTAATTTTAGGCAAGAGGAAGTCATCCATTCCAGGACACTGGAGAGACAAGGGGTGAGGTTGTTGAGCCCATGATGTAGATTGTTGTCCCTTGCCAGAGAAACCACCAGCTGCGTGTCATCGGCGTATGTGACAAGCTGAATTCCCCAAGGAAGCACTACATCAGCCAACGGTCTCATATAAATGTTAAAGGGTGTAGGGCTGAGTGGTGATCCCTGGGGAACGCCGTGGCTCAGATGCAACTGGTTTGATGACACCTCGTCCTCAAAGACAGAGAAATACCTGTCGGATAAAAAGGAGTGCAGCCATTTGAGAGCCAATCCTGATATCCCAGCAAGGCGCAGCCGGTGTAGCAGGAGAGAGTGATTTACCGTATCGAAAGCTGTGCTGAGGTCCAATAGGACCACCGCAGTGCAGCCTCCAGCATCCACAATCCTCCTGGTAGCCTCGACTACCGCCACCAGCGCTGTTTCGGTACCTTGCTTAGGTCTAAAACCAGTCTGAGAAGAATGAAGGGCGCCCGAGGATTCAACAAAAGAAGAGAGGACATGGTTGACGTGCTTTTCAGCTATTTTGCTGAGACTGGGTAACAATGAAATAGGTCTATAATTAGTCAGGTCTTCTGGGTCCAGCTTAGGTTTTTTTAATAAAGCGCGTACCTTTGCTCTCTTTCAATTCGGGGAAACCACTCCTGAGGTCAAAGATGAATTAATGACCTGCATTATGATAGGGCAGACTGTTTTAGAGACAAGTTTGAGTACAGCCGGAGGAGCGATGTCCTGAGGCGAGCCCGATTTTAAGTTGGTAAGAAGACATTCCACCGTGACAAGATCTAATAGCGGGAAGGCCATGAGATCATCGCCTGACTTAGGAGCAACCAACTCCGAGCTTTCGGTAACATTGTCCAATTTATCAGGCGTAGGAGGGATTGCTGGAAAACTAGTGTAGATGTTAGACACTTTTGTCGCAAAGAAGTTATCTAACGCCACACAATGTTTATGCAAATCAGGTGGCAGATTGATGGGCCTAGGAGTAGCAACCAGTGATTGAAAGACCTTGAAGATCTCTCTCGTGGAATTCTCTGCCTCTGAAATTTTTATTTGATAGTATTCTGCTTGAGTGAGTTTGAGTAATTTTTTATAAGACCTGAGGGCTATTTTATATTCCATTTTAGCAACGGGAGAAAAGGCTTTCCTCCATTTCCTCTCTGCCCGTTTGCAAGACTGTTTATGTTGTTTAAGATTATCAGTATACCATGGATGTTTGCTATGGCCTTCACGATGTTGCATTTCATTTTTAGGCAGGATGGTATTTATGGTATTTAGAGTGTAGTTCAGCCAGTGATCAAAGGCTTCATTGGCAGCCACAGGATCCTCAAAAAGGGATGGTGGACATCTCCTAAGGGCAGCTTCCCAGTCGCTGACCGATAGTCTGGACCAGACTCGGCGTACTTTCTTTGAGAGTCTAACTTTATGGTTCTGCGTGTCAGGAGACCAAGCAAAAGAAAGTAGGGCGTGATCTGACCATGGGATGAAATGGGGAGGCTCACACACTATATTCTTGAGATTAGTGAAACAGTGGTCCAACAAATGACCTGCTGTATGTGTAGGGGAGGTCACTATTTGGTCAAGGTGGACTAATCCCAAGGTATCCAACAGGCATTGAGTCGCAGCTGTATCTGTTTCATCCAGATGAATATTAAGATCGCCCAGAATGGAAAAATTAGAGGAGCTGCTAACAGGGAGAGAGATTTTGTCAAGAAGATTGTGACAGAAGCTGTGATGGTCACCCAGGGGTCTATAGACCAAGATCCCTGAGAAAGTACTCGTGGGCGAGATGGAGATGGAAAAGCCGAGGCTCTCGCAGTCTGTGAGAGGGCTGTCTTGAGTTCTGCAACTAAATATATTCTTATGGATAATTGCCACACCTCCTCCACGTCCTGTCTGGCGATCTAATCTAATAATAGAGTAATTGGGAGGGAGGGCCTGAACAATATCCGGGTCAGATGATTCAGTGAGCCACGTCTCGGTTAGGAAGAGTATGTCTGGGGCTCTTTCCTCTAGAATCAGGTTAATTTCTATTGAATGCTGCGGAAGGGATCTACAATTTAACAAGGCGAAGATAATAGGGGTGTTAGTAGTTTCCACTGAATTAAGGGGATTGCAGTGCAGTGTAGTGCAGCGATGGCAATGGGTAGATATGCTCTCGAAAATGGCCACCGGGGGACAGAGTGATCTAGCGTAATCTCTTAGTGTCAATAAAAACTCACCATTATAAACAAGTCTATTAGGGTTATGAGCTGCCATGACTGCGGTCCTAAGCTCCGTCCTGCTCCGTCCTGGCACGGACGGGCACAGACGGGCTTTCCTTAGGCGCTCCTTCGGCGCTCAAGGCGCTCCCGCCAACGCGTACGCTAACGCGTATGGGAACGTTTAAATGTATGCGTTTTTTGGCAGCGCGTGTAGCCCTACCTCTGAACAACTAGCCCGTGATCTCCTCCTCCTCCCAAGATGGCCGCTATTGTGTGACGGCCCCTCTGGTCCCGAGTGCCCAGCGTCACCAGGAAGCCTGCAGGGAGCAGCGATGTACGGCGATAGCCTTACGAGCCCAGAACAAAGTGCCCAGTGCTACGAAGTAAAATTTCCAATTTTATTTTTACACAAAGAAAAAAGTACGAGAATTAAAATAGTTAGACTAACTAGCTCCCGGCTTTCCGCCTCAGGAGCAACAGGTCCCTAGGTCTCCTTACCAAAGGCGGAAAGACTCAAACATTGCCGGCCGGGCTTTCTTTTGAATAAGACTGCTTCTAAATTATCTAGCACATCGGGATCAAAACTACCATTTTATGGCCATTTTAGAACACCATCTTTCTTCGTGTATCGGGTCCATGTCTCGTTAAAGGCAATGGGGCCAATACCATGTTTAGAATAGAGCTCATATGTGGGAGTTCCAACCGAAGGAATCGGACAAGAGTCATCAAGTCGGGCATCCCTATTACAACCAAAGCAACAAATTCTTCCAAACTTAGTCAGACCAGGCATCTCGTGATATCACCAGACTGTTCACAAACTTCAAGGGGGTAAAAGTCAGTTTACGCAGCACAAATGCACTTACACTTGGCTTCGGCTATTGCAATAGTCGAATCTAAGGACCACAAATACTAAAATCAAAGAACAAAAAATTGTGGGCGCGACCCACGAAGATACTTAACTAAGGACGTCTTCTCACACCAACAGAGGCCCGTCAATCGTCTTCCCTTACCATACATCATCAAAGGAAGGGCCAAGGCAGGGCGGCACTCAGGGCAGCGGTTGTTAGTAGCCGTCAGGAAGGAGTAACCGCGCTGCAAAAGACCTTCGGACCACTTTTGACATACAGAGGTCGTTTAACGTAGCTCGCGAACCCTCCGGAATTTTCTTGCGGGGTTCCTCACGACCTTCGGGCAGAACCGGTACCACTGAGGCCGCCCAACGTTGGGCGCCAGTTGAAGAACCAGAACCTTTTGGGTCTGGCGGCGCAGGGTACGCCTTAATCTCCGGAGTTCACCTGCTCAGCTACATAGAGACACGGGACACTCTGTCGGCGTTAGAAGATCAGATTTATTAGCTGCAGCTAGTACAGTTATCCCAGAAGTACACAAGGTAGGTTCTCAGGAGACTGCCACTTCACTCTGTGGCGCACAAACTTATATACCCTATAGGTAACATATACATTAACCAAATACACACCCAGAATACATAAGAAAGAGCCAATAAGGAAAGTTGGAAAACAGGACAGAACCAATAGGAGAGATTGAAAAACAAAGTGTCAGATGACTCGAAGAAACCTCTCCTCCAACTATGTTTGTCACCCCTCCCTCAATCTAATTTATTAACAGATTCGTAACTAACTTGCAGGTGGCGAGATACGTTTGTGTGTATTGGGGGACAGTTGTGAAACGAGAGAATGCTAGCAGAAGACAGTGAAGGCCAGACGATAAGATAAAGTCAGAAAAGAATAGTGTGAACCAACAGATAGTTGAGACGGGGATTAGAAAACCAGACGGGGATTAGTGTACTCGGCCAGTCCTAACACCAACTTTGTAAATAGAGGCACAAAGGCTGTTTTTTAACACAAAGCTGCAGAAAAAGCAGAATAGACTTTGTTCGCCGTGCTGCCTTAGTGATGGCAACACAAAATGGCGGCGGAGCACAAAATGGCAGGTCGATTCGATCGCGATCGGAAATCGAAGTTCCTCAGTCTTTTCCTGTTCAACTTCATCATTCAACATTTTTAAATATGTAGGGAAAATTGTACATGCAATGCTATCTTTACATGCATTAAAAGAATCTTCGTAGCAGTCAAAGTCTCCAACTAATTCACTTTCGCTACGCCATGGTTTAAAGAGTTGGAGAAGTGCTAAATAGTAAAATTCTCGCTTATCTGGAGTTTCACAACCTAGTTTCTTATGGTTTATAAGATTAACCTTTGTCAACTCCTTTTCGGATAGTATGTGTCCAACATATTAGTTTTAAGAATGTCTGTACTGGCTGGTTCATTTGCTGCTAAGTATTCAATTTCTTCTAATGATTTCAACACTCTATTACGTGAGCAGGCAAGACCTAAACTTACCCAAATGATTTCTCGTGACTTTGAATATAAACTTGAAGAGCACAAATGGTCTGAACATTCATAGGATCCAATTTCTCGGTGGGAAAGCATTTTCAAAGTAAAGCTGTGCAATTCTTTGCTAAGGCTTTTCTTTTGTGCAATTTCTTCCCACATTTGTTTCATCTCTGTTTTTTTTTATTTTGTTATGTACGATGTAACATAGCGTGCAACAGCAATTGAGTTATCTGCAACATACTGGATGTCCATGTTCGCATTCCACATTTTTAAAATGACTGGATTGTAGTCATTGATATACTTTGACACTTCTGTTCTTTTTAAGTTGTAGGTATTCTTTGGAGATTTCCGAGTTATTGTGTGCCTTACAGAAGAAAAAAAAGAATTTACTCTTCCTTTACAAATGACTGGACGTGGAAAACCAAACAGACGTTTGGTATAAAATGTTGCTTTAGACTTGTATTTTCTTCTGCAGTACTTTCCACAACGGTGACTTTGGAAACGTAAAACCTGCTGTCTCAAGCTTCTACCTCCTTTTTCCCATGGAATCTCACATGCCACATACTGTTTGATGAAAGACAATACTGTTTCATCAGAATCAGTTCCAAATTTAGGTGCATCCTTCACCCATAGTAGCATATGTATATGACGTGCACCTCTTGCTTGGTACTTCTTTCTCCAAAAGAAATCGGTAACTTCTCCACTCATATTGCAGATAAAAGACATCATAGCTTGAAACCTATGATTAAAATATCTGCACACATTTATAGGATCCAATGAACACATACACTTGAGTTCTCCATGACGACTATCCCAATACTCATTTGTTCCACATTGACATGCCATCAAATTGATTAACTGTGCTTCTAAATTTCCATCTGTTTCTTTAACTTTCTCCACACATTTTTTCGCAGAAAGAAGTGATTGATGAACTCCAGTTTTAAGTATGTGGTTCACTGCATACGACAGAGAAGATAGATCACTTTCAATCAAAAGGTGAAATATGTATGGAATGCACTGTAGAAATCTAGGATCTTCAGAATATAATCTTGTTGACCAATATACTGAAGCTGGAATCCATACAGGTCGGTCATCATATTCTCCACCTTCTCCAGTAGGAAACAGCTGGAGTTCCCTGTGCTTTTCTCATTTGAAATAACTCAATGCAGCTTCCTATTACTTCTTTTGAATGCAAAGGATTTATTGTGTAATATTGTGTAATGTTCATAAATCTCTTCAGTCCTTGACATGTTAACTTTCTCTGTTTGACCACTTGAAATTTCACATTCATCTTCTAAACTTATCACCTGTTCATCCACATTTACAGTTTTGTAATAATATTGTTCTCTATAAGATATAAGGTAGCCTTTTCAACGTTATTAACATTAGGCCTGGGCGAAAATTTCGTTCCGTTCGCGGAAATTGCGATAATTTGACATTTTCGCGTTCCGCGGAGAGCGCGAAAATGTCAAAAATTCCGGTTTCCGCAGCTTGGCGATAATATGTTTCTTGCTCGCGCTGTAAAATAATACATTCTCGCGCGCGCGCGATCGCCTTACCTGAATCCCTGCGTTCGCCGACAAGTTTTCTTGATCCGGTCGCGTTGTCCATGAGATGTTGTGTTGTTTTTAGCCATTTGCGCTGTCTCGCGACAGTTCGCGCCCGCAGTGACGTCATGCGTCGTGCGATCACGTCTTTCTTCTCGCGATCATGCACCGCGAGACAACTCAAAACAAGATGTCCGCGCCCGCAAGCAACCACATGGGTAAGTTGGCGACCCGCAACCATGCAGAAAATCCCGCGAACATGCCGGAAAAAAACTTCCGCATCTTCGCGATATTTCCGCTTGTTTGCGATAATTGTAAACATTTTCACGATAATTTGCGAAAGTTAATTTCGCAAATTCCGCCCACCCCTAATTAACATGCACAAATTCTTGCCATATTTTCCGACTCTTTGATGGTAACCATTTACTAGAATGGCTACTGCTTCATTTTCCACTTTCTCTCCAACAATAGTTTCAATATTTTTCTTAAAATCCAAAGGTAAGTACACCACTCTTCAATTCAGCAATCTTTGCAAGTGTGTTGGTGGCAGTTTACCTATTTTAGGCTCCATCCGAATTATAGTTTGAAAAGGATGAACAGATTGAATTAGAACCGACTCATATGTATTCAGTTCTGCCAGTTCCTCCTGAATAGCTACTAATTCTAAGTTATTATGTACTGCTCTAGCAGGCATTTTGTTCTCTTCTAATTTGTTATAACAATATTTACATATACGTTAATCAGTACCTAACTCAAATCGACCTTCCACCAACAAGTAAGTTGCAAATTCTACCCACTTACTATTGTTCTCCTTTTCACTTATCAAATAGAAATCAACATTCCTAGTTTGACTTTTATAATGAGTACGTCGACAACAAACACAAACATAGTTTGGTATTTCGGAGCATACTACATTAAACTTTCCAATTTCTTCAAACTGATCAGTGCTAATCACTTTCCCATCTCCCTCAACATCTGTAATTGTCAAACTTTCACTTTCTATGGACTGCTCTTCTGAACCAAAATAGAACATTTAAATATCATCACACTTTTTTTGAACATCTGATAAAGAACCATGTAAAAGAGCTATATTCAGTTCACGTAAGCATAATGCAGGACTTTTTACATAGTACAGTTTCCTTACAAACTTCCGCATTTCTGAATGGTGAACTGCTAACATCCTTAAGTGATAAAAAACACTTTTACACACTTTTCTTGAAAGACAAGCCAGAGAATGCCCATGCTTCTAAGTATATTTTCTTACATTACATGGATCTAGTCCTTGCAACAACTTAATCTTCTGTTTAATACTTTTCTGTGTATATTCTCATAGCAAATTTTGCATTATATGAATAGATTCCTGTTGAATACTACAAATACTGCTACAACCCCATTTATACACAGGAGCTTGTGTACGTTTCCCTTGCACTTCTTGAGCTATTAACTCTTCTGCACTTTTACCAACCAATTCCTCTTTTGGAAGGGGACAACCATCCTGAACTTCGTAACAACAACCTCCAGTATCAACTGCAAATGGTAAACTATTTTCCTGGAAGTAACTTTCCTCATTAAAAAAAGGCTCACTAGTAGAAGTTTGTTTCCAATGTCCACTGAAGATTTTGCAAAAGTTGGTTCTGTTCACTAGTCTTTTTCTTCTACTTTTCTCCTTCAACACTTTGGTTACTTTATCCAACGCTTTGATCCTCTTCAAAATCACAATGAATAACTTCTGTTTTAAAGTGAAAGCAGTATCCACTATACTTTCAATATGCTGCTTCTGTTTGAATTGCAGCACTTTCTTTTTATATTTGCAGCATGTTTTCATTAAATTCTGAATCACTCTAGTTCGGACGAATTTCTTGAAATTGTTTTTGTCTCCGGGTAACAGATATTGTTTCTTTATCATGTTTTCATTTCCTGGTATTTGAAATTGAAGTCTCCTTCTCCTTACTTGAAAAATTCTTCTTTTTCCTTTGTGTGATGTTATTTTCATTAAATGTTCATAATATTTTTTTCAGAAATTGTCTAGTGTTTTTACCAGAAGAAACTGTTTGTGTAGTACTCTCATTTTTTTCTAATTGAAAATGTTTCCTTTTCTGCAAATATATATATTTTTTCGCTTGTCTATTTTTTTCAGTTTTTCCAGGCATTTTCAAATTTTAATCCAAACGAAATAATTTCCTGAAAAAAAAAATAGATTCAATTATTTTTTACATCAGTTCAATATATTAAAATAATAACATACAATTACATAAGTTCTACTGACGGCTTCCAGAGGCAGTGCTGCAACGTGATGGAGCAGGGCAGGGGAGCCGTAGGATGACAGGTAGTGCCATTGAACATACAGCAAGTCTTTATTTAATTATTTACATACACCTTTACAATTTACATGTAACTGCACTACCTCATACTTTTCACCTCTCCACCGCACCCCACCACCCCACAGCACTCCCTCTGCAACCCACCGTAGACAACTTTATAGATTTTTTTTTTTTATTGTAATCTATGTATTTAGGATGATATTATCAACCAAACAGCACACGGAAAAATTACCATTATTAGCCTAACAATTTTATCTACAACTTCGCATACATAACACTGCACCCAAAGATTTAAGTGGTGGAAGTCTGTGGGGGTCTGAGCACCGAAAGTTTATTTTTGGGGCCTCGAAATGGATCTATTTGGGGCTCTATTTTCGAGCCTTGCAAAGGTAGTCCGTTGAATTTTTGTTTTTTTATTGGACTGTAGTGAGACACTGAGAGCATGCACATTGCTCACTTCTGAGAAGTGGAGACATCATGCCAGGTGGGTTGCGCTGTAGGAGAAAAGAAATCCTTTAAAGAGAGCCATTTTCTTTCACGATTTCCCTTCTCTTTTTGCAGCACAGGAGCAGCATTATCGTGGCGTAATTAGCAGAGAGACCACCAGGCGTGCAACACCCATTGCCCCAGACTCCCTGAGGCAGCTTCCCAATCGCACACACAAAACCGCACCGAGTACTTCACAGGTCTTCAAAAGACCATTTGCTTTTAAATGAGGCTTTCTTCTTTTTCACCCCTTTTTAGAGCCCTACATCCCCACTCTGCCTATTGCTGAAAGAATTAGCCTCCCCCGAAATTTCATTCTTGTTGCGCCTTTGGAGACGACCACACACAGCCAACTCCAGCACAACCCTGCTCTCACCTTTCACAGTGTCTTGTTGTAGTGCTATGAAAATACACGCTTTGCCTTGCTCACTTAGGGGCATATTATCAAGAAAGGCATTAAAATTATTGCTGCTTTAGCGGCAGGAAACTGCCGCTAAATGAGCTTGATAATATGCTCTTGTGAATTCCCATAGAAACCCAGCTTCATACCAGAACCTGGGCTGCTATGGGAATTCACAAGGGCACATTATCAAGCCAATTATTGCCGCTTTAGCAGCAGTTTCCTACCGCTAAAGCGGCAATAATTTTAACGCCGTTCTTGATAATATGCCCCGTTATGTTTCTAAATTAACGTCTTACACTGAAAACCAGCTTTACATTTCTTTCGCTGGATCAACCTTTGTTTAAAACACCACCAGAGAAGGATGGTGAACTATGGTCCACAAAGAGCAACTAAAAGCTTTCTTGTTTTATCAGAAACATCTGCCTGTCAATAATTATCGCCAACCTTTTGGGCCCCTTAAGAGGCTGGGTGGATGAGTATAATACGTGGTATTTAGGATCGGGGGTGGAGGGTGCACTGAAATAAGGACGGATAGTTGAATAAAGTGCGAGTGGATGGATGGCCAGATGGATGAATGGATAGCTAGATGGATGGATGTTTGGATATATGAATGGATGGAAGGATGAATGGATGCATGGACCAGTACTTAGGATAGACGGGTGGGCTGATAGATGCGTAGGATTGGTTCTGGGACAGATGTATTTATGGGAATATGGGCGTATGACTGGATGGATGGCACAGTGCTTGCCATTGGCGAGTGGGTTGATAGATTCTTAGGATAAGTGCAGGGACAGATGTATGTATGTATGTATGTAGGTAGGAATGTATGGATGAATTGAAAGATGGTTGGATGGCGCAGTGCTTAGGATGAATGGATACAGGGCTTTAAGTGGCCTGGGTGTCACACAGAGGAAGACTGACGCTTGAACCTTACAGCCGGATACAGCGGGAATGATGTGGACGTTAGTTAAACCCTTCCCCTACGGACAGATGTCCCTGAGTGGATATGCATGGAACACTGCAACCACATATCCCCAACTGGGGAAAGGGAAAAAAGGGATAAAGAAACAACAGGAGTGCAGCTGCGAGGCTCAGGAAAGGGATGTCATCCGAGGAGCTGGACCTCACTCTTCCTATCTGCCACCATGAGTGTCCTGAAAGTGAAACAACACACACATCAAAACATCCTTACTGTAGACCCTGCACTGCCCCTCCCCAACCCATATGTGTATGTACTTACACAATAGTCAGCTGCACTGCTCCCAAATATAAATGTGGCAACAATTCAGGAAAATAAACAATTCATGGACAATGTTACTCCATATGAGCGGAGGCACTTATCTGACAGGACGCATCCCTTTGTCCCCAGGGAGCTCGCCGTCAGACAAGCCTCTGCGTCTTCACTTGATGCGGGCGATTCTAACTCCACAAGGTTAAGTGTTCCATCACACCACAATCCTTTCATTCAGGTAGACGCGATGAAGCAGGCGACTCTACTCACCAAAGTTTAAGCTCTTCGTCACGACACAGCCCTTTCATTCAGGGAGGCGACATGGAGCGCGGTAGCGACAGTTATCGCAGGATGTCAATATTCCAAAATGCCAGGATACATTCCCAAATGTACAGGTTGCTCGCGTCTTTGACGCGTGTCTCCACTGATTGCCCCTGGAAGTGGAAACGCCGCTTCAATGGCGGCTACAAGTCCCTGGTCTCCATGTAATCTCCAAACACTGTAGAAGGCCTCACAGTACAACAGTCTACCTAGACTTATATTCAAATCTACCTCTCACTGTCAAAAATGAGACCACAACCTGTCCACATATCATTAATAACACATACATCTCCTCCCCCCTTCACCACTACTTCCACAAAAAGTATAATTTGCAAACGTGGGACATTTTGTTCATCTCACCCGAATACATTTGCAAACCCAAATTAACACTGTACCTCATTTTCAAAACTATACAGTCCTTTAAAGATGAAAAACTCAATTTCTTCTTTGTAAAAAATTCCTAAACATATATAAAGTACTTATTTAACACAGGTCAAACTTTATGCATATTTTACAACCAGTATGAAACACTACACTTTACTAACAGTATATTATTTTGAAATAAAAAATACTTTCAAACTTAAAAATTTCACCTCAAATACTTAATCACTACTTCAGAACACAAAACACACCTTGTTCATTTCTCCCTCACCTTTGTAGTTGGTATGCAGATTTCAAATGTCACACACGCATGCAATTATTTCTTTGTCACACAGTACATATAATGCACCGCTTTCATGAAGAATGGAACTAGTAATGGCACAATTTCTCTGTCGCTCCACATATGAATACATGTAAAGAACAAATCAGAATACTTTATTCCTTCATCGACATTCCAAAACTTATCTCCATTGGTTATTTTTTTATTTTCCATCTGAAAAGCTATTTAATATTCCGCGCCACATACAGGTTAGAAGTTCAACCTATTTTATCACCACACTTTCTGGAACATTCTACTACACCTGCAGGTTAAAAGTTCATGATTTTTTTAAACTTAACTTTTTTTTGTCAGCATATTCTCGAACATTTAACAGCATCTGTGTGCTTCTGTTTAACACTTTTTTTACTATATTCTCTTAGAAACTCATGAAATTTATCAATAGATTCCTGACGCACAGTGCAAATACTACTACAATTCCAAGTATACACTGGGGCTTTAGGACGTCTCCCCATAACCTCATCCGCCATCACTTGTTCCTCATCTCTTGGAACCATTTTCTCCTTCTCCGTTATACAACCATTTTTCACTTCATAAGCACGACATCTGGTGTCAACTGCATGCAGCAAACTATTACTTTGAAGATAACTCTCTTCATTAAAAAAAGGTTCACTACTTGAACTATGCATCCATTCTCCTAAAAACACTTTACAAAAGTTTGTTCTTTTCACTAGTCTTTTCCTTTTGCTTTGTGATTTCAGTACATTGGCCATTTTATCTAATGTACGCATCCTGGTCAAAATTAAAATGAATAGTTTCCTTTTTAATTCTAAAGCCTTTGCTACAATGGCTTCAATTTCTTTTTTTCTCTTATAAAATTGTGCTTTTTTCTTATATTTCTTCACATCCTTTATCAAATTGGACTTAACTCTTCTCTGAAACATTTTTCTACGAATCTCTTTAAACGCTGTTTTTCTTTTTAAGTTAATCTTTATTGTTTCTGAAGGTATATTTGCATTAACTAAATGCTCAATTTTTTCCTGTTGTTTTCTATTTAAAACATTATTTCCAGTACAGACATTTTGTACATTTTTCCTTTTTTTGAAGATATTTTTAAAAAAATCTTTTGTCTGCTTACCAGAAGACTTTCTCTTTTTCCCAACATGAGCATCTCCAACTAACTTAGGTCCTCCAGTTGTCTTCAAATATAGATTTTTTTTCTGGTTTGTCCTTAGTCTGGATTTTGTAGGCATCTTAAATTTTGTTCACTGCTCTTCAGCAATACCTGAAAAAAACTAAAAAAAAATTCCTTTATTTTATTTAAATATATTACTATATTTTGTATGATCTTTTCAAATCTTAAAATACTATGTACCCCTTTCCTACAAGTGAAAATCACAATAAAACCATCACAAATTAAATATCTAAAAACAATTCCTGTGTGCACACAGAGTCATGGTTTGATATTAGGCAGAAAACGAAATTTCTTTGGCAATTTGAAAGCACACTTACTACTCTTTTTTTGGCAATTGATAAGTACTTTTACAGTCTGACACATTTTCAATCCACTTTTCAGATTCTGAAAACAGCACATGTCCAAACAGCTTTTTGAGACCAGGAACATGTGTAACCTGGGTGACTGACTACACTCCAGCAAAGGCAACCAGCCTTAGTGATGTTGAATGTATTTGCATTACTCACTGCAACCTCAAACCCCACTCGGTTGTGAATACTATGCATGATTCTACAGGATAAGCAGCTGGGTGTGTGCTAAGAGTCTGCTTCTGCAGAAAAATAGCTGCCCCTTTCCTACTCATGCAAATCTAAAATTACCAGAGTAATACGCAATAAATCTCTGTCAACAATTCCTCTTTGCACACAGAGTCATGGTTTGATATTAGGCAGAAAACGAAATTTCTTTGACAATTTGAAAGCACACTTACTTCTCTTTTCTTGGCAAGTGATAAGTACTTTTACAGTCTGACACATTTTCAATCCACTTTTCAGATTCTGAAAACAGCACATGTCCAAACAGCTTTTTGAGACCAGGAACATGTGTAACCTGGGTGAATGACTACACTCCAGCAAAGGCAACCAGCCTTAGTGATGTTGAATGTATTTGCATTACTCACTGCAACCTCAAACCCCACTCGGTTGTGAATACTATGCATGATTCTACAGGATAAGCAGCTGGGTGTGTGCTAAGAGTCTGCTTCTGCAGAAAAATAGCTGCCCCTTTCCTACTCATGCAAATCTAAAATTACCAGAGTAATACGCAATAAATCTCTGTCAACAATTCCTCTTTGCACACAGAGTCATGGTTTGATATTAGGCACAAAACGAAATTTCTTTGGCAATTTGAAAGCACACTTACTACTCTTTTTTTGGCAAGTGATAAGTACTTTTACAGTCTGACACATTTTCAATCCACTTTTCAGATTCTGAAAACAGCACATGTCCAAACAGCTTTTTGAGACCAGGAACATGTGTAACCTGGGTGAATGACTACACTCCAGCAAAGGCAACCAGCCTTAGTGATGTTGAATGTATTTGCATTACTCACTGCAACCTCAAACCCCACTCGGTTGTGAATACTATGCATGATTCAACAGGATAAGCAGCTGGATGTGTGCTAAGAGTCTGCTTCTGCAGAAAAATAGCTGCCCCTTTCCTACTCATGCAAATCTAAAATTACCAGAGTAATACGCAATAAATCTCTGTCAACAATTCCTCTTTGCACACAGAGTCATGGTTTGATATTAGGCAGAAAACAAAATTTCTTTGGCAATTTGAAAGCACACTTACTACTCTTTTTTTGGCAAGTGATAAGTACTTTTACAGTCTGACACATTTTCAATCCACTTTTCAGAATCTGAAAACAGCACATGTCCAAACAGCTTTTTGAGACCAGGAACATGTGTAACCTGGGTGACTGACTACACTCCAGCAAAGGCAACCAGCCTTAGTGATGTTGAATGTATTTGCATTACTCACTGCAACCTCAAACCCCACTCGGTTGTGAATACTATGCATGATTCTACAGGATAAGCAGCTGGGTGTGTGCTAAGAGTCTGCTTCTGCTGAAAAATAGCTGCCCCTTTCCTACCAATGCAAATCTAAAATTACCAGAGTAATACGCAATAAATCTCTGTCAACAATTCCTCTTTGCACACAGTCATGGTTTGATATTAGGCAGAAAACGAAATTTCTTTGACAATTTGAAAGCACACTTACTTCTCTTTTTTTGGCAAGTGATAAGTACTTTTACAGTCTGACACATTTTCAATCCACTTTTCAGATTCTGAAAACAGCACATGTCCAAACAGCTTTTTGAGACCAGGAACATGTGTAGCCTGGGTGAATGACTACACTCCAGCAAAGGCAACCAGCCTTAGTGATGTTGAATGTATTTGCATTACTCACTGCAACCTCAAACCCCACTCGGTTGTGAATACTATGCATGATTCTACAGGATAAGCAGCTGGGTGTGTGCTAAGAGTCTGCTTCTGCAGAAAAATAGCTGCCCCTTTCCTACTCATGCAAATCTAAAATTACCAGAGTAATACGCAATAAATCTCTGTCAACAATTCCTCTTTGCACACAGACTCATGGTTTGATATTAGGCAGAAAACGAAATTTCTTTGGCAATTTGAAAGCACACTTACTACTCTTTTTTTGGCAAGTGATAAGTACTTTTACAGTCTGACACATTTTCAATCCACTTTTCAGAATCTGAAAACAGCACATGTCCAAACAGCTATTTGAGACCAGGAACATGTGTAACCTGGGTGAATGACTACACTCCAGCAAAGGCAACCAGCCTTAGTGATGTTGAATGTATTTGCATTACTCACTGCAACCTCAAACCCCACTCGGTTGTGAATACTTTGCATGATTCTACAGGATAAGCAGCTGGGTGTGGGCTAAGAGTCTGCTGGATGTATGACGTTACAACGCACACTTTTACAACGCATGCACTTACAACGCATTTTTTACAACGCATAATCCATTACAACGCATGACATTACAACGCATGACACTACAACGCATTTTAAAAAAATACCTTTACAACGCATTTCCATTACAACGCATACTACCTTTACAACGCATACCATTACAACGCATAATATTAAATTACATTTAAGGTAAGTATTAGATAGTATAGGGGTAAAAGTTACTTTTCTAACTCCAGGGGGTGCAACAGTAGGGTAAGTGTTGGATAGTATAGGGGTAAAAATTACTATTCTAACTCCAGGGGGTGCAACAGTGGGGTAAGTGTTGGATAGTATAGGGGTAAAAATTACTATTCTAACTCCAGGGGGTGCAACAGAAGGGTAAGTGTTGGATAGTATAGGGGTAAAAATTACTATTCTAACTCCAGGGGGTGCAACAGTAGGGTAAGTGTTGGATAGTATAGGGGTAAAAATTACTATTCTAACTCCAGGGGGTGCAACAGTAGGGTAAGTGTTGGATAGTATAGGGGTAAAAATTACTATTCTAACTCCAGGGGGTGCAACAGTAGGGTAAGTGTTGGATAGTATAGGGGTAAAAATTACTATTCTAACTCCAGGGGGTGCAACAGTAAGGTAAGTGTTGGATAGTATAGGGGTAAAAATTACTATTCTAACTCCAGGGGGTGCAACAGTAGGGTAAGTGTTGGATAGTATAGGGGTAAAAATTACTATTCGAACTCCAGGGGGTGCAACAGTAGGGTAAGTGTTGGATAGTATAGGGGTAAAAATTACTATTCTAACTCCAGGGGGTGCAACAGTAGGGTAAGTGTTGGATAGTGTAGTGTAATATTATGCGTTGTAATGGTATGCGTTGTAATGGTAGTATGCGTTGTAATGGAATGCGTTGTAAAGGTAGTTTTTAAAAATGCGTTGTAGTGTCATGCGTTGTAATTCATGCGTTGTAATGGATTATGCGTTGTAAAAAATGCGTTGTAAAGGTAGTGCGTTGTAAAAGTTGCGTTGTAAAGGTTGTTCCCCGAGTCTGCTTCTGCTGAAAAATAGCTGCCCCTTTCCTACCAATGCAAATCTAAAATTACCAGAGTAATACGCAATAAATCTCTGTCAACAATTCCTCTTTGCACACAGAGTCATGGTTTGATATTAGGCAGAAAACGAAATTTCTTTGACAATTTGAAAGCACACTTACTTCTCTTTTTTTGGCAAGTGATAAGTACTTTTACAGTCTGACACATTTTCAATTCACTTTTCAGATTCTGAAAACAGCACATGTCCAAACAGCTTTTTGACACCAGGAACATGTGTAACCTGGGTGAATGACTACACTCCAGCAAAGGCAACCAGCCTTAGTGATGTTGAATGTATTTGCATTACTCACTGCAACCTCAAACCCCACTCGGTTGTGAATACTATGCATGATTCTACAGGATAAGCAGCTGGGTGTGTGCTAAGAGTCTGCTTCTGCTGAAAAATAGCTGCCCCTTTCCTACCAATGCAAATCTAAAATTACCAGAGTAATACGCAATAAATCTCTGTCAACAATTCCTCTTTGCACACAGAGTCATGGTTTGATATTAGGCAGAAAACGAAATTTCTTTGGCAATTTGAAAGCACACTTACTACTCTTTTTTTGGCAAGTGATAAGTACTTTTACAGTCTGACACATTTTCAATCCACTTTTCAGAATCTGAAAACAGCACATGTCCAAACTGCTTTTTGAGACCAGGAACATGTGTAACCTGGGTGAATGACTACACTCCAGCAAAGGCAACCAGCCTTAGTGATGTTGAATGTATTTGCATTACTCACTGCAACCTCAAACCCCACTCGGTTGTGAATACTATGCATGATTCTACAGGATAAGCAGCTGGGTGTGTGCTAAGAGTCTGCTTCTGCTGAAAAATAGCTGCCCCTTTCCTACCAATGCAAATCTAAAATTACCAGAGTAATACGCAATAAATCTCTGTCAACAATTCCTCTTTGCACACAGTCATGGTTTGATATTAGGCAGAAAACGAAATTTCTTTGACAATTTGAAAGCACACTTACTTCTCTTTTTTTGGCAAGTGATAAGTACTTTTACAGTCTGACACATTTTCAATCCACTTTTCAGATTCTGAAAACAGCACATGTCCAAACAGCTTTTTGAGACCAGGAACATGTGTAGCCTGGGTGAATGACTACACTCCAGCAAAGGCAACCAGCCTTAGTGATGTTGAATGTATTTGCATTACTCACTGCAACCTCAAACCCCACTCGGTTGTGAATACTATGCATGATTCTACAGGATAAGCAGCTGGGTGTGTGCTAAGAGTCTGCTTCTGCAGAAAAATAGCTGCCCCTTTCCTACTCATGCAAATCTAAAATTACCAGAGTAATACGCAATAAATCTCTGTCAACAATTCCTCTTTGCACACAGACTCATGGTTTGATATTAGGCAGAAAACGAAATTTCTTTGGCAATTTGAAAGCACACTTACTACTCTTTTTTTGGCAAGTGATAAGTACTTTTACAGTCTGACACATTTTCAATCCACTTTTCAGAATCTGAAAACAGCACATGTCCAAACAGCTATTTGAGACCAGGAACATGTGTAACCTGGGTGAATGACTACACTCCAGCAAAGGCAACCAGCCTTAGTGATGTTGAATGTATTTGCATTACTCACTGCAACCTCAAACCCCACTCGGTTGTGAATACTTTGCATGATTCTACAGGATAAGCAGCTGGGTGTGGGCTAAGAGTCTGCTGGATGTATGACGTTACAACGCACACTTTTACAACGCATGCACTTACAACGCATTTTTTACAACGCATAATCCATTACAACGCATGACATTACAACGCATGACACTACAACGCATTTTAAAAAAATACCTTTACAACGCATTTCCATTACAACGCATACTACCTTTACAACGCATACCATTACAACGCATAATATTAAATTACATTTAAGGTAAGTATTAGATAGTATAGGGGTAAAAGTTACTTTTCTAACTCCAGGGGGTGCAACAGTAGGGTAAGTGTTGGATAGTATAGGGGTAAAAATTACTATTCTAACTCCAGGGGGTGCAACAGTGGGGTAAGTGTTGGATAGTATAGGGGTAAAAATTACTATTCTAACTCCAGGGGGTGCAACAGAAGGGTAAGTGTTGGATAGTATAGGGGTAAAAATTACTATTCTAACTCCAGGGGGTGCAACAGTAGGGTAAGTGTTGGATAGTATAGGGGTAAAAATTACTATTCTAACTCCAGGGGGTGCAACAGTAGGGTAAGTGTTGGATAGTATAGGGGTAAAAATTACTATTCTAACTCCAGGGGGTGCAACAGTAGGGTAAGTGTTGGATAGTATAGGGGTAAAAATTACTATTCTAACTCCAGGGGGTGCAACAGTAAGGTAAGTGTTGGATAGTATAGGGGTAAAAATTACTATTCTAACTCCAGGGGGTGCAACAGTAGGGTAAGTGTTGGATAGTATAGGGGTAAAAATTACTATTCGAACTCCAGGGGGTGCAACAGTAGGGTAAGTGTTGGATAGTATAGGGGTAAAAATTACTATTCTAACTCCAGGGGGTGCAACAGTAGGGTAAGTGTTGGATAGTGTAGTGTAATATTATGCGTTGTAATGGTATGCGTTGTAATGGTAGTATGCGTTGTAATGGAATGCGTTGTAAAGGTAGTTTTTAAAAATGCGTTGTAGTGTCATGCGTTGTAATTCATGCGTTGTAATGGATTATGCGTTGTAAAAAATGCGTTGTAAAGGTAGTGCGTTGTAAAAGTTGCGTTGTAAAGGTTGTTCCCCGAGTCTGCTTCTGCTGAAAAATAGCTGCCCCTTTCCTACCAATGCAAATCTAAAATTACCAGAGTAATACGCAATAAATCTCTGTCAACAATTCCTCTTTGCACACAGAGTCATGGTTTGATATTAGGCAGAAAACGAAATTTCTTTGACAATTTGAAAGCACACTTACTTCTCTTTTTTTGGCAAGTGATAAGTACTTTTACAGTCTGACACATTTTCAATTCACTTTTCAGATTCTGAAAACAGCACATGTCCAAACAGCTTTTTGACACCAGGAACATGTGTAACCTGGGTGAATGACTACACTCCAGCAAAGGCAACCAGCCTTAGTGATGTTGAATGTATTTGCATTACTCACTGCAACCTCAAACCCCACTCGGTTGTGAATACTATGCATGATTCTACAGGATAAGCAGCTGGGTGTGTGCTAAGAGTCTGCTTCTGCTGAAAAATAGCTGCCCCTTTCCTACCAATGCAAATCTAAAATTACCAGAGTAATACGCAATAAATCTCTGTCAACAATTCCTCTTTGCACACAGAGTCATGGTTTGATATTAGGCAGAAAACGAAATTTCTTTGGCAATTTGAAAGCACACTTACTACTCTTTTTTTGGCAAGTGATAAGTACTTTTACAGTCTGACACATTTTCAATCCACTTTTCAGATTCTGAAAACAGCACATGTCCAAACTGCTTTTTGAGACCAGGAACATGTGTAACCTGGGTGAATGACTACACTCCAGCAAAGGCAACCAGCCTTAGTGATGTTGAATGTATTTGCATTACTCACTGCAACCTCAAACCCCACTCGGTTGTGAATACTATGCATGATTCTACAGGATAAGCAGCTGGGTGTGTGCTAAGAGTCTGCTTCTGCTGAAAAATAGCTGCCCCTTTCCTACTCATGCAAATCTAAAATTACCAGAGTAATACGCAATAAATCTCTGTCAACAATTCCTCTTTGCACACAGAGTCATGGTTTGATATTAGGCAGAAAACGAAATTTCTTTGGCAATTTGAAAGCACACTTACTACTCTTTTTTTGGCAAGTGATAAGTACTTTTACAGTCTGACACATTTTCAATCCACTTTTCAGATTCTGAAAACAGCACATGTCCAAACTGCTTTTTGAGACCAGGAACATGTGTAACCTGGGTGAATGACTACACTCCAGCAAAGGCAACCAGCCTTAGTGATGTTGAATGTATTTGCATTACTCACTGCAACCTCAAACCCCACTCGGTTGTGAATACTATGCATGATTCTACAGGATAAGCAGCTGGGTGTGTGCTAAGAGTCTGCTTCTGCTGAAAAATAGCTGCCCCTTTCCTACCAATGCAAATCTAAAATTACCAGAGTAATACGCAATAAATCTCTGTCAACAATTCCTCTTTGCACACAGAGTCATGGTTTGATATTAGGCAGAAAACGAAATTTCTTTGACAATTTGAAAGCACACTTACTTCTCTTTTTTTGGCAAGTGATAAGTACTTTTACAGTCTGACACATTTTCAATTCACTTTTCATATTCTGAAAACAGCACATGTCCAAACAGCTTTTTGAGACCAGGAACATGTGTAACCTGGGTGAATGACTACACTCCAGCAAAGGCAACCAGCCTTAGTGATGTTGAATGTATTTGCATTACTCACTGCAACCTCAAACCCCACTCGGTTGTGAATACTATGCATGATTCAACAGGATAAGCAGCTGGATGTGTGCTAAGAGTCTGCTTCTGCAGAAAAATAGCTGCCCCTTTCCTACTCATGCAAATCTAAAATTACCAGAGTAATACGCAATAAATCTCTGTCAACAATTCCTCTTTGCACACAGAGTCATGGTTTGATATTAGGCAGAAAACAAAATTTCTTTGGCAATTTGAAAGCACACTTACTACTCTTTTTTTGGCAAGTGATAAGTACTTTTACAGTCTGACACATTTTCAATCCACTTTTCAGAATCTGAAAACAGCACATGTCCAAACAGCTTTTTGAGACCAGGAACATGTGTAACCTGGGTGACTGACTACACTCCAGCAAAGGCAACCAGCCTTAGTGATGTTGAATGTATTTGCATTACTCACTGCAACCTCAAACCCCACTCGGTTGTGAATACTATGCATGATTCTACAGGATAAGCAGCTGGGTGTGTGCTAAGAGTCTGCTTCTGCTGAAAAATAGCTGCCCCTTTCCTACCAATGCAAATCTAAAATTACCAGAGTAATACGCAATAAATCTCTGTCAACAATTCCTCTTTGCACACAGTCATGGTTTGATATTAGGCAGAAAACGAAATTTCTTTGACAATTTGAAAGCACACTTACTTCTCTTTTTTTGGCAAGTGATAAGTACTTTTACAGTCTGACACATTTTCAATCCACTTTTCAGATTCTGAAAACAGCACATGTCCAAACAGCTTTTTGAGACCAGGAACATGTGTAACCTGGGTGAATGACTACACTCTAGCAAAGGCAACCAGCCTTAGTGATGTTGAATGTATTTGCATTACTCACTGCAACCTCAAACCCCACTCGGTTGTGAATACTATGCATGATTCTACAGGATAAGCAGCTGGGTGTGTGCTAAGAGTCTGCTTCTGCAGAAAAATAGCTGCCCCTTTCCTACTCATGCAAATCTAAAATTACCAGAGTAATACGCAATAAATCTCTGTCAACAATTCCTCTTTGCACACAGACTCATGGTTTGATATTAGGCAGAAAACGAAATTTCTTTGGCAATTTGAAAGCACACTTACTACTTTTTTTTGGCAAGTGATAAGTACTTTTACAGTCTGACACATTTTCAATCCACTTTTCAGAATCTGAAAACAGCACATGTCCAAACAGCTATTTGAGACCAGGAACATGTGTAACCTGGGTGAATGACTACACTCCAGCAAAGGCAACCAGCCTTAGTGATGTTGAATGTATTTGCATTACTCACTGCAACCTCAAACCCCACTCGGTTGTGAATACTTTGCATGATTCTACAGGATAAGCAGCTGGGTGTGGGCTAAGAGTCTGCTTCTGCTGAAAAATAGCTGCCCCTTTCCTACCAATGCAAATCTAAAATTACCAGAGTAATACGCAATAAATCTCTGTCAACAATTCCTCTTTGCACACAGAGTCATGGTTTGATATTAGGCAGAAAACGAAATTTCTTTGACAATTTGAAAGCACACTTACTTCTCTTTTTTTGGCAAGTGATAAGTACTTTTACAGTCTGACACATTTTCAATTCACTTTTCAGATTCTGAAAACAGCACATGTCCAAACAGCTTTTTGACACCAGGAACATGTGTAACCTGGGTGAATGACTACACTCCAGCAAAGGCAACCAGCCTTAGTGATGTTGAATGTATTTGCATTAATCACTGCAACCTCAAACCCCACTCGGTTGTGAATACGATGCATGATTCTACAGGATAAGCAGCTGGGTGTGTGCTAAGAGTCTGCTTCTACAGAAAAATAGCTGCCCCTTTCCTACTCATGCAAATCTAAAATTACCAGAGTAATACGCAATAAATCTCTGTCAACAATTCCTCTTTGCACACAGAGTCATGGTTTGATATTAGGCAGAAAACGAAATTTCTTTGGCAATTTGAAAGCACACTTACTACTCTTTTTTTGGCAAGTGATAAGTACTTTTACAGTCTGACACATTTTCAATCCACTTTTCAGATTCTGAAAACAGCACATGTCCAAACTGCTTTTTGAGACCAGGAACATGTGTAACCTGGGTGAAGGACTACACTCCAGCAAAGGCAACCAGCCTTAGTGATGTTGAATGTATTTGCATTACTCACTGCAACCTCAAACCCCACTCGGTTGTGAATACTATGCATGATTCTACAGGATAAGCAGCTGGGTGTGTGCTAAGAGTCTGCTTCTGCTGAAAAATAGCTGCCCCTTTCCTACCAATGCAAATCTAAAATTACCAGAGTAATACGCAATAAATCTCTGTCAACAATTCCTCTTTGCACACAGAGTCATGGTTTGATATTAGGCAGAAAACGAAATTTCTTTGACAATTTGAAAGCACACTTACTTCTCTTTTTTTGGCAAGTGATAAGTACTTTTACAGTCTGACACATTTTCAATTCACTTTTCAGATTCTGAAAACAGCACATGTCCAAACAGCTTTTTGAGACCAGGAACATGTGTAACCTGGGTGAATGACTACACTCCAGCAAAGGCAACCAGCCTTAGTGATGTTGAATGTATTTGCATTACTCACTGCAACCTCAAACCCCACTCGGTTGTGAATACTATGCATGATTCTACAGGATAAGCAGCTGGGTGTGTGCTAAGAGTCTGCTTCTGCAGAAAAATAGCTGCCCCTTTCCTACTCATGCAAATCTAAAATTACCAGAGTAATACGCAATAAATCTCTGTCAACAATTCCTCTTTGCACATAGAGTCATGGTTTGATATTAGGCAGAAAACGAAATTTCTTTGGCAATTTGAAAGCACACTTACTACTCTTTTTTTGGCAAGTGATAAGTACTTTTACAGTCTGACACATTTTCAATCCACTTTTCAGATTCTGAAAACAGCACATGTCCAAACAGCTTTTTGAGACCAGGAACATGTGTAACCTGGGTGAATGACTACACTCCAGCAAAGGCAACCAGCCTTAGTGATGTTGAATGTATTTGCATTACTCACTTCAACCTCAAACCCCACTCGGTTGTGAATACTATGCATGATTCTACAGGATAAGCAGCTGGGTGTGTGCTAAGAGTCTGCTTCTGCAGAAAAATAGCTGCCCCTTTCCTACTCATGCAAATCTAAAATTACCAGAGTAATACGCAATAAATCTCTGTCAACAATTCCTCTTTGCACACAGAGTCATGGTTTGATATTAGGCAGAAAACGAAATTTCTTTGGCAATTTGAAAGCACACTTACTACTCTTTTTTTGGCAAGTGATAAGTACTTTTACAGTCTGACACATTTTCAATCCACTTTTCAGATTCTGAAAACAGCACATGTCCAAACTGCTTTTTGAGACCAGGAACATGTGTAACCTGGGTGAATGACTACACTCCAGCAAAGGCAACCAGCCTTAGTGATGTTGAATGTATTTGCATTACTCACTGCAACCTCAAACCCCACTCGGTTGTGAATACTATGCATGATTCTACAGGATAAGCAGCTGGGTGTGTGCTAAGAGTCTGCTTCTGCTGAAAAATAGCTGCCCCTTTCCTACCAATGCAAATCTAAAATTACCAGAGTAATACGCAATAAATCTCTGTCAACAATTCCTCTTTGCACACAGAGTCATGGTTTGATATTAGGCAGAAAACGAAATTTCTTTGACAATTTGAAAGCACACTTACTTCTCTTTTTTTGGCAAGTGATAAGTACTTTTACAGTCTGACACATTTTCAATTCACTTTTCAGATTCTGAAAACAGCACATGTCCAAACAGCTTTTTGAGACCAGGAACATGTGTAACCTGGGTGAATGACTACACTCCAGCAAAGGCAACCAGCCTTAGTGATGTTGAATGTATTTGCATTACTCACTGCAACCTCAAACCCCACTCGGTTGTGAATACTATGCATGATTCAACAGGATAAGCAGCTGGATGTGTGCTAAGAGTCTGCTTCTGCAGAAAAATAGCTGCCCCTTTCCTACTCATGCAAATCTAAAATTACCAGAGTAATACGCAATAAATCTCTGTCAACAATTCCTCTTTGCACACAGAGTCATGGTTTGATATTAGGCAGAAAACAAAATTTCTTTGGCAATTTGAAAGCACACTTACTACTCTTTTTTTGGCAAGTGATAAGTACTTTTACAGTCTGACACATTTTCAATCCACTTTTCAGAATCTGAAAACAGCACATGTCCAAACAGCTTTTTGAGACCAGGAACATGTGTAACCTGGGTGACTGACTACACTCCAGCAAAGGCAACCAGCCTTAGTGATGTTGAATGTATTTGCATTACTCACTGCAACCTCAAACCCCACTCGGTTGTGAATACTATGCATGATTCTACAGGATAAGCAGCTGGGTGTGTGCTAAGAGTCTGCTTCTGCTGAAAAATAGCTGCCCCTTTCCTACCAATGCAAATCTAAAATTACCAGAGTAATACGCAATAAATCTCTGTCAACAATTCCTCTTTGCACACAGTCATGGTTTGATATTAGGCAGAAAACGAAATTTCTTTGACAATTTGAAAGCACACTTACTTCTCTTTTTTTGGCAAGTGATAAGTACTTTTACAGTCTGACACATTTTCAATCCACTTTTCAGATTCTGAAAACAGCACATGTCCAAACAGCTTTTTGAGACCAGGAACATGTGTAACCTGGGTGAATGACTACACTCTAGCAAAGGCAACCAGCCTTAGTGATGTTGAATGTATTTGCATTACTCACTGCAACCTCAAACCCCACTCGGTTGTGAATACTATGCATGATTCTACAGGATAAGCAGCTGGGTGTGTGCTAAGAGTCTGCTTCTGCAGAAAAATAGCTGCCCCTTTCCTACTCATGCAAATCTAAAATTACCAGAGTAATACGCAATAAATCTCTGTCAACAATTCCTCTTTGCACACAGACTCATGGTTTGATATTAGGCAGAAAACGAAATTTCTTTGGCAATTTGAAAGCACACTTACTACTTTTTTTTGGCAAGTGATAAGTACTTTTACAGTCTGACACATTTTCAATCCACTTTTCAGAATCTGAAAACAGCACATGTCCAAACAGCTATTTGAGACCAGGAACATGTGTAACCTGGGTGAATGACTACACTCCAGCAAAGGCAACCAGCCTTAGTGATGTTGAATGTATTTGCATTACTCACTGCAACCTCAAACCCCACTCGGTTGTGAATACTTTGCATGATTCTACAGGATAAGCAGCTGGGTGTGGGCTAAGAGTCTGCTTCTGCTGAAAAATAGCTGCCCCTTTCCTACCAATGCAAATCTAAAATTACCAGAGTAATACGCAATAAATCTCTGTCAACAATTCCTCTTTGCACACAGAGTCATGGTTTGATATTAGGCAGAAAACGAAATTTCTTTGACAATTTGAAAGCACACTTACTTCTCTTTTTTTGGCAAGTGATAAGTACTTTTACAGTCTGACACATTTTCAATTCACTTTTCAGATTCTGAAAACAGCACATGTCCAAACAGCTTTTTGACACCAGGAACATGTGTAACCTGGGTGAATGACTACACTCCAGCAAAGGCAACCAGCCTTAGTGATGTTGAATGTATTTGCATTACTCACTGCAACCTCAAACCCCACTCGGTTGTGAATACGATGCATGATTCTACAGGATAAGCAGCTGGGTGTGTGCTAAGAGTCTGCTTCTACAGAAAAATAGCTGCCCCTTTCCTACTCATGCAAATCTAAAATTACCAGAGTAATACGCAATAAATCTCTGTCAACAATTCCTCTTTGCACACAGAGTCATGGTTTGATATTAGGCAGAAAACGAAATTTCTTTGGCAATTTGAAAGCACACTTACTACTCTTTTTTTGGCAAGTGATAAGTACTTTTACAGTCTGACACATTTTCAATCCACTTTTCAGATTCTGAAAACAGCACATGTCCAAACTGCTTTTTGAGACCAGGAACATGTGTAACCTGGGTGAAGGACTACACTCCAGCAAAGGCAACCAGCCTTAGTGATGTTGAATGTATTTGCATTACTCACTGCAACCTCAAACCCCACTCGGTTGTGAATACTATGCATGATTCTACAGGATAAGCAGCTGGGTGTGTGCTAAGAGTCTGCTTCTGCTGAAAAAT
Organism: Triturus cristatus; assembly: GCF_964204655.1. Taxonomy (NCBI): domain Eukaryota; kingdom Metazoa; phylum Chordata; class Amphibia; order Caudata; family Salamandridae; genus Triturus; species Triturus cristatus. Next base: position 534,902,728 of record NC_140581.1, on the reverse strand, counting down.
AGCTGCCCCTTTCCTACCAATGCAAATCTAAAATTACCAGAGTAATACGCAATAAATCTCTGTCAACAATTCCTCTTTGCACACAGAGTCATGGTTTGATATTAGGCAGAAAACGAAATTTCTTTGACAATTTGAAAGCACACTTACTTCTCTTTTTTTGGCAAGTGATAAGTACTTTTACAGTCTGACACATTTTCAATTCACTTTTCAGATTCTGAAAACAGCACATGTCCAAACAGCTTTTTGAGACCAGGAACATGTGTAACCTGGGTGAATGACTACACTCCAGCAAAGGCAACCAGCCTTAGTGATGTTGAATGTATTTGCATTACTCACTGCAACCTCAAACCCCACTCGGTTGTGAATACTATGCATGATTCTACAGGATAAGCAGCTGGGTGTGTGCTAAGAGTCTGCTTCTGCAGAAAAATAGCTGCCCCTTTCCTACTCATGCAAATCTAAAATTACCAGAGTAATACGCAATAAATCTCTGTCAACAATTCCTCTTTGCACATAGAGTCATGGTTTGATATTAGGCAGAAAATGAAATTTCTTTGGCAATTTGAAAGCACACTTACTACTCTTTTTTTGGCAAGTGATAAGTACTTTTACAGTCTGACACATTTTCAATCCACTTTTCAGATTCTGAAAACAGCACATGTCCAAACAGCTTTTTGAGACCAGGAACATGTGTAACCTGGGTGAATGACTACACTCCAGCAAAGGCAACCAGCCTTAGTGATGTTGAATGTATTTGCATTACTCACTTCAACCTCAAACCCCACTCGGTTGTGAATACTATGCATGATTCTACAGGATAAGCAGCTGGGTGTGTGCTAAGAGTCTGCTTCTGCAGAAAAATAGCTGCCCCTTTCCTACTCATGCAAATCTAAAATCACCAGAGTAATACGCAATAAATCTCTGTCAACAATTCCTCTTTGCACACAGAGTCATGGTTTGATATTAGGCAGAAAACGACATTTCTTTGGCAATTTGAAAGCACACTTACTACTCTTTTTTTGGCAAGTGATAAGTACTTTTACAGTCTGACACATTTTCAATCCACTTTTCAGAATCTGAAAACAGCACATGTCCAAACAGCTTTTTGAGACCAGGAACATGTGTAACCTGGGTAAATAACTACACTCCAGCAAAGGCAACCAGCCTTAGTGATGTTGAATGTATTTGCATTACTCACTGCAACCTCAAACCCCACTCAGTTGTGAATACTATGCATGATTCTACAGGATAAGCAGCTGGGTGTGTGCTAAGAGTCTGCTTCTGCTGAAAAATAGCTGCCCCTTTCCTACCAATGCAAAGCTAAAATTACCAGAGTAATACGCAATAAATCTCTGTCAACAATTCCTCTTTGCACACAGAGTCATGGTTTGATATTAGGCAGAAAACGAAATTTCTTTGTCAATTTGAAAGCACACTTACTACTCTTTTTTTGGCAAGTGATAAGTACTTTTACAGTCTGACACATTTTCAATCCACTTTTCAGAATCTGAAAACAGCACATGTCCAAACAGCTTTTTGAGACCAGGAACATGTGTAACCTGGGTGACTGACTACACTCCAGCAAAGGCAACCAGCCTTAGTGATGTTGAATGTATTTGCATTACTCACTGCAACCTCAAACCCCACTCGGTTGTGAATACTATGCATGATTCTACAGGATAAGCAGCTGGGTGTGTGCTAAGAGTCTGCTTCTGCAGAAAAATAGCTGCCCCTTTCCTACTCATGCAAATCTAAAATTACCAGAGTAATACGCAATAAATCTCTGTCAACAATTCCTCTTTGCACACAGAGTCATGGTTTGATATTAGTCAGAAAACGAAATTTCTTTGTCAATTTGAAAGCACACTTACTACTCTTTTTTGGCAAGTGATAAGTACTTTTACAGTCTGACACATTTTCAATCCACGTTTCTGATTCTGAAAACAGCACATGTCCAAACAGCTTTTTGAGACCAGGAACATGTGTAACCTGGGTGACTGACTACACTCCAGCAAAGGCAACCAGCCTTAGTGATGTTGAATGTATTTGCATTCCTCACTGCAACCTCAAACACCACTCAGTTGTGAATACTATGCATGATTCTACAGGATAAGCAGCTGGGTGTGTGCTAAGAGTCTGCTTCTGCAGAAAAATAGCTGCCCCTTTCCTACTCATGCAAATCTAAAATTACCAGAGTAATACGCAATACATCTCTGTCAACAATTCCTCTTTGCACACAGAGTCATCTTCTGATTCTATGCAGAAAACAGTATTCCTCATTTATACCAGTACACCTTAATTTATGGTGAAAACATAGTCCATAATATTTTACATGTTCCTTACATTTAAATTTCTCCCAAAACACAAAATGATAAACACAACTTCAACAAAAGGAATTCCAATTCTATTATTCATTTCTTAATTTACCACATACATCCCCTCTCAAACTCATAACTCACCTTTAAAATTAGTTAGTTGTGAAAGAAATGTGGCACTCAAACAGCAGATTATCAGAGCCAGGATCTCTGTTCTGTACACCTCTCTCCTCTCAGCAGAACCAGATAATGGCAATGTTTCCCTCTCTTTTTCCACACATATACATGTTAATTTCAAATCTCAGTGCTTCCCCCTTTTTTTCAAATGTAATCACACATTTCTATTGGTTGAAAACCAACCCTTTTCCAAAAGTATCCTTCCCCCAACTTGACTTCTGCCTGCTACCATAGCAACAGCTCATGGTACACTGCTGTGTGGAGTCAGGTCAGAAGTTTACCACACAATGTTTCATTTCCAAAGAGCAAGAGTGCTTGACTTTTCTAACCTAACAGCAAATCCAAAGTAATGTTCTGTGTGAACACATTTTTCTCAACCAATACAAAACATGCTTCTATTAATTTACACATACAGCCTAGTTTTTAGTGTAGAATGGTATGAAACAGCCAATGAGTTATTTTTATTTTAAAAAAATATGTATGCCTCCATTTCCAAACTGTCTTTCATTTCTTTTTCCCATTCTACTGAAATACACCTCCTGAGTGCATCCAGATCTCCTTTGAAGATGTTCACAGTGTGGATTGTAGGGCACAGCTATGTCTTCTGGAGTGAAAAGTATGCAGAGAAAACAGGTATGGTGAGAGACCTTGCTTTGCCAAATGTAGACATTAAATGGATTGGTCAGAGAGGGTTAAAGTGGCACCAATTGATGCCATTGGTGAAATCCTTCATGCAAATCCAACACCCTGACCTCATAATAGTGCACTGTGGTGGCAATGACCTAGGTACTTTGACTGGGGTAGGTCTGGAAATGCTTATGAAGGAGACCTTTGCACAACTGTTTTCACTTTTCCCTAAAACTGCCTTTGCGTATTCTAACATATGCCAAAGGCAAAAAGGGAACTGGTCCAATCATTTTTGTCCACAGATTGACAAAGCAAGAAAGCACGTCAACAAATCTGTTTCTGCTTTCCTCCGAGACTATGGTATGGGTTCCATTTACCACAACAACTTGCGTTACGACATGCAAGACATTTATAGAGGAGATGGTGTACACTTCACTGATGAAGGGAACAGAGTCTTCCTCTTGAACCTTAGACTCTGCATCGGTACTTACTTGTAGGTACCACTAAAAAATCACTTCATAAAAACAACGGCTCTTTTTAGAGCCCCCTAATATCTAAACAGTTAAATCTGAATTTTGTTTCTTTTTTTATTTTTTTTTTCTACCGTACGCGTATGGTAAGCTTACCGTACGCGGACTCCGCGATTTTTTTATTAAATTAATAAATGTTTTTTTTGTACTTTTGTGTCCTTCTTTGACCCCCTTTCAAATGTTAGGGGGTCTGTAACTCTCTTCCTTGCCCCCTTTTCACGTTATCTCCCTTTTTTTTTCTGTGTGAATCACACGAAATGGCGGCCGACACTTCCTGATTTCGTCCGATTCGAATGTTTACAGTCATGTGACAACCAATCAGATTTGAGCTCGCGCACGGCACCGTACGCGTACGGTAAGCTTACCGTAAGCGCACGGAGCGCGCTTACAGATATATATATTGATTTAAATGCTATTTTCTCAGGAACTACTAAACAGATTTACACCAGACATACAAAAGGCACATCCTTGACCTGCGGACTACCTCTCTGCCAAATTACAAGTAATTCTGTTCAGCCGTTCGGGCTGTAGCTCGGACTAAAGGTCCTATGGAAAAATACATGGGAAAAACGCGTTTTGGGACCCCCCTTTTTTCTCAGCCCCCGCTTGACGAATCACCCCGAGACTTTCAGGGTAGGAGCGGAGCGTAGCGCCCCATTAGTTTTGAAAATTTCGCGAGGATTCGTCAACCGGCGCCAAAGTTATTCAAAATAGAATTTTCAGATTTCCTATGGAAACACGGTCCTAACTATAACTATCTACTGGCGACCGCCAGTAGATAATATATATATGTATATATATATATATATATACATATATATATATATATATGTATGTGTATATATATATATATATATATTCACTGAAAAAACCCTAGGTTTCAGTGGTGTTATAGTTAGCTGCCCATTTCACTCATACAAAACTATAGAAATTCCTCCGTTATAGTTAGTTCTGCTAACTATAACTCACGCGCCCGAAATGCACTGCTGATGATGTCATATATTGCATCATTCATGACATGGTCAGTGACATCACTGATGACATCACTGATGACATCTCAAATGACATCACTGATGACATCACTGATAACATCATCCACTGAATGTGGTTTAGTTTGAAATTTAAATATGTATTATATATATACCAATCTGTATTGAAGATTGAGTGGATATATAACTGTCTGGATGGAGGATTTAGTAGCTGTCTGACTGTCTTTTTAAGTGAGTAATTAAAAGTGTCTCACTTAATAAATGGATTAGTAACTAAACTATGTGAATGTGTGCAGCACTGTCTCTGTTGTTGTATAACATGCTGCATCAGTTGGTCACTAACTACATGAGTGTGTATATTAGTTATTGATTAGTTGGGTGAGTATTTGTATGGGACACTGAGTTTGTGTGTGGTTGGATGGGGTGTGTGTAACTATGCATAGATGTGTGAATGGTTAATTGACTAGGTGTATGGGTTTAAGAGTGCATGTGGAAACAGTTGTTTGGGTGACTGAGTGTATTTATTTGTGTGTTGGTGAGCCAATATATGTTTTAGTTGTACATCTTCAACAAAGTAAAAACAATAAAAGGCATTGTATGTGAGAGTTGGTGTATATAAATAAGTATGTGTAAGAGTCAGTGATTGTGAGAGTAACTATATGAATGAGTGTATAATTGTAATGGTGCTTTTTTAACATATTAACGATGAGTTACTATGTGTTTGAATAAATGAGGTTTTGTTGGATAATTGTGTAAGTGAGTAAATTTAAGTGCAATACATTTTTGTCATGAGTGAGTAGGATGACTGCATAACCAACTAAGATGACTGTTGATGTGTCAATGTCTATATATGTGTATAAGTGCATTTGATAGTGTTCTATTAATTAATGACTGCATGTATAGATTAATCTGTTGTTGAATGGGTAGTTGTGTGTGTAGACTTAGGAATCAGTGAGTGGGTATGTAGTAACTGGTATTGGTGTGTCAACGGTTTCAAATATGGTACTCTGTATTTTACAGTGAGTGATGAAAGGTTATACTAGTGTATGATGAGGTGTATCAGATTGTCAAGTGGATGATGTCATCAGTGATGTCATTTGAGATGTCCTCAGTGATGTCATCAGTGATGTCACTGACCATGTCATGAATGATGCAATATGTGACATCATCAGCAGTGCATTGCGGGCGCGTGAGTTATAGTTAGCAGAACTAACTATAACGGAGGAATTTCTATGGTTTTGTATGAGTGAAATGGGCAGCTAACTATAACACCCCTGAAACCTATGGTTTTTTCTGTGAATTTCTAAGGTTTTTTAAATGCTAATTTCTAACTATAACGTCTCTGAAACCTATGATTTTTTTCAGTGAATTTCAAAGGTTTTTTAAATGCTAACTTTTAAGTGTGATAGTAGTTATATCTATTTTTTGTACTGATTTTTTACAGTTTTTTTAACTGTTTATTTATAAAGATTTTATTAATTAAATAACATTATTAATTTTTCTGAAAATTGCAAAAACAATTTTTTTTAATTAAAACTGAAATATTGATAAATTTTCTTGTTTTCATTTTTTATTTTAATATATTTATATTATTTTCTTTAAAAAAAATAAAAAAAATCTTCGGAGTCGTGCACTCAAAGTGTACACCTCACGGTGGGAGCGCGCATTCTAGCTGCCATTTTAGAAAAGTCATGAAGGATCCACGTATGGTTTGAGACAGCTGCGTGTTTTTCAGTTACATCATATACATTTAATATCACGTGATATGCGCGATTGGTATGCGACCAGTCTGCGACTCCTGCTCCCGCGCATTCGCGACACATGCGCATTACGGTACGAGATGTTTGTGCGGTCATCAAATACGTGCTGGGGCGCACTGGGTGCGCGACTCCTGCAAAAAACATTTATGTTCCAAAATGATATGTATGTGTCTTTAATATACATATTAAGGCAAGAGATTATGTAAGATATTCATCAAAATAATATATTTGTACTTATAATAAACTGATATTAATGTAAAATATATTTTCGCGAAGTCGGGTGCGTGCATCGTGAGTGCAGAAAACCAGGTCAGTAGAGCTGCTGTAGAGCCAGAGAACCAGGTCAGCAGAGCTTCTCTAGAACCTAAGAACTAGGTCAGCAGAGCTGCTCTAGAGCCAGAGAACCAGGTCAGCAGAGCTGCTGTAGAGCCAGAGAAACCAGGTCAGCAGAGCTGCTTTAGAGGGAGAGAACCAGGTCAGCAGAGCTGCTTTAGAGCCAGAGAACCAGGCCAGCAGAGCTGCTTTAGAGCCAGAGAACCAGGTTAGCAGAGCTGCTTTAGAGCCAGAGAACCAGGTCAGCAGAGCTGCTCTACAGCCAGAGAACCAGGTCAGCAGAGCTGCTGTAGAGCCAGAGAAAACAGGTCAGCAGAGCTGCTTTGGAGGGAGAGAACCAGGTCAGCAGAGCTGCTTTAGAGCCAGAGAACCAGGCCAGCAGAGCTGCTTTAGAGCCAGAGAACCAGGTTATCAGAGCTGCTTTAGACCCAGAGAACCAGGTCAGCAGAGCTACTCTAGAGCAAGAGAACCAAATCAGCAGAGCTGCTTTAGAGCCATAGAACCTGGTCAGCAGAGCTGCTTTAGAGACAGAGAACCAGGCCTGCAGAGCTGCTGCAGAGCCAGAGAAACCAGGGCAGTAGAGCTGCTTTAGCGGGAGAGAACCAGGTCAGCAGAGCTGCTCTAGAGCCGGAGAACCATGTCAGAAGAACTGCTTCAGAGCCATAGAACTGTGTCAGCAGAGCTGCTTCAGAGCCAGAGAACCAGGTCAGCAGAGCTGCTCTAGAGCCTAAGAACTAGGTCAGCAGAGCTGCTCTAGAGCCAGAGAACCAGGTCAGCAGAGCTGCTGTAGAGCCAGAGAAACCAGATCAGCGGAGCTGCTTTAGAGGGAGAGAACCAGGTCAGCAGAGCTGCTTTAGAGCCAGAGAACCAGGCCAGCAGAGCTGCTTTAGAGCCAGAGAACCAGGTTAGCAGAGCTGCTTTAGAGCCAGAGAACCAGGTCAGTAGAGCTGCTCTAGAGCCTACGAACCAGGTCAACGGAGCTGCTCTAGAGCTAGAGAACCAGGTCTGCAGAGCTGCTGCAGAGCCAGAGAAACCAGGTCAGTAGAGCTGCTTTAGAGGGAGAGAACCAGGTCAGCAGAGTTGCTCTAGAGCCAGAGAACCATGTCAGCAGAACTGCTTCAGAGCCATAGAACTGGGTCAGCGGAGCTGCTTTAGAGCCAGAGAACCAGGTCAGCAGAACTGTTGTAGAGCCAGAGAACTAGATCAGCAGAGCTGCTCTGTAGCATAAGAACTAGGTCAGCAGAGCTGCTCTAGAGCCAGAGAACCAGGTCAGCAGACCTGCTGTAGAGCCAGAGAAACCAGGTCAGCAGAGCTGCTTTAGAGAGAGAGAACCAGGTCAGCAGAGCTGCTTTAGAGCCAGAGAACCAGGTCAGCAGAGCTGCTCTAGCTGACACTGACTGACTGACACTGACTGACTGACACTAACTGATTGACACTGACTGACACATATTGACTGACACTGACTGACACTGATTGACTGACACTGACTGACTGCCACTGACTGACTGCCCCTGACTGACACTGATTGACACTGACTGACACTGATTGACTGACACTGACACACTGATTGACTGACACTGACTGACACTGATTGACTGGCAGTGACTGACACTGATTGACTGATACTGTCTGACTGACTGACACTGACTGACACTGACTGACTACTCTACTACTGACTCTCTACTACTCTCTACTACTCTCTCTCTACTACTCACTCTCTACTACTCTCTACTACTCACTCTCTACTACTCTACTACTCTCTACTACTCACTCTATACTACTCACTCTCAACTACTCACTCTCTACTACTCTTCTACTCACTCTCTACTACTCACTCGCTACTACTCTCTACTACTCACTCTCTACTACTCTCTCTCTACTACTCTCTCTCTACTACTCTCTACTACTCACTCTACTACTCACTATCTACTACTCTCTACTACTCACTTTCTAATACTCACTCTTTACTACTCACTTTCTACTACTCACTCTACTACTCTCTACTACTCACTGTCTACTCTCTATTACTCACTCTCTACTCTCTACCTCTCTACCTCACTCTTCCTCTCTCTCTACTACTCTCTACCTCTCTACCTCTACCTCTCTACCTCTACACCTCTACCTATACACCTCTACCTCTCTACCTCTCTGTACATGCACACACATACACATATATATATGCATATATATATATGCATATGCATTTATATATATATATGTGTATATATTAATTAAAGCACAGTTACCTGAAATCCCGTGTGTGCTCGACTTCCTTGTCATGCCGAGGGAGTGTGGAGTAGATGTTTGAGGTGCGGCCACAAGCACCTATTGAGTGCCCACCCCCCAAGTGTTCGGCGGACTCTGTGGCTACTTCTTGGTTTAACTAAAAACTTTTTGGTAATGCTGAACAGCCGCATACCCGGAATGAGCCCAGCCATCAAACTGATGAACAGCGACTGCGTGGGAGTGCATCACTTACCTAAGCGGTGTTTTCGGACCTGATTCGGCACTACAGCGGTGGGGTGAGGGAATTGGGGAGCTGCTATTTGGCCCACAATAAGAAAATCAAGGCATGCATGGGGTGAAGGGAGCAGACACCGCCCACTGGGGCTAGTACTCACGCTCGGATGCCTGCTCCGCACGGACTCAGATTCCTTGGTTCGGGCTTTCCTATGCACAACAACACCAGCGGTGCCTCAGCCAATTGCAAGGGGGCATGCAGCTTTAAAAATTGGGCTGGAAAACACTTTGTAAAACCTGTTGGCGGCATCTGAGGAAGTTTGAATACGAAACGCGTCATGCCGTATGCCGATGGTCTTTAATTAAAGCACAGTTACCTGAAATCCCGTGTGTGCTCGACTTCCTTGTCATGCCGAGGGAGTGTGGAGTAGATGTTTGAGGTGCGGCCACAAGCACCTATTGAGTGCCCACCCCCCAAGTGTTCGGCGGACTCTGTGGCAACTTCTTGGTTTAACTAAAAACTTTTTGGTAATTCTGAACCGCCGCATACCCGGAATGAGCCCATCCGTCAAACTGATGAACCGCGACTGCATGGGAGTGCATCGCTTACCTAAGCGGTGTTTTCGGACCTGATTCACGACTCCAGCGGTGGGGTGAGGGACTTGGGGAGCTGCTATTTGGCCCACAATAAGAAAATCAAGGCATGCATGGGGTGAAGGGAGCAGACACCGCCCACTGGGGCTAGTACTCACGCTTGGATGCCTGCTCCGCACGGACTCAGATTCCTGGGTCCGGGCTTTCCAATGCACAACGCGAGCGGTGCCTCAGTTAATTGCAAGGGGGCATGCAGCTTTAAAAAGTGGGCTGGAAAACACTTTGTAAAACCTGTTGGCGGCATCTGAGGAAGTTTGAATACAAAACGCGTCATGCCGTATGCCGATGGTCTTTAATTAAAGCACAGTTACCTGAAATCCCGTGTGTGCTCGACTTCCTTGTCAAGCCGAGGGAGTGTGGAGTAGATGTTTGAGGAGCGGCCACAAGCACCTATTGAGTGCCCACCCCCCAAGTGTTCGGCGGACTCGGTGGCAACTTCTTGGTTTAACTAAAAACTTTTTGGTAACGCTGAACCGCCGCATACCCGGATTGAGCCCAGCCGTCAAACTGATGAACCGCGACTGAGTGGGAGTGCATCGCTTACCTAAGTGGTGTTTTCGGACCTGATTCTGGACTCCAGTGGTGGGGTGAGGGACTTGGGGAGCTGCTATTTAGCCCACAATAAGAAAATCAAGGCATGCATGCGTTGAAGCGAGCAGACACTGCCCACTGGGGCTTGTGCTCACGCTTGGATGCCTGCTCCGCACGGACTCAGATTCCTGGGTTCGGGCTTTCCTATGCACAACAACGCCAGCGGTGCCTCAGCCAATTGCAAGGGGGCATGCAGCTTTAAAAAGTGGGCTGGAAAACACTTTGTAAATCCTGTTAGCGGCATCTGAGGAAGTTTGAATATGAAACGCGTCATGCCGTATGCGATGGTCTTTAATTAAAGCACAGTTACCTGAAATCCCGTGTGTGCTCGACTTCCTTGTCATGCCGAGGGAGTGTGGAGTAAATGTTTGAGGTGCGGCCACAAGCACCTATTGAGTGCCCACCCCTCAAGTGTTCGGCGGACTCTGTGGCAACTTCTTGGTTTAACTAAAAGCTTTTTGGTAACGCTGAACCGCCGCATACCCGGATTGAGCCCAGCCATCAAACTGATGAACCGCGACTGCATGGGAGTGCATCGCTTACCTAAGCGGTGTTTTCGGACCTGATTCGGCACTCCAGCGGTGAGTGAGTGACTTGGGGAGCTGCTATTTGGCCCACAATAAGAAAATCAAGGCATGCATGGGGTGAAGGGAGCAGACATCGCCCACTGGGGCTAGTACTCACGCTTGGATGCCTGCTCTGCACGGACTCAGATTCCTGGTTTCGGGCTTTCCTATGCACAACAACGCCAGCGGTGCCTCAGCCAATTGCAAGGGGGCATGCAGCTTTAAAAAGTGGGCTGGAAAACACTTTGTAAAACCTGTTGGCGGCATCCGAGGAAGTTTGAATACGAAACGCGTCATGCCGTATGCCGATGGTCTTTAATTAAAGCACAGTTACCTGAAATCCCGTGTGTGCTCGACTTCCTTGTCATGCCGAGGGAGTGTGGGGTAGATGTTTGAGGTGCGGCCACAAGCACCTATTGAGTGCCCACCCCCCAAGTGTTCAGCGGACTCTGTGGCAACTTCTTGGTTTAACTAAAAACTTTTTGGTAATGCTGAACCGCCGCATACCCGGAATGAGCCCATCCGTCAAACTGATGAACCGCGACTGCGTGGGAGTGCATCGCTTACCTAAGCGGTGTTTTCGGACCTGATTCGGGACTCCAGCGGTGGGGTGAGGGACTTGGGGAGCTGCTATTTGGCCCACAATAAGAAAATCAAGGCGTGCATGGGGTGAAGGGAGCAGACACCACCCACTGGGGCTAGTACTCACGCTTGGATGCCTGCTCCGCACGGACTCAGATTCCTGGGTCCGGCTTTCCTATGCACAACGCGAGCGGTGCCTAAGCCAATTGCAAGGGGGCATGCAGCTTTAAAAAGTGGGCTGGAAAAAACTTTGTAAAACCTGTTGGCGGCATCTGAGGAAGTTTGAATACGAAACGCGTCATGCCGTATGCCGATGGTCTTTAATTAAAGCACAGTTTCCTGAAATCCCGTGTGTGCTCGACTTCCTTGTCATGCCGAGGGAGTGTGGAGTAGATGTTTGAGGTGCGGCCACAAGCACCTATTGAGTGCCCACCCCCCAAGTGTTTGGCGGACTCTGTGGCAACTTCTTGGTTTAACTAAAAACTATTTGGTAACGCTGAACTGCCGCATACCAGGATTGAGCCCAGCCGTCAAACTGATGAACTGCGACTGCATGTGAGGGCATCGCTTACCTAAGCGGTGTTTTCGGACCTGATTCGGGACTCCAGCGGTGGGGTGAGGGACTTGGGGAGCTGCTATTTGGCCCACAATAAGAAAATCAAGGCATGCATGGGGTGAATGGAGCAGACACCTCCCACTGGGGCTAGTACTCACACTTGGATGCCTGCTCCGTATGGACTTAGATTCCTGGGTTCGGGCTTTCCTATGCACAACAACTCCAGCGGTGCCTCAGCCAATTGCAAGGGGGCATGCAGCTTTAAAAAGTGGGCTGGAAAACACTTTGTAAAACCTGTTGGTGGCATCTGAGGAAGTTTGAATACGAAACACGTCATGCCGTATGCCGATGGTCTTTAATTAAAGCACAGTTACCTGAAATCCTGTGTGTGCTTGACTTCCTTGTCATGCCGAGGGAGTGTGGAGTAGATGTTTGAGGTGCAGCCACAAGCACCTATTGAGTGCCCACCCCCAAAGTGTTCGGCGGACTCTGTGGCAACTTCTTGGTTTAACTAAAAGCTTTTTGGTAACGCTGAACCGCCGCATACCCGGATTGAGCCCAGCCTTCAAACTGATGAACCGCGACTGCGTGGGAGTGCATCGCTTACCTAAGCGGTGTTTTCAGACCTGATTCGGCACTCCAGCGGTGGGGTGAGTGACCTGGGGAGCTGCTATTTAGCCCACAATAGGAAAATCAAGGCATGCATGGGTTGAAGCGAGCAGACACTGCCCACTGGGGCTTGTACTCATGCTTGGATGCCTGCTCCGCACGGACTCAGATTCCTGGGTTCGGGCTTTCCTATGCACAACAACGCCAGCGGTGCCTCAGCCAATTGCAAGGGGGCATGCAGCTTTAAAAAGTGAGCTGGAAAACACTTTGTAAAACCTGTTGGCGGCATCTGAGGAAGTTGGAATACGAAACGCGTCATGCCGTATGCGATGGTCTTTAATTAAAGCACAGTTACCTGAAATCCCGTGTGTGCTCGACTTCCTTGTCATGCCGAGGGAGTGTGGAGTAAATGTTTGAGGTGCGGCCACAAGCACCTATTGAGTGCCCACCCCTCAAGTGTTCGGCGGACTCTTTGGCAACTTCTTGGTTTAACTAAAAACTTTTTGGTAACGCTGAACCGCCGCATACCCGGATTGAGCCCAGCCGTCAAACTGATGAACCGCGACTGTGTGTGAGGGCATCGCTTACCTAAGCGGTGTTTTCGGACCTGATTCGGGACTCCAGCGGTGGGGTGAGGGACTTGGGGAGCTTCTATTTGGCCCACAATAAGAAAATCAAGGCATGCATGGGGTGAAGGGAGCAGACACCGCCCACTGGGGCTAGTACTCACGCTTGGATGCCTGCTCCGTATGGACTCAGATTCCTGGGTTCGGGCTTTCCTATGCACAACAACGCCAGCGGTGCCTCAGCCAATTGCAAGGGGGCATGCAGCTTTAAAAGTGGGCTGGAAAACACTTTGTAAAACCTGTTGGCGGCATCTGAGGAAGTTTGAATACGAAACACGTCATGCCGTATGCCGATGGTCTTTAATTAAAGCACAGTTACCTGAAATCCCGTGTGTGCTCGACTTCCTTGTCATGACGAGGGAGTGTGGAGTAGATGTTTGAGGTGCAGCCACAAGCATCTATTGAGTGCCCACCCCCCAAGTGTTCGGCGGACTCTGTGGCAACTTCTTGGTTTAACTAAAAACTTTTTGGTAACGCTAAACCGCCGCATACCCGGATTGAGCCCAGCCGTCAAACTGATGAACCGCGACTGCGTGGGAGTGCATCGCTTACCTAAGCGGTGTTTTCGGACCTGATTCGGGACTCCAGTGGTGGGGTGAGGGACTTGGGGAGCTGCTATTTAGCCCACAATAAGAAAATCAAGGCATGCATGGGTTGAAGCGAGCAGACACTGCCCACTGGGGCTTGTACTCATGCTTGGATGCCTGCTCCGCACGGACTCAGATTCCTGGGTTCGGGCTTTCCTATGCACAACAACGCCAGCGGTGCCTCAGCCAATTGCAAGGGGGCATGCAGCTTTAAAAAGTGGGCTGGAAAACACTTTGTAAAACCTGTTGGCGGCATCTGAGGAAGTTGGAATACGAAACGCGTCATGCCGTATGCGATGGTCTTTAATTAAAGCACAGTTACCTGAAATCCCGTGTGTGCTCGACTTCCTTGTCATGCCGAGGGAGTGTGGAGTAGATGTTTGAGGTGCGGCCACAAGCACCTATTGAGTGCCCACCCCTCAAGTGTTCAGCGGACTCTGTGGCAACTTCTTGGTGTAACTAAAAACTTTTTGGTAACGCTGAACCGCCGCATACCCGGATTGAGCCCAGCCATCAAACTGATGAACTGCGACTGCATGGGAGTGCATCGCTTACCTAAGCGGTGTTTTCGGACCTGATTCGGGACTCCAGCGGTGGGGTGAGTGACTTGGGGAGCTGCTATTTGGCCCACAATAAGAAAATCAAGGCATGCATGGGGTGAAGGGAGCAGACACCGCCCACTGGGGCTAGTACTCACGCTTGGATGCCTGCTCCGCACGGACTCAGATTCCTGGGTTCGGGCTTTCCTATGCACAACAACGCCAGCGGTGCCTCAGCCAATTGCAAGGGGGCATGCAGCTTTAAAAAGTGGGCTGGAAAACACTTTGTAAAACCTGTTGGCGGCATCTGAGGAAGTTTGAATACGAAAAACGTCATGCCGTATGCCGATGGTCTTTAACCCGTTCGCCGCGGCAGGAATTCCGTCGCGGCGCTGGGGTGGGTTTGGGGGCAGCGCGGTGGCGCTGTGCTTGTGACGGAACCGCTCCCTCACGAGCCACAGTTGAGCTGTGCTCATGACAGAGTGGTTCCGTCACGTCTCCGCGCACTGCGCTAATCGCCCGCACAGGCGTGGAATTAGCACCGCGTGGGCGGAGCGGCAGCCAACGGCCGCAGCATGACGGAACCACTCCATCATGAGCACAGCGCAACCGTGGCTCATGACGGAGTGGTTCCGTCATGAGCAGGGAAGGGGTTAATTAAAGCACAGTTACCTGAAATCCCATGTGTGCTCGACTTCCTTGTCATGCCGAGGGAGTGTGGAGTAGATGTTTGAGGTGCGGCCACAAGCACCTATTGAGTGCCCACCCCTCAAGTGTTCGGCGGACTCTGTGGCAACTTCTTGGTTTAACTAAAAGCTTTTTGGTAACGCTGAACCGCCGCAAACCCGGATTGAGCCCACCCATCAAACTGATGAACCGCGACTGCATGGGAGTGCATCGCTTACCTAAGCAGTGTTTTCGGACCTGATTCGGGACTCCAGCGGTGGGGTGAGTGACTTGGGGAGCTGCTATTTGGCCCACAATAAGAAAATCAAGGCATGCATGGGGTGAAGGGAGCAGACACCGCCCACTGGGGCTAGTACTCACGCTTTGATGCCTGCTCCGCACGGACTCAGATTCCTGGGTCCGGGCTTTCCTATGCACAACGCGAGCGGTGCCTAAGCCAATTGCAAGGGGGCATGCAGCTTTAAAAAGTGGGCTGGAAAAAACTTTGTAAAACCTGTTGGCGGCATCTGAGGAAGTTTGAATACGAAACGCGTCATGCCGTATGCCGATGGTCTTTAATTAAAGCACAGTTTCCTGAAATCCCGTGTGTGCTCGACTTCCTTGTCATGCCGAGGGAGTGTGGAGTAGATGTTTGAGGTGCGGCCACAAGCACCTATTGAGTGCCCACCCCCCAAGTGTTTGGCGGACTCTGTGGCAACTTCTTGGTTTAACTAAAAACTATTTGGTAACGCTGAACTGCCGCATACCAGGATTGAGCCCAGCCGTCAAACTGATGAACTGCGACTGCATGTGAGGGCATCGCTTACCTAAGCGGTGTTTTCGGACCTGATTCGGGACTCCAGCGGTGGGGTGAGGGACTTGGGGAGCTGCTATTTGGCCCACAATAAGAAAATCAAGGCATGCATGGGGTGAATGGAGCAGACACCTCCCACTGGGGCTAGTACTCACACTTGGATGCCTGCTCCGTATGGACTTAGATTCCTGGGTTCGGGCTTTCCTATGCACAACAACTCCAGCGGTGCCTCAGCCAATTGCAAGGGGGCATGCAGCTTTAAAAAGTGGGCTGGAAAACACTTTGTAAAACCTGTTGGTGGCATCTGAGGAAGTTTGAATACGAAACACGTCATGCCGTATGCCGATGGTCTTTAATTAAAGCACAGTTACCTGAAATCCTGTGTGTGCTTGACTTCCTTGTCATGCCGAGGGAGTGTGGAGTAGATGTTTGAGGTGCAGCCACAAGCACCTATTGAGTGCCCACCCCCAAAGTGTTCGGCGGACTCTGTGGCAACTTCTTGGTTTAACTAAAAGCTTTTTGGTAACGCTGAACCGCCGCATACCCGGATTGAGCCCAGCCTTCAAACTGATGAACCGCGACTGCGTGGGAGTGCATCGCTTACCTAAGCGGTGTTTTCAGACCTGATTCGGCACTCCAGCGGTGGGGTGAGTGACCTGGGGAGCTGCTATTTAGCCCACAATAGGAAAATCAAGGCATGCATGGGTTGAAGCGAGCAGACACTGCCCACTGGGGCTTGTACTCATGCTTGGATGCCTGCTCCGCACGGACTCAGATTCCTGGGTTCGGGCTTTCCTATGCACAACAACGCCAGCGGTGCCTCAGCCAATTGCAAGGGGGCATGCAGCTTTAAAAAGTGAGCTGGAAAACACTTTGTAAAACCTGTTGGCGGCATCTGAGGAAGTTGGAATACGAAACGCGTCATGCCGTATGCGATGGTCTTTAATTAAAGCACAGTTACCTGAAATCCCGTGTGTGCTCGACTTCCTTGTCATGCCGAGGGAGTGTGGAGTAAATGTTTGAGGTGCGGCCACAAGCACCTATTGAGTGCCCACCCCTCAAGTGTTCGGCGGACTCTTTGGCAACTTCTTGGTTTAACTAAAAACTTTTTGGTAACGCTGAACCGCCGCATACCCGGATTGAGCCCAGCCGTCAAACTGATGAACCGCGACTGTGTGTGAGGGCATCGCTTACCTAAGCGGTGTTTTCGGACCTGATTCGGGACTCCAGCGGTGGGGTGAGGGACTTGGGGAGCTTCTATTTGGCCCACAATAAGAAAATCAAGGCATGCATAGGGTGAAGGGAGCAGACACCGCCCACTGGGGCTAGTACTCACGCTTGGATGCCTGCTCCGTATGGACTCAGATTCCTGGGTTCGGGCTTTCCTATGCACAACAACGCCAGCGGTGCCTCAGCCAATTGCAAGGGGGCATGCAGCTTTAAAAGTGGGCTGGAAAACACTTTGTAAAACCTGTTGGCGGCATCTGAGGAAGTTTGAATACGAAACACGTCATGCCGTATGCCGATGGTCTTTAATTAAAGCACAGTTACCTGAAATCCCGTGTGTGCTCGACTTCCTTGTCATGACGAGGGAGTGTGGAGTAGATGTTTGAGGTGCAGCCACAAGCATCTATTGAGTGCCCACCCCCCAAGTGTTCGGCGGACTCTGTGGCAACTTCTTGGTTTAACTAAAAACTTTTTGGTAACGCTAAACCGCCGCATACCCGGATTGAGCCCAGCCGTCAAACTGATGAACCGCGACTGCGTGGGAGTGCATCGCTTACCTAAGCGGTGTTTTCGGACCTGATTCGGGACTCCAGTGGTGGGGTGAGGGACTTGGGGAGCTGCTATTTAGCCCACAATAAGAAAATCAAGGCATGCATGGGTTGAAGCGAGCAGACACTGCCCACTGGGGCTTGTACTCATGCTTGGATGCCTGCTCCGCACGGACTCAGATTCCTGGGTTCGGGCTTTCCTATGCACAACAACGCCAGCGGTGCCTCAGCCAATTGCAAGGGGGCATGCAGCTTTAAAAAGTGGGCTGGAAAACACTTTGTAAAACCTGTTGGCGGCATCTGAGGAAGTTGGAATACGAAACGCGTCATGCCGTATGCGATGGTCTTTAATTAAAGCACAGTTACCTGAAATCCCGTGTGTGCTCGACTTCCTTGTCATGCCGAGGGAGTGTGGAGTAGATGTTTGAGGTGCGGCCACAAGCACCTATTGAGTGCCCACCCCTCAAGTGTTCAGCGGACTCTGTGGCAACTTCTTGGTGTAACTAAAAACTTTTTGGTAACGCTGAACCGCCGCATACCCGGATTGAGCCCAGCCATCAAACTGATGAACTGCGACTGCATGGGAGTGCATCGCTTACCTAAGCGGTGTTTTCGGACCTGATTCGGGACTCCAGCGGTGGGGTGAGTGACTTGGGGAGCTGCTATTTGGCCCACAATAAGAAAATCAAGGCATGCATGGGGTGAAGGGAGCAGACACCGCCCACTGGGGCTAGTACTCACGCTTGGATGCCTGCTCCGCACGGACTCAGATTCCTGGGTTCGGGCTTTCCTATGCACAACAACGCCAGCGGTGCCTCAGCCAATTGCAAGGGGGCATGCAGCTTTAAAAAGTGGGCTGGAAAACACTTTGTAAAACCTGTTGGCGGCATCTGAGGAAGTTTGAATACGAAAAACGTCATGCCGTATGCCGATGGTCTTTAACCCGTTCGCCGCGGCAGGAATTCCGTCGCGGCGCTGGGGTGGGTTTGGGGGCAGCGCGGTGGCGCTGTGCTTGTGACGGAACCGCTCCCTCACGAGCCACAGTTGAGCTGTGCTCATGACAGAGTGGTTCCGTCACGTCTCCGCGCACTGCGCTAATCGCCCGCACAGGCGTGGAATTAGCACCGCGTGGGCGGAGCGGCGGCCAACGGCCGCAGCATGACGGAACCACTCCATCATGAGCACAGCGCAACCGTGGCTCATGACGGAGTGGTTCCGTCATGAGCAGGGAAGGGGTTAATTAAAGCACAGTTACCTGAAATCCCATGTGTGCTCGACTTCCTTGTCATGCCGAGGGAGTGTGGAGTAGATGTTTGAGGTGCGGCCACAAGCACCTATTGAGTGCCCACCCCTCAAGTGTTCGGCGGACTCTGTGGCAACTTCTTGGTTTAACTAAAAGCTTTTTGGTAACGCTGAACCGCCGCAAACCCGGATTGAGCCCACCCATCAAACTGATGAACCGCGACTGCATGGGAGTGCATCGCTTACCTAAGCAGTGTTTTCGGACCTGATTCGGGACTCCAGCGGTGGGGTGAGTGACTTGGGGAGCTGCTATTTGGCCCACAATAAGAAAATCAAGGCATGCATGGGGTGAAGGGAGCAGACACCGCCCACTGGGGCTAGTCCTCACGCTTTGATGCCTGCTCCGCACGGACTCAGATTCCTGGGTCCGGGCTTTCCTATGCACAACGCGAGCGGTGCCTCAGCCAATTGCAAGGGGGCATGCAGCTTTAAAAAGTGGGCTGGAAAACACTTTGTAAAACCTGTTGGCGGCATTGGAGGAAGTTTGATTACGAAACGCGTCATGCCGTATGCCCATGGTCTTTAATTAAAGCACAGTTACCTGAAATCCCGTGTGTGCTCGACTTCCTTGTCATGCCGAGGGAGTGTGGAGTAGATGTTTGAGGTGCAGCCACAAGCACCTATTGAGTGCCCACCCCCCAAGTGTTCGGCGGACTCTGTGGCAACTTCTTGGTTTAACTAAAAGCTTTTTGGTAACGCTGAACCGCCGCAAACCCGGATTGAGCCCACCCATCAAACTGATGAACCGCGACTGCATGGGAGTGCATCGCTTACCTAAGCAGTGTTTTCGGACCTGATTCGGGACTCCAGCGGTGGGGTGAGGGACTTGGGGAGCTGCTATTTGGCCCACAATAAGAAAATCAAGGCATGCATGGGGTGAAGGGAGCAGACACTGCCCACTGGGGCTAGTACTCACGCTTGGATACCTGCTCCGTACGGACTCAGATTCCTGGGTTGGGGCTTTCCTATGCACAACAACGCCAGCTGTGCCTCAGCCAATTGCAAGGGGGCATGCAGCTTTAAAAAGTGGGCTGGAAAACACTTTGTAAAACCTGTTGGCGGCATCTGAGGAAGTTTGAATACGAAACGTGTCATGCCGTATGCCGATGGTCTTTAATTAAAGCACAGTTACCTGAAATCCCGTGTGTGCTCGACTTCCTTGTCATGCGAGGGAGTGTGGAGTAGATGTTTGAGGTGCAGCCACAAGCACCTATTGAGTGCCCACCCCCCAAGTGTTCGGCGGACTCTGTGGCAACTTCTTGCTTTAACTAAAATCTATTTGGTAACGCTGAACCGCCACATACCCGGATTGAGCCCAGCCGTCAACCTGATGAACCGCGATTGCCTGGGAGTGCATCGCTTACCTAAGCGGTGTTTTCGGACCTGATTCGGGACTCCACCGGTGGGGTGAGGGACTTGGGGAGCTGCTATTTGGCCCACAATAAGAAAATCAAGGCATGCATGCAGTGAAGGGAACAGACACTGCCCACTGGGGCTTGTACTCACGCTTGGATGCCTGCTCCGCACGGACTCAGATTCCTGGGTTCGGGCTTTCCTATGCACAACAACGCCAGCGCTGCCTCAGCCAATTGCAAGGGGGCATGCAGCTTTAAAAAGTGGGCTGGAAAACACTTTGTAAAACCTGTTGGCGGCATCTGAGGAAGTTTGAATACGAAACGCGTCATGCCGTATGCCGATGGTCTTTAATTAAAGCACAGATACCTGAAATCCCGTGTGTGCTCGACTTCCTTATCATGCCGAGGGAGTGTGGAGTAGATGTTTGAGGTGCGGCCACAAGCACCTATTGAGTGCCCACCCCCCAAGTGTTCAGCGGACTTTGTGGCAACTTCTTGGTTTAACTAAAAACTTTTTGGTAACGCTGAACCGCCGCATACCCGGATTGAGCCCAGCAGTCAAACTGATGAACCGCGACTGCATGGGAGTGCATCGCTTACCTAAGCGGTGTTTTCGGACTTTATTCGGGACTCCAGCAGTGGGGTGAGGGACTTGGGGAGCTGCTATTTGGCCCACAATAAGAAAATCAAGGCCTGCATGGGGTGAAGGGAGCAGACACCGCCCACTGGGGCTAGTACTCACGCTTGGATGCCTGCTCCGCACGGACTCAGATTCCTGGGTTCGGGCTTTCCTATGCACAACAACGCCAGCGGTGCCTCAGCCAATTGCAAGGGGGCATGCAGCTTTCAAAAGTGGGCTGGAAAACACTTTGTAAAACCTGTTGGCGGCATCTGAGGAAGTTTGAATACGAAATGCGTCATGCCGTATGCCGATGGTCTTTAATTAAAGCACAGTTACCTGAAATCCCGTGTGTGCTCGACTTCCTTGTCATGCCAAGGGAGTGTGGAATAGATATATATACATATATAAACATATACATTTAATCTGCATATCTATATAAATATAAATGCATGCAAACATATACATATACATATATGCATACATATGCATGGTATGTACATGAAAGTTTAAAAAACTCTAATACAAGCAAAGCTAAAAAGCCACCTAATTACAAACAGAATTGCTTTAACTCAAACGAGGGAGAGACCTATTGCATTTTCAATGCTTGTTTACTTTGATTCCATCAAGAAAGCATTCAGATGTGTCACACATTTTCCATAAATTCTGAATGGTAGCTCTCTAGTTGCTCATTAGATCACTGTAGTAAAGCTACTGCTCACCAGGGAAGTCTGCTGCTGGTATTCAAAGTGCATGTTTCAGTCTGCATGACAGAATTTTTTAATGAAATGGAAGAGGATTTGAGAAGTCAAAATGTGCCCTAATCTTGCTTTCTGCAGCACTAATTATAATTTCTATGGCAAAATGAACCCCCTCATTTTGTTCCTTTGCAAATTAAATGTTTTAAGTGTTACCACTTTATTCCAATCAAGGTGGCATCAGGTATGCCATACTTGTGTCATAAGTAAGACTGTTAGCGCTCTAGTTGTTCTTTAAAACACTCTGGGACATTCTGTCATTGGGCTATACTTGGGCTACATCTTGGTGATATTTGTGCTACATTTGGGCTCTTTTGTCTCTGGTGGCCATCTTGGGAGACTTATTTGTTTTGAAGTTTCCGAATTTCCTCATTTACTGCAGTCTCCTCAGTAGGAAATACTTTCAGGTTTTTTACTTTCATTCCATCAAGAAGGCATTCAGATGTGTCACACATTTGCCATAAATTCGGAATGTTAGCACTCTAGTTGCCTATTAGCTCACTGTAGTAAAGCTACTGCTCACCAGGGAAGTCTGCTGCTGGTATTGAAAGTGCATGTTTCAGTCTGCATGTCAGAATTGTTTTATGAAATAGAAGAGGATTTGAGAAGTCACTCAAAATGTGCCCTAATTTTCTTTTTTCCGCACTAATCATAATTTCTATGGCAAAATGAACCTCCTCATTGTGTTCCTTTTAAATTAAACTACTCACTCTCTACTACTCTCTCTCTACTACTCTCTACTACTACTCTCTACTACTCACTCTCTACTACTCACTCTCTACTACGCTCTACTACTCACTCTACTGCTCTCTACTACTCTCTACCACTCACTCTCTACTACTCTACTACTCACTCTCTACTTCTCTCTACTACTCTCTCTCTACTACTCCCTCTCTACTACTCACTCTACTACTCTCTACTACTCACTCTTTACTACTCACTCTCTACTACTCTACTACTCTACACTACTCTCTACTACTCACTCTCTACTACTCACTATCAACTACTCACTCTCTTCTACTCTCTCTACTACTCACTCTCTACTACTATCTACTACTCACACTACTACTCTCTACTACTCTCTACCACTCACGCTCTACTACTCACTCTTTACTACGCTCTACTACTCACTCTACTGCTCTCTACTACTCTCTACCACTCACTCTCTACTACTCAACTACTCACTCTCTACTACTCTCTACTACTCTCTCTCTACTACTCCCTCTCTACTACTCACTCTACTACTCTCTACTACTCACTCTCTACTACTCACTCTCTACTACTCTCTCTACTACTCACTCTCTACTACTCTCTACTACTCTCTACCACTCACTCTCTACTACTCTACTACGCACTCTCTACTACTCTCTACTACTCTCTCTCTACTACTCACTCTCTACTACTCACTCTACTACTCTCTACTACTCACTCTCTACTACTCTCTACTACTCACCCTCTACTACTCTTTACTACTCTCTACTTCTCACTCTCTACTACTCTCTACTACTCACTCTCTACTACTCACTCTACTACTCTCTCCTACTCACTCTCTGCTACTCTCTCTACTACTCCCTCTCTACTCTCTACTCTCTATTACTCATCCTCTACTCTCTACCTCTCTCTACCTCTCTCTCTACTACTCTTTACCTCTCTACCCCTACCTCTCTACCTCTACGTCTCTACCTCTACACCTCTACCTCTCTACCTCTCTCTACACACACACATATGCACATATATGCATATCCATTTATATATTCACTGAAAAAACCATAGGTTTCACACATGTTATAGTTAGCGGAAATTTTACTGATAAAAAACCAATGAAATTCCCCCGTTATAGTTACTGCAGGCAACTATAACTCACGCGACCGCAATCCTCTGCTGATGCTAATACTGTATTTAGACACTTATTTGCCCATGTCTTCTTCCATACATTTTTAGCTATACATATATTACAAATATTTTTTTTTCATAAAGACACATATGTCATCAGCAGAAGATTGCGGTCGCGTGAGTTATAGTTGCCTGCAGTAACTATAACGGGGGAATTTCATTGGTTTTTTATCAGTAAAATTTCCGCTAACTATAACATGTGTGAAACCTATGGTTTTTTCAGTGAATTTGCAAGGTTTTTTAAATGCTAATTCCTAACTGTAACGTGTGTGAAACCTATGGTTTTTTCAGTGAATTTGTACGTTTTTTAAATGCTAAGTTACTTTACGCCATTCGTGGCGTGCGCGCCCACTTAACGCAGTTGGTTCTGTGCGCGCACGGTGCGCTTCGCGCACCGCGCGCCCACTTTACGCAGTTAGTGCCATGCACGCACGGTGGGCACGCGGTGCGCTACGCGCACCGCGTGCCCACGTTACGCTAGATGGGCCATGTACGCACGATGCGCTTCGCGCACCGTGCGCACATGGAGGACATATGATGCACTTCGTTTTGAAAGGTAATATTTTAATTTTTCGTATAATTTATAAGCCATGCACAAATGGTGCCCTTCGGGCACCATTTGCACACGGGGTGGAGAGAGTGTGGATAATTATTTTTTTTTTTTTTTTTTTTTTATATTTTAGTTTATCTCACGTTAAATAAGCCATGCACCATTGGTGGCCTTCGGCCACCAATTGCACACGGGTGGAGAGAGTGTGGATGATTTTTTTTTAAAAATAATTTTTTACCGTACGCGTACGGTAAGCGTAATCGCCGAAAAAATAAAAATTCCGTTTTTGGCCTTGGGGGATCTTTGGGGACTCCCTCAACATGCCTATGTGTGTGGGAGCTGTCTAAACAGCCCCTTTACATGTTTTTGGGCTTTACATTTTAAAAATCACTCTCAGTGCGAGAGAGAAAATGGCGGCCGCCGCTTCCTGGTTTCGGCCGATTCGAATGTTTACTAAGATCTAAGAGCCAATCAGAATCGCGCTACGGTAAGCGTACCGTAAGCGCACCGTAAGCTGGCTCAGATATATATATTGATTTAAAGGCTATTTTCTCAGAATCACATCTACAATAAGGCACTTCCTTGACCTGAGGACTACCTCTCTGCCAAATTTCTAGTAATTCTGTTCAGCCGTTCGGGCTGTAGCCCTGTCTAAAGGTCCTATGGAAAAATGCATGGGAAAAACGCGTTTTGGGACCCCCCTTTTATCTCAGCCCCCGCTTGACGAATCCCCCTGAGACTTTCAGGGTAGGAGCGGAGCGTAGCGCCCCACCTATTTTGAAAAATTCGCGAGGATTCGTCGACCGGCGCCAAAGTTATTCAAAATAGAATGTTGCGGATTTCCTATGGTAAGAGGGTCCTAACTATAACTACCTACTGGCGACCGCCAGTAGGTAATATACACATACATATATAAACATATGTATAATCTGCATATTTATATAAATACAAATATAAATGCATGCATACATATACATATATGCATGTTATGTACATTAAATTTTGATAAACACTAATAAAAGCAAAGCTAAAAAGCCACCTAATTACTAACAGAATTGCTTTAACTTAAACGAGGGCGAGACCTATTGCATTTTCAATGCTTGTTTACTTTGGTTCCATCAAGAAGGCATTCAGATGTGACACTTTTGCCATACATTCTGAATGGTAGCACTCTAGTTCCTCATTAGATCACTGTAGTATTCAAAGTGCATGTTTCAGTCTGCATGTCAGATCTTTTTAATGAAATAGAAGAGGATTTGAGAAGTCAAAATGTGCCCTAAGTTTTATTTCTGCAGCACTAATCATAATTTCTATGGCAAAATGAACCCCCTCATTTTGTTCCTTTGCAAATTAAATGTTTTAAGTGTTACAAACAAGATGGCTTCAGGTGTGCCATACTTTTGTCATAAGTAAGACTGTTAGCGCTCTAGTTGTTCTTTAAAACACTCTGGGATTTCTGTCATTGGGCTATACTTGGGCTACATCTCAGTGATATTTGTGCTACATTTGGGCTCTTTTGTCTCTGGTGGCCATCTTGGGAGACTTGTTATGAAGTTTCCTAATTTCCTCATTTACTACAGTCTCCTCAGTAGGCATATTGTCAGTTTTTTACTTTGATTCAATGAAGAAGGCATTCAGATGTGTCACACATTTGCCATAAATTCAGAATGTTAGCACTCTAGTTGCTCATTAGATCACTGTAGTAAAGCTACTGCTCACCAGGGAAGTCTGCTGCTGGTATTGAAAGTGCATGTTTCAGTCTGCATGTCAGAATTCTCTAATGAAATAGAAGAGGATTTGAGAAGTCACTCAAAATGTGCCCTAATTTTTCTTTCTGCAGCACTAATCATACATTCTATGGCAAAATGAACCCCCTCATTTTGTTCCTTTTTAAATTAAATGTTTTAAGAGTTACCACTTTATTCCAATCAAGATGGCTTCAAGTGTGCCATACGTTTATCATAAGTAGGAGTGTTAGCGCTCTAGTTGTTCTTTGGAACACTCTGGGAAGCTGCAGTAGAACACAAAGGAATCAATTGACAGTCTCTGCCCTTGTTGGCCATTATGAAATGGTGCCATGTCTCTTGAACATATATGTTCACATTTATATCCGCACCGTTAGTTGGACTTACCACCAAATCTCCAAAATATCGCCGTGTATCGGCATTTAATTATTTAATTCATTTCGACATGGCACCATTTCATAATGGCCCCCATGTTTGACAAGTGGAAATTGGTCCCTTCTTGACTTTGGAGCTGCATGATGAACTCAGGGTGTCAAACACGCCGATACACGGCGATATTTCAGTGTTTACGTTATTCCAAGTTAATTAATCATGTGAATAGGATTCGCAATGATATGCATAAATGAATTGAATGTATCACTTCAAAATGGCCCCCATGTTAGACAAATGTATATTGTCCTTTCTTGATTTTGCAGCTCCATGACCACGCTTTTTAAACATGCCCTCTTTGATGTGTAATGAACACCGAAGAAGGCTTTCGCCGAAACGCGTTTGTTTTGTTTGCTGTCTGCTGTTTGGCCATTGAATAAAGAAGCAACGTTCAATGCCCCCCTGAGTGCGGTAATTCTTCGTTGAGGAAGGAGAATTTGAGCTTATATATATATATATATATATATATATATATATATATATATATATATATATATATATATATATATATATATACGGGTTTTCACTCCAGTTTATTTCAATTTGAGTGCTGTTGACATCTACGTGTTTCGGCTGCTTCCCGCAGCCTTGGGCACATTTTGGTTTACGTTTAAATACATACATTTCTCCACAATGCATCACCATAGAGAAAGGACAATACGTGTTCTAAAGCGAGACAAACTGTTTTAGACAGTAATGGCGCCATCTTGGACATTTAGTTTTGCACAAGTTACTCCTTAATTTAGTTGTAAATACATTTTAGCCTCATTTTAAATACATTTTACACTGACAGTTCCATACCAATGCACAAATAAAATGGGCAAAATGTCTCAAAAGGAAAGTTCCTATTTTTTAAAGTGCTCCGGTGCTTACAGTTCCATAGCCACCACTTTACACCATACAGTATTTAGCTCCTTTACCTAAAGTGCCAGTGCAGATATGACTTCTAAATTTTTAGATTTTTTTTTAAAAATTAAGTGCTAGTGCTAATTCTATTTCATAGTGATTTAAAGTGCTCTCTTTCTATAAAGTGCGAGTGCCTATTGTCCTTCTCCTCTTTAAAATCTCACTGGCTCTCTTGAGTGTGCAGGCTCTAAAACAGTTTTCAATACAGGCATGTGATCAAATCCTCGTCCACATTAAACTCATTCGGTCTTTGCTGTCCAGTTCAAGGATATAGTATATTTCTAACTTTTGTAATTCCCTTTCCCTGTTTCCACCCATCCATTTTCTAGGTACCTGTGCTATGCAAGTGTACTGCATCAATGACGAATCACTTTGATGTTCCTTCTCAATGTGCCTAGCCACATGGTAACTCCGGTCTTTGTTAATTATCGCTTTTCTATTCTGCAAGATCCTCTTGTGGGCTGGCATTGTAGTACTGCCCACATACATTTTATCACAGGGACATTTCAAATTGTACACAAAAAAGCGTGTTTCACAAGTTAAAAAAAACCTTATTCTCACAGCTTTGTTAAAAACCATCTTAAAAGTTGAGAAGTTCTCCCCATGATTACACGCTTTGCATTTCAGGCACTTTCTAAAGCTTTCTCTGTGCTGTAGCCAAGTTTGTGATTCTGTACTCCCTCGATAATCACTCCTAACAGTATGATACTTCAAAGACTTAGATTTCCTGTACATTATCTGAGGATATTTCTTTATCTGGGGTCCTATTGTAGGGTCTCCTCTGATAAGGTGCCAGTGCTTCTTTAAAATGTGTCTTACTTCTTCATGTTTGGTATTATACGTTGTTATGAACCTGTGTGTGTCATTTCCTCCTCTACTCCTCTTTTCTGCTGTTTTGGATGGTTCAAATAATACCTTTTCTCTGCTCAATGTTTTTGCTTTTTTTGAGGCTGTTTTCAATATTGATGGTGGGTAGCCCCTCTGTGTGAAGTGACTTATTTTTTCTTTTTTCAACCTTATCATAGTCTTCTACGGTACTACATGTTCTTCTCGCTCTATAAGACTTGGTAAAAGGGATACTTCTGATAAGTGGTGTTGGATGGGAACTGCCGGCATGCAGGATTGTGTTGCCTGCCTTAAGTTTTGTAAAAAACGTGGTTTCCAATTTGTCCACTCTCATTAGTACCCTTACATCTAGGAAGTTTATAAATGTTTTACTGTAGTGTCCCACAAAGTTTAAATTCAAAGCATTCTTATTCAAATCATTATTAAATGTATCTATGTCTGTTTCCGTGCCCTGCCACAACACAAACACATCGTTGATATATCTTAGCAAGATTAAAAATAATTCGGTCCAATGCTCCAACATCAGCGCCGAGCACCTGCTCCTCCCACCTGCCCAGAGAAGCAGCATTGTGTTGTGTCCCAAGAATCTCATAGGTTTCATTCTTAAAAAATGTTCAGTCACCCTCAAACCATCTACATGCCTAATGCTCGTATATAGAGTAGAAATGTCTAAGGTTACCAATACCATACTTTGGTCGCACTTAACTTTATAGATGTGTTTATGAAAGTCTGCTGAGTCTCTTATGTATGATGGGAGGGATTTAACAATCAGATTTAAAAAGAAAACAATATACTTTGAAACATTTTCAAACAGACTATATTGAGCAGAGATTATTGGCCTCCCAGGTGGATTAAGAGTATCCTTATGTACTTTGGGCATCATATAAAAAAACGGAAATGACTGGATGTTCTTTCTTCATGAATCGATATTCATCCCGAATCAGTAACTTGTGTTCCGTCCATTCCCTCAGTCTCTCATAAAATGGATCTTTGACTCTCTTGTATTCTGTTGCTGCAATCCTCTTATATAATCTCTGTTGTTCAATTCATTTAATGCCTCTTTTCTGTAAAGTTCTCTTCCCCATAGGACAACATTTCCTCCCTTATCCGAGGGATTTACCAATATTCCTGGTTCCTTTTTAATCTTATTGAGGACTCAATGGATTTTCATTTCCTTAGGGTCCGCCACTCCTTTGCGACTTCCCATTTTCTAATATAATTTTTGCGTGTCCCCCACCACATTTTCAGAAACCATATCCAAATTGTCCCTCATCATTTGGGGCATATATCGAGACCTCGGTTAAAAGGGAGTATGATCTCTCCAAAGTCAAATTCAGTGGACCCTCAGCTGAGTCTTCTATAGAGACCACATGTCTTCCAAGAGTGGTATATCTGATACAGTTAGGTTGTCAGACCCGGTGGGGGAGAAGTTGTTTCTGTTACTTGTGTAGATTCTAAGGTACTTCTTGTCTTGTGCAATTTCATCAATTTCAGTTTTCTATTCAATCTATATAGGTCCAGCCTACTATTTGCATAATTAAATTAATTTATGTGGCAGTAAGAAAGTACTAGTTAAAGTACTGCTTGATCTTCAACATTTAACTTGATGGAACTCAAATTGATGATTGTATTACTTCCTTCTACTTTTTCAAATATATATATATATATATATATATATATATATATATATATATATATATATATATATATATATATATATATATATATATATATATATGTATATATATATATTTACGCCCTACTACTGCTTCTCGCAACAGAAAGGACCAGCAATCTCGTTGGTATCAATCCAATGAGGGATTTATTCGGTGCACAATTCAACAGAACAGACGCGTTTCAGCCGTAGCCTTCTTCAGTGTCGGCTAGCGTCTCTGAGGCGAAAGTAAATAAAGATACGATACATCAAAACAAATGAAGGACTACCCCGAAATTCATGGGCGCCATATTTGAATGTGCAAATCAACAATAATTCAATTCATTATTGTTGACAATCATTGCATACATAATACATTGTAATCATTTTGCATTGGTTTAGATAAAACACATATTATATAATTATATATTGTGTTCAAATAAAGAGTTCCAAACGTAAATAACGTTGTATATGTCCGTTATAATGCCCTGAATGGGCTTACATTGTTTTGATGTTATCATTTTATATTCTTACTAGGTGCCAAGGTGTTAGAGGGTGCTGCGCTAATTAATTAATGTATCTCAAAGATGGGTTATCAGTTCTTCACCAGCGTTTAGCCCGTAAGGGTACTTGGTCTGGAGTTCGATAATATACCTCGACTGCAGACGTCGTAACCTTTTCTCTCTGTCGCCCCCTCTGATATCCTTGGGAATACAGTCTAGACAGAAAAACTTTAAAAGTGATCTATTGCTATTATGATAGCTGGCAAAATGACGGGCAACTGGATAGTTCTCATCCTTATTGGCAATCGCCCTCTTTTGTTCAAGTACCCGCATCTTTACTGCATTGACAGTACTGCCCACGTAGCGATAGCCACATTGGCATTCTAGACAGTACACCACATGTGTCATGGTGCACGTCATGAATTTAGAGATCTTGTTATTGTGTTGATACCCAGGAGTTAGGTACAATAGAACTTTCTTACTGGAACTGCGGGCTTTACATTTTCCACATGGAAATGAACCATGAAGGTTCTGTAAGTTGCCACCTGATATCTGTTTTGGGAGGTGGCTTTGTACTAAATGGTCTTTAATAGAGCGCGCCTTTCTAAATGTTATTTGTGGATAATCCATAAGTTCTTTCCCCACCACATTATCAGATTTAAGGATTTTCCAGTTCCTGTTTAGAATTAATCTTAGTTTGTTTGCTGCTGATGAATAACAGGTAATCAATCTTAAGTTTCCTGTGTCCTCTCCTGGTTTCTTAGCATTAGTTTCATTTAACAAGATTTGTCTTTCTTTAGTTTCAACCTTCTCTTTTGCCAATTGCAGTGTTTTTTGTGAGTAACCTCTTGATTTAAATCGGTTAATGCTGTCAATAGCAGCTTCTTCATAGTCAGTTTTTTGAGAGCTATTTCTTTTTATCCGGAGAAGCTCCCCATAGGGAATAATCTTTATAAGAGACATTGGGTGGCTGCTACGTCCATGTAGAACCGAGTTCCCTGCTGTAATTTTATGGTGTAGTGCCGTTTGTATAACACCTTCATTCACAAAATATATATATATATATATATATATTATCTACTGGCGGTCGCCAGTAGATAGTTATAGTTACAACCTAGTTTCCATAGGAAATCTCAAAATTTTATTTTGAATAACTTTGGCGCCGGTTGACGAATCCTCGCGAAATTTTCAAAACTAATGGGGCGCTCTGTTCAGCTCCTACCCTGAAAGTCTCGGGGTGATTCGTCAAGCGGGGGCCGAGAAAAAGGGGGGGTCCCAAAACATGGTTTCCCCATGCATTTTTCCATAGGACGTTAAGTCGCAGCTACAGCCCGAACGGCTGAACAGAATTACGTGAAATTTTGCAGAGAGGTAGCCATAAGGTCAAGGAAGTGCCTTTTGCAGGTCTGGTGTAAATCTGTTCAGTATTTCCTGAGAAAATAGCATTTAAAAGCATATCAATATCTATACGCGCGCACCATGCGCTCACTGTGCGCGCAACCTGCCGTGCACGAGCGCAATTCTGATTGGTTGTTAGATGTCGGTAAACATTCGAATCGGTTGAAACCAGGAAGTGTCGGCCGCCATTTTGTCTCTCGCAGTCTGAGGGGGTGAAAAAAAAAGGTGGAGAACGTGAAAAGGGGGCAGAGTGGACAGTTCCTGACCCCCTAGCCTTGGTCAGGGGGTCGCAGAAGGACCCCCAAGGGCGAAAAAAACAATAAAAAAAAAAAAATGGCGAGGTGCACGCACGTTGCGCGCACGGTGTACCGTGTGTGCTCGGTGCGCGAAGTGCACGGTGCGCTCACGGTGCGCGCACGGTGAAAAACCTGAAAAATAAATAAATACATAACTTAGCATTTAAAAAACCGTACAAATTCACTGAAAAAACCATAGGTTTCACACACGTTATAGTTACGAATTAGCATTTAAAAAACCTTGCAAATTCACTTAAAAAACCATAGGTTTCACACATGTTATAGTTAGCTGGACATTTCACTCGTATAAAACCAATGAAATTCCCCCGTTATAGTTAGTGCAGGCAACTATAACTCATGCGACCGCAATCCTCTGCTGATGATGTCAGATATTACATCACTGATGACATATGTGTCTTTATGAAAAATAAATATTTGTAATATATGTATAGCTAAAGATTAATGGAAGAAGACATGGGTAAATAAGTGTCTAAATACAGTGATGTAATATCTGACGTCATCAGCAGAGGATTGCGGTCGCGTGAGTTATAGTTGCCTGCACTAACTATAACGGGGGAATTTCATTGTTTTTTTACGAGTGAAATGTCCAGCTAACTATAACATGTGTGAAACCTATGGTTTTTTAAGTGAATATATATATATATATACATGTTTTTTTACCCATTAACATTAATATAATCCAAACAAACTTGGAATTTCAAATACTTCATAATGAATAAATTATCTTATTAAACACACAACTGAAATAAATTGTAAACACATAACGTCAAACACAGTTCAATAAAATACATATAAAATAACACTTTCAAAAACAATATTTTTTCCAACGGTATTAAAAAAAACACTTTAAATGATATTCTTACCATTGATATTCCTGTCCATGATGTTCTTGACATACTGATATTCTTCACACAATATTTTTGTATCACAATATTTTTTATTCAGTAGTTTTTCCAGACACAATGAGAAGTGGACTGTACTTGCAGTAACAATTCGATAACACGCAAAATTATAAATATTCCTTCGATACAAGCAAATGCCTAGCCTACTCCCAATGCAACGCAGCCTAGAAATAACAGTCTATGTTTTTTAAATGAGTTCCAGACATTGATCTGAAAATAAGGTAGAACAGACCTTCTTCACAGTTTCTTACGTGTGCCACTTCTGCATTAATATGAGGAACCATGTCTTTTCCTTAGCATTTAAATTTAAATAGAACAATCCCTCCCGGGAATGTACAGTTCAAGGATGTAGGGAAATAGCTTACAGTAAACTGCATGGTACAGGGTCCCCAAACAGGGCTTTAGATAGCTGGATAGGTTCAGGTGCTGGGTTACTGCATTTCTTCAGCTGGAACAGGTAGTACTGCCACCTTTCAACAAACAGTCAATAGTTTCGAATGGGGAATACTGGCACTTCTCAGAAGCAAATTAGCACGCAGCAACTTTGAGGACCTTCACTGCTACAATGGCTGCTCAGGCACTTCCCACAAGTAGTTATACATGACATATATAAACTACAAGCTTAATAACTCCTAAGCTACACAATAAACAAGTGTTCTTGCAGCTACGTGTGTAATATTTCTTAACTACATAATCACAGAAATATTTAATCACTCTGAATGTGTATTTCAGAAGCTTTATAGTCATCACGTCATGGTACTTTTCCAGAACAGAACAATATGCTAGAAATGTGCATTTTATGGAATCACAGTTATTCACTTCTTGCTTGTTCATTAACACATGTTTTCATATTGAAATAAAAAGGACTTTGCATTAAAAAACATAGTAATCACGACACTGCCAAAAGAAAAAGTGGTAGCTGGGGGCAGCATTTGCCATGTTAGAAGGAATAGACACAGATATGTACAATAATCTAACATTAGTATGCTTACCGTTGACTCAATGTAAATTGGGGCCTTCCCTTGGAATTCTTTCATGAGTGGGTGAGAAATGTCAAAATGCAGCAATTGTAATTTGATTTATATAGCACTTACTACCCTTGACGAGGCGTTTAAGCACTTTAATGAGAGTAGGACGCTACTCCAAAACTCAAGGTTAGTGGTTAATTAAGTAGTTCTTTTTGGTTCTAGTGATTATTCATATGCTCTTCTGAAAATATTGCATGCATTTAGCCCAGTTATATTGTGGTAGATTGTATTAATACTATTTAGGTGTCTTCGTTAGTAGGGGCTATGTGGTTTTGGGTGAATAGTTGGTGAGATAGATAGGCTGGAGAGATTCAGTAATGTTAAGTTATAGCGATACGTTTTTAAAGAAGAGAGATTGTGATCTATGAAATGAGGTATCAGTCAATTGCAGAATTGCAATAAGAAGGATCAAGGCAGGTGAGCACGAGACTGAGAGGATGCTATAATCTGAAATAAAAGGTATGCAGAGGATGGAAGGTAAGAAAAGGGACACTGAAGAAGTGCGTCAAGGACAATTTTTCATGCACGCTTTAGGAGTATAGTTGGGGAAGGCTTTCTTGAGATAGCATGCAACGAAGTATGTAATCTGTAGATTAAAAATTGCACACAGTGCTCCATATCTGAGGCAGATGGCTTGAACATGTGATTCAGAGTGTAAACATCATTTAAACGTTAGGAGCCATAGCCTGTTGTGTGCCAAGCATAGGCCCACTTTTTTAAACACAGTTTGAAGTATCTCAAACTTCACTGAGGATCTGTATGCTGCACGAGATCAGGTGCAGAAAAAGAAAAGTTTTGATTTAAAGATCTTCTCTCAGTCTTCCCACTATAAATTTTTAAAAACAATGTGCTCAGTTTTTAATATTGAAAAGTTGATGTATATTTGAAAAATGATACATTCATGCTTAAGAACAAAATCACATCTTTATTGACAAATTCGCCCTTTGTGAACTACACATCAACCACAACTTGCAAACATGAAGTCAGACAGGCTCTGAGTCCTAGGCCCAAGGTCACTGATTGACAGGTGGGGTGGCACGTAGCTGGCAGACAAATGCACAAACAGAAAATCCAAGATCAATCCCACTGCTAGGCGCAGCGTAACCACAATGGTCCAGTGAGATTGGCCCTAATAAACAAGCATGGCTGGAGGGTTATGCACGCTCCCAAAATAACAATAAAGTCAGATGCCACATGAGTTAGAACCATATAGCCAATCTGGACATACCATATGCAATGATCATACACTCCCCATGCCAGACATCTGTACATGTTACCCACTGGCTGCATTGTGTCCATGCAAGTTTGAGGCCCACCTCTACTATCCATGAAACAATTAATTTATGACTCCAAAGGGAGAAACTACATTCCTCACCATGCATGGCCCTCCGGACATAATTCATCGCATACAATGAACTGTATAACAAGAGGCCGCAGACCGATTGTAAATTGAGACAATCCTCCTCCACCTGTAACTGTTCTCTTGGCTGCTCTGTTTAATTAAACTAACTGTTTCTGTTTTGCCAAATGCCTCATGTCTCTTGTTTTCTCAAGGTATGTCATTTTCAAGCAACATTTTGGCGAGCCAGATAGGAGCTGATTGGTACCTTGAACCAGACTGCAGCCAAAGGAAGAAGACTCCGCCCGGATGGATTCACATTTTCGCATTAAGGAAGGTAAGTAGACAATTCAATTGATTGAAAGTTCTGCTGAATTCGCAGAGTGGAGGTCCATTCTGAAGCTGTTACAGAGGGTAAGAGGCTACATCAGAACCTAACTTTAGCATTTGGCGTGTGGCAAACTAGGTAGAAGCATTCAAAGATAACTTGAGCACCCTGCTACTGACAGAATCTCACATATTCATATTTTATATGTCCAAGCTGAGTATTCTCAAGGCTGCCTCGGAGGCGATTCAGTCACCATTTTTCACTAGCCGAGGTGATATCTATTGTATAACCCTTTATGGCACCCAGGTCGCTATTTTTGTGATAGAGCTATCCTGATTGGGTGGAGTCGGCACCTCAATCTCATATTCTTTAGTCTAAAAGGGTATCTCAGTTCCACTGGTTTCTTAACACCTCTGGTATACCAGAAAGGAGTAGGAGGTGTTGATTGATTGGACCGCTGGACCGCTGGGCATGACACAAATTGTATGTTTGGTCCCTAGATGTGATTTGGACATTTAGGGAAAAACATTTGGACCTGGGAAATGAAGTGTAACCTCTGTGTGGTCAAAAGAGGCTTGTGATTCATAGGTAATCCCTTTTTCTGTATCTATTACCATTACTTTTTGTCACTGAGCCAATATTGGCAGACTATCAGGCTCACTTAGTACCATTTACCAAGCAGAGCTTCCCCTGGTCACAGGATAGCATGCGGTAGGACCGACTAACAGATTTTTGACAAAGCAATCATTAAACTTCAATTTTTTCTTTGTTGAATTGGTAATCTACATATGATGTTATGGTGCTACTATTTATTGCAAATGTTATATAGTAATGCAACTACTTTCCTCAGGTTTCATGTTTTATCGTCTATGTTTTTAGACTTCATATGAGGGTGCTGTTATTCATTAGGGACTGTATTTTGCTAAAAAGTGGACACTGTGTAGATACTGTTTCATTGCATTGTTTTCACCTATGTTGGAAACCTGCATATGCATTGTCATCTTTGTTTTTCAAATGTTCATGTTGAATAGTTTGATGCATCAGTAGACAGCGCTGAACTTATAATACGTAAAACTGAAAGAGTGCACCACATATGTTTGTCCGCACGATTAGTTCAAAAAAAGACTCACAAAATGATTGAGTAGCATATTTGACCATGGCTCCCCATTAAAACACATACATGGAAACCAAGTTCCCCCACACCGGCAAAGAAACTTAGGTCCTGATTACGAGTTAGGTGGTCCTTCTGCCAT
Source organism: Triturus cristatus (assembly GCF_964204655.1). Taxonomy (NCBI): domain Eukaryota; kingdom Metazoa; phylum Chordata; class Amphibia; order Caudata; family Salamandridae; genus Triturus; species Triturus cristatus. Next base: position 534,865,847 of record NC_140581.1, on the reverse strand, counting down.
ACCACTGCAGTCGCAAGAAAACCTTGGAGTGAGCGGTCTACTGACGGCCCTGTTACGTTGCATGTCTTGGCATTAACCGAGAGTGAACTATGAAAATAGTCACCCCCTGGTTTCTTTGAGGTCTAAGAGGAGGGGGAAGCAGAAAACTAACAAGGAAAACCTCTAGACTGACCTATATCACTTTGGTATGGCCATATGTGGCTCAAGACTACCACAACTTCAATGACACTGTTGTGCGACACAATTGATCACACAAATATATGTTTTTTATTTAATGTTTCTTTATACAACAAGGTTTTTTGGGATTATTTTATCATTCCACAATTACTTTAAAAGACAAGTTCATCATTGTCTACACATACATTTGGACAAAAAATAAATATAATACAAATAGCTGTTACCTAGATAACTATATGATCACAAAAACTGATGTGCAAAAGTCACATATTTGTTCCCTGAGATCATAAATTAGCACTCAAATTATTTCATATATACATTATGTGTAAACTAGGTAATCTCCAATGCAATCTTTAAATCAAAATGTAGTACAAGTCAATAAGTAAATACATTTATAACGCCACATATGCCATTAACAAGTCACTCTCAAACCTGCTCATTCGAACTTACACTTATACATAAAAGAGATTCAGACATGAGGGAGATCCAATATCAATCTAGTGAAGACAGATTCTGCAGTTGTTGGTGATGTAAATCACACCCATCAGATGCCTCTGCTATGTCTGTTTCTAAAGGACATCTCCACATATATATTGCTGGTCAACGCGCGTTTCGGTGGATCTGCAATTAGACCACCTCCCTCAGGACCAAGATAAGATAAAAATGAATCTCAACTGAAGTGTCCGGGGGTTATCTTTTACCTGTGACTATTAATGATCATGTACAACGTGTGCCAGGAGTTCTTACAGCTGATGAAGCAAAGCCAACTAGGAGCAGTTATTAGCTCTCCCGTTAGCAAGGATGTGGATTTAATCTATATTGAAGCCTTCATTCGGGCTCCACCAAAGATGCATGCTGAGGCGTATATTTTAGGCCATTTTCTTTGATATATTACGTAGACATCTGATGTACTGGCTATAAAGCAGTTCAATCACGAATTAACAAATCTCCTGGCTGGCCCGCAATGAGGTTACAGCAATTGACAGAGTGTGTCCCACTTGTTATGCAGAAAACTGCATTGTTGGTGATTCGTACCACGTCACTATCAGGGACGCTGGTTCCTGCCCATTGAGAAAACACAGTTGTACTAGCGATCCTGGTGGGGTGGTTTCCCAATGGCGGTAGTCCTTTGCAGTACTCTCTCAGCAAAGCACCATAACAGTGTCTATTAGATGGATACAAATACAACACACCTGATGTCTATGGGCCAAGTAGAAACACCTACAAATCCCACTATAAAACACACACCATTTCAGATCATGATCCCCCAGCCCTTTTGCCACTCTCAATACACCTTTTCTGCACATTTTCTATAGATCCCGTAGTGTATTTTTGTTTGTATTTTAACTGACTCTAACTTGGGGATTTGGCTAAGGAAAATAAATCCACATTTACAGAGGCAGAGTTGTCAGTCATGGTGGATGAAATCATAAGAGTAGAACCACAATTGTTTGGAGCCCAAGTCCAACATACTTCTCTCAGTCAGAAAAGGGTAATGTGATCCAGTATAGTATAAAAAGTGAACGCTGTAGGGACCACCCTGCACACACAGAAGGAAATTAGGAAGAGATGGAAAGACGTGAGGGAGAGGGTACATTCCCTGGCCTCCAAGCAACAACTGGAGACCCAGAGGAATGGTGCTGGCCCTCCCAGGGCCCTCATACAAATGTTCTCCTGGGTGAAGAAGGTCTTGCAGATCCTACATTCTGAAGGCTTGACAGAAATACCTGGGGGAGTGGAGTCTGGTAAGTTAAACCTCACTAACTGTCACAATACTTCATTGCCCTGTTTGCTCTCATCTCAGCTTTTGCAATTGTGTTGCGTACCTACTTTCCTAAAATTCAATACTCAAAGTATCAGAGGTGTTGGATTGTCTGTGTTAATGGGTATTATTGAATGTAAGATCCCATGTATTAATCTCCATGTTACATGTTGTAATGGTGTCTGTAAGTGGTTCTATAGAAATATAATTCCAGGATCCATGATTTGTGTTAATATGTAAATACATGGTCCATCCCAACTGCATTTTGACAAAATGTAGGTTATACTAACCATGTTGCAAGTGTTGGCAAGTTGAGATTGAAATGACTACAACTACCATGAAGCTGTGTTTCTGTAAGTTAAAACAAGATTAAATTGTGATTTCATCCATTCTCACTTGTCTGACAGATTACAACTGATGTTCATTTCTCATGGAGCTAACCATTTTGCAAGTAGAGATTGAAATTACTACCACTACTATGAGGCCCTTATTCTTTAACTCAAAACAAGAAGACGTGATTTTGCCCATTCTTACTTGTCTGACATATTACAACTGATGTTCATGTCTAGTGGAGTGAGCAGTCTACATACAATGCTCAACTCAGAGATAATTTTCCTACTTCCTACTTTCCTACTTCCTACTTTGCTGTACGTTGTCATGGTATCCTCAACTAAAACAATTGATGGAATGAGTGGCACCACACTAAGTGTGTGGCTCAAATGTTTGAAGGAATGAAGCTAACTCATTGACTCTGCTCTGCTCAGCTGATGAATAATGCTAATTATATAACCAAGTTATGTGATCACCTGTATTGTACATAGCTAGGCCTTAGAATGGTCAAATACACAAGTTACTTCTCCACTGTGTTGGCTTGAATGTTTGGGAGATGTCATGTTTATTCCTTAATCCAAAATGCAACATCTCAGGACATCTAATAAGCTGCTTTATTCAAGCACATGTATTTAACATCTATACATGTCTTGTTAACAAGTTCAATACCACTGAAATATATCACAACATTAATTTCTACCTATTTTGTTTTTCCTAGGTTTCAATTTACTGTGTCATAAAATATTTGGATGTAGATATCACACTTCCACCAATAACAACGTTCTCTATTTCACAACAGGTCGATCAGGCAGAGCACCTACCCAGAGTCTTTCCCACAGAAGCGAGACAAACTCCACCCTAGGATTAAGCCTTCAGCGAGGACAGCTCTCCTGGTGATCTAGATGAGGAAGGTGGTGCTGGTCCATCTGGCCAGCCTGGTCTGATGGCAATAGTGAGTCTCACGCGGCCCACAACAATATCTTCCACCCCAGCTGCAACACCTCAGCCAACTTTAGCCCCACAACCTGTGTACCTAGCACAGTTTCAACCATTGTGTGCCCCCAGTCCTGGAGCCTGATGTGGCAATCACCTAGTGAGGAGGCAAGAATCTGTAGGAGAGGGCACCCTGAGTTAAATATACAGGCTCATGAGGGTAGGCCTCAATGGAGGATAACTGTGGGCTGGCAGAATGAGGCCACTCAAACACAGACCACCATCGACAAAGTCAGGAGTCACAAGGCGTGATGGGCCAGGTACTCACCAAAATCCAGGAGATGAAGCAGCTGCAGAACGACATACATCATGAGATGCAGGCCCCTAACACCAACCATGGACTCTCCTTTTAGGGTGCTGCTGTAGGACATTCACGCACACCTGTGCAAGGCTTTTCCAGTAGGAAGTGAGGCCCTGCCAGAGGAATACACACGTGCAGACATCTCTGCAGCTGCAGCTGTGGATCCCCCTGCACTAGCAAGTGGGATGTCCATGCAAAATACCAGGAGATGCGGATGGCAAGACCTCCACCACCAGCACCAAGAAACCTCAAACCTAAGTTCCTCCAGTGTGTTAAAAACATTCACTCTGTGCATTATTTTAGGATACATTTATCTTTCTGAAGGCAGTAGTATTTTGGACATTGGACTTTAAACAATTTGGCATCTACAAATATGATTTCATTCACCATTACCAACTTCTTCACTTTTCAGTTTTCCTGTTTGATTTTCACAATGTTTCTTATCTCCTTGTTCATTCAAATAAATCCACTAGTCTGAAACTCATTGCCTTCTGTAGTGTATCTCACATCTAGCAATGCATATATGTAGTACCATCTGAAATTTAGAATGTCAAAAGTATCAATTTGTGTAAGCAAGGATATGCTTCATGTACACAATGTTTACCTCAGGATCACAACCATGTCTCAACAAAACATGCACGTTCTCATATACCATCTTCATTGCATTGCACCAACATTAGGCTGGCAGTATGTCACAAACATAGCAAATCTTACATGACACCAATTGTCTGTGCCAGTGATCAGATATTCAGTTGCAGACCTTAACAACATGGAAGGAGGGGATACATCAGATAATTTCCTATTGAAGAGGCAAAATAAAATTGGTCACTGTCATCAGTTGGAGCCAAATCCCACATCAATAACAACAATAGACAAACACTTGGCAGCACTACATTTTCTGATCAGATGCATTCCACTATCTGGTGGAATGTCACAAACAAATGTTTGTTGTGTGCTACAACTACTGTGTCTACAATGAGGAGACACATCAACAAATACGTACACTGTACACACAATGAGAATTTAGCCAATGTTAAGGAAGAATAGCATCATTTTGCTCCATTACAAAAACGTTTGGAGCACATGATAGCACACACATTGCGTTAGGACCCCACATGACAAGGAAGAAGTCCAATGTATTTCTTATAACTTCAAAACTATTACTGTGCAAGCTATCTTTGTAAAGGATTTGCACAACCAAAGTCTGTGTCTATCAATCCCAGGAACAAGTCACGTCCCCTTTCTGCTTCCTAATAGCATCATACACCCAAAAATGTCACAACTCTGAAATGCCCAAATGTAGTTGCCATGGTGAAGGTACTTAAAACAGACCAAAACAAAGAAACTAGCTATCAAACCATAAATATAAGACAATTCACATAGTCAGCTTCTAGAGAACTCAGTCCATGATATAAATCTGAGCAAAACAAAGAAACACAAACAAAATGACCATGTTTCACAATCTTGTTCAACAAGAACCTTTCACCTGGATTTCCCACAGCTTTTCCTTCCTTATATTTCCCATTAACATACTTTTCTCATCTTCACAACAAGAGTTGCTGTAACAAAGATATGACATTTCACAGAATACTTGCACTCATGAGAAGAAGTTGTTGATGAGATCTTGATGCAAGTCAGCTGCTTCCTCCTCACCATTATCATCATCATTTGGCATTTCAGGTTCCTAACTTGGTGGTTCTTCATGGTCTACATCCTCTGCGATATAAGAGATGTTCCGTCGCAGGGTGATGTTGTGGAGCATGCAGCAGGCCACTTGATTTGACAGACCTTCCTGTGTGGGTAGAGGAGGATTCTCCCAGTTTTGGCCTTCAGGAGCCCAAAAACCTGCTCCACTGGCCGCTGTGCCCTTCCATGGGCCCTATAGAAGCGGACTTCCACTGACATTGTTGGATTCCTCAGCAGTGCCAATAACTATTGCCGGCTGTAATGGGCTGTGTCTCCTAGATGAAAGACAGACATAAGTGTAACAATAAGTTACACACTTTCTGATTATACTAGCTGACATTACCCACACAAAGGTAGGACAGATCATACTTACTAACAAGCCGGGCCCTCTCCAGGAGTAGTTGTGACATCAGCTGGAGTATGGTACTGTTCCGCAGTACAAAGGAATGATGAGCTGATCCAGGGAACTGGGCACAGACATTAGAGGTATACAGCCCCCGTAAACAGGCAATATTGCACATTGATAAAAAGTAAGTCTAGGTAGTGAACTCTGCTCCGCTCGCGGAGTTTGCAAAGTTTTCCACACTCTGCATTACTCTTGTTTACGCTGATCTGAGTTTTTTCCTCACTTGCGTTCATCAACGTCAAGTTGGCGAACGAGGAAAATCAACCTCCCGGAGGGATTTACCTGGCTCGTGTTCATCAACGTCAAGTTAGCGAGCGAGGAAAATCCACCTCCCAGCGAGATTTTTCTCATTCGCAATCGTCAACATCACATTGGTGAGTGCGGGCCTGGAAAATCAACCTCCCAGCGAGATTTCTCAAAGCGGGCGGTGAGATTTTCTCATTGCGAGTGGTCGAGTATGCTCGCAACCGCTCGCATTGAGAAACTGTCCGCTTGTGTTGAGAAAGCAGCCGCTCGAGTAAAAATCGAACAGCAGAATGGAAGCAGCCCCCACTTGCGGTGTGGATGGTGCCGTTTGCGATGATTGCACAGTGCAAACAAGCATCTGGCAGTGAAAATCACTTTGAATTACATTTATCTAACGCAATCTGCCGCTTGCGGACCTTCACTGATTTGCATATGGCTGGGTCTGACCTGGGGTGGTGAAGTGAGCTAAAAAACAATGATGGATTCAATTCAGATTTGTGACTGGGGTGAGTGTCTGAAAAGTTTCAGCATTCCATCCATCATCTCCTTGTATTTGCTTTGCTGACCCTAGGTTGCCAGAGTGTGCCCAGACGTGGGTCTCTTGCTCACTTTGCCACTGGATTCAAGCTAGCCTGGCTAATATGGGGTGTTACCCTGAAACCGGTCCCAGGATGCTAGTTTCCAGTCCAGGGAAGACCTGGCTTGGCAGTTTGGGCTGGACTGTTCCAACAAGGAACAGGGTCAAGACTGATTTGCATATGGCTGGGTATGAACTAGGGAGGTGAAGTGAGCTAAAGAACAATGATGGATTCAACCCAGATCTGTGTGTGGCGGTGAGTGTCTGAAAAGTTTCAGCACTTCTTCCATCATCTCCTTGTGTTTGCTTTGCTACTCCCACTTCTATGGCATGGAAATTCCAATCTTGACAAATTACTGTAAGTCTACCTGTCATGTCTTTCATTGCTTCATCATTTGCACCTCATTGCGTAATGGCTTAGGGTATGTATCATTTGCCCACCAATGCGTACACAGTCCTGGCCGTGGTAACACATGAACTGCCTACCTATCACATATTACTATTTTCCAAATACAGATTGGCCTACACACACATTTGTGATGGAATCAGGCATCAACCTATGAAGACACTTAGATATGGTATGAAACAGTAGCGTGCATGCAAACAGAAACACAGGAAAACACAAAAGCACACAACCACTCACCTGACCCCTTACCACCACCACAGCATACTTTCAGACACCACACCTGCAACCACAGACAGATCCACAAAATCCAGCATACAACCAGACACCACACCCACAACCACAGACATGTCCACTACACCCAGCATACCCAGAAATACCACACCCACAACTACGGACACATACACAACACCCAGCATGCCCCAGATAACAACATCGGCAATACCCAACATACCCTCAGACACCACACCCGCAACCACAGACACATCACTAACACCCATGATGCCCACAGACACCACACCCACAACCACAGACATATCTACAACACCCATCATACCCAGCACCTCCACATCATGCACTCCTAAAAAAGGCAAATGCCATACACTTACCCACAAAGCAGACATCTAAAAAACACCCCACATTTGCACAAGATACATCAGACCCCCAGACACCTGCACCAACAAAACACACATACACCTGACACTTCCATTCCCTCTACCTCCCAACCCCCTACTCCCTCCTGAGCATCCTACCAATTTTTCCTGTGAGAGTATGTTATTTGCTCTTGCCCTTACCCCTGTACCACCCTTCCAAAGCCAAAAGTACCCCTTCCACACTCCTTCCCTCAGGTGGCGGGCTAGCAAAATTTACCTTCAATGGATAATGGGTTTCAAACTTTTGAACATTCTTTGGAGGAAATCCCTCCTTTGAACCGGATATCACTGCAAGGTATTTTAGACCAATTAAAATCTGGCTTTCCCACAGACTCAGTTCCCCCGGCCATTCTAAATCAAGTCTTTTACACGGTGTCCCCAGTTATTCTGGAATTGATTAATGCCTCATTTCAGTATGGTAAAAGCACTGTTAAAAAAACAATCTTGACCCAGAGCAGCTGGGGAATTACCATCCTATTTCATTATTGCCAGTGATCACCAAGATTGCTTAGAAGCATGTCAATTCAGCTCTCCCTGTATTTTTGGAGAGCCATAACTGCCTCCATCCCTCACAGACTTGATTCAGACCCCAACAAGGTATGGAGACCGCCCTTTTGGCAATGGTAGAAGAATCTAGGAAAGTTTTAGATGGCAGAGTCTGTGCTGCTATTATTCTCCTAGGTCTCAGTGCAGCTTTTCACACACACTGTTAATCGCCAGCTGCTGGTTCAGAGACTCAGGGATGTGGGAGTGACCGGGGGGCTTTAAAGTGGCTGCAATAGTTTCTGGAGGGTAGGTCTTTTCAAGTTTTTGAAGATGATACTATCTCAGAACATATGCCCCTCAGATGCGGTGTGCCCCAGGGGTCTTCCTTGAGCCCCACTTTATATAAATGTTTATATGAGCACTCTGGCAGAGATAGTGAAGTCTTTTGGAGTCCAGATTGTTACCTACGCCGAAGATACACAGCTGGTTGTCTCTCGCAATCATCCTGACAACTCTTCGCCTGGTTTAGCCTTGTGCTTGGAGAAGGTAGCAATCTGGACGAAATGCTCATATTTGAAACTGAATGGGGTTAAGATGGAACTGATGCTCCTTGGCAAGTCTCCTACTTTTAATGTAGGATCTCTGTGGCCTATCTGCCTTGACCCTGCTCCTATTCTCAAGGATCAGAATAAGAACTTGGGCATTTGGATTGACTGCACTCTTGACTTCAAGGAGAAGGCACGGAAGGTGGCAGGTAGTTGCTATGGAATCCTTAGGATGCTGCGAAAAGTCCTTCCTCTCCTACCTTTCCCTGCCAGAAGACTGATGGTGCAGGCATTGATTCTCTACCGTCTTAACTACGCTAATGACCGCTATTTAGGAGCCCCACGCCTTACCATTACAAAACTACAGATTCTCCAAAACTGTGCAGCACGTATGCTTTCGAGGATTCATAGCTGCCAATCGGCAATGTCTGCCCTTGCCACTCTCCACAGGCTTCCCATACAAGAGAGAATCAAGTTTAAGGCTCTGTGTATTGCACACAAAACATTAGCATGTAAAGGACTGCCAATTATTCATTCCATATTTCTGACTTATTGTTCAAACAGGGCTCTGCATTTGCACAGTAAACATCTGGCTGCAGTCCCTAAAATAAGAAAGTCAAGAAGTGGAGGCTGTCTTTTTTCTTATAATGCCTCCAGGCTATGAAACTCCCTTCCCCTTCAGGTCCATCTTGAGGCTAACCACCTGACCTTCCGGAAACAAATTAAAACTTTACTGTTTCCCTAAAGCCGCTTGGAGTTCTTGAATGTACTGCTATGAGCGCTGGGATGCCTTCGGGTAGCTACGCGCTTAAGAAATGCTTATTTATTCATTCATTCAACCCATCCCTTCCACATCCACATCCACCCCATACAAAACTATTCCCCCCACTCATGAACCTAGGCCTAACCCTGAAAGAAAAACCCTCACAAAAGCAAATTCACCCCTCTCAAAACAAAATCCACTGCTCCACCTTTGGTTCCAGCGACAATGGGATTGATAGGCATTGAGTTCAAACAGCAGCAGCAGAGGCAGGATGTGCAGGATTGGCTCCATGGTGGACAGGAAGTTTGAAGGTTGGTACTAGTGATTTTGTGCCTTTTGTCCCTTCCATTTCATCAGCTCAGGTGTGGAGCTTTTACCGCCACAGGCACGCCAGCAGGAAGGCACATTGTGATTGGACTCGGCAGTCTGTCCTCCAACACACGTATTGCCATATCCTGCAGCTGTCACAGTCGAGATTTTTCTGGTGGTGGCGGCGGCGGCAATACCTCAGCAAGCATTTCAATAGGGTGGACAAACTGCCAAAGAGGCAGATGGGAGACTGACGCCGTTTTGACAGAGGTACCCTTTTGGCCAAACTCATAATCAGGCCCTCAGTAAGTTTTGCCAAGTATGACATGCACACACGAAGGCACACACATTTATCTGGCCCAAGGAGGTAACTTTTGACACTAAAGCAATTGAACACACATACAAACTATCATAAGTCAAAAGAAAGAGAGGAGAAAGGCATCACTAGAGGTATGGGCTATCGTCAAAGAGGACCAGATCTTTAACACTACACCACAGATAGCAAGCAAGGCATCTACCACGTTCAACACATGGAACCTCAGCAGCATGGAGAACACACACTCCCAGTGGTTCGAACAAACATACACGAGTGACAGGGAGATTTGTGACACACCAAGTGGGGTTGAGGAAGGGACCCCTAGTCCCCCGGGAAAGGATGTTATGGGAAAAGAATTTGCCCACGCATCCGAGGAAACGACAGAGAACCAGTTTGAAGATGGATTGCAGCCAAAAAGAACAGCACATAGCTCAGAGCAAAGGAGGCAAACTAGACAGGATGAGGAAGAGAGCTGAGCCTAGAGAGAGAAATAGCATGCACCCAGGAAGCACATCAAGAACACAGCGCATTGGGCCCCTCATAAAAGAGAAGAGGAGGTATGTAAAGAGTGCCGATCAGGGAAGAATCAGATGCAGAATTAAATGAGAGGCTTTTGGCAGGGATCAGAGTCTCACCACTCATAGGAGAGGGGCTGATCAGGAAATAAGAGACTAAGGCAGCCTGTTACTAACCCAGCCAAGAAATTTGATGGTGCCTTTACATTCACAAGAGGGGAGGGGCGATGAGTATGTGTGCTGCTCCTCATGAGTGCAAAACAAAGGAGAGTTAACCCAGAGAGAGATAGTAGCAAGAGAGGAAGGTGAGATCTATGCGCTCCCATTCTGCCACCCACTAGACTGCTGGGTTGAGAAAAGGGACCAATATGAAAGACCTTCGACGAAGGAAGGATCATTTGTGACAGAGGACATTGTTATAATGGAGGATTGCATCCAGCATGTAGGAGTAGACCCCAAGTGGAACTTCCCCTAGATGGAGGAATACATAAAAAGATGGGAACGCCATGTCAGAGAGAAACCTATAAAGTTACCTAAAGTAAAGATGTACCCATTACTACAGAAGGGAATGTCAGGGACAACATATGTGCCATAGGTCTGAATGGATATAGAGGGATCAAGGGCAAAGATACCTCCATTTCTGAATGGAGCGGGGAAACGGATCTCATGTTTTGAGGAGGTCACTACGGAATCAACCAAGCAAGGTGATTCACCCAAGCCCACATTCCAGCAATCAGGCTAACAGATACCGAGCATGATGGGCTACATTCAATTCGTACAGGCACTTGATATGGACAGCCCCAAGAAGTATGTTCCCTGACCACCCAGATGAACGAGGGTTAATGGCAGGGACTATGAAGCCAGGGGAGCGCATCATAGATTTCTTGGATAGAATGAGGGAACGATGGATAAAGGAGACTGGACACCCATGGATTAATACAGGCCCACAAGTTGCATTCTTTTACAATATTCTCAAAAAGGGCTGCCCGCCAAAATACAGAGTGGGCTGGACAGTGCGGCTGGGTTAGATACCAAACCTTGGCAAGAGATTACAAGCCCACATATTGCACAACAACAAAGGAAACAAGAATAAAATCATAGGGAAAAACAATGGCAAGCCCAGAGAGATGCTGCTAAATTGGTCCAAAACAAATTGAAGAAAGACCACCCTTGAGGGAGGCGTGTTGACCGACACAATGGAAATGGCACCAGACTCATGGGGGACTTCACCGCAGAACTCTGGAGGGTTTCAGCCCACCTATTGTGGTAGAGACCAGGGAGGTTGATAGCAATGGGAAACTAGAGTGTGCTATTATTGCCACGACCTGGGTCACCTGGTAAATAGATGCTAATTGAAGGTCTTCCAATAGCAGAAGTCAATGGGCAAGGGGCACCCACCATAAAACATCCGGAATGTCCATTCACAAAACCAAGCCCAGGGGAATCAAAATACACCCTATACTCAGCTTCAGGGAGGTCCACTATCTGTGGCACCCTCGCAGCAGGAGTATAGGAGTTGGACGAACACGTGGCAACAACAACCTCAGACATGGAATTCAGTACATCAGGGACTGGGGCCATATCCCCAGCAGGGAGGGCTAACAGTATAGGGAGGTAGTGCCCTCAACCTGATGCAGCGCGGAACGTCAAATTTCCCCTTCGGCACAGACCAACTACCTGGGCATCCAATTCACTCACATACATTCATTGGTGGGGCCCATAACACCAATATAATTACACTCGGTTGACCTGTTTTCTGAGGGAAAATACGTTTCACAGCGCTGACATGAGAGGAATACCTTTACTTTACCCTAAACACATTGACATTAAACCTAAGATATCCCTCCCATACGGAGATAGATCATTTAGTTGGATTGGTAATTGATGATTAACTCGTCTACCTTCGCTCTATTACTTTTCTCTTAATCTTCTTCTTCAAATAATCAAACAACACATTTGTCAATTAATCAATTATTCTTTATCTAAGAAATATCGAAAGAAATGTTAGAAATCATCGTTAGCATTTCAGAGCATCATATTTACCTATTCTGGCTAAAGTCGTCCTCTAAGTCAGTCAGTCAAAGAGAATTTATTCAGCCAAGTTTAGGCCACAATTCAGTCTCTCATAGAGTCAGGATAACAGCTGTCCAGCAGTGTCACCGTCCTCTCCATTAGCATAACGTCAGGAAATCAAGTTCGTCAAAGAAGAGCAGGCTTCGTCGTAGCGTGTGATGTAGCGTTCCTAACCTAATTCCCTACCTACTTTTATAATGAAAATACTGTCAAAAAGTATCAAGATCGGGGTTTAGAGAGTTCTTATTGGTTAACTTGCGGGGTACAGTTCTCAGGGTGTCGGATAATGAAGTCATCCAACTTGCTTATTCTGGCTTTTAAATCAAGCATTGTCCTTTCTTTTGGATGGGTTCCCGAACGACCTTGGAGGGTACATGTGCTCCCGGCGTCAGGTCCAGGCCACTGTTGCTGGCGGTGACGCATGCGCACTTCACCCAGAACCTCGTGTTGTCAGGGCAGTCACGTTTAACGTCTCGTTCAGCCATCTTGATTTGGCCGAAATGGTGAACTTAAGCAAAAGAAACACAAAATCATAATTAAAACATAGAAATGGCTAATAAAATGTTATCCCCGTGATAATACCCATATATGTGTGTATTTATCTAGCAGAAGCAACACTCAGAGCGGTTTATACTCATTGAATAAAGCATAAATCACAAATACATCCCTTAAAGCAACATATAACATATAATATTCTAATTTTCTACTATTAATATGCGTACACCAGTTAATTCACAATTAATATAGCCATGCAAAGTGCAATTCCCACATGTAATTCTTTTGTTAATATAGTTGGTAAGTTATCATTTCAAACAAATTAATAATATTACAATTAATTGATTATTCGGATTAATATAAACATGCAGAATGGGGGGGGGGGTATACAAAATTTTGTACTACTCGCTCCAGTAATCCCCCCTTTGGTGATTATATCACCACACTTATATACAATTTTGTAACTATTTTATGGAAATTTCGAATTGATTTCTTGTTTTATTCATATTTCAGTTTCCCGTTTCCTCTCTTTTTGCTGTTTTATACATGCTATCCTTTAACTCTTCCAGTTCTATTTCTTCAAATTCTCTTTCTTGTTTCTTATCCCTTCTCCTTAAGTTTTCTCTTTTTATTCTTTTCTTGTTTTTATTCTTTCTACAACAAATACAACCTAGTCTCATTATTAGTACTAAGGAAATCAGTTAATGGAAATAATATCTTACCTATAAATGTACTACCTAGTTTTACTACAAAGTCTTTAATAGCTGATATTTTTTTACCAATCTTCTCCCAAACACCTTCAACCTCCAGTGGTACAATTTCGTCATGCAAATCTGTAATATTCTTAATATAAATTTTCAAATCTTTACTTTCGTCAGGAAGGTAAGTACAACAATGTTGAACTTTCAGCATTCCACAGACTCCACCTTCTTTTGCCAATAAAATATCAAGGGCAAGTCGATTTTGCATTACCATAGCATGCATGGCAACCATTTCAGTATTTACCAATAAGAATGCTCCAGCGGTGCTTATTGACACGCGATCCACTACTGTTGAAAGTTTTCTAATTTTGTTCGCATTCAGAGATATTCCCACTGTGGGTATCAGTGCTCCAAAAATGTCACCTACAATTTCAGCCCAAGATTCTCTCTTTCTACGTGCTAAATAGCTACCTAAACTATGTACACCATCTTCTCCTCTATCCATGTGAAAAATCTTTGGAAAAACCAGGCCAACATAACATGTGCCATACCAATGGTCTGGCAAACCATAATATGCCCTGTTCCCACAAATGAAATACAGTCCTGAAAAGACTGGATCTCTTCCACCTTTAAATCCCCATCCTCTCATGATTCGGTATGTATCATGGCACTCACTAGTCCCTAGAAAATAATTGCCATACGCCGTCTGATTCCTTCTTATACACAATTTCCCTTTCTGAGGCCAATCTAACGCCATAGTTGGACTCGTTTCTCCTCTTAAACGTTTCTCCATTTCTACATCCCAAACCGTTTTCTCCACTTTCCCTTCTGAAACCTTCCTTTGCATTTTCAATCTCCTTTCTTCAACCATATCCCAAAATTTCTTCTCCTCATCCTTTAAACTGCAAGTCAAATTATTTCTAAATATATATTCTAAGGTTAGCTCATTTGTCTCTAAGAAAAATTCACCTAATACCTTTGCAGGTTTCACCTTGTTTAGTTTGTTAATTGTGGGTACTTGTGAAAATATAGTATCTACATCGGAAAAATAATACTCTAATTTACCTGTTTGATAAAATAAACTAGCTATTACACTACATGTTATTCCATATGTTACAGGAAGGTGATTATAAGTCACTCCTTCAGATACAGATGCAGGTAATTGCATACATACGTAGCAATCCCTTACGTCCCTAGGGGCAGATTTATGTTAGACTTGCACCACTTTTACGCCGCCGTTGCGTCACTTTTGCGACGCAGCAGCGGCGTAAACCCTGCGCCACGTTGCGCCCTATTTACATCGTGACGCATCTATGGAGATGCGTCACGGTGTAAAGCCCTGCGCCACATTAAACTTGCGTCAGGTTTAATGTATGCAGGGTGGGCGTTCCATCGGAAAAAGCCTCAGTAAAGTGACGCAGGGAAATCTACAAGATTTCACTGAGTCACTTTTCCGACGCTGCTGCGTCAAAACCTTGTGCCTCCTTGAAGCAGGCGTAAGGCATGACGCAGAATGTTAGGTATGGGCAGCCCCTAAACATTGCTGAAGTTGCGTCGTGCTTGCGACACGACTCCAGCAATGCGCCGCCCTTACGCCATCAGATGCGTCACGCATCTGTTTATCCTTGCGCCACGATGTGCTGCATTGTAAATGCGGCGCATCTGTGGTGGCGCAAGGGTAAACTTGCGTCATGCATCTTTCCTGGTGCATCCTTGCTGATTTGCAGGGATGCGCCAGGAAACATAAATCTGGCCCATAGTTTTTACATATTCATACAACAATTTTGAAAACACATTGTTAGAAAAATCTGTTATTGACCTGTCTTTATGTAAATAGTTTTTATCTATTCTAGTTGGAACTACCTTTTGAACTTTCCCTATATTAGTTTTGTTATCACTATGTCCTTCTAATGTATCTACACTACAGTAGCTTTAAATGAGATTAGTAGAGCAAGAATACTCCAAAGAGTCATTAATAATCCTGTACAACAACAACACATTTTGCACTATCTTCTAAGAAATGTACATCTACTTTTGCTACTTTCTATGTATGCCATCTTTCTAAAATGAGCCGTGTCTTTTGACTTAGCCTCTTCTACTTCACAACTAGTTTCTAACCCTAGGCTTCTAAGCACCTACGTGGTTCTACCAGTTTTTGTCCTTTTCAGTATTTTATTGTTTTTCCATCAGTAATTTTATTGTCTCATTCAGTTTGGCATCTCATCATCTTTCACCGTCCCTTCGTTTTCAACATACAGGTTGTCCTGAATATCCGCTTCTTCTCCAATATCGGACAAGGTAACTCTCAGGATTTCCGATTCTTCGTCTTTCTCAACCACTTCCGGTACAACCACCTCTGGATTTCCTTGGCTATCCGTCTCTTCCTTCACTTCAGGCAGGGCCACATATGTCCATTCTGGTGATTTATACTTCTGGTTAGGTTTTCTTGTTCTTTTGCTTTCTTTGACTACTGTCTGTTCTTCTTCTTTCGATTATTCCTGACTCGCTACTTCATTCACCTGTTCAGCTCTTGGCGAATTTACACGTGTCAGCCGATATCTCAGTCTCTTTATTTTGTTTGGCCACACCTCGTCTTTGGCCGCTCTTTTCAATTTACTCCCTTTATCATTCTTTTCAGTTCTCCAAGCTCTCTTTCTCAGAACTCGGCCTTCTGATATTTCATCTTCGCTTTCCTAAGATTCTGTTTCAACTTGCTTTTTACCTTCAACGAGTTCTTTTACCACCTCTTTTGTTTTCCCTACTTCTGTCCCTCCTCAAATCTCCGTCACGCAATCTTCCTGCTGACCACTTGTCCCTGCTTCTAACTGGATGTTGGAGTTCCCTACACCTCCTCGGGGGTCTTACGCAATAATCTTTCCCTCTCTCTCTGTATTTGGCACCTGTTCATCTAAATGTGTTGTTTCAGGTGGAATTTCTCTCAATCTTTCATCTGGTACTTCCTTCTCACAGATTTCTTTTATTGTCTCTCCACTGACCTTTCCTTTTTTCTTCCTTTGTTCTTTTTTGGATGAATGGGCTCTTTGTTCTGTCTCTGAGTCTGAACTGGATTCAGAAATCTGCAATCTTTTCCTTAGGGAGTTACTTCTGGGGACCAAAGTTAACCTTGGCTCTGTCTCCCCCCTTTCAGAGTTTTCTCCTTCCTTATCTTTCGGCTCTCCGTCATCTGACTCAGTACTGGATTCTGAGTCATCAAAATACTCTTTCTCTTTACAATCCACTGGATTTGGAATTCTCAAAGTATGACTTGCATGAATCCAGTTCTTCAGTCCAGCACACTTCACAGCTGTTGTTGTAGTCAAGATGACTTGCCTTGGTTTTCCCCACCTGGGAATCAAACAGTTTCTTCTTCAGTGTACTTTTATCCTTACCCAGTCCCCTGGGTTTAGATCATGAGCTGGCTTCTTTTCAAGAGTGGTGGCATCCGCTCCAACCTGATGAAATACAGAATGAACTGCTTCAGCCAGGGTTTTACAGTATTCCAATACCATGTCATCAGTTATTGTCATCAGCTTGTTGACTGGTATAAATCCATGTCTCATTGCGCGTCCCATGAGGATCTCATGAGGACTCAAACCAGTGGTTCTGTCTGGTATTGATCTAATAGTCATGAGTACTAGAGGCAAGACATTGGGCCATTTCATACCTGTGGCTATACACATTTTCCCTATTCTGTTTTTGATGGTACCATTCATTTGTTCTACTACACCAGAAGCCTCTGGTCTGTAGGCACAATGCAGTTTTTGTCGTACATTCAATGCTTCACAAATCAGCTTTATAATCTCATTATGAAAATGTCCTCCGCTGTCTGATTCAATTGGTACTGGGAACCCAAACCTAGGTATAAATTCCCTCAACAATAATTTTGCCACTGTCATTCCATAATTTCTTCATGATGGGAACGCCTCTACCCACCTGGAGAATAGGCACACCATCACCAAAACATACCTCAACCTGTTACAAGGAGGCATTTCAATGAAATCTACTTGCATTCTGGTGAAAGGCCCTCCCTCTCGACCTATTGTTCCTAGACTCACCACTGTCTTTCTTCCTGGATTGTATTGCTGAAAAATTAGACACCTTTGACAAATACTCTCTGCTAGAAGCCTGATCTTGGCATTATACCAAGTTTGTTTAAAAGACCTAATCATGGCGTCTCTCCCTATATGTCCCTGTCCATGATACATCTGTGCCATGGCAGACATCATGCTATCAAGCATAACTGGTCTTCCATCTCGATAGACCCACACATGATCTTTCTCTCTTGGTGCGCATCCTGCTTTTACCCACTGTTTTACTTCTTCCTCTCCTGCTTCTTCCTGCAATTGTCTTACCTCCTCCCATGTTCCCACAGTGTTAGTAAACATTGGGAAACAAGAAATCGATTCCTTTTCCTTTGCCCGATTGATTGAATTCTGATTTCGTGCACAATATTGTGCCATGTAATTGGCAAACTTATTTCCAGTGGCAATATAATCACCACTGCGACTCTGAGCAGCACATTTTACCACAGCCAATTGCCTGGGCAGCTTTATTGCCTCCAGCAACTTTCCAAACACTTCAGCATTCATAATGGGAGTCCCACCTGAGGTCAGGAAACCTCTTTGCAGCCAAATTTGGCCGAAATCATGGACCACCCCGTAGCCATACTGGCTATCAGTTATTACAGTCACTCTCACACTTTTCCCAATCTTACAGGCTCTGGTCAGGGCAATAAGTTCAGCTACTTGGGCCGACCTTACTCCTTTCAAATATGATGCTTCCATCACAGCTGCAACTGTACATACCGCATATGCTGCACTTAGCACTCCATCATCTGCTCTCAAACAGGATCCATCAACAAACATGACATAATCACTTTCTGCTAAAGGGTCATCTTTTATGTCAGGTCTTGGTTTGTGAACAAAAATCAAGAACATCTAAACAATCATGATCTGCTTCATCTATTACCTCCACATGCTCTACATCAGGCAACAATGTTGAAGCATTCACATTCACACATCTCACAAGACTCACATTTGTTGCGCCCAAAATGACCTTTTCATACTTAGTCAGTCGGCTGTGAGTCATATACTGAGTACGATTCCTTGTTAAAAGAATCGCCACATCATGAGGCACTAACACTTACACAGGGTATCTCATCACAATTCCTTCACTCTGTTCCAAACTTCGACATGTAGCAGCTACTGCTTTTAGACACCCAGGAAGGGCTACAGCTACTGGGCCCAACATGGATGAAAAATATGCAATTGGTTTCCTCAGTTTTCCATGCTTCTGTACTAGAACAGAGAGTGCACATCCATTTCTCTCACTGCAATACAACTCAAACTCCTTGTCATAGTCAGGCATCCCTAATGCAGGCGCTTCACACAATCCTTCTCTCAATTTCTTAAATGCTGCCAACTCCTCTTTGTTCAAATCAATTGGATCTCTCACATCACTTCTTGTCAGTCGTACCAAAGGTTTTGCAATCAGTGAAAAGTTTCCTATCCATTGACGACAATATCCAACCATTCACAGAAACATTCTCACTTCTCATTGGTGGACACATTCTTTTTATGATCCTAATTCTATCTATAGTTATTTTCCCTGTGTCCTTTCTCAATGCTGTGTCCCAAATATTGGAGTTCTCTTTTACAAAATTGTAATTTTGATGGTGACACTTTTAGTCCTCCATCTGCCAAATGATTTAACAAAGCTACGGTGTCTACCTCACAAGCTTTACGAGTTTTCGATCCCACAAGTAGGTCATCGATATACTGGACTAGTACTGAATTTTCAGGCCTTTCTAGACTCTCCAAAGACTTTTTCAATAGCTGATTGAATATTGAGGGACTTTCTGTATATCCCTGTGGAATTCGGCACCACGCCAAAATACGCCCGCCGAAATGAAATGCAAAAATTTGCTGACTGTCATGGTGCAATGGGATGGAAAAGAATGCATGGCACAAATCAATCACTGTATACCATTCTGCATCATGAGGAATCTGATATAAAATCACAGATGGATTCGGTACAATGGGACAACATGGTACAACAATTTTGTTTATCTTTCTCAGATCTTGCACTATTCTGAACTTCCCACTATGCTTTTTCAGTCCCATTATCGGTTAATTACATGGGCTACTCATTATTTCTCTCAAAATTCCTTGTTTTATCATTTTCTCAATCACAGGAGTAACTCCTTCAATTATTTCAGGGGTCAATTTATATTGTGGGACCTTTGGATAACATACTCCTTCTTTTACGGTTATCTTTACTGGATCTACATTCCTCATCAATCCTACATCTTCTCCTGTGAAGTCCCAAACTTCTGCTTTTACTGATTGTTTCAATTCTTTTGGTAGTTCGTCAGGTTTGAATACAGCATATGTTCCTGTAACCTCTTTCTCTCTGTTTGCCAATGTCATTTTATACAAAACTTCATCATCTGGCGTTTCAAAGGCTATTCCATCTGGAGTACAAAATATAGTGCAATTCATCTTGCACAATAAATCCCTACCTAACAAGTTCACACGACTAGTGTCACACACTATGAATCTGTGCATTTCAGAAAATGTCCCTATACTAACTTTCACTGGTTCTGTAAGATAAGTTTTAATCTGTCTGTTGGAGACCCCAACTACTTGGATCGTTTCATCCGAGAGCGGAAGTTTCTTAACATCAGCTGAACTAACAGTTGATCGAGTAGCACCAGTATCAACTAGGAAAGTAATATTTTCATTATTAACTTTTCCATCTACAAATGGGCCTGTCTGGTCTACTTCTAGAGTTGCGCCAAGTACGCACTCTTCTTACTCCCTTCGGCACCGTCAATAACCGTCTTCTGAATCGCTTTCATCGCGTTGTGCTGTGTGGATGATGGAACCGCTCCGTCACGGCCCCGCCCTCGCAACGAACCTTCAGCACGGCGCGGTAATCCGCGCCGCGCTGAAGGGGTTAAATCTTGGTTTTGACCCTGCTTGTTCCGCTAATTGTGCTTCCTGTCTCTCTGCTACTTTTACCTGCGCCCACATTGCCTTCTCTTTCAGTTTTCGCTGTTTTGCTTCAATTTCATCACTGAAATATTTTGCATGTCTCAATACTTCGTCTATTTTCTTATTTTGCCAATCTACCGTATGCTGTTTTATCATTTCACTAATTTCTGGATGAAGACCATATACAAACCTGTATACGAAATGACTCAAATCCTTGTCACTCAAATTCTCATCTCCACTGAATTGTTTAAAGGCTAAAATTAACCTCTCATAATAGGCATGTACTGATTCTTTGCTTTCTTGATGTGTTCTGTCAATTTTCACCCAATCTGTCTCCTTAGGGGGTACCTTGTTCTTCAAAAATGCCATAACCTGTTCGTATTTCTTCATTACCTCAGGGTCTGGAGCTCCTGTCTTAGGATCCCTTGGGTATTCCTGTGTTGGCCAATCTATTACTATTTTACATTCTGTCCATAGATCTGCTGGTACAATTAAATCAAACAGGCTATTCAAACCAATCCACAATACTTTGGATAATTTCACAAATCTGTCCACCTGTCTATACCACTCGATGGGCTTTTCACGCATTCAAGGGAAGTCATTCGTAAATGACAAAATATCCTGTCTAGTTCATGGGACATGCACATATCCTCCTCCTGGAATCTCTCTCATAGGGTATTCTGTCACAACCTTCTCCTTTTCTCTCATAGGATAGGCTGAAAACGTTTTGTCTGAAACTTCTTCTCGCTTACGATACCATCTGCTCTTCCATTTGTGCACATCTCCCCATTTTCTCAACAAAATAATTATATCCTTAATCTGACCTATTCGTCCTGTGGTATTCATGTTTTCAATGTCTTTTTCAGTGAAATCTACTCGATAGGGTTTCTGTAAGGCTTTTATCTTTTCAATATCAATACCCATTTCATTTGCCACTTCTAATCTTTCATGAAGATTTTTCGCTCTCCATGTTACGCTATTGCACAGAAATAAAAATTCCTCATCTTGGTACGTTTTTAACTTCTCTGCTGGGAGAGTACCTACTATTAATTCTTCCAATACCATTCGTAATTTTGCTACATCTATTGACTGAGATTCTTTGTCTTTCTTTTGCAAGCTTTTCAACCATTCACTCAACTCCTCGGTAGATGATCCTACTGGCTTCTCTACATATCCTTGTCCAAAATCTTTTTGTGTTTCTGACATGGCCTCTATCATCGTCATACGTTTCTCTGCACAGTTCTCGGTCTAGGTCTCGGTTCTAAATTCATCATTTTCTCTCTAACATTTCTCAAAACAGCCAAACTAAATGAACCATGTTCTGGAAAAGCTAATACTCCGTCCTCCTTTGTATACTTAACCCAGTTGTCTAACCAAATACAGGTGTGATATCCACATTTTGCAATCATTAAGGATGCTGGGGTTTTCGGTGGAGGAAGTAACTGTCCTTCCCTAGTTTTGACCGGAGCGACTACGTCACTGTCACAATCCTCAAATCCCAACGCACCAATAGGAAATGTTTTACGTCACCCCGTATTTCTCCACTCCTAGCGCGGCGCACACTAACGCACCAATCCAGAGTGTTTTACATTTCTGACCGACTGTCCAACCCTAGTGTGGTCGTTCTGATGTCAGCAGCCGCTGCGGCAGCTCCTGCTCCTGTGTACCCCTCCTTTACAAATCTGCTCAGTAAGTTTTTTGTTTCAATTTCTACAATTCTGTTGGTAACAACATAAAAATGTCTCCATTGTCCGCTTCGCTAACCAAAGAATAGCAATAGACCTTTCTCACGAGAATTCCGTCTTTCCCGAGAGCAGCCCTTACCTCTGCCCTACTACGGAATTGTTACTTCCATTGATAAAGTAGCATATCCCTCTACTTCACCCTTCTAACAAGCATTAGCTAACTGTTTCTCTAGTATTTAAGACACATAGTTGGAGACCCAATGCTCCTGAGAAATAAACCCAGAGTTTCGCAATTAACCCAAATGCTACCTCGTTCACGCACTTTCACACTAGAAAATGTAGTACATTCACACAGAATCCTGTCTTTCCCGAGAATAGCGAACAATTTGTCCTACTACAGAATTATGACATACGTTAACAAAGCAGCGCTTCCCTCTCCTTTGTCCTTCTAGCAAGCTCAGAGAATACCTATTACCATTCCAGTGATAAGCGTTATCGGAATGCCATTTGGATCCCTGGTACCTAAGACCAGAATTTCACAGATATCCTTCGCTATCATACACACTTCTCTCACACAGAAAAATTTCTCTAATGGCAGCACACGGCGATGTCACCGAATCGAACCCAGACAATGCGTCGTGCAACTTCAATCGTCACACGTTTCTCCTGTGTACCTACAGGATAACAACAATTCCATCTTTCCCGAGAACAGCGCTGCTACGGAACCGTTACAAACTTCCGACTTCCTACATCCCAGAAGCCGTGCAAACAACATAAAACTCGACACGACTCAACATAGAGGTGCCAATTACGATCCGGCAAAAAAATTCCCCGTACGACTCGTATCCGGGCTTTTTACCGTACGAATCGTACAAGTGCCGTACAAACTGGCAATCACGATTCGCATGGTAAAAAGTCCATACGAACCTCAGTCGGAATATTTCCCCACACGTCCTCGGGTCGGAAAATTTGTCCGACACGTCCTCGGACGATTTAATGTACAAATGTGAAAAGTCAAGTCCGAGGAATCACGATCAAACCCGTGCGTCCGATCTCACAACCATATGGTAAAAACACCGTCCGCACCGAACTCCCATTGCAACCATGGAGACATGTCCCCGCATACGCGCCCAACACTCCCCCCAGCACCCATACGTTCGAGTCGCACTCCCCGTTAATGTACACACACCCCCTGTATGTACACCCGTGTACGTGTCGAACCCCCACCCGTGTATGTACACCCCTGTACGTCCGAGTCGTACCCCCACCCCTGTACGTGTCCTACCCCCGTGCATGTACACCCCTGTACGTTTGCGTCGTACCCCCACCCCTGTACGTGTCCTACCCCCGTGTATGTACACCCCTGTACGTTTGCGTCGTACCCCCACCCCTGTACGTGTCGTACCCCCGTGTATGTACACCCCAGTACGTTCGCGTTGTACCCCCACCCCTGTACGTGTCCTACCCCCGTGCATGTACACCCCAGTACGTTCGCGTCGTACCCCCACCCCTGTACGTGTCCTACCCCCGTGCATGTACACCCCTGTACGTCTGAGTCGTACCCCCACCCCTGTACGTGTCGTACCACCGTGTATGTACACCCCAGTATGTTTGAGTCGTACTCCCACCCCTGTACGTGTCGTACCACCGCGCATGTACACCCCAGTACGTTCGCGTCGTACCCCCACCCGTGTACGTGTCGTACCCCCGTGTATGTACACCCCAGTACGTTCGCGTCGTACCCCCACCCCTGTACGTGTCCTACCCCCATGCATGTACACCCCTGTACGTCTGAGTCGTACCCCCACCCCTGTACGTGTCCTACCCCGTGCATGTACACCCCTGTACGTTTGCGTCGTACCCCCACCCCTGTACGTGTCGTACCACCGTGTATGTACACCCCAGTACGTTCGCGTCGTACCCCCACCCCTGTACGTGTCCTACCCCCGTGTATGTACACCCCAGTACGTTCGCGTCGTACCCCCACCCCTGTACGTGTCCTACCCCCGTGCATGTACACCCCTGTACGTCCGAGTCGTACCCCCACCCCTGTATGTGTCGTACCACCGTGTATGTACACCCCAGTACGTTCGAGTCGTACCCCACCCCTGTACGTGTCGTACCACCGTGCATGTACACCCCAGTACGTTCGCGTCGTACCCCCACCCCTGTACATGTCGTACCCCCGTGTATGTACACCCCAGTACGTTTGCGTCGTACCCCCACCCCTGTACGTGTCGTACCACCGTGTATGTACACCCCAGTACCTTCGCGTCATACCCCCACCCCTGTACGTGTCCTACCCCCGTGTATGTACACCCCAGTACGTTCGCGTCGTACCCCCACCCCTGTACGTGTCCTACCCCCGTGCATGTACACCCCTGTACGTCCGAGTCGTACCCCCACCCCTGTACGTGTCGTACCAACGTGTATGTACACCCCAGTACGTTCGAGTCGTACCCCCACCCCTGTACGTGTCGTACCACCGTGCATGTACACCCCAGTACGTTCGCGTCGTACCCCCACCCCTGTACGTGTCCTACCCCTGTGTATGTACACCCCAGTACGTTCGCGTCGTACCCCCACCCCTGTACGTGTCATACCACCGTGTATGTACACCCCAGTACATTCGCGTCGTACCCCCACCCCTGTACGTGTCCTACCCCCGTGTATGTGCACCCCCGTACGTTCGCATCGTACCCCCACCCCTGTACGTGTCCTATCCCCGTGCATGTACACCCCTGTACGTCCGAGTCGTACCCCCACCCCTGTACGTGTCGTACCACCGTGTATGTACACCCCAGTACGTTCGAGTCGTACCCCCACCCCTGTACGTGTCGTACCACCGTGCATGTACACCCCAGTACGTTCGCGTCGTACCCCCACACCTGTACGTGTCGTACCCCCATGTATGTACACCCCAGTACGTTCATGTCGTACCCCCACCCCTGTACGTGCCCTACCCCCGTGCATGTACACCCCTGTACGTTCGCGTCGTACCCCCACCCCTGTACGTGTCCTACCCCAGTGCATGTACATCCCTGTACGTCCGAGTCGTACCCCCACCCCTGTACGTGTCCTACCCCCGTGAATGTACACCCCTGTACGTTCGCGTAGTACCCCCACCCCTGTACGTGTCGTACCACCGTGTATATACACCCCAGTACGTTCGCGTCGTACCCCCACCCCTGTACGTGTCCTACCCCCCTGTATGTACACCCGTGTACGTCAGAGTCGCACCCCCACCACAACCTCCTAAGTACGGAGCGCACCCCAGGCCCCAACATCACAACCGCATGTACGAGTCGTACTAAGCCACACACAAGGACAGCACCGTACAACCAAATGGCCCATGTACACACCGTACACACGCTCAAAACGCACGTACACAACCAGGACAAAACAAAACAACACAAGAATACACTATTCGAATGGCACAAAGCCACTAAACATGTCCAACAAACAATAAAAAAACACATTCACTGACCTGCAACTGCCAAAAACAAACAGAGGCCCAAAACACCACCACTCATTATAACACACCCACCCAAACTTCAAACACAGCCACACCCACCAATGGACCAATAAAAAGGGCCCACACACACAAGCCATGAGCCTTTGCAACAGACTCACTGCTGCCAGACACCACAGAACCATACTACAAGCTTCACCACACCTTACACTTGCACACCTTCACACAACCACCTTCACAAACACCCCCTCATCACATTCACACACACACACCTGCACAACCACACCCACACACCCACAACCATCCACACACACCCCCCACCATCCACACCCACACCCCTCACCATGCCCACTAACAAGAATCCAAAGTTCAGTAACCGAGAGTTGGAGGTCCTTGTTGATGAAATCCTCAGAGTCAAGCCACAGCTCTTTGTAACATTGGTCAGACAGACCAGCATTGCAGCAAAAACAGCCATGTGGCAGACCATCGTCGATGCTGTGAATGCTGTTGCGGACACCAGAAGGACCAGGCATGAATGCCAAGCCAGGTGGTACGATCTGCGGAGGAGGGTACTAGCCAAGATGCTGGAGGAACACAACCAGGCCAACGCCACTGGAGGAGGGCCCTCCCGCAGACCCGTACACTACCAGCCCTGGGAGGAGAGGGTGATGGCCATACAGCCGGTGGAGGCAGTCGAAGGATTAGGAGGACTCCGAGACCCGGGTGAGTACACAAACAACGCACCTCACATGGGGGGAACGTCATCCACAACCAAAATCACTAACAGGCACGCAACCACCCCAAGCTATCGCATGACTCAACCACACTCCATGAACACGCACATGCCACTGCCGCCACCATGCCCCATGCACCCAGCTGGACAATGTCAAGTCACAGGCCACAGAAGACACCAACACATGACACGGTAACCCGGATGGCGGGAGGGTGGGCCCCAAAATTCACATAGTGCAACTCAGAAGCAGACAACAATGCCCTCTGCCCATATGGCCTAGGTCACAGCCATACAAACACTGTGTCCCCACACAGGAAAGACTCGCCAGCAAATGGCGGACACCTTGCATCAACACATGGGGGTGAAGGCACTGTTTTGCACATGACAGCAGCTAATGAACAGCCAACATTGTGAAAGAGTGGCAGCACACACCACCACAGCAGCAGCGCAGAGACACACACTACACCCAATGGGTGCCTGGAGATCAGAAACAAACTCACATCAACAAGCCAAGGGCCATTCACAGATCTGCTAACAGTGTGTGCCCAGGAAGCTGGGCTGAGGTGACAGAGGGTGACACACAGAGAGAGGGAGAGGGGGATAGAGAGGGAGGGAGAGGGGGACAGAGAGGGAGGGAGACACAGGGACACGGACAGAGGGAGGAGGCTGACACACGGAGGGAGGGAGAGGGGGACAGAGAGGGAGGGAGAGGGGGACAGAGAGGGAGGGAGACACAGGGAGACGGACAGAGGAAGGAGGCTGACACACGGAGGGAGGGAGAGGGGGACAGAGAGGGAGGGAGAGGGGGACAGAGAGGGAGGGAGAGGGGGACAGAGAGGGAGGGAGACACAGGGAGACGGACAGAGGGAGGAGGCTGACACATGGAGGGAGGGAGAGGGGGACAGAGAGGGAGGGAGACACAGGGAGAGCAAATCAGCCGTGTGGTGTGTGGGAATGTCTTCTCATCAGCAGGTAGACTGCGTGCATGTAGCCAAGGGTGGCCAGTGCCAGAACCCCCCCTCTTCTCCATGGCAAAACACAGGGCCATGTCACAACCTGTTCACGAGCACAATGACAGCTACCTGCATTATATAAGTGTGTGGATCCACTCCATGTGCACATGTACAGTGCTACACGGAAGGCGCCAATGCATGGCTCGCCACACCTGCCCACTCCACTGCTGACTGCAGTCACACTTGACGCAGCAAGTAAGACTGTGCCACACATAGTTAAAGGGGCCAAAGTGGTGCCCAAGGGACACACCCATGCACAAGTGCACTGTGAGTGGAATGCAAGACAGATCCTAATTCCAAGAGGAAATGTGCCAACGTTGAAACTGATGAAACATGGATGTTGCATGGACCAAAATTAACATTGTCTCTCTCACACACAGGTCAACGTTGTGGTTCACCCCCCAACACTGGGGGGGAAGACTCACAGGACCCGGATCTGTGGGAGGCCGATCCCACCGGCAGCGATGACTCTCACCACTCTGTGGACAACCCCGACCAACCTGGCCCCTCTGCTGTCCAACCACCTGCAGCACCTGCGTCAGGTACAACGGGGCCAACCACCACCCCCACTCCTGCCACATCCCAGGAGACACCCAGGATCCCTGCCCCACCACCACAAAGCAGCCAGGCTGGCCAGGAGGGACACGGTGTCCCGGGCACCCAGGAGGAGGCAGGCGACAATGCAAATGCCACCCCTCAGGGGTCCCGGAGACCCGATGTGCCCACAAGGGCAGGCCAGGTGCAAGTGGGCAGGGGTGGTGGGAGTGGAGGACGGCGGAGGCGCCAGCCTGACCAGTTGGCTGCGGAACCGGTGTATTCCCATGTCCGAAACATCCTGGACACATACCGGCAGGACACCACAGGCCTGGCCCAGGTTGTGTCCGTCCTCAAGGGGATCAAGACCCAGCAGGCCCAGCAACATGCGGAGCTACATGCCTGTCTACTGCAACACCAACGGAGGATGGAGGACGGACAGGCTGAGCTCGTGACGGCGTACACGGGAATTCACGATACACTCCGTCGGATGGCCGACAACATGGCCGACCCTCCCTGTGCCAGAAGGCGGAGAACATCACCACCCACAGGGAGGGATCAGGAGGAGGAGGAGGAAACATCCGATGGAGCATCCCAGACGTCGTCACGGCCTGCTTCTGAGGGTCCCCGCAGGAGGGCGGGTCGTCCACGGAAAAGACCGTAAGGGTCGGCGCAACATCACCATCTCCCAGGACACCTGGCCTGGCACCTGGCCCACTGGAGCAACAGCATCACAGCATCAAGAGACATTCTCTGCCACATGGCCTTGCTGGTCACTGTCTGACCAATGTAGACAAAGACTGTGGCATGGACTCTGAGGACTTCCAATGGCAAGGACACCAACTCCCCTACTGAACTTTGGATTCCAAACTCCCGGAAAGCCCCTCACGTCATACCCCCCCCCCCCCAAAATAAAAATTCACACCATGAAGAGAAGATGCCTGCTGGTTGCATTATTACCTTACATGTGTCTTGTAAAGTCTAAACATGCCAGAGTTCTCTTTTGACTTCAACCATCCACACCCTGGGGCCTGAGTCTGGCACAGGACACACGGGCCACAGTGTATTAGGCAAGACAGACATGGAGCACCACACACACCCGTGATGGGCCCAACCAGATGAGGGGGTGGCCGAACAACCGTGCTGACAGACACATTGAGTACAGCAACAGTCATGCGCAGAGGTCAGGGATCCAGTCCAGTGTCCTGGGGGGCACCCAGGTATGTGTAGACAGGTGGGAGAACCATGTCCTGCAAGCTTGAGTCCGGTGGATGCAGAGAATGGGGGCCTGGCCAACGTTGGATGCATGGGGATGGCACATGTCACAATACCCACACAGTCATGGACATCATGCACAATACACAGTCTCAGCCCACACACACAGCTTGCATCTTGCTACTCAACACATAGACACATAGCCTCTATCAGGGGAAACCATGCCAAACATGTTGGATGCACCGTGGCAACACACCAGCATTGACTGAGAAGAGGCACCTTGGAGGCATAGGGACACCTTTATTAGTCATGTTTTCGGGATTGCAGAGGCAACTTGAAGTACACATGAACACTTCATGTGGAGTAACATGTGGGTCCAACACTGGCACCCCCCTTCTGCAGCACAAATGCGTGATAGCCATGGAACTGGCACACAATTGTCGGCCAACAGCTAAACACCCACAGTTGCTCACGGAGATCCTGCCATACACCATAGATCCGCTGATGTAGAAGTCCCACACCATGTCAAGCCAATGCAAACCGTATGTGACCGAGGGCAGTGTTACACACATTGATGCCATCATCACAATCCACTATCCCATCACTGATGACTGTCAACAAGTCTGACCATCTATTCAGGTGTACCCAGCTGCATGTTATGTGTACCATGGTGATGCTACATGTCTGCAGAGGAACCAAACATCGACAGGGGCAGTGTGCATACATCGTGAACAACTGCCACACCCAATACACCCCTGATGCATCCCTTACCCTATGGAGACTTCCAAACGTGTCCGTGCCTGTAATGCTGAGTCAGCACACGATGACGTGTCCATGAGGAATAGCAGTGCCACAACAATGCAAGCAGCATACGGCATGCGCAAGTACCTGGGGAAGAGAGACACACAAGAAGTCAGCCACAAAAAGCACAGCCACTTGCATGTGCATTTACTCGACACATGTATGGATGACAACATGCTAGGTCACAATTATGACTGGGGAAATACAACCATCACTGGCACCATCACTCCAGTGACACACCCACACACACCTCTGACTCACGTTCCATACATGCAGGTGGAGACACACATCACAACACATGCCACACGGGGACCAATGCATGCACACTCAGACACTGGTACTCACCACTAAGCAAAGAAGTCGCGTATGAGCCGAGTCCGGATGTCTTCTTGCGGCTCCACATCCTCCACATCACTAGCCCCATTGCCAAGCCCTTCGTCCTCCACGGGTGGATGGTCCTCGTCATGTTGATCCAGGATGAGTGGCACAGCTTTCTCAACTGCCATGTTGTGCAGCATGCAGCAGACCATGAAGATTTTGCAGACCTTCGCAGGGGCATATGGGAGCGCGCCGCCGGTCTTGTGGAGGCACCGAAATCGGCTCTTCAGCAGGCCAAACATCCTCTCTATCACTCGCCTTGTCCGGCCATGGGCGGTGTTGTAGCGGAGCTGGGCCGGCGTGATGGGGTTGCGGAGAGGTGTGAGCAGCCATGGCATGTTGGGATAGCCAGCGTCCCCTACATGGGAAGCACATGGACATCGTTAGAAGTGGTGAAGCGGTCGTGCTGGTAGGCTATGCAAAATACAGGACAGACAGACTGTACCCACCAACAACACATGCTTGTTCGTTGCGCAGCTGCATCATCATTTCAGGCATCCTGCTACGCCTCATGATGTAGGCATCGTGTGCTGATCCTGGAAAACGAGCACAGACATGTGAAATCACCATGTTGGACAGACACACCACAAGGGCATTGATGGAGTGGTAGTGCTTCCGATTGCGGTACGCTACCTCCCGTGCGTGTGGTGGTACCAAAGCTACATGTGTCCCATCTATGGACCCAATGACATGGGGCATCCCTCCCAGGGCATAGAATCCACGCTCGACCCCAGTCATCTGTTCAGGGGTTGGGAACTTGATGAGGTCATCCAGGTGAATCAACATGGCCTCTAAGAAATCATGCAGCACACGGCAGAACATGCTCTGGGACATGCAACCAACATGAGCTATGGTATTTTGAAAGGTACCCGTGGCTAGAAAATGTAGGGCTGCCATTACCTTCAGCTTGGGTGTCAGTGCCGTAGGATACCTGTGCAGCGGTTGCAGGTGTGGTGCCAGTCTCGCCGTCAACTCCAGAATCAACCGTCGTGGGAAGCGGTAGCACCGGATCCGATCATTCTCCCGCATGGCAGCCAAGTCCGGCATTGCTCGGGGAAGAGGCGGTGCTCTGCAGTCATTTGGAAGTGACAAGGAAGAGTGAGTGCACCACAACAACAAATCATTTGTACTGAGCACATGTTATTCTGTCTATACACATATGCTACATACAGAGTGAGGTATGTGCCACATGCCCTGGACACGTATGCCTGCCAGGTGACACTCCTACCAAGACCCAGCTACACACGGAGATTGAGAACCTCCCCATGCCATGCCATGGGATTAGCTGTGTCCCAGTGCAAGTGAACAGCCAGACGCAAGACAGGAGTGATATACACCCACACATCAGCAGAAGTAGGAGGCCGATTGCAGAGACTGGTAGCGGAACACTAGAGCCACAGGTCACATGACATTACACTAGGACAGCCCACACACCTTGCCATGAAGGTGCACATGTCATGACTCACCACACATTCATTGAGAGGATGCAGACATCTCCTTGTCACGCTACTCCATGTCCCATGCATACATGCGCACCTCACATCCGAAACCACATGTGGCATGGTGTGCGGAACAGTGTGCAATGTCAATCTACACACAGACACATGTTGGTTGCTGCAACAGCTGCAGCTTTTGAGGGTGCTCCAACATCAACCAAATGGGAAGCCCCCACACATACATGACATAGTCACATCGTGCACCGTGGGTAGTGACAAGTCAGGTGTGGTAACCCCTGTAACGGGCATCAGGGGACACTTCCGTGTGTTGGTGTCCGTGCCATGGCAGTGTCGGTCATCCCAAGTATGCAGTACGACATGCACACATGTCCAAGGAGTCAAGGGCATGCCTGGCACACATTGCACCGTCACACATTACATCTGTACACATCTCATCATACATCTGGTGCCTTCTCGACTCAGGAGTAATGTGCCACATCACAGCCTGTCACACCTGTGCCCCACACATGTAGTAATGCACAGACAATGCCTTGATGTCCATTCATGGACAAGTATGTCCATCCATGGACAAGTATGTCCACCCTATTCCTTCCTGTGTGCTGCCTGTCACCACTGTAATGTGTAAAAACCGCCGTACTGCTGCTAAGAGGGCCTGTGTACGTTCCCATATCACTATGGGAGTGCTGCCGTATGTGTACCCATCGTGATGGCGAGCGTACAGGCATGTGTACGGTCCGTACCACTACGAGTACGCATACGCAAGAACACCCATAGTGGTACGGGCCGTACACACGCCTGTACTCTCCCTATCACTATGGGTGTCCTCGCGTATGCGTACACGTAGTGATAGTGAGCGTACAGGCGTGTGTACAGCCCGTACAACTAAGAGTACGCATACGCAAGAACACCCATAGTGGTACGGGCCGTACACACGCCTGTACTCTCCCTATCACTATGGGTGTCCTCGCGTATGTGTACACGTAGTGATAGTGAGCGTACAGGCGTGTGTACGGCCCGTACAACTACGAGTACGCATACGCAAGAACACCCATAGTGGTACGGGCCGTACACACGCCTGTACTCTCCCTATCACTATGGGTGTCCTCGCGTATGCGTACACGTAGTTGTACGGGCCGTACACACGCCTGTACTCTCCCTATCACTATGGGTGTCCTCGCGTATGCGTACACGTAGTTGTACGGGCCGTACACACCTGTACTCTCCCTATCACTATGGGTGCCCTCGCGTATGCGTACACGTAGTGATAGTGAGCGTACAGCCGTGTGTACGGCCCGTACAACTACGAGTACGCATACGCAAGAACACCCATAGTGGTACGGGCCGTACACACGCCTGTACTCTCCCTATCACTATGGGTGTCCTTGCGTATGCGTACACGTAGTTGTACGGGCCGTACACACGCCTGTACTCTCCCTATCACTATGGGTGTCCTCGCGTATGCGTACACGTAGTTGTACGGGCCGTACACACGCCTGTACTCTCCCTATCACTATGGGTGTCCTCGCGTATGCGTACACGTAGTTGTGCGGGCCGTACACACGCCTGTACTCTCCCTATCACTATGGGTGTCCTCGCGTATGCGTACACGTAGTGATAGTGAGCGTACAGGCGTGTGTACGGCCTGTACCACTACGAGTACGCATACGCGAGGACACCCATAGTGACAGGGAGCGTACAGGCGTGTGTACGGCCCGTACAACTACGTGTACGCATATGCGAGGACACCCATAGTGATAGGGAGAGTAGAGGCGTGTGTACGGGCCGTTGCTATGCATTTGGGGTGCCCTAGGGCCCCGGAACGCACCGTACCTATGTGTGAAGCTCCAAATTACATAGGGGACACATGAGGGACAAGTATTAAGGCCTACATGCATGCTGGTTGTCATGGAGACCAAGTTCAAATTTTGATTTTGTTCAGGAAGGTGCACAGCAGAAGTCAGTTGGAATGAATCTACTTTGTTGCAATGTGTTTGTGGGGCTGACATCATGCAGGAGAAAAAAACAGATTGAGAACCCACAGACTGCTAGGTTTGAAGGGATTGGAGGAAACATAGGATGCATATGTGAGTGACCAATCACTCTGTACTCCTGTGCATGAGATGGGCCAGCAAGGCAGATATAAGGCAGCCAGGTCCCATGAGGGAGCACTTGCCTGCACATCTCTGTATTCCACGACCCAGCTGCTGCTACTGATTCCCTGGAACCATGTCAAGGGCTGTGGAGAGGTCACAGCCATTCACCCTGGAGGAGAACATGGCTTTGGTGGATGTGATCCTCCCACGGTACCCCATGCTGTATGGGCGACGAGGTTATCAGGTGAGTTCAGTGTCCACTGGCACAGACTGTGTCCCTTTTTTGTGACTGTGACTTCTGCCATTGTGTCTAGGTGTGACACACATGCTATGTACTGTAGGGGGGTCCCGGGGGGGGAATGCCTGATGTCTCCCAGCAGTGCCCTGAGACAGGAGGGGTGGGTTCCCATCACTCCCAGCAGTGCCCTGAGACAGGAGGGGTGGGTGCAGGGCCCTCCCAGCAGTGCCCAGAGACAGGAGGGGTGGGTTCCTATCACTCCCAGCAGTGCCCTGAGACAGGAGGGGTGGGTGCAGGGCCCTCCCAGCAGTGCCCTGAGACAGGAGGGGTGGGTTCCTATCACTCCCAGCAGTGCCCTGAGACAGGAGGGGTGGGTGCAGGGCCCTCCCAGCAGTGCCCAGAGACAGGAGGGGTGGGTTCCTATCACTCCCAGCAGTGCCCTGAGACAGGAGGGGTGGGTGCAGGGCCCTCCCAGCAGTGCCCAGAGACAGGAGGGGTGGGTTCCTATCACTCCCAGCAGTGCCCTGAGACAGGAGGGGTGGGTGCAGGGCCCTCCCAGCAGTGCCCTGAGACAGGAGGGGTGGGTTCCTATCACTCCCAGCAGTGCCCTGAGACAGGAGGGGTGGGTGCAGGGCCCTCCCAGCAGTGCCCAGAGACAGGAGGGGTGGGTTCCTATCACTCCCAGCAGTGCCCTGAGACAGGAGGGGTGGGTGCAGGGCCCTCCCAGCAGTGCCCTGAGACAGGAGGGGTGGGTTCCTATCACTCCCAGCACTGCCCTGAGACAGGAGGGGTGGGTGCAGGGCCCTCCCAGCAGTGCCCAGAGACAGGAGGGGTGGGTGCAGAGTCCTCCCAGCAGTGCCCAGAGACAGGAGGGGTGGGTTCCTATCACTCCAAGCAGTGCCCTGAGACAGGAGGGGTGGGTTCCTATCACTCCCAGCAGTGCCCTGAGACAGGAGGGGTGGGTGCAGGGCCCTCCCAGCAGTGCCCAGAGACAGGAGGGGTGGGTTCCTATCACTCCCAGCAGTGCCCTGAGACAGGAGGGGTGGGTGCAGAGTCCTCCCAGCAGTGCCCAGAGATAGGAGGGGTGGGTGTGATGCACAGTGTGAGCCTGGCTCATTGATTGTGTAGTTGCCCTCATTCCACCTGTGTCCTTTCAATGGCACGTACTGCCTTTGGCCTTCCCCCAGAGGATCATGTCCCTATGACAAAGGTGCAATGCGTTGGATGCACACTATGCCTTGTTGTAAACAGCAAATGTGTTATAATCTGTGTACCTGTGACATGTGCCAGGTGTATTGATGTAGTGTCACTTGTTCATCCTCACAGGTAGACGCCTCTGCCAAGGAGCAGATATGGCTGGACGCCGTCAGCGCCGTGAGGAGTGCGGATGGTCGGAGGCGGCACCTGTCCCAGGTGAGGAAAGGCTGGCAGGCTATCCGGTGCTGGACGCGGAGGATCGCACGGGTCCTGCTGGGGGACTCACCTGAGAGCCATAAGAACCGCGGGCGCCGCCGTCTCTCCCACATCCAGAAACGTGTGCTGGCGGTGGTCTTTCCAGACTTGGACAGGCGTCTACAGGAGATGCAGCAGCCGGAAGGGGGTAGGTACATGTGTGTGTTTGTTGTGTTTCACCAGCATTTGTAAGTGCACTGTTCCATGGATACACTTCCAGGGTTTATGGTGCTGTGCAGATCCTGTTCCCCACAGTATTGCAGTGCTCTCCTGCCTCCCTTCCCCTCCTTGCAATGTGTTCCCTGGTCTGTGTGTAGTCACTCCATCACAAGGTCATGTAGCCTGACACCTTCTACAAGTGTACAATGCCTGCAGCATCATGTGTGGGGGTGGTGTGTAACAGGTTTTGGGACCTTGCCTGTGCCCTGTCCAGTTCTGGACTTGTGGGTTCCATGTCAGTTGGCACTAATGCTGAGTCCAGACATGGGAGTTAATCTCTCGAGTGGCAGGCCTTCCAGCAGGCATGTCCCATGTGGTGGCCTGTGACATGATGTGCATGAGTGTGCGTTACGCATAGTTCAGGGATGTTAGCGTGTGTTGCAGTCATTCTCATTCAGGAGCATGGAGTTGTGTGGCCACTACTGTCCCCAGGGGCATCTTTTCCTAGGTATCATGTGTGTAATCCGAGAATGTCAACAATCTCTGTGTCTACAGCATAGGTTGTGCTCTGTGCCATTGTCCCCTGGCACCATGTTTATTGACGTGAGATGTATTACAAGTGTCCACTGTCCAGCCTGACCTCATTTTCCAAGTACATACTCACGGTGGCCATTGCCTGTGTGTCTTGTAGCAATCATCTGATGATGCCCATTTGTACATGATTATTTGGACAGGCGCACCTTGAGTATTTGGTGTGCAATCTTGAATTATTGCATACCATGTGTATTTCACCCAGACTAAGAGATGTAAGTGCTTTCTGTGTCTCCACAGATTTGTCTCATGTAGGGGGTGGGTGGTGCGGCCATGGCCTACATGTCAAGACCTGTAATCTCCTTGCTCGGACTGGCCAGTGTGTGATATTTGTCTGGACATACACTCAAGGTGCAGCGTGCCAGTCAGGGTGGGCATGTTATCAGTATTACCTATGCTGCATGTGCCTCTAGTTCCCAATTTCCTGCCACGCTGTGTGGTGCAGATGCAGTGCTGTATTGTCCCCAGGGCCTTGCTCCTCAGTCAAAATTCCATGTCATCTCATTTGCTATTGTGTCATGCTCTCCATAGTTTTTCCATGGCATGGTGGGTCACACAACTGTGTCTTGCAGGGCCTACATATGTACCTTGTTTTGTAGTTGTAACTCATCCTTTGTTTCAGGCTATTCACTGTAACCTAAGTAGATTTGACTCATGTGACATATGTATACAGGTGTATGATTAATTTCTGTCTCTTCACCCTGCCCACAGCATCGTCGGGGGACACGGAGGGAGACATGGACACAGACGGCGTGGAGGGACCGAGCACCAGTGCCAGCGGTGACATCGGGGCTGGCACTTCGAGTGGGACTGAGGCGGAGGAGAGTGAACCCGGGGACCTGTCGACTGGCACAACAGAGTATGAAGCTGACGGGTCTGAGGATGATCTCTCCGAGTGGGCGGTGGCTGCACCACCATCTGACAGCAGCCCTACATCTGGCACCGCCCCCTCCATTGGCATCAGCCACCTCCCACGTGCTCGTGTCCCTTCCCAACGTGCCCGGTCACCACATGTCTCCTTCCTGCCAGGCACTGCACCCCCTGCCCCTGTCTCCACTGCTGCCGCCAATGCTGAGTCTGTGGACATCCAGCGGCAGTTGCAGATTGGTCAGACTGCGATCCTTAATGTCCTCCATGCCCACAGCCAGGTCCTCAACAACATGGAGGCATACTTGGAGGGCATTCACTCATTGCAGGCTGACCAACGCAACTTGCTGAGGTCCATAGACTCCACACTGACTGCAGCAGTGGGTCTCCTGCAGCGCTACGTCCCACCCCCTACCCCTGCTCCTTCCACACTTCCCACTCCCATGCCTGTCCCACATACACCCAGACGTAAGCATGCACCCACCACAACAGACACAGGCACCACACCAGCAGGGAAGGTCCGCCGCACACCTCCTGACACGCACACACAGGGTGAAGTAGGCACACCCACTGGGTCGGGGGGCAAACGTGTGACACGCAGCCAGAGTGGGAGTCCGCATTCCACCCAATCCACTCCCTCCAAATCCCCTCCCCTCAGCTCTCCTGGCCACATCTCCCCAAAGACTCCTTCATGGCCGCTCTGTCCCTGAGCCCCACAGTGACACCACCCCGCAAGCGGTCAAGGAGGTCCTCGGTCAGGGTGCTTGAGTCCCCCCCCCCTGTCCACACCCTCCCCCAGTGGCGCTGCGACCCATCCCTCTGACCCCCCCCCCTCCTTGGGGCCTGTGGTTCCTTCGGGTGCAGGGGAGTCCCTGGAGGACCTTGCCGAGGTGTGCAGCGTGCTCCTAGAATCCACCTTTGGCCCTGCCCGAACCCCTGTGGTGGAGTCCTCCATCCCTGCACCCACGTCGCCTACCCTTCGCCCTCCTGTCCCTGCGGTGCCTGTTCCTTCCCCCCAACATGATGCCCTGACCCCTGTGGAAGACAACGGCTTGTAACTGTGCAGGCAAGCTAGGGGACACGCATCCCACTGTGTCCCCCATCCAGCTGGGACTCCTGGACTGCCCTATGGGCTTTGTTAATATTGGACTTACTTCATACTAGTTTTTTGCTCATGCTGAATAAAGCTATTTATTTTTTGCCCTTGGAACACTCCTGCTTTGCTGGCATTGCTGTTGGTGGGGCTGCTACATGGTTGTGGGTGTTGGTCATGTGTTGGGTGTGTGGGAAATGTAGTAGTGTGCTGCTCATAGGGGGGACCCTGGGATCTGTGTGCCATCACACGGTGTTAGCTACCTTTCTCCATTCATGTAAGCAGTTGCTGCATGTTGCAATTGTCCCAAGGTGTATTCCTTCCTCTGTGTACCCTGACTTCTTCCCTGCAGGGTGTCCCCTGACTTTAGCGCAGAGCTGTGTGTCCATTAGCTGGGTGTGTGACGTAGTCCTTCACCTTTGCACATGGATGCTGAGCCATTCTCCACCTGCATCATTCGTGGCATCCTTGGTAGTCATTGTACTTGTGTATGTGGCCTATTGACATGACTTCATGTGGACATGTTTTCTTTTTGGCCCTATGCATGCGTATACTCCCAGCCTCGCACACATGTGGTACATGTACTGCAGGGTCTTTGTGCACCTGACTGACATTTGTGGGCATGGTATCTGTGGCTACTCCACCCTTTGAGGTTCCATGGGCACTGCTGGGAGTGATGGGCACCCACCCCTCCTGTCTCTGGGAACTGCTAGGAGGACTCTGCACACACCCCTCCTGTGTCTGGGCACTGCTGGGAGGACTCTGCACACACCCCTCCTGTCTCTGGGCACTGCTGGGAGGACTCTGCACACACCCCTCCTGTCTCTGGGCACTGCTGGGAGTGATAGGCACCCACCCCTCCTGTGTCTTGGCACTGCTGGGAGGACTCTGCACACACCCCTCCTGTCTCTGGGCACTGCTGGGAGGACTCTGCACACACCCCTCCTGTCTCTGGGCACTGCTGGGAGGACTCTGCACACACCCCTCCTGTCTCTGGGCACTGCTGGGAGGACTCTGCACCCACCCCTCCTGTGTCTGGGCACTGCTGGGAGGACTCTGCACACACCCCTCCTGTCTCTGGGCACTGCTGGGAGGAATCTGCACACACCCCTCCTGTCTCTGGGCACTGCTGGGAGGACTCTGCACACACCCCTCCTGTGTCTGGCCACTGCTGGGAGGACTCTGCACACACCCCTCCTGTCTCTGGGCACTGCTGGGAGGACTCTGCACACACCCCTCCTGTCTCTGGGCACTGCTGGGAGTGATAGGCACCCACCCCTCCTGTGTCTGGGCACTGCTGGGAGGACTCTGCACACACCCCTCCTGTGTCTGGCCACTGCTGGGAGGACTCTGCACACACCCCTCCTGTCTCTGGGCACTGCTGGGAGTGATAGGGACCCACCCCTCCTGTGTCTGGCCACTGCTGGGAGGACTCTGCACACACCCCTCCTGTCTCTGGGCACTGCTGGGAGGACTCTGCACACACCCCTCCTGTGTCTGGCCACTGCTGGGAGGACTCTGCACACCCCTCCTGTCTCTGGGCACTGCTGGGAGTGATAGGCACCCACCCCTCCTGTGTCTGGGCACTGCTGGGAAGACTCTGCACACACCCCTCCTGTGTCTGGCCACTGCTGGGAGGACTCTGCACACACCCCTCCTGTGTCTGGGCACTGCTGGGAGGACTCTGCACACACCCCTCCTGTCTCTGGGCACTGCTGGGAGGACTCTGCACACACCCCTCCTGTCTCTGGGCACTGCTGGGAGTGATAGGCACCCACCCCTCCTGTGTCTGGGCACTGCTGGGAGGACTCTGCACACACCCCTCCTGTGTCTGGGCACTGCTGGGAGGACTCTGCACACACCCCTCCTGTCTCTGGGCACTGCTGGGAGGACGCTGCACACACCCCTCCTGTCTCAGGGCACTGCTGGGAGGACTCTGCACCCACCCCTCCTGTCTCAGGGCACTGCTGGGAGTGATAGGCCCCCACCCCTCCTGTCTCTGGGCACTGCAGGGAGTGTTAGGCACCCACCCCTCCTGTCTCAGGGCACTGCTGGGAGGACTCTGCACCCACCCCTCCTGTCTCTGGGAGTGATAGGCCCCCACCCCTCCTGTCTCTGGGCACTGCTGGGAGGACTCTGCACACACCCCTCCTGTCTCTGGGCACTGCTGGGAGGACTCTGCACACACCCCTCCTGTGTCTGGGCACTGCTGGTAGGACTCTGCACACACCCCTCCTGTCTCAGGGCACTGCTGGGAGGACTCTGCACCCACCCCTCCTGTCTCAGGGCACTGCTTGGAGTGATAGGCACCCACCCCTCCTGTCTCTGGGCACTGCTGGGAGGACTCTGCACACACCCCTCCTGTCTCTGGGCACTGCTGGGAGGACTCTGCACACACCCCTCCTGTGTCTGGGCACTGCTGGGAGGACTCTGCACTCACCCCTCCTGTCTCTGGGCACTGCTGGGAGTGATAGGCACCCACCCCTCCTATGTCTGGGCACTGCTGGGAGGACTCTGCACACACCTCTCCTGTCTCTGGGCACTGCTGGGAGGACTCTGCACACACCCCTCCTGTCTCTGGGCACTGCTGGGAGGACTCTGCACCCACCCCTCCTGTGTCTGGGCACTGCTGGGAGGACTCTGCACACACCCCTCCTGTCTCTGGGCACTGCTGGGAGGACTCTGCACACAACCCTCCTGTCTCTGGGCACTGCTGGGAGGACTCTGCACACACCCCTCCTGTGTCTGGCCACTGCTGGGAGGACTCTGCACACACCCCTCCTGTCTCTGGGCACTGCTGGGAGGACTCTGCACACACCCCTCCTGTCTCTGGGCACTGCTGGGAGTGATAGGCACCCACCCCTCCTGTGTCTGGGCACTGCTGGGAGGACTCTGCACACACCCCTCCTGTGTCTGGCCACTGCTGGGAGGACTTTGCACACACCCCTCCTGTCTCTGGGCACTGCTGGGAGTGATAGGCACCCACCCCTCCTGTGTCTGGCCACTGCTGGGAGGACTCTGCACACACCCCTCCTGTCTCTGGGCACTGCTGGGAGGACTCTGCACACACCCCTCCTGTGTCTGGCCACTGCTGGGAGGACTCTGCACACACCCCTCCTGTCTCTGGGCACTGCTGGGAGTGATAGGCATCCACCCCTCCTGTGTCTGGGCACTGCTGGGAGGACTCTGCACACACCCCTCCTGTGTCTGGCCACTGCTGGGAGGACTCTGCACACACCCCTCCTGTGTCTGGGCACTGCTGGGAGGACTCTGCACACACCCCTCCTGTCTCTGGGCACTGCTGCGAGGACTCTGCACACACCCCTCCTGTCTCTGGGCACTGCTGGGAGTGATAGGCACCCACCCCTCCTGTGTCTGGGCACTGCTGGGAGGACTCTGCACACACCCCTCCTGTGTCTGGGCACTGCTGGGAGGACTCTGCACACACCCCTCCTGTCTCTGGGCACTGCTGGGAGGTCTCTGCACACACCCCTCCTGTCTCAGGGCACTGCTGGGAGTGATAGGCCCCCACCCCTCCTGTCTCTGGGCACTGCTGGGAGTGATAGGCACCCACCCCTCCTGTCTCTGGGCACTGCTGGGAGGACTCTGCACACACCACTCCTGTCTCTGGGCACTGCTGGGAGGACTCTGCACACACCCCTCCTGTGTCTGGGCACTGCTGGGAGGACTCTGCACACACCCCTCCTGTCTCAGGGCACTGCTGGGAGGACTCTGCACCCACCCCTCCTGTGTCTGGCCACTGCTGGGAGGACTCTGCACACACCCCTCCTGTCTCTGGGCACTGCTGGGAGTGATAGGCACCCACCCCTCCTGTGTCTGGGCACTGCTGGGAAGACTCTGCACACACCCCTCCTGTGTCTGGCCACTGCTGGGAGGACTCTGCACACACCCCTCCTGTGTCTGGGCACTGCTGGGAGGACTCTGCACACACCCCTCCTGTCTCTGGGCACTGCTGGGAGGACTCTGCACACACCCCTCCTGTCTCTGGGCACTGCTGGGAGTGATAGGCACCCACCCCTCCTGTGTCTGGGCACTGCTGGGAGGACTCTGCACACACCCCTCCTGTGTCTGGGCACTGCTGGGAGGACTCTGCACACACCCCTCCTGTCTCTGGGCACTGCTGGGAGGACTCTGCACACACCCCTCCTGTCTCAGGGCACTGCTGGGAGGACTCTGCACCCACCCCTCCTGTCTCAGGGCACTGCTGGGAGTGATAGGCCCCCACCCCTCCTGTCTCTGGGCACTGCAGGGAGTGTTAGGCACCCACCCCTCCTGTCTCAGGGCACTGCTGGGAGGACTCTGCACCCACCCCTCCTGTCTCTGGGAGTGATAGGCCCCCACCCCTCCTGTCTCTGGGCACTGCTGGGAGGACTCTGCACACACCCCTCCTGTCTCTGGGCACTGCTGGGAGGACTCTGCACACACCCCTCCTGTGTCTGGGCACTGCTGGTAGGACTCTGCACACACCCCTCCTGTCTCAGGGCACTGCTGGGAGGACTCTGCACCCACCCCTCCTGTCTCAGGGCACTGCTGGGAGTGATAGGCACCCACCCCTCCTGTCTCTGGGCACTGCTGGGAGGACTCTGCACACACCCCTCCTGTCTCTGGGCACTGCTGGGAGGACTCTGCACACACCCCTCCTGTGTCTGGGCACTGCTGGCAGGACTCTGCACTCACCCCTCCTGTCTCTGGGCACTGCTGGGAGTGATAGGCACCCACCCCTCCTATGTCTGGGCACTGCTGGGAGGACTCTGCACACACCACTCCTGTCTCTGGGCACTGCTGGGAGGACTCTGCACACACCCCTCCTCTCTCTGGGCACTGCTGGGAGGACTCTGCACACACCCCTCCTGTCTCTGGGCACTGCTGGGAGGACTCTGCACCCACCCCTCCTGTGTCTGGGCACTGCTGGGAGGACTCTGCACACACCCCTCCTGTCTCTGGGCACTGCTGGGAGGACTCTGCACCCACCCCTCCTGTCTCAGGGCACTGCTGGGAGTGATAGGCACCCACCCCTCCTGTCTCTGGGCACTGCTGGGAGGACTCTGCACACACCCCTCCTGTCTCTGGGCACTGCTGGGAGGACTCTGCACACACCCCTCCTGTGTCTGGGCACTGCTGGCAGGACTCTGCACTCACCCCTCCTGTCTCTGGGCACTGCTGGGAGTGATAGGCACCCACCCCTCCTATGTCTGGGCACTGCTGGGAGGACTCTGCACACACCCCTCCTGTCTCTGGGCACTGCTGGGAGGACTCTGCACACACCCCTCCTGTCTCTGGGTACTGCTGGGAGGACTCTGCACACACCCCTCCTGTCTCTGGGCACTGCTGGGAGGACTCTGCACCCACCCCTCCTGTGTCTGGGCACTGCTGGGAGGACTCTGCACACACCCCTCCTGT
The DNA here is from genome assembly GCF_964204655.1 of Triturus cristatus. Lineage (NCBI taxonomy): Eukaryota > Metazoa > Chordata > Amphibia > Caudata > Salamandridae > Triturus > Triturus cristatus. The sequence goes on along the minus strand of NC_140581.1, from coordinate 534,821,913 downwards.
CTCTGGGCACTGCTGGGAGGACTCTGCACACACCCCTCCTGTCTCTGGGCACTGCTGGGAGGACTCTGCACACACCCCTCCTGTGTCTGGCCACTGCTGGGAGGACTCTGCACACACCCCTCCTGTCTCTGGGCACTGCTGGGAGGACTCTGCACACAACCCTCCTGTCTCTGGGCACTGCTGGGAGTGATAGGCACCCACCCCTCCTGTGTCTGGGCACTGCTGGGAGGACTCTGCACACACTCCTCCTGTGTCTGGCCACTGCTGGGAGGACTCTGCACACACCCCTCCTGTCTCTGGGCACTGCTGGGAGTGATAGGCACCCACCCCTCCTGTGTCTGGCCACTGCTGGGAGGACTCTGCACACACCCCTCCTGTCTCTGGGCACTGCTGGGAGGACTCTGCACACACCCCTCCTGTGTCTGGCCACTGCTGGGAGGACTCTGCACACACCCCTCCTGTCTCTGGGCACTGCTGGGAGTGATAGGCATCCACCCCTCCTGTGTCTGGGCACTGCTGGGAGGACTCTGCACACACCCCTCTTGTGTCTGGCCACTGCTGGGAGGACTCTGCACACACCCCTCCTGTGTCTGGGCACTGCTGGGAGGACTCTGCACACACCCCTCCTGTCTCTGGGCACTGCTGCGAGGACTCTGCACACACCCCTCCTGTCTCTGGGCACTGCTGGGAGTGATAGGCACCCACCCCTCCTGTGTCTGGGCACTGCTGGGAGGACTCTGCACACACCCCTCCTGTGTCTGGGCACTGCTTGGAGGACTCTGCACACACCCCTCCTGTCTCTGGGCACTGCTGGGAGGACTCTGCACACACCCCTCCTGTCTCAGGGCACTGCTGGGAGGACTCTGCACCCACCCCTCCTGTCTCAGGGCACTGCTGGGAGTGATAGGCCCCCACCCCTCCTGTCTCTGGGCACTGCTGGGAGTGTTAGGCACCCACCCCTCCTGTCTCAGGGCACTGCTGGGAGGACTCTGCACCCACCCCTCCTGTCTCTGGGAATGATAGGCACCCACCCCTCCTGTCTCTGGGCACTGCTGGGAGGACTCTGCACACACCCCTCCTGTCTCTGGGCACTGCTGGGAGGATTCTGCACACACCCCTCCTGTGTCTGGGCACTGCTGGGAGGACTCTGCACACACCCCTCCTGTCTCAGGGCACTGCTGGGAGGACTCTGCACCCACCCCTCCTGTCTCAGGGCACTGCTGGGAGTGATAGCCACCCACCCCTCCTGTCTCTGGGCACTGCTGGGAGGACTCTGCACACACCCCTCCTGTCTCTGGGCACTGCTGGGAGGACTCTGCACACACCCCTCCTGTGTCTGGGCACTGCTGGGAGGACTCTGCACACACCCCTCCTGTCTCAGGGCACTGCTGGGAGGACTCTGCACCCACCCCTCCTGTCTCTGGGCACTACTGGGAGTGATAGGCACCCACCCCTCCTGTCTCTGGGCACTGCTGGGAGGACTCTGCACACACCCCTCCTGTCTCTGGGCACTGCTGGGAGGACTCTGCACACACCCCTCCTGTGTCTGGGCACTGCTGGGAGGACTCTGCACACACCCCTCCTGTCTCAGGGCACTGCTGGGAGGACTCTGCACCCACCCCTCCTGTCTCAGGGCACTGCTTGGAGTGATAGGCCCCCACCCCTCCTGTCTCTGGGCACTGCTGGGAGTGTTAGGCACCCACCCCTCCTGTCTCAGGGCACTGCTGGGAGGATTCTGCACCCACCCCTCCTGTCTCAGGGCAATGCTGGGAGTGATAGGCCCCCACCCCTCCTGTCTCTGGGCACTGCTGGGAGGACTCTGCACCCACCCCTCCTGTCTCAGGGCACTGCTGGGAGTGATAGGCCCCCACCCCTCCTGTCTCTGGGCACTGCTGGGAGTGTTAGGCACCCACCCCTCCTGTCTCAGGGCACTGCTGGGAGGACTCTGCACCCACCCCTCCTGTCTCAGGGCACTGCTGGGAGCGATAGGCCCCCACCCCTCCTGTCTCTGGGCACTGCTGGGAGGACTCTGCACCCACCCCTCCTGTCTCAGGGCACTGCTGGGAGTGATAGGCCCCCACCCCTCCTGTCTCTGGGCACTGCTGGGAGTGATAGGCACCCACCCCTCCTGTCTCTGGGCACTGCTGGGAGGACTCTGCACACACCCCTCCTGTCTCTGGGCACTGCTGGGAGGACTCTGCACACACCCCTCCTGTGTCTGGGCACTGCTGGGAGGACTCTGCACACACCCCTCCTGTCTCAGGGCACTGCTGGGAGGACTCTGCACCCACCCCTCCTGTCTAAGGGCTCTGCTGGGAGTGATAGGCCCCCACCCCTCCTGTCTCTGGGAACTGCTGGGAGTGTTAGGCACCCACCCCTCCTGTCTCAGGGCACTGCTGGGAGGATTCTGCACCCACCCCTCCTGTCTCAGGGCACTGCTGGGAGTGATAGGCCCCCACCCCTCCTGTCTCTGGGCACTGCTGGGAGGACTCTGCACCCACCCCTCCTGTCTCAGGGCACTGCTGGGAGTGATAGGCCCCCACCCCTCCTGTCTCTGGGCACTGCTGGGAGTGTTAGGCACCCACCCCTCCTGTCTCAGGGCACTGCTGGGAGGACTCTGCACCCACCCCTCCTGTATCAGGGCACTGCTGGGAGTGATAGGCCCCCACCCCTCCTGTCTCTGGGCACTGCTGGGAGGACTCTGCACCCACCCCTCCTGTCTCAGGGCACTGCTGGGAGTGATAGGCCCCCACCCCTCCTGTCTCTGGGCACTGCTGGGGGTGTTAGGCACCCACCCCTCCTGTCTCAGGGCACTGCTGGGAGGACTCTGCACCCACCCCTCCTGTCTCAGGGCACTGCTGGGAGTGATAGGCCCCCACCCCTCCTGTCTCTGGGCACTGCTGGGAGGACTCTGCACACACCCCTCCTATTTCACAATATGTACGCTCATGACATACACGGATGTGGGTACGCTCCATGCATTCGAGGTGGGGGTACGTGTCGTACTTACACTGTTGGGGTGGGGGTACGCTCCATACGTACGCGGGTGGGGCTACGGGTCGTACTTACACTGTTGGGGTGGGGGTACGCTCCATACGTACGCGGGTGGGGGTACGGGTCGTACTTACACTGTTGGGGTGGGGGTACGCTCCATGCATTCGAGGTGAGGGTACGGGTCGTACTTACACTGTTGGGGTGGGGGTACGCTCCATGCATTCGAGGTGAGGGTACGGGTCGTACTTACACTGTTGGGGTGGGGGTACGCTCCATACGTACGCGGGTGGGGGTACGTGTCGTACTTACACTGTTGGGGTGGGGGTACGCTCCATACGTACGTGGGTGGGGGTACGTGTCGTACTTACACTGTTGGGGTGGGGGTACGCTCCATGCATTCGAGGTGAGGGTACGGATCGTACTTACACTGTTGGGGTGGGGGTACGCTCCATGCATACGGGGTGGGGGTACGGTCCGTACATATCCGTCCCCACGCTATGTGATGCTTGTGCGGCCCGTACCCAGGCCTTTGCCACGTGGGTACGAGCCGTCCCGCCATTGTTGGGGTGACGTGGGTGTGGGCGTGGTACGACTCGTACCCACGCTCTTCAGGCGTGGGTACGGGACGTACCTGTCTGGTTGTGTTGCCGGTTCACGTCGTGAAGGACTTCCGTTATGGTGGTCGCTGGCTTAGCTGGACACGCCCCCACCCCCTCATAGTGACCAGGGCCTGGGAGTCAGGTATGTCCAGGGCATGTGTGCTGTGTGACTTTGGTGGGGGGTTTGTGGCCTGCCCTGGTCCTGCCACCCCCCCCACTTTCCCCCCTCCCTTAGTTGTTCTGACCTTCTGCGGCGTCTGCGTCCGAACCTGTAGAGGAGGTCGACTGCTATGAGGGCCGGGAGGACACGTAGGTTCGGGTCCATGTCTGTCCGTCGCGTACGGGTACTCCTTGTTCGCGTCATCCTGTCTGTCCGTCGCGTACTGGTCCTCCTTGTTCGCGTCGTCCTGTCTGTCCGTCGCGTACTGGTACTCCTTGTTCGCGTTGTCCTGTCTGTCCGTCGCGTACTGGTCCTCCTTGTTCGCGTCGTCCTGTCTGTCCGTCGCGTACTGGTAGTCCTTGTTCGCGTCGTCCTGATTTCTCGGCAGTTTTTGGCAGCCGGAAAATATTCACCGTGCGGGATGACGTCGGTGCGAATCGTAATTCCTGGTTCGTGAATGGCAGGCTGCGAGCGTCCCGACGTCAGGTTGGCGCTTTCCCGGATCGCATTTGTAGGTTTATTTTGTTCGGTCGGGGTTTTTTACGATTCGTACGGAAATGGTGTTCCCGTGCGAATCGTAATTCCATGTTTGTATATTTTGACGACCGGGTATGCGTCGGACGGAGAATATGCTCCGTCCAACGGTTCGTACCCGGTTTTTACAGGATCGTGATCGGCGCCCGAGTGTTAGTACATAAACAAATATCAATAACCAATAATCAATAAGCTATTTACAAGCAATATTCACCAAACCAAAACAATAAAAACCATCATCTTGCTACCACAAAACTGATGCAGCGTGGAACGTCAAATTTCCCCTTCGGCACAGACCAACTACCTCGGCATCCAATTCACTCACATACATTCATTGGTGGGGCCCATAACACCAATATACTTACACTCGGTTGACCTGTTTTCTGAGGGAAAATACGTTTCACAATGCTGACATGAGAGCAATACCTTTACTTTACCCTAAACACATTGACATTAAACCTAAGATATCCCTCCCATACGGATATAATCATTTAGTTGGATTTGTAATTGATGATTTACTCGTCTACCTTTGCTCTATTACTTTTCTCTTAATATTCTTCTTCAAATAATCGACACAACACATTTGTCAATTAATCAATTATTCTTTATCTAAGAAATATCGAAATAAATGTTAGAAATCATCATTAGCATTTCAGAGCATCATATTTACCTATTCTGGCTAAAGTCGTCCTCTAAGTCAGTCAGTCAAAGAGAATTTATTCAGCAAAGTTTAGGCCGCAATTCAGTCTCTCATAGATTCAGGATAACAGCTGTCCAGCAGTGTCACCGTCCTCTCCGTCAGCATAACGTCAGGAAATCGAGTTCGTCAAAGAAGAGCGGGCTTCGTCGTAGCGTGTGATGCAGCGTTCCTACCCTAATTCCCTACCTACTTTTATAATGAAAATACTGTCAAAAAGGATCAAGATCGGGGTTTAGAGAGTTCTTATTGGTCAACTTTGACTTGAGGGGTACAGTTCTCAGGGTGGCGGATAATGAAGTCATCCAACTTGCTTATTCAGGCTTTTAAATCAAGCATTGTCCTTTCTTTTGAATGGGTTCCCGGAACGACCTTGGAGGGTACATGTTCTCCCGGCATCAGGTCCAGGCCACTGTTGCTGGCGGTGACGCATGCACACTTCACCCAGAACCTCGTGTTGTCAGGGCAGTCATGTTTAACGTCTCGTTCAGCCATCTTGTTTAGGCCGAAATGGTCAACTTAAGCAAAAGAAACACAAAAACGTAATTAAAACATAGAAATGGCTAATAAAATGTTATCCCCTTGCTAATACCCATATATGTGTGTATTTATCTAGCAGAAGCAACACGGTTTATACTCACTGAATAAAGCATAAATCACAAATACATCACTTAAAGCAACATATAACATATAATATTCTAATTTTCTACTATTTATATGCGTACACCAGTTAATTCACAATTAATATAGCCATGCAAAGTGCAATTCCCACATGTAATTCTTTTGTTAATATAGTTGGTAAGTTATCACTTCAAACAAATTAATAATATTACAATTGATTGATTATTCGGATTAATATAAACATGCAGAATTGGGGGGGTATACAAAATGTTGTACTACCCACTCCAGCAAACCAACCTCAGAACCAAAACTCACAATAGACTAGACAAATAATATCTATACTGCCAACAAAAACCCTAGCAGATGCAACCAATATCCTCCTCCTTCTGGAAGATAGGAAGACAAATCGAATCCACAGATTTTATTGGGGTCCAGGAGCTTTGGGCTGCTACATGTGTTCTGTTGATCAGGTATCTTCACTAGAGTTCAACATCAGGGATGCCACTGGAAGCTATGCCCGATTCTGCTGCTGATCCACCAGGGTGGGGTTGGCTGGCCACAGCCCAGGGAGAAGGCAGCCTGACGAGGGGGTGGAACAGATCCCCGCATCCAAAGTCCTTTGGGATGGGTTCCAATAACCAAGTCAAAAAGTCTCCACTCCCGGGCATCCGGCCTGGGTCGAATGTTTCCATCATTGCGTGGAGTTCCAACAGTCATCCTCATGATATCGAGCACCATGTATCCTGGAAAGGCTGAGGCAGTCCACCGGTTTTTTGATTCATCATCAAACAACAGACCTTTTGAAATCTTTGATCGAAAACCCCTGAGTTCCGCATTTTTGATGTCATAGGGCAAATAATAACGTTCTTCGATGTTTTGTGAACTATCTTACTTTTCCAAAGTTTGATCGCCATGCCATGCCCTTACATTGCACAACCGGAGAAATCTTAGTCACCAACTAGGGACGGTAGGCCCAAGTATGGTGAAAGGAAGCAGGGGTGTGGTCTGAGGGAGAGAAGGATGCCTGGGAAGGGGGATCCAAATGTCCGCTGCAGCTCCAGACAAAGGTAGGACACCAGATGCACTCACCTCCATGTCAAGCATAGCGACTAACAGACGCCCCAAAACTTGCATGCATCGTCCGAGGAAAGCAGTTGGCCTGACCTCGGACACCACAAGGCAGCAGAAGTAAGAGTAAAAAGGGAGCTACGGAGCAGCCTCCGACCACCTCACCCCATGGCATAGGAGATAGTAGGTCACGCATGACTTGGGGAAAGTTAGCCCAAAAAGAGGTTTCCAGAAAAAAGGAAGGCCAAGACACCTGACAAAACACGGGAGGGTCATGTAGCATGCCACAGGCTGAGAATGAGAGACACACAAACACCAGAATCTCAGGGCACGTTGCAACCACCAGAGGCATCAAATAGCGACATACCCCCATCATGTACTCTTGCACACAAGTAAAGTAAAAAAGATACCACTTACACCAACAGCACCTCCGTGCACACACCAAGCATGGTATATCCCTGGAAGAGCTAGTGACACCCAGGGAATTCCATGTAAAGCGTGATGCTATTTATCCCTATGCCCCTGAGACCACCCCTCAAATATCTTGCACTAAACAAAGCATCCATTTATGAATAAAATAGGGAGGGGGACCAGCGGCTCATAAAAAAGATTAGACTGCCTGGATAACCAACAATTTCCTTATTCTTATAAGACTATCCAAAAAATACTAGACTGGGGCCAACTTTCGCTGCCTTACAAAAAAAAAAAAATTGTGGATTTTGGAAGGCACACGCCTAGGGAAAGAAAAATACAGGAACCCAGATTATGGCACACATGTAATTTTTTGGACTTAACAATGAACCAAGTTCTTATCCAAACATGTCAAATACTGAATCTTCAAGTGCGCCAACACCTAGCTGCCACAGCAAATACCCCAGTCCGTACAAGGAGTTTGCATTTAAGAACTTAGAGCTCAAACCACAAACTTTTTGTTTGGACTAATAAGGGAAACAAAAGCCACCGGAAGACCACAGACACCTTCGAAGGGATCCATATCAAGACCTGCAATGTCCAATAACAAGTTATATATTATTGCATTGTTATGTACCTTCAGTATATTATGGGTGACCCTGGGTGTAGTTTGCGTAGTAGCGCTACGTGTAGCTACGTGAAGTGCACTTCGCACTATGTGAGCTATGCGTAGCTACGCGGGCTGCGTAGTAAATGCTGTTCGCACTGATTGCACAGTCCCGGATGCTTGTCCGCACTGTGCAATCATTGCAAACGGCATCTTACATAGTGCATGCAGTCGTTTTCTGCCACTCGAGTAGATTTGTACTCGAGCGACAGTTTTCTCAACGCGGACTGGAGTTTCTCATCGGCAGCGGTCGCCAGCATACGTGACAACTCACAATGAAAAACCTGACCTCCCCACGTTGAGAATCTCGCCGGGAGGTTTATTTTCCTCGCTCGCGATCGGCAACTTGATGTTGCTGATCGTGAACGAGGAAAAAGTCTTGCCGGGATGTCATTTTGCTCACTCGTGGTCGCCAACTTGACGTTGAGGACCGCGAGCAAGCAAAAAATGCCCACTACGCTATGTGTTTCTGCACTGTGCTATGTGCAATTCACGTAGCACGTAGTTGTGCAAACTACGCTAGCGTAGCGTAGTACTATGCCCAGTGTTAATTATGGGTGCTACTGCACCTATTCAGCGCTGAGCAGTTGCAGACTAAAATAGAGTCCGTTCAAATGTTTTCGCAGCGCTTGTGTAAGGAACTCTTCCATTTCACCTACAATTACACCAATCAGATCACCAGCATCCCACATGCACTACATAGTGCCCTGTTGCGCAACACAAGGTACCAGCATGTGACAGCAGTTGGCTCCCAAAACATCCCCCAAGTAATGCTATGTCTGTTGGCGGATTCTGCATTCAGTAGGCACAGACAGGCTTTATTTGTCCTGAGAGGAAGCCCCCAAGAAAGCAAAATGCCTTATGCTCCTATAGCTATGTAGGATAAAAGCCAAGTTCCAAGCCAACAAAGTAGAACCACACAGGGTAGTAGTGAATTTGACTCTATAAGACACCAACCCAGCTGAATTATACCTCCTCACTAAACCTAATGACACCCAAAGTAGAAAGACCACCATAGTGGAGGATACTGTTTGGCCCTCAGACTTCCCAGAGAAGAGAGATAGTGAAACCCTAACAAAATGCAAAAACACATCTGCTCCTGCATTCATCTGTGGGCTGAGGGAGGCCCTTACCAAATCTGGGGCAGTTTTTTTCAACAACAAATGGAGCCCCGAGATGGAGTTCCTGTGTAGGGCAGCCCAGTTAAAGGATAGGAAGGGGAATCAGTAACAGGAGGAGGGTTGATGGGAGCATTTTCACCCGCTGTCAGAAAATCTGCGACAGCATGGTGGGTGGATATACTTGGTTGGAAGGGAAGGGGCAACCCCTAATTGTACAGACTCTCTCAATTAATTTCTTGTGTTTCAGAGGGAAAGGCACGCTTCCAATGGGCATGAATGAGAACTGTGGCATGATCATGCATATTCCAGATAAGCAATTGTGGACATCCATGCTGATTGGTTTCTACTGGCAGTGCAGCAAGTTTGCCTATACTCAGCTCGTCACTGGATGGTGCAGATTCTATTCCCTAATCATCATACACACCTCAACCCTGGTCAATCCTGGAGAAGAACTATTGGACGTATACCAGAATCCATTAAGAAAGATGACAACACGCTGCACTAGGCTCATGAGAAAAGAACTGCAAACTATATTGGCTTGGTTCATTACAAGGACATCCCTAAAGCTTTCAGAGTGTTTACTGACACACAAGTTTCAGCAGGAGAGTCGATACCCTTCTTCACTCGGTAGACAAAAACCAACACCTGCTTGTTGCAAATAACCAGGTGGGAAATGCTTAAAATGATGGACAGCACTGAGCTTTGCCTAAATTCAATTAGGGAAGAACTATGAGCATTCCGCATCATGGTAATGCAGCATCAATATGTTTTGGACTTGGTGACCGTGATGGAGGGAGGGATGTGTGCCAACATTGGTACGGCCTGCTGCATCTTCATTCCAGGGAATGATGCAGACAATGGGAGATTGACACTTGCCATCCAAGCACTTCACCCCTTACAATGAGACTTTAGTGAGGAGGGAGGTGACCCTGAGCAGGAGTAGTTTTTGCATTTGTACTCCAAGGTCTTCCAGTGGTTTGCCCGTTTTCATTGTGTTCCTATTTTTGTACGGGTCTGTACAACTGGGAATTACTTGCTGTAAAAACACAGTCCTCAAAATGGGTTAAATGCAAGTAACTAGGAAGGTAGCAATTATCAAGAGTGATCAAACAAAAAATCCTCAATAAAGTAACTATTGAAAGTTATGAGTCATTTAGTGTAGTCGACAAACCAACTAGAGTAGGGAATGTTAATATTAAAAAAGTTGACATTAATTTGAAAAACAAGAAATTCATGTGTAAGAACAAAATTGCATCTTTATTGATAAATTCATCTGTTGTGTTCTCCACATCAACCGCGACTGGCACATACCTTAGACTGGTAGGCTCTGAGACTAGGCCAGAAGTCATTGACTGATAGGTCACATGTGGGGTGGCACGTAGCTGGCAGACAAATGCATGAACAGAAAATCCCAGATCATCCCACAGATAGGCATAGCAACACCGCAATGGTTCAGGGAGTTTGGCCCCACTAAATCATACATGGTCGTAGGGCTGTGCGCGCTCCCAAATACACCATATGATGCCACATGAGTTCTGAACATATAGCAAATCTGGACTTAGCACACACAGTGTTCACATGCTCCCCATGCTGGTCATCTGGACACGTTACCCACTGGCTGCATTGTGTCCACGCAAGGTTGATGCCGACCTGTACTTTCCATTAGACAATTATGACTCCAAAGGCAAAAACTATATTCCTTATCTTACATGGACCTCTAGAAATACTTTATAGTATACAATGAACTGTATAACAAGAGGCAGCAGACCGATTATAATATTGAGACAGTCCTCACTGTTTAATTAAACAAACTGTTCCTGTTTTGCCAAATGCCTCTTGACTTTTATTTTTTCAAGGTATTTCATGTTCAAGCAACACACTCACTAAAAATGAATTATTTGTCACTTGCTGCAAGTGCCTCACCAACGAACTGTCAAATTTATAACCTGTTTTGTCACCTAACCCCATTCAAGAGTATATTGTGCATGTTTGTTTATGTGGCTATTGTAGGACAGGCATTGCATGAAAGAGTGAAGCAGAGTGATGAAAGCTTTTGGATTCCATTTGGATGTCCCTGGACTGTTTTTGTGCAGAAGTTGGGGTTGATGTTGTTTTCATAGACAGTGGAAGTTTATTAGGATGCAGAAGCGAAGACATCTAGACAGTGAAGTGAGGACAAAGGAGACAATGCTCTCATAGAAACTTGATTAGGTGCTGGCTGTGGCACTGCCACTTCGTAAATGAGGGGGCAAACGGGGCCGCAATCTGTTGGTAGAGTGAGATGGGTCTTTTAGGTTAAGCCACCACTTTGTATTTTTCCTGATCGCAGTCTTTATGCCTGTTCATAGCTAGGTGCAGACAGTGACACCTCTTTGTGCCTCTGTTGTGGGTGCTCCAAGATAAGACTACCCCGCTATGAGGAGCATCACCCCACACAAAGACCATGTCTACGAAACTGCATAAAGAAGTACTTGAAAAGGAAACCACCCCATACTAGTTCTCCTGCATGCAGAATTCTGGGGGGAAAAATAACACACCCTCTGCACTTATTTGCGCAATCCCTTTACACAATCCCGAACTGCTTTATTGGCAAAGCTTGGTTGTTCATCCAATGTAAATGTAAATGTAAATGTAAATGTGGGTGTACTTGTAAAGCGCACTGTGACTCCATGGAGTATTCTGGCGCTGAAGACCGTTGGGGAACCCGTCCTGGTTTTCCCTGTGAGATGGTCCCTTTCTGGGTATCTCCAAGGTGAAACCAGGCATCCCCGGCGTCTGTGGGGGGCCGTTGTAGAGATGAGGCAAGCTTAATGCCCAGAGTTGCCGAGTGTGTTCCTGGTTAGAGTAGGTACCGAGGCGAGAATTATCGAGTCCGTTTTGACCCTGGTCCACGAATAGCTGAAACATGATTTCCTCTAGAATTAACAGCATGTATAGCCAGCCTGACAACACTGGGTCCTGTGTTCCCTGGCATGGATAAAACCAACCCCCATAAAATGCCAGACAGCAGCCCCCTTTTAGGTCTATTTCAAGTTATATTGCTTCCTTACGCTAAGCAAGACTAAGAACACCTGCCTTTCTGAGTCCCAGCAGCAGTCACTTGCAGATAACACTGTATGCCTTGGACTACAGTGTGCCCATCCCCTTGCTGTTCTTATGCGCCACGTTCTCTGCCTCTCAGGTGTGCATCCTGATGTCCAAGCCTCGGAAAGTAAAAAAAAAGAAAAACAGCATTGCAGCGAGAGGTAGCTGAGACCTCTCCCATCATCCCTCACTAACAGTGAGGAAGAAACACTGACATGAAATACACATGCTGAAGGAGAGCAGACACATCCCTGTAAGGTGGTGGCTGTGAGCTTGTATAAGCTTGAATATTCAGGCTTAGGAGGGTCAAAATGAAAATAAAATCAGTCACTTGCAGTCAGGGAAGTCTACAGAACGAATGATCCGATTGCACTTAATGTAAAATATTTCTGTGACAAGGCATAAGCTAGCTCCCAGTTCCCTTCTGGTATCTTATTCTCAGGTGCAGCAGCACATGACTACCTTTACAATATTCCATCCCGGCAGATGTGACGTAATTAATTACATTGCTGCTACACCTCAGTCGCTGGGCTTCCTTATTTATGAAACATTGCATTGATGGGCAGTTTTGACTTAGTACTGCAGCACCACTGTGAGGGGAACACCTCCTTAACTGTCGTAAGTGGCATGGATGGAAAATACATTTTCATACAACACTTTGTGTAACTGCAACAAATTGTGAATACGTTTTCATACAACAGTCAGTTTAAAGATCATACTTTGTTATAGGGTTCCAGTACCACCACACGTTGCCAAGGTCTGTAATGGATGGCTTATTAGGGCGGGGCCTGTCGTGTTTTAGTTTTACAGGACCATGTAGACTATGATTGGACAGAATCATACAGCAGTGGTAGTCTAAATCTGTAAATTATGATTTATGTTTTGCAGATATTAAGGGCCAGATTTATCAAGGTTTTGCATTGCCCTTGCGCCATGCAAGGGGCACAAGGGTGAAGCAAAACCTATTTGAGATTTAACAAGGCCACCTAGTGTGGGCCTGCATTGCTTGATAAATCTAGAGTAACCCAGATGTAGGTGGCTAAATATCGGTCGGTAACTCCGAAATTCGGTATTTAGCCATTCCTAATGTAGGTAAGGATCAGTAAATATGGGATCGGTAAATACCGATTCCTTAATACCGATTCCTTATTGCTCTTGCATTTAAGGAATCGGTAATACCGATTCCTTAATTGCAATGTAGGAAGCACATTAAAGAGTGCTTTTGGGCCTTTAGAAATCAGTAATTACCACCAACTTCAAGTTGGTGTTAATTACCGATTTCCTTTAAAAAAACAATTTTTTGCTTTTTTAAGAGTGCCATGTGGCACACATCCATGCCCTTAGGGCATGTATGTGCGCCACATGTGCATACATGCACATTTCAGGGGTGCAACAGGTTGTCCTTTGGACACCCTGGCACCCTTGAAATACCTCCCGGTATTACCAATTCGGTAATATCGAATCGCTAATACCGAATGTCTTCACATTCATTCCTATGGGCCTCCAAGCCCATAGGAATTAATGGGTAGGTATTCCTTATTACCGAATCTCAATTACCGATTCGGTAATAAGGAATATTAAGGATTCGGTATTTTTTACCGAATCTTTACCTACATAGGAAATACCGATTTCTTAATACCGAATTGGTAAAATTCGGTATTAAGAAATCGGTATTTCACATTTACCTACATCTGGCCCTTAGTTGTGTTACTAAGCGTCAGGGAGGCGTTCAATGAGTGGAGCATGTGTGTGACCACCCACCCACCCATTGATTTTGGTTCATACCCAGATTTACCATTTGTGGTAGACCTGGGAATGTGTCAAATGCTACACCTTCCCAGGTGAGGTGTAACAAGGAGAAATATCTTCTTCTTGTTTTTTCCTCTGAGGATTGTTTTTGTGCAGGATACACAAAAACAATCCTGCCTACAACGCAGGTAATCTTGCACCATGATGCAAGGGTACATGTGTTTGTGCTAGGCAGTCAAAAGTGCATCAGCACTGCCAAAGGACAGGAATGTGCTGTATAATGGTAAACTCTGCGCATTCTTGCCCTTTCATGCAGCGCAGCAGAGATGGCTTACTGTGTTGCCCTGCATGAAAGAATGATAGGTCTTTAGTGACTTTTTTCTCAGCAGTAATATGCCGAGCAGGCAAGGATGCATGTGAAGCTAGATCAGAGGAATTTATTGAAGTTTTGATGACAGTGACTAGCGCAAACGTGAAGTAAAGAAGGTATTGCCTCTAAGAGGCAGGATGCAGATAACATGTGGATAACCTGGAATTCAACCTCTGTTCAAAGACAGCCAAAGTGCTTTAAGACTTTCAGTATGCAAGACAGGGACTGACAGCACTGGTCCTGGAAAATGTTCTTACCCCCCATCTTTTTCCTAACTAGTTTTTTTTAAAAGACCTGGTTTTAGCCCATGTGAAGTGATGTGTCCTGTGAGGTCAGGAACAGTGTTTGCGTGTAGATGAACATGTAGCTAGTAGGGCATAAAAAGTTGTAACAGGGATATTTTCCACTCCCAGGTGTTGTTTATTATCAGCCTGTGAGTATTGACAATAATAACGTTTGCTAAGCAAGCTTCTGCTTACCGGTGATTCACATGTGAAAGTGATTGAAATAATGTGATACAGTTGGCCTGGCTTACTGTGAGAAAATTCTCCTTTTTACGTAGTCACCTCCATAATTTTGCTGAATATTATTGCTGGTTTTAGACTCTCCATTCTGGGACACTACGATCTAGTGCACAGTGTATATGCTCTGACTCCTGAAACATGTAGAAATTGGCTAAACCCTGTTGTGTGTATTATACTTTTGAATGAGGCCATAGTAGATGGTGTGCAAAAACACACCTATGGCACGAACATTTAAATGGCACCTCTGATTTGCAACACTTGTTGTGCGATTCACTAGTGTGACAAAGGGAAACATCGCTTCAGGACTACCATTTTAGACTGAGTGCTGCAGTGTAAACCTTTTTGACAAGTTAGAAAACTCCCTTTTACTTTTCAGTAAGTCAACCCTATCTAGGTGTTGTATCCAAAAAGGTAGGGTGCATGGAATTTAAAAGTGGGACATGTAGAAAGTTCCTGTTACCATATCCCTACAATGATAATGCCCTAAAATCTGATTTCACTGTGGCAGGACTAGCTGTCCTATTTAGAGAATCTGAGTACAGATTAAAATACTAATACTGTGCCTCAGGAATGGGACCAGCTTGAAAAATAATTAAACCACAATTTTGAATAGTTATTAATATTCCCATTCAATGGTGAAGCCACATTTGTAGTACATATTAAGGAGCAATACCTTTTAGATAGTTACATTTTCCCAACCTGAAGTTCCAGGAGGCTAATTTGCATTAAGTCCTCAGCTTCTCCCTCTCTTTACTCAGCTTGGGAAGAGGTGTGAAAGAGGTATGAAATGCCTCCCAGGATCAAACTATAGGTGGCTTGAAGGGGCAGAGATGACTCCTCTGAATTCCACAGAATACACAGTGTGGGAATTGTGGGCATCCGATGACATTAAAGAGTCAAATCCTGCTTAACAGGTCTATCGAGCCACATGTAACACTTGGGACATACTTGAAAGGGAGAGAACAGGACGCTAAAACATTCTTCTAAATCCCCTGTGTCAAACTGAATTTTAAAGTTAGATGTGAGAGTATACTGGTGATTTCCGTAGGACACTCTCATTGACACACCCCAGCCATCAGAGTGCAACTTTGATGTATCCAAAGACTATTGCCATCTTGAAAATACTCTGAAACATGGCATTTTAAGTTTGTCCACAGAGAGACAATGACTACTGAAAGTGGGTAGGGTTGTCATAGGTACTTTTCCTCCATTGGTTGGAGAGTACCCAGAATTATCCCCCCCCCGCCCACTAGCTGTTAGAAGCATAATTCTGATACCACAGGCACCTTCATTAGAACATTACTGGACTTGTTATATGATATAAGGCAGACTGAACCTGCTGCAGTTGGCATGTGTCATCTCTGAGAAGGGCCTGGTCCCCCTCCCACTTGAAATACAAGGACAGAAAGAATGATCAGGATGATCCCCTGGGTGGCTACAAGAACATACAAAAGGTGAAGAAGACATTCCAGTGATGAAGCCTAGCTGACCAGTGGCAACTGGACCAGGACAAGACTTTGCTTTTACCCTCTGCCTGAAAAGCTGAAAGTTTCTAGGTGCTCCCCTTGTGGTCCTGGGGGCCTTTAAAGTGGATTCCTGTGGTTGTCTGCGCGCCAAAAGAAGTTTGCGAACTTGTTTAAAACATTTGCTCTAGAACTCCAGAGCGACTGGCATATCCAAGGCGTTGGATTGCATTTCATATTTGTCCCACACAGACAAGAATATTTCCTCAGAACAACAACAAAGTCCCTTTTCAGTTGGGGACTTAGACATTTTTTCCAACTTTCCTACTTCCAGGCCATGGCAAGTCCAATCTTCTTGCTGTATCCAACCTACGCTCCATCACAGTCAGCAGAAAACCGCAACTAGTTCCTGGTCTCCCACAACTATTGATTTCAATTGGCAAATTGCATTTTTTGCTGCTATTATAAAATAAACATTTAAAATGATTACCTGCAGTTCCACTTATTTGATTTTTGTTGTTTTGGTGTCATTCTGTTCATTACATTTCTTTTAAGTTTTATAAAGTGGAGTGGGATTTTTATTGTTTTGCATTTTTGACTATTTAACTGTTTTGATACTTCCAAATACTTACACATTTACCCTTAGGAATATGTGCTAGAGCTAACAGGGGTTGAGCTCAGGTTTAAATTGCTGAAACACTTGTCTGGACCCAACAAGTTAGTGACCTAATTACTTGGGTGGGACACCATCCAACCCAATTATTAATTCACTCTTTCAGACTTACTTTTCCCACAAGTATGCAAATAGCAAGGGAAGGGTAGGAAATATAATATCAGCTGCAGCAAGTTTAAACCCAACCTTGTGTCTTTGGCATTTTAGATTCTGCGTCAAGTTAATACATGGAAAAGAGATGATGTGTAGTGCGTGTGTGCGTGTCTGAGGGATCAAGGTACCCCCTTGTCTTGTTCCGCACCATGATAGCTGCATAGCAAAAGCAACCGTGCTAAGGGGAGCGAATAGACCACAACCTTTATAACTGATTTGCCAGCACAAAAGGTTAAAAAGGAAAAAAGGGAATGAAAATATAGATTTCATCAGCAATATCAATGTACAAAAGATTCTGCTTTATCAATGATGAAGTTGTTTAGAGTTATCTTCCGAGACTCCCTCCTTACTGAATATTGCAGACTGCATACAGTCTACATATGTGCAACACTTCACTAATGTCAGCATTCTTGACAGTATTTAGAGCATTTGCCACACATCATTATCAAGGTGGCTGGGCCATGGTTCACGAGTGGCAGACCTCATCAAGATAGTAGATCTATGTTTTTGCTGATGTATTGTTCGGCCCAAGACCTGGCAGAACTGTGTGGAAGAACACAGACTAGGAATGCTTCTAGAAGACCAT
The DNA here is from genome assembly GCF_964204655.1 of Triturus cristatus. NCBI lineage: Eukaryota > Metazoa > Chordata > Amphibia > Caudata > Salamandridae > Triturus > Triturus cristatus. The sequence continues at coordinate 534,804,439 of NC_140581.1, read as the reverse complement.
GGTTTGCAAGAAAAGTTGATGCATATATAGATAATGATAAGACAATGAATTGTATCATGGAGACAGTATTTTTTTATATTAACAACTGGGCATAATGCTGAGGTATGGAGGTTTGGACCCCTTTCTAAAATTCTCCGGCTCCTCATCTAACAGCTCCATCCCATTTCTGGATTTACGAATTTCATTACAAGACGGCAATCTACTAACAACCAACTACAAAAAGATCACAGATAGGAACAGTCTTCTCCTATACCACAGTCACCACCCCAAGGCATTGAGAGACAACCTGCCGGTAGGCCAGTTCCTATGCCTCCGTAGGAACTGTAATACCTTGGATGAATTTGAAGCTCAGGCCAAAATCCTGTCAAAAAATCTCACGACGAGGCAATATCCAAAGAAGATTATAAGACAGGCACACAAAAGAGCCAAAAACAACAACAGAGAAGCACTCCCGGAAACAAAAGAAAAGACAAAAACAGAAACGATAACTTGTGTAACCACATTCACACCCAATTCGAACATTATCCAGAAGATTGTCAAAAATCACTGGAAAATACTGGAAACAGGTGACTTCAACCCTGGTCCTGTACCCCTGTTTGCCTTCAAATGGACTCAGAACTTTAAGGACCTCCTAGTACACACACGTCCTACCAAACAGGTACAGGTACAACCCACACTATGGGCCCTACCCCCAGTTGTAGGACACTACCCATGCGGATCATGTTCCGCCTGCTCCCAAACAACAGCAACAAAAGAAATAGACCTGGGTATGAGGAGACCATGGCAACAAAAACGCCATACGAACTGTAACACCAAGAATTGCGTTTACCTACTCACATGCCCTTGCTCACTCAATTATGTGGGTATGACCACAAGATCGGTCAAGATCCGCATTAGTGAGCACAAGAGTACTATTCGCTGTCGCAAGATAACCACCAAATTACAGACTCATTGTACTGAGAAGAATCATACCCCTGAAAGCCTGAGATGGACTATAATTGACTCTAACCCTCAGTGGAGCACATCTGCCCTATACAGATGAGAACAACAATGGGTATTTAGGCTCAAGAGTAATGAAACAGGCCTTAACGATGATATCCCATGGATCAAACTAGTACCAGGAACCATCAGCGCTAGGTCATATTATCTTTCCCATGCTGTAACATGATGGACCTTAATTCTATTCCTCCTTTCTGTCTAGTTTTAAAATCCTATGATTTTTCTAAACTTTTTTGTGCCTTTCCATACATATTACATACTTATGTGCACAACATACCAAGTAATCAGGAGACACCCCTACAGGGTACATACCCAACCTATGGCCATGTGATATAGTTTCATGCAAATAGGATATTCTCCCCCCCTTTGGATTAGAACGCCATCCACACCTTTGATATCATTATCCATTCTCTGTCCTTCATTTAGGATCACCACTTGTCTCATGCCTTCCGGCTGGTACTCTCACCCAGATACCATGACTACTTCCAATATGGCCGACAATTTCATTTGTCGCCTCCAATATGTATCTATTTATCTCAATTCGCCTCCTTGGCATCATCACCTTACTACATCCTCCGTCTAACTTCATTTATATGTCAGGAGCATTAACAATCATAAATATGAGATGCCCTTGCCTACCTTGCTATTTATTAATACCAGTCTTTCCTGAAGCATTACACCCCCTCAATTATGGCCACTAGGAAGACAACGCTCTCTCCTCCTTGCGCGCATCATCACCGCGCTACCACCCGCCCCCCCAACCCGGACGTCTTGCTCCCTTTAAAGACACCGCCCTGTATAACAACCGATACCAGCGTTACCTGACCGAGCGTTAGGTCTGCGGACACCTCTACAAGGGAGCATCATTGAGTAAATGCTAGGAGCAGCACCACGAATTTGGGTAAGTCTCACCCATTGCCTGCATCCAATTTTAGATGGGTGTCTCTGTTAATATTGCACTCCTCTCTCATTTAGCTGCCAGACGTAATGCTGTTGCGGCCGCTTTCACCATTAGGAGAGGGTATGTGTGACTGTTGTTGTTTGTTTCTGTCTCGAAAATCATAGTCTCTTTCCCTTGTGATACTTTATCACAGTGATGCACAGCGGCACCCCTCCCTCCTTCGGTCCGGCACTTTACTTTTCTCTGCAGTAGCATGTCAGTGTTTTCACCCGTCCCCTCCTCCTCCGACATTACACGCTATCTCTACTTGCCGTGTGACGGTTCCCACTTACACGCAACAACCGGTCCGATTTTGCACCCCCCCTTTATTTATATTTTGTCTATATTGTTTCCCCGATTTGGCCCCGGGCACTGCTCTCGATTCAGACCGGCACTCCCGATCCTTTAGCAATCACTCGGGACCACTTATGTTATTCCAAATGGGCTCCATTTATTCCCCACCCCCCTATGGATGGGCCGTGTCATGCCCACTCACCCAGACATATCGCGCTCCTGTTGATGGCCCTGGTCCCAGAGCTCTATACAGAGATTACCCTCGCGCTTGACCACCCTTGATTGCCCATCACGTGGCCACAGCGACCACCCGGATATGGTGCACCTTAACTATTCTCCAGTCCCAGTGCATATTTTCTGGCCCGACAATAACCGGCCACGTCACTCCCACTCACTTGCATCCCCCCAGCTGCCTCCACCTGCACACCATATCCATGGTTCCCCTGTCTTTAACCACACTGTCCGCTATACCCCTGTTTGCCTCCCATTTATACTATGGCACCCCCAGTCCTTTGAGACGGGCACTCTACTAACACACCGCCTAGTAGTCCAGCCCTCCGCACAAGCACACTTTTTCGCTTCATCTTACTGACAGATCCTTGTTTTAACAGGACTGTCCCCCCTGTCATTCCCTTCTCCCCCCCTTTTTTTTTTCTCCATTGGTGGCTCCATCAATTTGCTGGTTCCACCGTTATCCATGGTGGTCTCTTGTTCCCTCTTTGTCTCCCACAGGTTCGGTTACATTGGGAACACGGACAATACGGTTCTTGGACGCAGAGACGTCTTCTTTACCCAGACTCGAGCTGACGTGGTAGTATAGGGCTTTCCCTGACTCCCATCTCTTACCCCTTTTCTTTTCTCTTCACATACAGTCCTGAAGAAGTACACTAGGATCCATTTGGGACCATGAGGTTGCGCGAAACATGTCTACCACCACAGACCCTTAAGACATCACACATCCCTATCACGGTTTGAGAGCTGGCGGGACCATACTTATCCCTCCCCTCTATTTAGTTCAAAGGAGAGTCTCCAAACCAGTCTGCAAGTTTTAATTTACCTCGAGGACCTTTTATTACATTTATTGAGGTACCAAGAGGTAATTTTATTATCACTCACTTGCACTACCTTGGCCCACACACCCACATGCACAAATACGGCACCTCCTTCAAAAGATCTCAGACAAAGAGCCCTCTTGTAAGGCCTGTGAGGGACTGCAGCGCCACCACCACGAGGAGCACCGCCCAATGATGATGCTTTACACTCGTATGAGTGTGTGTGGGCACATATACAAGAAAAAGGAGGTACACTCCCACTGCTAGCACACTCAACTACCCCTTGGAGACAATTACTAAGGCCTCACAACCATAATTAGATTGTGGAGCATTGATTTCCCCCTTTAGGAACTGTGACTATCTTTTGTTTATACGACAAAGGATGAGGTACAGATGTAATGGTACAAATGGGTGCAGAGGAGGAATTTTCTTCGATTTCTATGAAATTGGTTTATGCTTTCATAAGACCTACGTATGATTGGTAGAGAATACAGCTCAGCCATGAACACATCTGCTGTATGCATGAGGGGACCGCTCCTGCTCCCTATAGTCAGGGATGTTTTCACAGCCAAATACTGCAATCCAAGGTATTACCAATGTCTTCCAGCAGAGGTAAGATGCACCCTTGTTTTCCTCTCTGGCACGACGGTCTCCTGAGAGAGCTGCCTCTGCTTGTCTAGCATGCATGCAGTAAACAAGGGCAACACAGTAACCCCTTGAGGCTGGGTAAATATAAACCAAATAGTAAAAGGCTGAAAAGGGTATCATTCAAACCCCAACTGATGAAATATTAATAGATTTGATCAACGATATATATATAGAGATGTCTTTTAGTACTGAGCATCAAAGTGATAAAGAAAATAATTCAAGACATGCGTATACAAGCGAATAAAAGTTTTTTTAATTAACGGTCAAGCAAAAGACACAAGCAGAAATAAGAGGTTACACAAATTCCACCATCCAACCGACTAATGACCCAAGCTGTCCCATCAAGTACATGAATATGGCCAAAAGTATTGTTGGTCCACACTGATGAGAAAAAAGTTCAACAGAGATGCATGTTGTGACAAAAAAAAATCTGATTTTAAAGAAGCAAGTAATGGACAGACATCGACGTTTTTGTCTCTTGTATAATTAATATACAAGATCATCCTCTGGACAATGCTTAGAAACTAAATAACCCATAGATGTGACTAATGTATAAAAGAGAGAACAAAAACAAACTTAGAAAAACGCCAGAAGAAAAACTGAAGCTAAAACAAAATCAGTGTGAGACCTGTGTCAAGTTAAATGTGAACAAGCACAAAATCAAATATTGTAGGACTCTGTGACCAACTAAAACCATCCAGACTAAATCCAAATTTTGGACAAATTTTATTTAAATAATTTATTTTATTTTTTCACCAAAAATAGTTTCTTGTTCTAAGTAACTGTTTTTTTTTTAAAAATTACTGCAAAAAAAATCTAGATATGCTAAGGCTGCTTTAAAAAAAAAAAGCTCATACTCAGTTACAGTTTCTTTCTTCTGCGGATGGACTGTTTCTGGTGCTGGACATGCTTAGCTATCAGAAAGCAGGTGTCATGAATCACCATTTACCGGGCTGACGAGCTCTCAGCCCTGAGGCCTGTGTGGTCATCAGTTTCGCCAAATCACTGCCTCCTGAGGGAAGCTTCACCCCTGACAACGAGGTGGAAACCTGTTCCCATGTTACCTCAGGCTGCCACCTTGCAGTGCCTTGAGCTTCATGTCAATCAGAGACCGGAGTCACTCCACTCCACACTTTCACAACTCATCACAGGCTGGGGTGGGGTCTGCACGCTTCAGTGACCCGGCACACTCCCTGTGATGGGATGATGAAGGATGGGGTTAGAGGCTGCGATTGCAAGCTGAGCGTTGGAGTCTGCCCAGTATATCATCATAAATCTTAAGGACACTCGTGCAGGCTGAAGTACTCAGCTTCCCTTGCGATTATCTACTTGTATTGCCCGCTGGGAGAGGAGGCTGCAATGAGTTAAGCTGCATTTTTCTTTCCTTCAGTGGGAGTCGGGAAAATATGAGAATAAAAATAAAAATGCAACAGATATTTATTTTTGAGAGAAGCTAGCGGGCATCCTCGTCTACTATGCACCTCACTCCCCCGTTCTTTCTTTAAAGACTTATATAACATGATTTCCACATTGAACATTGTTTTATTCTTGTTGCAAGAATACAACTCTTAAAACAGAACCTCACACAACTATGGAGTTATTCGAACAAAATAAACTGGCTTTTTCCCTCATGGCACATTAACCCTTCGTCAGCAGGGGTGATATCTATGCTTTGCAATTAGATTTGTTGACACAGAAATTGAATTATACAGCAGTCATAGCTGAGCAAACATCAAAATGTGATAGGCCATCTATTAATTTGTTTCAAATATTGACTGTGCCAAAAACAGTATGAGTGTTTGGAAAATAAAAATGAAAGCAGTTTTCATGCAAATCGAGTCTCTTTGGAGAAACAATGTTAGCGAGCACGACAGGCCAACGAGCGACACTAACAAGGAGAGCATAGCTTAGTTGTTCCCTGGCATGCTTAGCCATAGTACAGCACGGCGCCTCTGCAAAAGGAAGGTTAAAATAAACCTTCGTCGCGCTCTTTGGACAAAGTTCACAGCACTGTAATTCTGCCACAGCAGTTTAGCCGGCTGTAGAAGAGGTCTTACCCGTAGAAGAGGAAGCTGCTGAGCTGTAAGGATCCATTCACCAACTCAGTGCCACGGCCCAAGATCAGCCTTTCTTTTGTAGTTCAAACTTACACCATTGCTTTGGGCTGAAATCTTTAATGTGTGTGTGTTTCTTTTATGACACGCTTTATGAGTCTTTCTTCACATCTCTGCAACACCAAAGAGAGCAACAGGATGGTGAAGGGCACACACGGAGTGTCCAATGATGTTCTCTTTTAGTATGATTTTAAAATGGGCCTACTTCTAATAGTTTTTAGGTCGAGCCTGGGGAGCGTATGCGTTGCTCTGTGAGGCATGCTGTATTGAGGTAGAGACTTGAAACTCCGCCCACTCTCTGTCCACATTTTTCATTGGCTTGTCATTGTCCACTGTAAACAGTGGCTGTTCATTGTTCAAAAGTCCCTCCTTAGTACTGCCTTGTCTCATTTTGTAACCTCCCATGGCTACACCCCCGGTTACATGTGTTGTTACTTAATAGGCTTTAATTACAGCCTCCAAGCACAATTTTCTCAAATAGCGTTGTCCTGCTTGCTGTTGCAGGAAGTACACGCTCTCCCCTGATGCTTTTAAAAAAAATGTATAGCACGCATTTGCAATGCAATGGCTCTCACATTTGCGAGGGTTTAAGCTATTGGCATTGTAAATGACAATACATTTTATGTATTTGTTTTAAAAACAACACATAAATAAAAGGCATTGCCATTTACAATGCCAACAGCTCAAACTCTCATAAATGCGATACCTATTGCATTGCAAATGCTTTTTTCATAAGCTGACTGGGCAGACTAACACCTATTCCATACTGTCATTAATTGGTTGGAAAGCCGATGATGAGCTCATCGTTTGCAGTGAAAAAACCCTTTAATAGCTTTTACTGTACCAGCTTTGGTTCAATAAAATCTCATTGGTAATACTGGTGTGCTGTCTCGTTAGTATAAAGCGCACTACAAATTCCCTGTTTTCTCTTTCAAGCACAGTCCTACCTCCACGTAGAGGCGAGACAATTAAGTTAAAATGACATGTGGGCGGTTGCAAATCCTAGCACTTTAATTGTTGTCATGCCCGTTGATGTGGCTAGAAATATAACAAGATCCCTGCCGGGGGCTTTGTTCCATCTTCAGTAAGTGCCAACGACCATTCTTCTGACTTGGATTGCCCCAAAAAAAGAGGGAAGCAGTGTGTCTCCATTTCTCGTTCATCGGTTTGCTTGCTGTTTTTTCTGTATTGATGAAGGAAACAGAGCCAATTCTGCAGTAGGACATATGGATATCCACCCCCTCTCTGTTCAGACCACCCTCTCTCAAAGCTGAAACATGCTAAACGTACTGAAATTTAGCGAGACATATGGCAAAAACACAGAATTGGCCCAACAAATCCTGAATGCTTGGTCCCCTTAAAGAATGTGGAAAACCCAACAGATGGAACTATCCTGCTTCAAATTTTGGGCCCTAAAATGTACCAGAAGCAATTCATTCAATCCAGTGCTAGAGAGCAGGCTCCTAATTATCATTTTTTTAGGTCAAACCTGGGCAGTGCATGAGCTGCTCTGTGAGGCATGCTGTAATCTGAAGTGTGGCTTGAAGCACCTCCCATCTTTTTCATTCGTTCCTGTTCCTGCCCATCATAAATGTCTGCTTTTGTTTGGTCGCCATGCTTAATCAGTTCCACCTTTTGATGGTTCGGACCCTCCCAGTAGACTGTCCATGCACCATGGAGTCTTACACTTTTTTAATACATTCCTTCGTGCACTATTTTTTGGGGGAGTCTGCCTCAGGCTTGTGTATTAGAAGTAAATTTTTATTATAATCATTGCAACTGCTACCGTGCTTTATCGCGTCGGTAGCTACGTTTCATGTAGACCACATAGTCATTCTCTCCTCCTACATCACCCTTTCTTTGCTCCTTAGGTTCTACCCTTCTACTCCATTACCTTCCTCCCTCTCCTTCATTATGCACACCCCACCCACTTTCTCTGTGCCCTTCCACTCTACGCAGTGCAGACATTGACTAATTATATTAGATACCTCTTGTTTTAAGTTGTGCAACTCAGAATGTGCTCACGTGCGACTTTCGGCAACTATGTTATTATTATTCATAAACGTGCATTCAAAGGTAACAGTTAAGCACTTTATTCAGACACTTTCAGAGGGTCTCCGTACCCAGAGCAATGGGCACATTCCTAGCAGTGGATCGATGCACTGCTTCTGCCTGCTAAAGCCAAGGTTAAACTCTCCGGAAGTGGGCAGGGCTGCTGTGTAGCCGTATTCCACATCACTGCCCGGAAAGCGAGCGCTGATGCAAGCAGGTAGGAGACTACAGAAAAGCATAGGGAAATGGTGTTGCTGTTGTGAATGCATGCTTTGTTACTTGCACTTTCTCTTCTACTGTAGATCAGGGGTTTGAAAGAACAGAAACCTTGTTTCATCTGCAGGTCACTCTGAATATTTGCAATGAGAGCACATTGAGAAAGTATGGAAGTGACTTCTCTTTTCAAAAAATGATATGCTTTTCTGTGCCCCCTTCCTTAAAAAAATACACAATATCACAATACATGTGCAGCTGCCTCATAGGAAGCAAAAGTATGGCTAATTTAATTCTTGAAGAGCATTTATCTTTAGTACACAAACTTACTGGCTCTTGATTTTAATCATTTTAGACAAATGCTTTAAAAAGCCTACTTAGGTCTAGGATGATTTCAAAATAACACACTCGCAATAACACTTACTTTGCACTAAATCGGACCCAGCTAGAATAAACATGACAACATGCCAACATACACCCCAATAATTAGCTCATGCTGTGCAGATTTGCAAATTCGTGTTTTGTAAACCTGGTTAATTGTTAGGTTCCAACTGGTACCATCAACTCTCAACTTTTTGATGGGTTATTTTTGGTTTTAAAGGTTCAAAATGACCCACTATTTCAGTTTCTACATTTGAAACTTTGTACACGACTGATGTATAAAAGGCACCTGCATCACACACTCTGCTGAAAATAATACAACCAGAGAATGCTGCAAGCGCTCCATGTTTCCAGTTTTGAGTATAAGGCATAGCAATATGCCCATATATGTAAACATGTAAATAGAATAAGGGTGGGCGTAGTACTCCGCTCCGCCCGCGGAGTGTGCATAGTGCTGCCTGCTTTGTGGTCCACGAAGTAGGCATAGCAGGCAGCGCTACGCACACGCCCCGGCGGAGTAGAGTTGCCCGCCACCCGCCTCCCGCCCGCCCTCATTTTAAAATAACTTAAAGTGGTTAAAAGTAAGAAAATGTCTTACCTAAGGTGCAGCGTCCCGGGGCTCCCTCTTCCTGCTTCAGCGGCAACTTCTTCCTCACAAATGCGCATGCGCGGGCGCCCGCTACACCTCCGGGTGGCGCCTTTCCAGTCCTGGACCCTTTGAAAGCGGTGCAAAAGGGAGCCATTTCGCCAAAATCCAAAATATGGGACTTGAAAGATTTTTGGCTAAAAACTGCTCTGCTAATCAAGAGTTCTTTTCCCAAGTTCCATCACCGGTCAGCCTGACGTCATGCCAGCTCCTGCTACGTTCTTTACTGCAGCAGTAAATCTTGTTCAGTGTTTCTTCACAGATGGGGTATCTGGTCTCCTTAATCAGCTATGGTTTGCAGCTTCTTCTTGCTGGAAATTTACGATTTCCAAAAAGAGAGTAAGTCCAAACATAGAAATCTTCACTGCAATTTTGTCCAGCAGCTCCTCTTTGGACACCACCAGCAGCCTTGTCCCACTGAACTTTAGTTTCTCAGACATTTTTCACCAAATTTTGTTTATGTCCGATGATAAGCACCGACTGGACCCAATCCACTTCTTGTATCCGATCCACACTCCCTCACGCTCGGCCATATTTGTAGACTTTGACGCAATCTGGGGCAATCAGATGTGCATGGTTGGTGCTTTGATCTTTTAGGTGGTAGTTTTTACCTTAAACTTTAAAAATTCATAACTTCGGTTCTACTGACTGGAATTTTGTTGTCAAATTATTTGTTGAAATGTACTCTACTTTTCTAAATTGGATTGTGTTATGTTTTCACTCCATTACCATTTGTGTGCTGCATAAATACTTTACACATTTTGTGCCAAGCTGACAGAGAGTTAAGTGCAGGTTAATTTAGTGACTCTTGTGGTTCACCCTGACAGGGATTGTGGTTGTTACTTGAGAAGGGTTAACATCTCACTGAACCAACAACTCAATTCCTCACAGTTGTTAGACCTCAAAAGTTACGTCCAGTGCTAGAAAGTAGTGGAATCATGCTGGATCCAGGTCCCGACGGCAATTTCTGGACTGGATTTGGGATCCAGCCAACCAGGGAAATATGCTGAATTTGTCCTGGTAATAAAGAAAAGGGGTTATTTTCTTGATAGTGGCGAGATAGGACGCACCTTAAAGTATTTCGGACAAAAAAGAATCCGGCCACTGTATTTGCTTGCTGCTATTTATTAAAGAAGACTTCAGGCCAATGTATATAATCAGAGGTCTCTGCTTTTTTTATTTTGCCAATATTTAAGCTTCCTTTTAAATCATTTTCTTGTTTTAGCAAGCCTGAGCATCAAAAGATACACTTTTACAATTTGAACAAACTTTAGACAAATTATACTGTGAATAAACATCACATCAATTAGAACAAACATTGAAACATCTTATAAAGTGCATGAAACATAAATCTAAATTTGTAATTGTTACACCTGTTTGTGATTTGTCACACAAAATAAACAATAAGTGTTCTCTTATCATCTATTTAATTGTTGTCAATAGAGTTGCTACCCATGGGGATTAGTCTTAAATTCCTTAGGGTGAAACAATTTTTAATGCCCTGTTTTTTGACTTTAGCTACAAAAATGTTTCATTCCCTCCTGGAACTAGAAAAAACTGTGCCGACGCGTTTTAAATCCTTTGACTTATCATGTGATTTTCATGAGGGTTTTAACTTGGTGTAATCTGTGAACGATAAAAAAATATGAGAAAATTATTTAGTCCTACAATATCCCCTCGCTTTTTACCTTATCCTTATCATTTTTAAAGAATTAATGGTACCTGAACTCTTGTTAAGGATTTCTACCTTTATTTTTGGGTTTAGACCAGTTTGGATACCAAAGTGTTTCCCTTTGAGGTAATTCTAGGGAAATAAAAAATTGTGCTATAACGTTAGTGATTATTTTGATGGAATTAGGGGTTTCAAAAAATATATGAAGGGCTTACTTGTGATATATGTTATATGTCGACCGCATATGCTTCTGCAATTTGATTCCCGCTTTCTTGCCGTGGGCAATGCTGTTAATACAAAGGAAAGGACACAGCTTTGTCTTTATGCTTCCAAAAATCACTATTTAGTTACGGAGAAGTAAAAAACATTATTGCTTACTTCGGTAAAAGCGTGTAGCCGCAACTTTGTCCTGGTGTCATTTTCCATCACCAGGACACAATTCAGCAGCACCACATGTCGTCTGCATTCTGTTTGGTGCAGCAACATGCAGGAGCAGGAAGTCTTCCATTATTTTAGCTTCCAGCAGACCGAAATCAAAGACCTGATTTAAATGCCCATCTTTTTGTTTTAGTATGATCTTTGATGGCACCCATCTGGCACCTAATTCTGAGATGCTAATGTAGTGGATGGAAAAAAAGGCACACAGCTTATAATTTCACAAGTAGTTTAGAGAAAGTATCTGGAGGCAGATATTTCACTTAGTTCAACCCCCCATGTAAAACATATAGTTCAAATGTAAGAATGCCAGCTGTAGCTGTGTGTCTGAGTAATTACACAAATAACAATTTAAATTGCACTTACTAATTTATTTTTTAATTCTTTTATAGTGCTATTCTTACCAATGTAGGGTGTCAGAGTGCTTTACTTCACACACACACAGACAATAAGCCATAAATCTCAAAAATGTCTAAATCAATGCATAGAAAATGTTACATAAGCTGTAGGAATCATATATCGTCCATAGTTGTAGATATTATATGCCGAGGTCATGGTCGTTAGAAGCACATAATAAGAATTCAAAACATAGCATAGTGTTTGGGGTTGTCTGTGCTAAGAAGACTATTGCTACCCAAAAAAAACACTTCTTTGAAATCCTAGAATGCTAACAGATTAAGAAAAGAACAGTAAGGATCTAAACGCATGTCTAACAGTTTGCAAGCAGGTCGTGGTGTCAGTAATTAGAAGTTAAATTATGTTATGTTGTGTTATGTTGTGTGGTGTTGTGTCATGTTATTTTATGTTTTGTTATTAGGATTTGTAGTCTGTGACTTATCACCTGAAGTTATCCAGGTGCTGGTCATTGTGTTATTTCAGAATGATTGCAGTATATGAACAGGACATAACAATGATATCAGTGTCAAAAGCAGTAGCCCATTTGCCTATCTACATAAAATACAAATATGCATTTTGCACTATGTGCTTTGCAGCATGCACATGAACCCTTTATACTACTTTATGAGTTAAAAATGTGATTGGACAAAACACAGAACTTTCCCAAACCTGCATTCACTACTAGAGTTATCTTTTTTTTAATTGTAAAGAAAATCCCCTCAAAATAGAAATGCATGACATATAAGCGGACCAATCCAGGCTGTCAAACAATCAACATTAATCAAAATCATTGCAGGGGTAACAGTTATAGATGGATCAGAAAGTGCAGAGTGCATCATAAATAATCAGTCGTCAATGACTCAATACTATACATCACAATAACAAACTGTCATCACAAACCAGGACCAAACGCATCCAAGCCCTAAGTGGGTCCCAAATCCAAATTAATCTAGTTCTGTGTTAATCATTATCTACAATAGATATTACAAAAGAACAGATCTTTAAAATGTCATGCCACCTTACATTTGGACTAGGAGCCTCCCTTAATAACCAATATCATGCCAGCACCTATCTGGCCAGAGAAATGGAAAAAAAATATCCCTTTCATTTTAGATGAAATGAGTGCCACAGTATTATTAGCTTATAATCTCAAACAATTTTACAATGAAAGATCCCATTAGGCTTCCCGTCACCAGAACCCTAAGATAGCTACTCCACTTTTCTGCCCTCAGCTGGAATAGATCAGTCCTCCACTCAATCTCTGCCAAGGAAATCATTTTATATGCCAAACTAATATTACTATTATGAGGGCTTCTCATGAGATAATAAAGAAAATTATTTGGGGAGCAACTCATCTTATCTGTTTTTAAACTAGATAAAAACATTTGAAGTTGTAAATATCTACAAAAAAATCATAAAAGGACAAGAGAATCATTGCTAAAGGAGCTCATAAGATAAAAGAGTGAATCCGTCGAACAATTGTCCCAGGGTAAAAAGTCCAGAATCTGCCCAACACGCAAGAAATTAATGATGATAGAGCAACCACGTTTGCAATATAACCCAGATGGGTATATTGATTAAAATGAGTGATGTCCAAAAATATTTTTTAACATAAGTCCCGATTTTATGATACACCTACAAGTGAATCAAGAGAATCTAGTCCTCTTAAAGTACACAGTATCAATAATACCTGTGTGTTGCACAATAACATTACAGAGGGCAAATACTCCAGGATCATTAGCTCCAGAGTCCATGGTTCCCTACCCAGGACCATAGTAAGTCGTGCAATAAATGCAGAATATTAGTACATCCTGTAAAGCCTGTAAAGAAATGCCTCCTCTTTCCTGGGGTATTTGAAGACACTGTATACTACAGTAGGGTTTCTTGTTGCTCCAAATAAATTTCTACAAATCAAGCTTCAATTTTATTAAAGAAGGCTTTAGGTAGATAAAGGGATATAGACCTAAAGAAGTTACATTATTGAGGTAGAATAATAATTTTTTATAAGGTTACACCTCCCAATCAGACCCAGATGGAATCTCTTCTATTTACTGAAAACCTCAATGGACTGTTTGTAAATATTTCCAAAGTTAAGCTCATTAATTTTCTCCATCCACAGAGTCAACTCTACTCCCAAATATGTTGCATACAGCATCCACCTCCTATTTTGGGCTGGGGCAGTGAAGTCCTGCATTTCATTTGGATTGAAATTATATCCTGACACAAAACTGAATTCCCTCTCCTCTGACTCCAGCGCTGTTAAAGTGGCAGTCGGGTGGTTAAAATAGCCATGTCAACTGCATAAGAGAGGACTTTGAGATCCAGACTGTGTAGATGTAGCATTCTAATGGAATCAGCAAGTTTCAGAGCTAGAGTATAAGGCTCGATATGTAGCGCAAAAAGCTGGAGTGATAAAGGACACCCCTGCCAGGTACCTTTGGTAATTTTTATAGGGTCTGAGAGAGTTTCAGCACAGAGAATCCTTGCCTTCAAATCCATATACAATTGCTGCACCGGCAATATAAGCCAAGGACCAAAACCAGAGGTACCCGTAACTCCCCAAAGAAACAGCTAAGAAACCCAATTAAATGCCTTTTTGGCATCTAGCATTATCAGTACAATGGGAGCCCCAACTACTGAAGTTACCTCCAGGAATCTAGTTGCCATGTTAAAATGGAAAGTCGTATCGTGACCAGGTATAAACCCATGGTGATTCCGATCTATGAAATCAGAAATCACCGTGGATAACCTACTGGCCAATATCAAAGTATAAATCTTAGAATCTGCATTAATCAAGGATATCAGCCAATAGGAACCACAGTTCGTGGGATCCTTCCCTTTTTTTGGGAAGATGACAATATTAGTTTCACCCCAAGAGCCTGGCACCCTGCCCAAAGAATCTAAAGAGTAAAAAGATCTTAGGGGACCAGGGTTAAAACTTGTGAGAAAGCTGCATAGAATTCCAGAGGGATTTGGTCCAACCCAGAGGCTTTATTCTGTGCTCGTTGACCAATTACCGTTTTGAGTTCAAGCAGAGTTATAGGCTCCTCTAGTCTTCAACGCTGTGACTGACTCAGTTTACAGTGATTATATGTTTGTATAAATGTATTGCTAGACACTCCTGAAGCAAGACAATCCTCCCTGATATAATCCTGATCTACAACATGCTTACCTTTGTCATTAATAATCTTCTGGATGACATTAGCACCTGCTCTATCTCTCAACCTGAAGCAGAGTATCTTACCCATCTTTACGTTATTTTCAAAACTTTACTATTGCTAATCCCAAATTCTTTTATTAACTCTAGTCCAGATAAATTTACTTAAGACTACTTTTAAGGTTACCAATTTTTCTGGGATCATTATGCTTCTCTACCAGTCTTGATTGATTATACTTTGTGCCAGACCTTGCTCTCTGGAGCTGAGTGAAGAGCGCATTTGATCCTAGAAAGCACATAATTCCATCTGCTGATATGTTACAAAATGTAATGTATGCCCTCAACAGAATGCCTTGAGTGCGTGCCATAAATGGATTGTGAATGCAGAACCAATTTTATCCTCTAAATAACCTTTTAAGTGCTTTTTATTAACTAAATATATTTGTCATCAAGTAGCAGTCTCTGGTCAAAGGTCCAAAAAAGTGGCCTTAGAGATTGGGTAGACTATTCAGATCGAATAACCGAAGACAGTGAGTTATAGTCCCATATTATTCTCGAGCTTATTCTAACATTTAGAAACTGCTGAAGAAGGTGACTTACAAGAAAATAATTGATCAGTTAAAATAGACTTATAGGTAGCAGAGTAAAAGGTAAAACCAGACTTGCAAGGTCTACAACAACACCAAATATTGACAGGTGCATATGAGATCATAAGTTGCATTACAGCGTCTCTAAGATGCAGCCTCCCCCAGTTGCCACATTCCATGGCCCTTGGTACGTGGAGTCCAATCCTGGACATAGAGTGAAGTTAAAATACCCACACATTATCAGGGGTTCGGGCATTGATGAAGTTCGGGCAACAAGCAATCAAAGATCGAGGGGTCATCCTCATTCAGACCATAAATTAGACATATAGTTAATCAGAGGTCCTCCTTATGAATTGTTGCCAGCTCCTTCCTATATCAGATTTTAGTTTCAACATGACCAATTTATTGTCCAAATTCAAGAGGGCAAATCTCACCTTGGCCGAACAAAAGCTAGAAGTACCAAAGACTCTGTAGCCAAGATCTTTCAGCAGAGAAAGGTGTATTGGATGTAAGCAGACTATATTTGGTTTCTGGGTTGTTGCAGGGATTCTGCTTATGCACAGAACTATGCGCAGGAGACCAGGACCTCAGAGAATTGTGGTGTACCAGAAAACTCCCCTCAGAACCCAGAACCCCTTATCCGACTAGCTTAGTATCCCATTCGTTAGTCTAGATCTAGCTAGGCGGTCCCAATGTATAGACAAACCAGAACAAGCGACTTAGATATTTCTCAGGAGTGGTGGGAATCCGAAATACCTGTTCGTATCTATTTGTTAGTCCACAACATAATAATACAGACACGGTAAAGTTTAAAGAGTTTATTTTATAAACCTCGCGTCCTAAGATGCAGTACTTTGGCTAACACTAGCAGACTAACGGTACAGATCAGAACCATAAGCATTATTACAATACCATACAGAATGAAAGGAGCAATCATACTAATAATGACAGTGGTATACAGCCACACTCCTTTCTCTAGAATCTAATAGATTATTATTATTAGACTATTAGAAGGTCTCTTAGGTTAACAGGGGGGACCCCATACCGTATAGATCAGCTTAGTAGAATCACATCAAAGGATCAGCTAGCTCTCTCATGCATCAGCTCTTCTGTTCGAATGTGTGCAAACCCAAACTGTTCTGCAATATTAAAGACGCTTGTCCTTCAGATATTGGCAGCTGCATGTATGATATGTCTAAGAAGTGGTACGATCAATCTAATCACAACACTCTGTACCTTCTAGTGACCCAGACTCGTTCTTTGCATGATGTACAGACCAAGGGCACATTTCACTGTTAAGAATGTGAAACAACAGTTTGTTATCCTGTAAGGCAAAGTCGAGTCAGCATTTCTAAAATGAATAACACATAACAACAGTGTTGTGTGCAGCGCAGCAGAAACGACATGCTGGCTTGCTAACAATTATCTCGTTTATGCTAACTTAGTGTTGTAAATAGGGCGTGGCTTAATCCATCCTACACCCCCCCATGATCGGAGCACGAACCAATAGGGATACACTTATCAAGAACGCAGAGTTCAAGTGATATAGAACAGAACCAAGGGCATGAACTATAAGTCCATACAAGGTAAGTCTAAAGTCCGAGAATAAAAAGGAAGAAAAATTCATTTAAAAAAATAAAAAATAAAAATGATGTCTTGACAATGTCAATCAGTCAATCCATAAAGGTATATGCACCGTAAGTTGCAACAGCTTCCAAGAGGAAATCATTGGAGCGTTCCGCAAAAGTATCTGCCATCCAATTTAGCAAGGGAAAGGAACACACGTGTTCATCAATTATCGGAGCATCCAGCACCACAATAGGGCAACTGCCAGCATCTTCGATATAACTCCTTTCAAGGAATTCAATAGCCGCCTCTCCGATATCCCAGTCAGCAAGGACTCCTTGTGCAGCACCCAAAGCCATAAACCCAACACCAGAACAATCAAAATCATGAGCCACTAAGGGACACATTAGTTCATCAAAATCCGGGTCAGGTGACGCCAAGGTTGACAGGCACAAGTCCAGAGCCCACTGGAAGGGACAATCTAGGCAATGAAAGACAGGTTGCACACAGGTAAAAAAGGGAAACCGGAAAGACAATCCATAGTTGACGCTTAAAACCGCCAAAGGGAAAGTGCCGTAATAATCAAGCATCCGGCTACGAAGATGGAGCAGGCGGAGCATGCTGTCTTGCAACTCCTGGTGTGCAGCCATATCGAAGTGCGCAAATCAACAAGAGGATCCCGGCCACCAAAGCGAGAAGCAAGGGGAACCCTCCGAAGACACTCGAAAAAATAGAATGTAAAAATGCGGGGATTACACCAAAAACAGTCTGGAAAGATGTCACGAGGCCCGAGCCCACAATTTTAAAAAAATGAACAAGGCCAGTCGTAGACGAGGCATTAAAGATAGTTTGAATCAAGGTTCCAAAATGGAGGGGGAGGTCAGTATTTAAAAGAGCTTGTACCTCAGTGCGTGTGTTCGCCACATTAAGAAGAAATGTTTCACGGGACGAAGTCAACGCAACTTCTTTTTTAGACAAAAGAGCACTTGTTCTGCTCATCCTATTGAACTCTGCGTTCAAAGTCGGAATCGCCGGCCAGATGGATATATCGAGTCGGCCTTGCGGGGGAGGGAAAAGGACGTTATTACAGCAAACCACCTTTTGCGAAACAGTGACTATGTAAGGAATACCCACTAGCATCCCACAGCAAGCTTCACTATTTAAAAGCAAATAACTACCGTTGGAAAGCAGCTTAAAAGAAGATGTTATAACTGGCATTGGAATCCCCTTTAGGACACAAGCCAAATTTGGAGCGTGTATATTGCAAGCGCCATGTAATTGTATATGTCTACAAACCACAGAATGATCAAGAGCGGAAGTGCATTCTTCACCCTTTAAGTAAACCTCCTTGCCATCCCTTACGCATCTGTAAGTGAACGGAAGTGACCAAACTTCGTGCAAAAACGCATCACCAAGTTGTTCATATCTACCAATGGCATAATGCTTCATGCACAAACTAAATTTAAACAAACTAAAAGGTAAAGTGACCAATCCGTGTATAAGCCACACGGCTGAATTCAACTCAGCAACAGAAAAAGGTAAAAGGTTCTAATTTTTCAATGTGCAGCAATGCATAAGTTGCATCTTTCATGGACATGAACTGCTGTTTTTCTGTCAAATTAAAAGGAAGGAACAACGATGAAATATTCATGTAATCCCAAGGGACTTTCCCTGCCTTTAACGTTTGGAATGTCCATGCAAACTGCATAATTGAACGAAACTGATTTTGGCCATGATACAACACAGATACATCATCCTGCACAATGTCTACGACAGAAGAAACAATATTATCTAGTGTATAAATTCTAGAAGACAAAGTATTAATACTATTATCTATCACAGCCAATACTTTTTCCATATTGGCCTGGTCAATAGCACGTAATCTTGAAGCAGCTTCAATTTTCGTTTGGACCTGCCATTTGCAGGACCCTTAATAAAATCATTCAAATCTATTTTGTCATTTAATTGTGATAAATGTAGCATAACTGAAGTTAACGTGGAATGCTGTAGCCATGACTGACATAACTTACCTACAGAGTAGGTAGTCACAGTGTGTGAAGATGTAAAACGAGGGTCAACCCTAAGTTGTGTATACCCCGGAGCCAGATCCAGAAACCGACGTTGACAGGAATCTGAGCTTGTTTGCCAAACCAACCAACCCTCAGGATTCAATGTTGAAATATTGAACGTGTCGTTGGAAACAAGGGACTGCAACATAGTAAGGGACTGATCTGAGTGATTCTCCCAACTAGGGTAAGCACCAAGATCCGGTATCGAGGGGGAAATTAATTTTTTAGACATAGCCAATCCAAAACAGGTGGTCTGAAAAATAGATGAATTCAAAAACAATATATGGTTTGGGATAAGACAGGCACGATGCAACGCTTCTGTTCCTTGTATCTGCCACGGTTTAGTTCCCCAAACCGATTTAAGATCGATAGTAGCTTTCAATACGTCATAACCGCCAATAGCCAATTCATCCATAAAGGATTTGGAATATAATAATTTTGTGTGTGTCAATCTGACCTTAGAAGTGGATTCTACCGCCACCTTAAAATAAAAAGAATCAGGGTTTGACACACTAAAATCCGAAAAGTATGTGAATTTTTTCAATAAAGTGGCAGAGCTGCCAGGCATGGGGACAGGACAATGTTCCCATTGAGTGAAATTAACAAAATTACGAAAAGTATTTGCTCTATGTAGGAAATGTGTGCCATAATGTTGAAAACATAATTGCTCATCGTAGTTTGCAGTATTTAAATACAGGTCTTCAGTATCAAATGCAGCATAATATTTTAAATCAGAAAACAGTGCTTCTATTGCTTGTACATCCCAATCATCTGAGCGGATGTTTTGTTTAACTACATCTCCCATAGAAACACGAAAAACAGTTGGCACATTAATAACTTCGGTGGGACCATGAATTTGAAAGTTCACTGCATCCCAAGCAATCCCATCACGTACAGGCCAGGCGGTGATGTTTACAAATGTCTGGTCTCTTTTCATGATGTGTGATGAGGAATGGGGGGCCAAAGTTTTATCAATTAATTGAATTGTAGAACGCTCATTCAGGTAGTGTCCATTGATAAGTCTAAAAAACACTACCACAAAGCCAATTGTCATAAATAAAAAAATACAAATCAGCACCAACCAGATGTAAGTCCAAGGTGCAACCAAAAAATGTCTCTTGAACCAGGCAAAAAATATAGAAATTTTGGAAGGGGCAGTGGAAGTCAATGATTCAGTTTCAAAGGAAGAATGGGACTGGGTAAGTGTTGTTGTATGTAATAGTGGCAAAGGGACTTCTGCAGGATAAGCATACTCAGGATCATCAGGCAAACCACCAGCAGTAGGTGGCACAGGCGGATCAGTAACTGTAAGCATCTCAATGGAAACCTCAGGCACGATGATAGAGGGTGGCATCACAACAGAGTTTCTCAGCATCGAAGGGCAGGAAACCGAAGGTGTCATACTATGGAGAATCGGCCACCCTGTGTAGCTTGACATTCTCAATTGAAATGTACCTGTTACCCTTGCGACCAGGAAGTGGGGGTAAAACAACTGTACGTGTACCCAAAACTCCAAGCACCGGGACTGGTGCACGATAAGAGGGGCCAAACTCCTTCTTGTTCTCCACCTTCTCACGGACCAGGTCACCAACACGAGGTAGCCAGCCGACTACCGGAATCAGGAGCGCTTCTTCAGATGTAGAGGGCACGTGTTCCTTTGCCAGAGTGTCTCTTGCTTCTTGTAGATTCTGCAATACAGCACAGTGGTCATCTAGGTCAAAAGGCGCGGCAGCCGCCGCCATGTCTAGACCGTCAAAGTCCGGAACAAACATTCTCACTCCAAAGAGCATCATGTAAGGGGTCCTCCCACCCAGAGACCTTCTAGGGAGATTATTAAGTGCACGTTGGACGTCATACAAGTGGGCAAGCCAGTTCCGGCCTGTACCTAATACCTTGGCTGTCAACGATTGCTTTAGGTCACGGTTCATCCATTCCACAACACTATTGCCCTCAGGCCGGTATGGAGACGAAAATTTGACTTGGACCCCCAAACTTCTCATTACTTCTTTGTATGCCTTAGAGGCGAACGCCGGGCCCTGATCAGAGTGAAGGGTACCACATGCAAAACTCCCTATAAAGACACGCAATGCTTTGATGACAGTCCTGGCATCAGCACTCCTTTATGGCCACACCCACAGAAAACGTGTGCACGAATCCACTGCAACCAAGATGTACTTGTACGCAGTATCAGAGGTAAAAGGACCGTAGTGATCTAAATAAACACACGCAAGTGGTTGATTAGATATATGCAGCTGCGTTGGAGGTGGACGTGCAACAGAAGAAGGTTTAATCTGCTGGCAAATGTCACAACTAAGTACATAAGCCCGCGCTTGTTTATACAAACCGTACCACCAGTAACGTTGCTGTAAAAGAGACACAGTTGCTGACACTCCAGCATGCGCATACGCAACACTTTCGTGGGCAGCCATTATCAAATTAGGTCTGCAGTCCGCGTTGGGAATCAATCTATCACCAACGTCGTTAATCTTCACTAGCGGGACGTTATCAGGACTTAAGTGATAATGGTATCGAGAAGGGAAACCTCTAGGGAAGTTTGTCCCTGTCTCAGAAGCAGCAATAGCTGCCAAGATGTCAGCATCAATCTTAGATTTTGATCTTGTAACTGCTGCTACTAAATATGTCGCCACTGCGGTTTTAGCTGCCTCATCAGCCAAACTGTTACCGACAGCATGGACACCAACTCGTTGGTGACCAAGAGTGTGAATTACATTCACAAGTGGCAGACTCCCTTTAAGTTCTGCCACCCGAGCCCAAAGCGTTTTATGCTTTACTGTGCCACCTTTGGAATCACGAAAACCATTCATAATCCAAAAAAGCAAATTGTCGTTGTAAGATTGAACACAATAGTAAGAATCACTCACTATAAGAGTAGTGACCCTGTGATCAGCAAACTCAAGTGCAAGCACTAGAGCATGAAGCTCCGCCAACTGCGCGGTACAATCACCCAATGACTGCGTATGCACTGCATCAGATTGGAACTCTCCATTTACGAAAGTACCGACTACAATTGCGCAAGCCGCTGAATAAGCGTGCCTTGATCCAGTTGCGGGTTGCGCCGACCCATCAGTGTATATGACACAATGGTATTCCTCGATAGGGCGCAATGACAGAGGAGCAGGATGAACAAATTCATACTCCAAACTCTCCTGAGTCTGCAACGCCGCGTCAAAGATGTATTGGACGTCAGGCGAAGCTAAGGAGGTCGCCCATTGTATCCACCTTGGATGCAAAGCCTTAGAATTCGATACACTAGCTTTAGTGACTGCTTCGAGAGCAGGAAACGGTGTTACCACCAGCATGCGCTTTCCTTGTGATAGCGCTCGTTCTTTCAGGATCGCCATCTGAACTGCTGTCAAGACTTTTTCAACAGTGGAAAATCGCAGCTCAGCCGAAGTGTACAGATGAGATTTGTAAGCAATGGGGACTGTGTCGCCCTCATTGAACGTTAAGTACGTGAATCCTTCCGCGCCTGGAACAATTCTAATGACCAGGTTGGTGTGGTTATCACGAGTTTGTAAAAACTTAGCAGTAAGAAGATCAGTCTGCAAAGAATACAATGCAGATGAATGCTCTGGCAGCCAGCAAGATCTGGTAAAAGTTGGTTGTACCAAAGCATAAAGCGTCTTGATACGCTGGGCATAATCAGGAATGTAGGAACGACCGAAATTCAGAAAGAAAAGTAATGATTGTAGTTTTTTCAGTGTCGTAGGGATACGAAGGCGTGCGCATTTCTCAAGGAAGTGCGGTGCCAAGCCTCGACCCTCATTATTGAGTTCGTACCCCAAGAACAACACTGTGAACTCAGCAATGTGGAACTTCTTAAAATTAAACTTGTAACCGAAGTCTGCAAACATAGTCACTATGTTATCCACACGAGCCAGGTGTGGAAGCAACTCGTCATCTGTCAGATAGATGTCATCAACATACGAGTATGCCTCCGGATCTACCATCTCCAAGAGAGAGACCACGCGAGCGGAAAAAACTCCAGGGCTGTTTTTATAGCCCATCGGGAGCCTCTTAAACAATTTTTGTTTTCCACCTGAGGTAAATGCCGTCCACTCATAACTATGAGGGACTAGGTTATGGCAATAAAAGCCATTTGAATAGTCGAGCGTGGTTTTGAAACGTTTTCTCACAAGACTATCGATGAGTATTTTGTACCGCACACATCCGGCAATGCGAGTTTAAATGCCGGTAATCCAAAACTAGGCGGTACGACCCGTCAGGCTTCGTCACAGTGAATAAAGGATTATTCATGGGTGACACACATGTCTCAATCACTCCTTGATATTCCAATTGTTCAAAGATGGACGCGACGTGAGATCTTGCCTCGCGACGCATGGGGTATTGGGGTTGAGGCTGGGGATCGGACCGCAATGGAATCTCATGATTGGGAGAACATTTATCCCAGCCAACCTGGTTACGATATAACGCAGGTGCAAGCACCTGTGCCCACTCCCCGGCTAACCTAGTAGACTCATCCGTGGGTACTGCGTGCCCAAAGGAAGGAAGAATGACTTCCTCTCCTCTTGGAGCATCCAAAATGAAAGCCGGAGGCCAATCTTTCTCCGCCAAAAGAATATCATAGGTGGTCGTAAGATTGTCCCAAAAAACCACTTTAATTTTGCGTTGTATGTCACCCTCAATATTAAGGACTATTTCAAATAATCTTTCTGGGGGAGCTACGTGAGTATCAGCAGTTTCAACTGTCACATAAATGTCAGTTGCTGTCGCCTCCAGAAATGGACGCAATGCTTGCCGCACTACTGTAACTTCTGCCGCGCTGTCTAGCAGCGTTAGTGCCCATGTCAGGTTCCGAAGCTGTGTCCGCACCATCTGAGGCATATCTCGCTGAGATAGCAGCAACTTTCTTTTTCTGAAACGGTGGACGTTGTCTGGCAGTGTCTTCCTGCTTGCCTTTACCGTCAGTCTGGCGGGGCTGGTCTCGACCTTGAGTACCGCGTCCTCTCCCACGCTCTCCACCACCAGTGTGCGAAGTCGATGTTTCCTGTGAAGAACGAGGAGAGCGTTGTTCAGAAACCTGAAATCTATCAGGTGACTTAATACGAGTATGATCGCGCAAATCATAAGTGCGTTCACTATACGACTGTACGGGTGAGGTAGAACGAGAAACCCGTATCTGTTGCTGTTTCTCTTGTTTTTTGGCTCGCCAACTTTGTTTAGGAAAGTTTGGCTTTTCGTCTTTCGTAGACGAACTCACCTTAGTTTGCTGTACTACATCAGGAATTTTGATGGTGGGTTTCACGCCTAAGGCACTACGTCCAACCATCCTCTAGGCTTTTGCAATAATTTTTGCGAACTCCCTGGGTTTATCGGCATCATCCACAAGTTCCAGCATATTACCAAATTGGAACTGCATGGCATCTCCTTTGAGGTTGCCCATTACCATGGAACAAACCACATCGAAACTGTCGACAAGCCTTAATCCCAACTCAATAGCTGCCTCCGCACCATGACTGTCTTGGACTTTCTTGATGACGGAGGGTAGTACAGACATAGACGGAGTGCCGTAGCACTTCCAATAGGTTGCAGCAAAGACCTTGCCCCAATTGTCACAATCAACAAGATCAGGGACCAGGTCCTACGGCAAAGTAATGGTGAGTATCCTGTGTTTATCCACAGGTGTAGTGTTTGGAAACACGGCTTCCAATTGATCAAATTTTCCGCAAACCAGTAAGGAAATTCATCCTTACTGAGGGGGCGCTTGCCGACAACCGCATTAACCATAACAGGGCTAATCACCACCGCGTGATGGTGATCCGTCCCGTGCCCAGCAACCGCAGGTGCTCCCACCTGAACTGTGCGTGACGCATACTGCACTTAAGCCCTATGGACCGTAATCAGGGCTGTGTGTAGCGTTCGTAAATCAACCACTCCCACCGTCAGGTAGCGTGGGTGCGGAGTATATACGGCCAGTACCGGCCAAGTGGCCCCTGCAATGGACAACGGGCCCATTCTCGCCGATACGACCTCATGGGGGAGGGCGCCATTAAACCAAATTGTATGCTGCCAGGCAGAAATAGGAATTTCTAGCGTCCTATATGGGGCATAAGCCGCAGGCACAGGCGTGGCTGTATATTCGTGGAACACATTATCGTCCGTATCCACCTCCTCAAAGGTCACCCATGAGTAAAACAACTCATAAGGGTAGGTGGCATCAGCACTGACCACAAAGACGACGGCCATCCCGTCATCAGGTACCCCATAAGCCCTCAAATGAGCGCGCAGAGGAACCCGACTATGAGCGGGAATATTAACCGCCATAAGGACACCCTAAAGAGTAACAACGATATCTACAGTAGCACTTGGGCTCAAAAGTTATAACCTTTTTAATTTCCAAGCTTGTAAGAACCTATAGTCAAAACCTAGGTAGGTTAAACCGTCACTCCTGTTATCCGGAAACGAGAGTGAGGGTGGTTGTGGACTAACACAAGTACTACTAAAGCGTCTCAGATCATAAGACCAAACGTTAGGTGCGCCATGTTGCAGGGATTCTGCTTATGCACAGAACTATGCGCAGGAGACCAGGACCTCGGAGAATTGTGGTGTACCAGAAAACTCCCCTCTGAACCCAGAACCCCTTATCCGGCTAGCTTAGTATCCCATTCGTTAGCCTAGATCTAGCTAGGCGGTCCCAATGTATAGACAAACCAGACCAAGCGACTTAGATATTTCTCAGGAGTGGTGGGAATCTGAAATACCTGTTCGTATCTATTTGTTAGTCCACAACATAATAATACAGACACAGTAAAGTTTAAAGAGTTTATTTTATAAACCTCGCGTCCTAAGATGCAGTACTTTGGCTAACACTAGCAGACTAACGGTACAGATCAGAACCATAAGCATTATTACAATACCATACAGAATGAAAGGAGCAATCATACTAATAATGACAGTGGTATACAGCCACACTCCTTTCTCTAGAATCTAATACATTATTATTATTAGACTATTAGAAGGTCTCTTAGGTTAACAGGGGGGACCCCATACCGTATAGATCAGCTTAGTAGAATCACATCAAAGGATCAGCTAGCTCTCTCATGCATCAGCTCTTCTGTTCGAATGTGTGCAAACCCAAACTGTTCTGCAATATTAAAGACGCTTGTCCTTCAGATATTGGCAGCTGCATGTATGATATGTCTAAGAAGTGGTACGATCAATCTAATCACAACACTCTGTACCTTCTAGTGACCCAGACTCGTTCTTTGCATGATGTACAGGCCAAGGGCACATTTCACTGTTAAGAATGTGAAACAACAGTTTGTTATCCTGTAAGGCAAAGTTGAGTCAGCATTTCTAAAATGAATAACACATAACAACAGTGTCGTGTGCAGCGCAGCAGAAACGACATGCTGGCTTGCTAACTATTATCTTGTTTATGCTAACTTAGTGTTGTAAATAGGGCGTGGCTTAATCCATCCTACAGGGTATATAATTCCCCCCCTAAATATTTCAAGTTTGTGGAATGCTTTATTGCCATTAATATTCCAAGAGAGGATATGCAGGTGCTGGCCGTGGACCATACCACTGTTAGCCATTGTTAAAACTTTGTGTAAAGGAAACACTGCCTGCACTAGCCTTTAAAGATCCCCTTGAAGGTGTTCACTCAACCCAATTATTCAGAATTTGTCTCTGATTTTAACCCAAAGCCCTCACCATCCTCAAATGTGATGTTAACACAGCTGCCAATGTTGAGACCTTGATCCCACTCACCTCATTTAAAATACAACCCACCCCCACCCAATGACCCCATTACACCTCCCAGTGATAAGCCCAAATGATGGGCTTTTACCCCCCAGATTTCCTCTGCTTATCCAAACCAACAGATAAACCACCGAGACCGACACCCTCTCAAGGTGCACCCTAATAATTGTGAGAAAAGAAAAAAGATTCTAGGACTGACAATCACTGAAGAGAGGGAAGGAAGGAAGAGCTGAAGAATAGAGGAGGCACACACAAGACAAAAGGACTTTCTCCACAGTTACAACCTGAAAGTAAATATAATTAAACTCTTTGGTGCTCAGGGCGGTCCCCGGTGTGTCAGCCGGGGGCTGTCCAAACCCCGCTCATTAATTTTCCTGCACAGCGCTGAAGGGGTTAAAGTAGAATTATAAAAAATTATGACAAAACAACCCAAAAAGCAAAATATTAATCCAACCAATTAGATTACTCAAGACCAGTGGGGGCATCTCTTCATTTTGCCAACTGTCACTTGTGTAGCAGCTCAGCAACCTTAGCTTTCAGTGCAAGAGAAGCCTTCCTGTATGTTTACCAATGCTGCTGAATGAGTTCATACATGGCAGACAATGTGGGATGATCGGATATGGCTGAAACTGTTTCTTGCAACCCCATGCCAGCAGTCTTAGACACATTAGCAGTTGCAAGAGAAGGGATGTTTCTTGCCCCGGAGGAAGAGGGTTTGCAAGTGTAAGTCCAATGCTGTCCTGATCCCAGGGGAGGTCTTCCTCTATCTTAGCGATTACAGGGTCATGATCCCCTTGAACAAAAACCAAAGTGACTAGATCTTCAAAATGGTTTGCTGTTACGGGTCCAATCCCAGCCATCGGAGCTAGATAATTCACTATCAGAAACCTCCTCACCTCTAGAAAACAACTGGGCCTGAGGTCCCCCTCCACCACATACCATAAACTATCTGGATAAGGACCATGATCATCAAAATTGGACATGCTGCCAGAATCTGAGAGTAAATAAAAGGCCTCAAGGGTTCCTGTGAGCTACGGCTAGGGGGAAAAACAGAATCATCCTCCCAGGTGGTCTTCCCTTGTTGTAGCATCCGGCCTAAAGAGCGCTAAAGGCCCACTGCCCCAGCAGCTTCACAGACGACCATGCTAGATGCAACTCCATCCAGCTAATATCTTTCTCTAGATGCCCCGGAACACAACAGCTGGAGCATAGCTACTTCACCCATGGTAGTCTCATTTGATACAAACCTGGAAGATGTTGATAAGTATATAGAACTGAAGGCTGATCCTACCCCCTCCAATGCTGCCACCTGATCTTTAGAGCGAACTTTACTAGATAAACTGGGGGGGAGCACTGCCTTATCCAGATCAACCACTGTGATAGTTTTAAGGGAAGATATGTATTCATCAATAATCCTCTGTGTGAGGGTTGATATGAAACCAGGAGTTACCACCTGAAAATGCAATGCTGAGCCCAAGTCATCAAGTGAGTTGCACTTTGCTCTCTGCGTCTTAACACCTCAATCCTGCTTGTCCCTCTCGTGCAAAGTATTCAGGACATTCGATTTAGCCGATCTGTTGGAAATTCCTGAATTCTCTGGCATCTCCACTTTGCTGATAGATGCTTTCCGAGTAGGGAGAGTCTTCCTCCCAGGTCTTTGTGGGCTGAGCGAATCACCAGCAGGGGTTCATCCAGCCACTTCTTTTGCTGAAAGTCTTTCCGCCGCCCTGGCAAAAGCTAACCGGGCAGCTACTGGCGAGAATAAATGAGAGCTGCTATGTTTAGAATCCTCTATGTTAAATCCAAGCTGTGCCCATTGTCTGAACAGAACTGTAAATCTGTGTCCAGAAAAATGGTTATCTGCAGCTGAGTTTTAGCATGCTGTCTCATGCTTTCTGTGAATCAATGTATCCGACGGAGGCAGCAGAAGATGAGGGTCTTTCCTGTGATGCAATGGAACAGGGGATGATACATTTGCTTGCCCAAGGTAACTCCTACCTGTGTTGATGCTTCCAGGCAGGCCCTCCAGAGGGGTCTCCTCTCTGCCCTGGGAGTAGCAACACTCACCACACTGACAGAGAGAGAAAAATGGGAGCAGCAAGCTGCTGCAACAGGCTGCAGTCCAATCCTCTCTTGTCCCCCTCACAGCACTGCCCAGGCTTTCCCTGTCAGGTGAGGACCTCCCCAAGGTGGCAAAGCCCCCAGCATTTGAACCAATTTGTGCAGAGAGTCGAGTCTCAGAGAATGAAGAACATCCCGTGCAGCTCAGCCATGGCTAGCCCCAAGCTGCCATCTTGCCAGGAGTGGACTACTCATCAGAGATATCTTACCACTATTATAATCCTCACAAAATTGCTGGGCAAACAAAGATATCTGCAGCAGGTGTATTAACCCTGTAAGATATTTTAAAATGGAATCTCTTTGTGCCAAATTAATGTAGACAGATTTTCTGTCGCATTTGTCCTTTTTGTCACGCTTTTTGCAGCATGTTCCTTTAAATAAATGTGTAAACAGACTGTCACACTCTGATTTTCAAGCTCTGCCACTCGTGACTCCACCCTCTTTCCTCTGCCACACCTTGACCTACAATTTATGGGTTCCTGAAGTAAATATTTTCTAATTCCAAAACTGGTTGTGGCACATGCTGATTTGAGTGCCATAATGTATTTATTACATCAGTGCTCTGACCGTGTCCAGAAAAATATATTATTTAATCATTATGGGAATGGCTGGCGTCGGACCAAAATCGCACAGTGTATTTAGGTTCCTTGGCCTAGTATAACGGTAATGTGTTGCACACTCAAAAAAAGTCACATTTCTCCTTACCTGACCACGCCTTTCATATAAATGGGGAGACACTGCTTCCTACTTTGAGACGAGGGACCAACTAGACGGCACTAGGGTTCAAAGTGAATCGGCGGGTAACACTGACCTCCCCTGAAGCCGGAGATACCAAACCCAAGAAACCTGGCGCCTCATTGATGAGGCCCCTTGCACCACCGCAGCATCACTTATTGTGGCGTTCCTTGGCACAGCAGCCTGCTTCATATTTATGAGGCAGCACTAAGACACTTTTTTGGCTTAATGCTGCCTCATAAATTTCGTTCCCATGAATGCAGTTTTCTGCATTAAAGGGGAATACACTGGGTGTTGCTGGGGCCATTCCCATCAACATCCATGGATTATTGAGACTGCCCTAGATTTACGAAAAATCACAAATCTGAGGCAGTGCCAAAAACCTACGCCTCCCCAGGGGAAGCGTAAGGGAGGCACAACAAGGACAAATATCTTTATTACTCCTCATTTTTCCTTTTTCCAAGAGGCTTTTTCCTCATTTTATGTGCATTCTGCAGCACACATAAAATGAGGAAAAAGCCTTTTGTGATTAGTTTTGTGCAGGAATGTTTCCCTTACTGTACCAAAATAATCATCCCTGCAATGCATGCACCCTTGCACCATGGTGCAAAGATGCCTGCATTAGCGCACGGCAGTCCATTGTGTGACGGCATTGGGGAAAAGGACAGGAATGTGCAGTATCTGATAGATACAGCACATTCTTGCCCTTTTCCTTTGTCGTAGGGCAAAACCTCATAAATTAGGCCCCTAAACTTTAGACTTCCTACATTCACAGGTTAATTGCTGCATGCAAAGCAAAACCCCCTCTTTAATTACGTTGGCTAGCTTCATGAAAAATATGTCTGCAGATTTATGACAACAAAATGCAATCGTAATCTGTGACTGCATTTTCAAAGCTTGTCAGTCCCAATACTCAATGAATACCTGAAGACAAAGTTCTGCATGAACATTTCCTGCACTTGAACTTGCCTGCAGACTTCCTTCTATACCATAGCAGTGGGCACTGGCAGGCTGCCATAATAAGCATTGTTATCCAAGAGCTATAGGAGTGACGTCAGCAAGCCTCCCATCCTGTGGACCATGGGGTGAAACTGCCTCTGTGAGTTAGTGTAGACAGGAACACTTTCCACTGTTGAAATCCTGCCAACAAGCTTCCCCAGATAAGCCTCCATCTCCCAAGTCAACCGAGGAGCAGGACTTGTAAAGGTGTATGTATACCTGTGAAAAGCTGTTATTATTGTTTTAGTGTGTTTCGATCTGTGCATGGCCAGTTTCAAATACAAATCCATCCCTTCTTCACTACTACTGCACCATACTTCCTCAAAATTGGAAAAGCCTCTGTCCTCCATTAAAATATGTCAACTCCCTGACCTGCAGTACTGGGCCGGCACTGGATGATGACCTGGAGGCGATTCTGGACACCGCCAGGGCTTTCATTGCAAGGAAGGGAAAAAGATGGGTGTAACAACTAATGGATGCTGGGGCAAATGGAGGACCCCCCCCAAAAAAAAACTAAGCTTTGCACCAAGGCAGTGGTAGAGCCACGAGGAGAGGGGCATGCAGTCAAAACTCCAGCAGAAAGGTTCTACGCCCAAGGGAGAAAGCCCAGCCGCCAAAAGAAAAAGAGGCCAAGGCCAAGCAGCCAACAAAAAAAGGGCTGGAGGAAGCAAGGCTACAACACCCAAGCGTCTGGCAGAGGTGGAGGATGATAGTGAACCAGAGGACATCAACAGCAGCGACTCAGAAGGGGGGCCTGTAGCCAAGATGGTGGCCCCCAGGTGGGAAGAGAACACAGCCAGCACAACTCAAACTGGTGAGCAGCACTTGCTGCGCAACGGAGTAACCACAGAGGGGCTCGGGTAGTATTGCCAACTATGGGACACATCTGGGGGTTACTAACATGACAGCGCAGGAGCCATGAGCTTTCCCATACCAGTGACTGGACAGCCAGGGGAACGGGCATAGGGGGAGCAGATTCCAAGGGGAAGCCTGGGTGCCCCTGTCATTTCAACACCCTCTGGGGGGAGCACTGAGCATGAGCATAGAGGAGCCAGGCAGACAGACAAGAGGCGGGTGGGGCAAGCACAAGTAGAAAAGAAGCAGGGAGCGGGGCCAAGGGGAATAAGCAGGGAGCAACCCCCTGGCGGTTGGAGCAGCAGGAGACAAGGGGGTGAGCCCAAAACAAGGGGGGCAAGCAAAGGGGCCCATGGAGACGGGTCCAATTTCGCCAGTGAGTACATTCGCCCCTCCCCGGGAGACCCCCCATTACTACAAGGTTGACTGGCTTGGCCAATCTAGTACCGCTAGCGGTGAAAGAGAGAATATGGAGGAAGGAATACATTGACATTTCTTTCCTTAATAGAAGTGCAACAAGCAGGGCTAGATCTCACGAAACATGACAACAAGGAGAAGGATAGTAGATAGAGGTGCAAGTCCAGGGTGGAAAGGTCAATAGAGAACTGGCAGCAAGCATTTAGGATCCTGGCATGCGTTTTCATTGAAAAATTCCTGCAGAGTGCAGCCGCGCTGTTTTTTCACAAACAGATGGCCCACCATGACGTAGAAGGCATCACAAGCCACATGGTAGCCGCAAGGGAAGGGGTTGGAGCACGTGACTACAATTTTTGTCCCTCAGGTTATAGAGGTAAATTCGAGAGCAATACACAGGGCACAAGGTACAAGGGTACAAATGAGGTTAAAGTTGGGAAGAGACGCACTGCTACATGCTGAAAATGTGACAAGGACACCATAAGCTTGTGTCCTTCAAACATGTAAAGAGAGGGGTTTGTACATAATGGGGCCAATGGAAAGGAGGGGGAGAGAGAACTCACAGGCCTATGAGGGGTGAGGCCTCTGCATTTAGAGCTATTTTCTGAGCCCCAAATGCAACTTCATATCCCACATGAGCCCTAGGCTGCATTGTGTACTAATAAAATATAGTTAAATGCAACAGAACAGAAACTGCAGAAGCCACACACACTTTGCCCCTGTGCTCTAGGGTAGACATTTTTGCTCAAAATTAAGTGATCAGGCGTATTTGCGTAATGATTGGTAATGTCACGTCACAAGAGTAGCGCAAAATTACCAAAACTACTCTGATTACTCTGGCATATTCACAATTTTACTCAGGTCTAATTCAGCTAGACCTCATTTCTTCCTCTTGTTCTACTCACACAAAGTTAGGGGGTAATAGGTATAAGAATTTTTTATTTTATGCGTATAATCATTTTACAGACCATACCATTTTACTGACCGCCCTGACACAGATTCCAACGTGATAGCACAACTGATGAAACAACAAGAGCACAACTGCGGAAGCAGCAATAACCATATTTTTACACTTTTACTAATTTAACTGCTGGTGAAATAACCTACTTTCATAAAAAGCCACAATGGAAACCCTATTTCTTTGCCCCAACTTTTTTGCACTGTTAAAATGTGCAGACACTTTAAGCAGCAAAGGTTAACAAACTGTGGCCCATCCAAGGGAAGCGAGCAACTGCAAATTGTTACAGTGTGACACTATATCAATTTGCACACAACAGAGTTGTGATACAAAAATCAGCACACAGCCTGTGAAATACATTATGTATGACATTCGGTTATAATAATTACTGTGCGTAATCTCGTTCGCAGAAACTTGAATATTGTTGGATATTTAGCCTGGCTTTATGGGCAGTGAGATGTTGGAAATAATGCATCAATCTGAGCGGGACAGGGTCAAGGGTCACCTTTGCCCAGATACAGCAGCAGGAGTGGACTTGCACCTAGTCAGGTACTCCAGCCATTACCCACAGCACTGTGAGGCTCCCAGCATTATCATATGATTTCAACCAGTTTGGGGTTTCTGAATGTCAAGCTTTGTCACCACTGCTAGAGCTTTCAGTTCCTGTTAGGGCAGATCACAGGCTGGGTGTCACAGACAGCTCCATTCAGTTCCACCTTTCCATGTAAAGCATTCTAAATCAGTATATAAACAGATTCCAGCATGGGGGACAAAAGACTTGAGGGTCAAGTTTCAACTTTCACACTGAGGGCTCTCATGGCAGACTGCTTTGTAGTAGTGGTGGTTCACTGACACAGAGGGTGCCACAGTTCAAGATGACAACAACCCTGAACAGTTTCACTTGGAGTGCAAACATGAAAGGTCCCTTTCAGGATTGCTATAGTCTCCCCTCAAAAGCTGCACTCTGTTGTAGGACTTACATTTAGCCTTGATTTTAGATTGCCATTTTAACTTAGCATCTATTTCTAGCCCTGGTTTGAACATATTTCATCCTTGTATGAGAATGTGCTACACACATATTTATTCCTTGTAAGTGTTGTTGCATTGTGGTCTACACAATTTGTTCCAGGGTCCCACAATTAGAACTTGATGTCCTTGTTATATTTTTGTGCTTGTAGGAGATGACTCTTGCTCCTCAGACTAACTACAGACTCTGTTCTGCACCTTTGGCACAGTAAGATAAGGAGGGTTTTATTATTTAAACACCATCCATGCTGAATTCGGTGAGAAACACTTCACACCAAAGCCATTTTGGAAATTGCTGTGAGTTTTGACTGACATGCAGCCATGCTGGCATCGACTTTCATCCTGAGAACGAAGATAGGTGAGCGAGAGAAGTGTGAGGCCTGCACACTTAGATGGTTGCATTTGTTAATGCACTGGGGCTGCATTCCTGATATATAACACCAAGGTATGTAGTTAGATAATTCTAACAGGTCTGGCAGAAGGGTACTACCGCTATGCACTTTCTAGAATAGTTATATCAGTGATAAGTAGGAGTAACATTAGGAACAATTAACATGGTTGAATTATTTGTGTTTTTCACCATTCTTATAATGCTCATAACAATGATGTGCCATGTCTGTCTATTAATCTCAACTCATGTTTTATTTACAAGGATTAGAGCTTTTCAATAAACTTTTTTTTAAAAAAGCAATATTGTTTATTTTCTTTGTAACACCTGGAGAATGCAAAAGTGACAAACGAAAGGGTCAAACCTGTTTCCACTACTTTTTGGGGAATCGAGTGGTCATCTTTGAGATTACAAGTAACATCTATAACTCTGAAATGTTAGGACTTTAGGGGTGGTACTGTGAGCTAGTCTAACCAACATTTACATATGATATTAGTAGACTCAGTCTCTAAATTATGAAGTTTTATTGATTTGTTACACAGCCCTACTAAACTTGTAGGGACCGTATAGCACATTAACATGGTAGGGATTGTTCTGTATGAATGCAGGGTCAGTTAAGAGATCTGTGTCAAGGGTCTGTTGAAAGTTACAATTGTTTTTTTCTTTTTTTTCTCTTTTTATTGAGAGTTCAAGATAGAAATATTATACAGTACTACAGAGTAAAGTGCATAGTGCAAAACCTTTAGAGTATAGATACTCATACTATCTTACAATTAATAATGTTGTAAAGAACAAACATTAGAAAAAGTATTCAATTACTGAAAAGATCCATTCAAAAGTGATAAATTGCCTAGGTGCAAGAGGCGCGCAAAATACAAATAACAAAGTGCATAAGTGCTTAACATCAAATAGCATTGGTTTCGTAGTTTGACCTGATAGATAAATCTTTCCAGGGTTTAGCTATTCTGTTAAAAATACCCAACTCTCTCTCCAATTTTATACCGTCTACTAACAGTCTTTCTCTCTAGAGCCCAGGCTAATTACCTATGGAGCTCCAACTTTTCTCAAACATCCTTGATGTCCATGATCTTAATGCATATATTTTCGTTTTGCTCTCTATGTTTGAAAGGAAGGTATCATATTGCTACGCCAGTTCTGTAGAATTAAGGATCTTGCTACTAAAGCCGATATATATATACGCATTCTTTTTGTGAATTGCTTAGCGTCATATTAGGCGAGCAACCCAATACTGCAATAAATTTATTGATGGAAATAGAGAGATCTATGGTGGCTCTGAGATAGTTTTCAATTTCTTTACAGAGGTTGCCAATTTTGGGACAATCCCAAACAATATGTGACTACGTGCCACGTCCCTCTCTCGCGCAGCAAAAACACCTATCTTCAATTTGAGGATAAATATTATGCAAAAAGGATGGTGTCCTATAAATTAGCCATTTTGAATGGAATTGCATTCATTTAAAATTAGCACCTCTTATTACTGTAGCTTTAATTTGTTAATTCTATTCCAAGTTGTTTTTGGAAGCTGTAGCTCTTCTTTTTTCCACCATCTGTCTCTGATTTTTTCATATATGGGGAGAGATTTATTATTGTCAAAGATTTTCACCCATGCACTCACTGACCTTTGTACCGGGGTTTCAAAAGCTTCACTTTTTAGAGTGTAGAAGGCCAATTTCTATCTCTGGCCAAGTCTTCCAGAAGTTGTAATTAGGGAAGTCTCTTACTTGCACATATCCATTCTCTTCCCATTTTCTAATAATCTTTTCTCCCCGTGTAAATATGAGGCAGCCTTGTAGAACTATTTATTCCAGGAACGCCATAAAATGCTAAGAATTTTTTTTTATTGTTTAAAATCCATTGGAGAGTCTTATATCGTACTTTCTTATGGTACTTAACTATTCTTGTTGGGTCTACAATTTTATACTCCACTAAAATCTTGTTCATAAAAAAATGATCTACCTCCAGGGGGTCTGACTGAAAGAAAAATCTATAACTGTTGTGTGCAAAACGTGCATGGTAGTAGTTCCTTATGTTTGGAAGGGACAACCCTCCCTCTTCAATAGAATAACTTAAAGTGCTAAGTGTCAGCCTAGGTTTTTTATTAGCCCATAAAAAGGATGAGAGCATACTCTCTATCTCTTTAAAAAAAAGACATTTATAATGCGCACAGAGCAGCCGAAAATAAAAAATTAAATAGAGGCAGGATAGACATGCGTATGAGTGCCACACGACCTAGTATTAATAGGGGGAGTTGGTTCCATTGTGTGAAAAGACGTTTAACTTTTTGAATCAGTGGGATGTAGTTCAATTGAAATATATCCTCTAATTTCTCCATTACATAAATCCCCAGATATCTCTTTGGGCGAGAGTTATAAACTGATTTAAAATTTGGCAACAGCGAATGGATGGAGCAGTTGCACAGTAACATTTCAGTTTTGGCCTTATTTATGTTATAGCCTCCTATTGCCTGAAATTCCGAGAAAATCCCCAGGATTTCCTCCTGGGTGTCTTTTTTAGGATTTAGAAAAAGGACAATATCATCGGCGTAAAGTTTTATGTTGGTCATCCCTTGAAGGGGAGCAGTATGAGCCATTTTCTGTCTGATCCCTCTTGCCAGGGGATCTATAAATAACGCAAATAAAATCGGGGATAGAGGGCACCCTTGTCTAGTGCCCCTATTTATTTGACAGGTGCCCACATTCACAGAGTTAATTAGAATTTGCGCTTGTGAATCCATGTATAAGCGTTTTATTAATTGCGTCAACCTGTCTGGGAAGCCAAACTTTTCCAGAATTAAAAATAAACCATCCCATGATACCAAGTAAAACGCTTTTTCAGCATCTAAAAACCATACCTGAGCCTCTGTCCTATTTTTATTAAAATAATCTAATGCTTCTTGTAAAAATGATGTATTGGGAGATAGCTGTCTCCTAGCTACAGAACCACAATTGATTTGCATGTATAAGTGAGCTCACAATTCTATTTAGCCTGTTTGTAAGTAACTTTGTGAAGATTTTATAATCAACATTTATGGGTCTGTAAGAGTTGACATTCTCCCTGTTTTTGTCCTTCTTCAGGATAGTAACCACTATTGCTATATGTAAAGTTGTCGGGGTTCACCACCCTTAAGTAAGTGGTTAGCGAGTTTTAAAATTTGTGAGCTAAGGCAAATCTTTTGTAAAATTCAACTGGTAGACCATCTTCTCCAGTTGCTCTGCAGTTTGCCATAGAACTAATCACTAATTTGAGTTCTTCATTCATGAATTCCTCTAACAGTTCTTCTCTAAATTTCTTATTAGTTGGGGGACTGGCAGATTATGAAGAAAACCAGTGATAAAATCAGAGGGCATATCTAATTGGTAGATTCCCTTGTAGTGCTTAAGGAAAGCTGCGCCTATATCCTTGGTTCTAGTTATTCGTGACTTAGCTAGCTCATCCCAGATACTTTCAATTCTATTTTGGACCTGTTTCTCTTTTGCTTACCATGCTTAAAGCTT
Organism: Triturus cristatus; assembly: GCF_964204655.1. Lineage (NCBI taxonomy): Eukaryota > Metazoa > Chordata > Amphibia > Caudata > Salamandridae > Triturus > Triturus cristatus. Next base: position 534,766,461 of record NC_140581.1, on the reverse strand, counting down.
CCCTGTGTATTCACTCTCTTCATACACTGTCTGAAGATAAGTCCTACTTGCTACATCCCCTAGTTGATAATAGTACTCTCTCATTTGTATTTATGCCTGAAGTAGCTCTTGTTTAGTGTTCAGATTACTTTCCTTAAAGTACTCCTGGTACGCCTGGGCAAGTCTTACCTCAATCTTAAATCTTTCCTCTTTTTTTGCCCTTTGCTGCGGGATTTCTTTTGTGATGATTATGCCTCTTAGTGTAGCCTTAAATGCGTCCCAGATTACATTAGTTGGGGCTGAGTCTTTATTCATATGAAAAAAGACACTAGTCTCGTTGACTATTTCTGTGTACCAGAGCTCATTTTCCAAAATACAATTTATTAAAATACCATCTTCTAGGTGCTTTTCCCTCCCACCTTCCATCAACAATTTCCATTTTATTAGGGCATGGTCAGAAAAGGCATTTAAAATATGATCATACTTATTGACCGTAAGGTCGTATGAAGTCAAGAAGAAATCTATTCTAGAAGCTGAATCATATTTTGCCAAAAAGTATGAATAATCACGCTTTCCTGGATTTTGGAGGCGCCATCTATCTACAATGTCCAGATCATTTTTGCAACTAGACAGAGCAATGGATACCTGGGGTTTATTTTATTTTGTTTTCGGTCTTTCTTCATGGAATCAATTGAAGGATCCTGAAGAAAGTTAAAATCACCCCCACATATAATGGGTCCAGGAATACAGGATAGGGCCTGTTTGAGCTGTAAGAGTGGGAGCCGGTTATTGAAAACAATTGTGTAGATTGTGGCCAGGGTGAGATCTAACTGATTTAGTTTTCCATGGATGAACGTCCATCTTCCCCTGGATCAGTCTGCATGGTTTTTACTTGTAATTGAATGTGTCTACCCACATAATTGCCCACACCCCTCTGTGCACTTCCTGCATTAGATGATCAATAAAAGTCTGCCCAGTTCTTTAAAATGTTGCTTGCCTCTGGCGTACTCCGAAAGTGTGTCTCTTGTAAGAAAATAGCATCAGTATTATACCTTCTGAGCCAGCTTTCAATTGCATTGGACTTACTTTGTTATTAAGACCGCTGGCATTAAAAGAAAGTATTGTTAGGTTATACCTACTCATAATTATGCAATCTTACCAGCTGCTCCGATAGAAGCCCCCCGAACCACCAAAAGCTCTCGAGGCTCAAATGATTGTGTAAACATGATCTGAAATATATATCCTGATGCACAGTGAAGGCCTCTGAAATACAAAATTGCGACGGAAACCTATCAGTACCTGGGGTTTTTAAAGTGACTTGTGCTGGCATAAAACAAAGCCTTAAGTGTAGTAATACATTGTTTAATTGAGTAAGTAGCAGCTAGAGATCAGATAATGCCTACATTTGTAAATACAGTACTTAAGATAATAAAGGTGCCACGTACAAGCATACAATCATACTATTTAGAGTCTACTTCGAGTCTGTAAAAAGTGCCTCGTGGTTGATAATATACAATCATTAGGAACCTCCAGGAGCACACCCTAGAAGATGACCATCCATTGTGCAAATTTAGCATTGAGTAGATTAGATTTCGTAGCAGGTAGAGTATAAAGTACAAGATTGCATAAATACCTAAAGTGCATGATATGAACGATGTCCATGAGTGCTTAAGAGATATATAGAGTACTTAATTGCACCTTAGTACCTATACAGACCCTGAAAAGTTAAAATTTCATACAAGAACTCTCTTTTTTCTAAATGCTTCACCCCCTCCACTTCCTCCCGAGCCCCCCACCCTTGGAGGATGGAATTACCCACGGTTCCCTCCTTCCACCCCTCATTACTGGATGCCATCTTGCTGCATCCCTTCGTCCCTTCAGGTTCATCCCATGTCCACACTTAATCTAACAGAATATACATCAGTAGCGGTCCGTGGAGGGAGTTCGGTGGGGCAGTGAGGCGGGGCGGGGGATGGGCAGAGTGGGGAAATGTAAACACCGGGATATGGATGAACGGAGGTGAGTACACATTTAAATAAATAAAACTAACTTTGTTGCACGCGCTGCACCGCATTTTGCGATGCAGCGCGCGCAAAGGAATTCATTTTATTTATTTAAATGTGTACTTACCTCCGTTCATCCATATTCTGGTGTTTACATTTCCCCACTCTGCCCCTCCCCCACCCCGCCTCACTGCCCCACCGAACTCCCTCCACGGACCGCTACTGATATACATTGATTCAACTTTTTATCTATTTCCCCCTCTGCCTATTTTATAACCCAGACATAACTTCTTCTCAGGTAACACACAGTTCTTCCAGAAGAGATTGAGCTTCGTGAATGTCTGTAAAAATAAAAAAATGTCCTTTGGCCAAAACTTTTAATTTAGATTGTTGAACAATTGTTGCTTGGACTCCTTTCCCCTTGAAGGAATCGATCAACTTGATGAAATCCTTCCGCCTATGTGCTGAAGCTGCAGATATATCCCAAATTTATTTTTTTAAATGTTGAATATCTGTAGTGGAGAATGAACTTTTTTTCTATTGCTGTGCTTAATATTCTCTCCTTGATTCTATTGTCCGCAAAGTTCATTAAGATTGTACACGGGGACTTGGCATTTGGATATTTCTGTGCTGGGACTCTGTGGACTCTAGTAATTGTAAGGTCTCCTTGCAGCTCTGGAATTACTTTCCTCAGGAGTGACCAAGTCCACTCTACCATTTCAACACAGGTATTCCGACCAGGCACAGATTGGATCGTCTGTTGTAATTTTCTAAATCCTGGAGTTTTATCTCCATATAATTCTTATTTTTGTTAAGAACTTGTATGTCTTTCTGCATGACTGAAATATTATCCTCTCGGTCTGAAATACGACTTTCGGCTTCTGTTAGTCTTTTTAGAATATTAAATATACTCTCCTCCAATTTGGACACTCTTTAATGCATCTGTGCATTCTTGAGTGCCTGAGATACCTTAAGATTCCTGATCTCTAATAAAATAGTTGCTAGTATTCTTTTTTATCGAGTCATCTCCATTTATCTGACCGTCTGAGGACACTGGTTCTGGATCAGACTCAGACTCCATCTCTTCAGTGATGTCTTGACTGTCACTTACTGCACCTTACAGGGTCTGTATATCTGCTTGCTCACTTTGAATAGGAGGGGGAACAACATAATCTGATCGTAGAGAGTTTGTCTCTTTTTGCATGAGAGACTGTGGCTGAGTTGGTTGAGCTAGCTGGACTGGCTGAGCTGGCTGGGCTGGGGCTATTGTCCCCTCATAGCTGGGCTGTGTAGCATCTTTTGATTTACTCTGAAGTAACAAATGCTTATGAAAGAGAGGGCATTGCTTAGTGCTAAGCAAAGTATCTCTGTTGAAACCCTAAATCTCCCCACCTGCAGCTTGATCTGAGCAGCTCTGCTCTGATACCTGATCAGGTATATGCTCATCATCAGAAGTACTGCTCAGTCTGCTTTTCCTTTCTGGCCAATGCCGAAGCCTTCAATTCCATCCTCTGTTGGGCATTCCTCTTGCCCCTACGCACCCCTCTTGGGGCCAGAGACGATGTTGTTGTTTGCCCAGACATTTCTGAAATTTCTTTCCTCTCACCTATCTTACTCTGTTTTGTGCGCATCTCGGAATTGTTTTTTTTTTTTAGATGGAGGTGGATGGAGCAGTGGGACAGGGCAGTAGAGAAGTATATCAGGGGTTATATGCAGACTGGAATTGACACACTCTGATTATCTGAGCAACGGTTAAGGAGGAGCTCCCCCTAAGTAAGGCTGGTCGAGGCTGGTTAAGACTGAACTCCACTCTACTGAATGGCCAAATCTAATACTCCAGCTTAGTTAATGCTTGTCATTTAACACTTGGGCTCTGCTTGCGTTGTGTTTTGGTGGCCTTCAGACAGTCCTTCAGACAGTACCCAGCACGCAACTTCCTGCCTCAACCCCAGGGCCCTAGGCGCCAAAAAAACAAAAAAAAACAGGGTCCCATCCATGGCGGAGCAGTGTGAATGTACAGAATATAGAAAGCGTTTTTCCGCGCACACCGGCGTGTTCCTGCTGCTGCTGCAACCTTTATCCGCTTCCAAATTCGCATCCAATTTGCTTCCAAACTGCTTTCCTTCCCCTCACTCAGCCCAGCCCAGTCCAGAGCAGAAAAGTAAAATGAAGAAAAATGAAGTATAGCAGGACCACCTGGGTCTTACTGGTACCGGTAGCAGTAGCAGCCTCAAGCATTGATTTCAGCGGAGGGATGGCGGCAGACGTGGCCCACACATGTAGCCGCTAAGCGCTGTCCGATTCACCCCATGCCCTGCCCACTTTCTGTTGCCGAACCCGATTTTTCTACGGTAGTTCGTGGAGCTAGAAAACCGGCCTATGTTCTCTTGGTAGGAACGACGTTCTTTCCTGCCGGTGGCCCCTCGAGGTTACGACGTGGGGTGCCCTGGTGATAAACAGTGCCCCTCATGCAGAGCCCTGCCAAAGCCGAGATGCTCTGAGACATGCTGTGCCTGAAGGCTGCGGTTGTAGAGTGGTTGTAGAGCACCCATTGCGGTCGAGGAGTAAGATATAGCACTGAAATCAACGCAAAAGTTACAATCGTGATATGGACTAAGAGAGATTTCCATGTACTGTACGCTGCATATTGTATTTCTTATGAGCAGCTTTGTACTGGGATTATGGCTATCATTTAAAATGTTTCATGACTACTGCATCAAATGGCTTTTATTTCACTGTGTCTATTGCCACTTTAATTGGTTTGTGCAAAGTGTGGGCTTTCCTTTCAACAAGGCACCCTGCCTTTCTGCGGTCCTGGGCAGCGCCGCTGTGATTTACAATTAATTTGGATGGATCACGGGCAGTGCGCTAACTACCTTTTACCAATACATCATGCACTGCTGCTATCCCAGACAGTATCACCTTGCTTTGTACTTCATTGTAATTGGTTCGCAGAGAGTGCAGTGCCAACTTTTCAGCAAGACAACATGCCCTGGTGCTGACCTGAAGAGTGTAGTAAAGAAAAATAATAAGATCCCTCTGCAGAATGTGAAGAGGGGCACCCGAGTTTCCCATATTTCATGGATATTCATTGGCCTTGGACTAAATGGGGTCCCCCTTAAGGGTTGAGAGGCCCCTGAAGGGTTGGCTTCCTACACCACAAGGGCAGAGGGGCTTGTGTTACACCCCTGAGTGCAGTTCCTACCTGCAGTGTTTCCTGTTTCTCTTCATAGGCACTTTTCCAGTCCTTTGCCCACCTTTCAGAAATGCCTCCTGTCCTATGTTTGGTCCTGAGCAGTATCAGGGTATTTTAACCGGCACTGCAGTGCATGTCCATACAGAAACCTCATTGGTGGTTCCATTTAGGAGCCCCAACAAGTATGTGAACAAGGGAGCCTCAAAAGGCAGCACATTTCCTTTTTTATGGTTTGTAATTGAGTAGACAAAGTATGGTTTGATTGCCGAATCACTGGATTTTGGTACCTGCATCATTTAAACTGCTGTACTTCCCTCTTGCGGCGTAGCATTTTCAATAGACCTCCTCACAAACTCAATTGTTTCCTGGCACTTTAATCACTGGGGCTATTATTTCCCAACTCCTTAGTCCCTAAGTTTTGAGCAACACCTACATTTATAGTGGGAAGACTCAACCCAGTGACCATCCGGTGCATGTTGTTCTGTTTGTTTACAAGTTACAGTGATGGTTGAGTGGTTTCATTTCCAATGGGCTGTCATAGTCTGCAGACTTTGTTAATGATTTACATGTTGAAGTTAAAATATTATCCAATGCACAAGTAATTCAACACTGACCATTGACGTATTCCATGTTGTATATTTTTCTTTTTAGGGCTCAGACTGTCTGCTGTTAGACATTTTTTCACGTTACAATGGGCTTAGAGTCCACCCATTACTTACTATTGGTTGACTACATTGTTGCACTCATATATCTGCTTCTAATTCTCTACTATGTGGGCTTCACTTCCTCTTCTTATGTTTTTCTCTCCCCTGGAGCATGGAAGCATTGGGTGTGTTCTTCCACTGCTCCATTTTTTGGTGTTATTTTGTTTAACAACAAGAATGTGTGTGTTTTCCTGATATCTCCCTTTTGTAGGTCCCCCCTCTGTGGCTCTCACTGTTGCTTCTACCTCCAGGCTTCTTTACCCTTCCTCAGCATTGCCTCCACTTGTTGTTTCCCCTTTCCCTGCACCACATTATGTTGCTTTCCTTTTGCTTTCCACACTCTGTGCTGCTTTCCCCCACCTCTGCGTTGCCCTCCACTCATTGCTTGCCCCTCAATTATGTTGCTTCCCTCACCTGTGCTAATTTCTTTAATGCCCTTATTTATCAATCGACTTCATGTTGCAAACCAGAAAAAATGCATTCAAATAATTTTGTAGGCGTGCACACCTGCAAATTGACACAGCCCCTGCTTATGGCTTTTATTTATTGAAAGTCATGCTGCACAACACCCTGGAGACATAGAACATGGCTAGAACCAATGACAAAGCCAATAGATCCTAATTATGAGACCTATTGGTTTTGCTAATTACTATTTATATTATGCCTGTTTACAACCTATAAAGTTTCTTTGCGGAAATACATTCATAACAAGAGAGTCGTGTCTTTTCTTTATGATGGGGTATTCTGAGATCTTGAACTGAATACCTTAATTGCATACTTTATTTTGGGCTATTAGACGTGTATGCTCCTTGATAACATAAAATGTGTCTGCTGCTTTCTTTTGTCCACAGACTCTTTGTCTTTTACAATATTGCCCAGGAATAATGAAACAATCAAATACAGTAAGCACTTTTGAACTGTTGAAAAGAGCATTAATTGGAATATGAAATCTATATTGTTTTATGAGAAATAAAGGTTGGTGAATGCATTGATACCTGTTTACTATTTTAGCATATTAGATACATTTCAATCTCATAATTGATGTTTTGTAGTTTATATTTTTTGGACCATAACTAAATTGTCAATTTAATTTTTTTGTATCTTTATAGTCTTTTAAAAAAAATAAAATGTTTGTCTTTTTGAATGCTCTTTTAGTAGACTGGTGATAATGTATTACATGTTGTACAATAACATTTACAGGCAGAGTTGGTTTTATGCCATTGATTGTAAAATGGGATTACCAACCTATGTTATCTTTATAATATACATATGGGTGCACAACCTATAATATTTGAGAGGATTTAAAGATTATAAAAAATAATACTTTAAAAAAAACCTTGGCAGCTTTGCTGCCGAGCGTGTCAACAGACTTTGTGGTGCCGAGATTGTCCAGTCATCGGTGGGGCTGTAACAAAGTCATTTATCCTGATATATGCATGCTAATGCTCAGTGGAGATGCTGAAACCTTTCAACAGTACATAGTGGCATTTCAGCGCAGTGGCAACGGAAATCTGAATGTTTCAGAAACTGTCCTGCTCCATGAGATTAGTGGTTTGTGTGTGTGTAGTTAAATTGTCAATGCAAATGAGAACTTAACAGCTACTAGACTGATTTAAACTGGCAGTCAGGTTTGAGAAAGTGCTCTGCTGTCTGTCGTTAAACCCATTCAATATGAATTTTAGACTGCACATCAGGAAATCAGGGCACAGCAAAATAAAGAGCATCCTTTGAATCAATTGATAAATTGGTATCTCTTTGGTCCAGTTCTGACATTCATGTTTCATTTAACAATTAATTAAACAAAGATTCTGGAACATTCAGGGGCATCCTTTTGCCAATATTCGTACTTTAAAGAATACGGATAAGGCCTCAAGACACAAGCCTGCTTTAAAATCAATGGGTAAGAGAAAGCCTTTTTATGGTCAAAAGACCGCTAATGATAGTGTATCCCCATGCCAACCTATGCCCATGCTTACATCAATGTTGCCTTACCAAAGTTTAGTTCAGTTAACTAAAGCATTATATTTTATTCCAAGATTAGAGATGATTCATACATGGCTAAAAAGCCCACTGCTCTGCAGCAAACAGGGGTTTACAGTTCTTCATTGCTTAAGCTCAGGAAGGGATGCTCTCAATACTAAAACATATTTGAAAGATAAGGCACCTCTGGTCTTAACCATGACCTCGACGATCATTGTTTTTGATCTGTTTAAGCAGATGTATATCACCTTTGTCCAATAATTCATATATCCTGGGTATTTGGAGATTGTTGCACTGTTCTTAGGCATTTTACAGGCAGAAGTGGATCTTGGTGGCATTGGTCAACATTTAACGTTGGAGCCGATTTATTTGGCAAGCTACTAATTTGTTGGCATTCCATCTGTAAACCAAGTTAAGTCTGACAGTCTGATTTGTTTTTTGAGACCACAGCAGGTCTTGTAATTGCATTTCTGCAAATCCAAGACATCTCTGTGGGCTAGTACACAGCATTGCAGAACACACAGTATTTTGCAAAAGACTGTAATGGTGTTAAATGGAATTGGAGTATATCAAACACTGTAGATGTACAGCTTCGACAGCTCTCTATTAGGTTAGGTAAGTAATCACCAATGATTCTCCGGGTCAGGTTATCAGATAGGTAAAAAAGAGACAAATGAAATTATCAATTTATTTCAGGGAAAGCTCAATGGAAATTATACTGTAATTATGTAATTGTTAGGATTTCACTTTACCAGTTGTCACCAACAGGGTCGATCAAAAAAGTGGAAGAAGATCAGGAGCCAACTCTATGCTCTAGATAACAGATGAAACTCACCCAGAGAAAGCCTGCATTCACATAAGGAAGAAGCACAGAGCAAAAGGAGGCACAATGGTGTCTACATGAGAAACATAAGATAGGCAAAATTCCCATAGGGTAAAACTAAAACAATTGGTTGGAAGGTACCAGAGGCCAACAAGTGCAGCACAGCCAGCAGCTTTGTCTGTGGATGGATGTTGGTTGTCCACTGTGTTGGTACCGTCAGCCTGTGGGCAATGTGGGTCAGGATGCGGAGGATGTTTGTCCTTTGGAGCATATAGTGGGCAATGACTTCCTCTGGCGTTAAGTCTCTAAGGCTGGTGCAATTTCAGAAGGTCCGCTGTCTTGTTCTGCTCTGCCTCGGTGGTAGTCCGGGAGGGGGGGGGGGTCCTGGGCGTGGGGGTGGTGGCGGTGGGTGTTGTGGCCCTCGTGGGTGTCCAAGCTGCATGATTAATAGCTCCATGGCATCTGTTGGTCTTCAGATGTGGCTCTGGGCTGGGATCCCTTTATACTGCAAGTTTTCGTCCTACTTAAGACCAGAAAAAAGCAGTTCTTAAGTTCCTGCTGCTAACGTGCCTTATCGCCTGTTTTTGGACTGCATCCCCGATCTGGCTAATCATTGAGAATATCGCAAAGTGGTCTTATCATGAGTTTTTGGACGGGAACGCCGACTCTGCATATGATTAGCGTTAGTTGTCGGTTGTCAGCGCAGGCTTGTGAATAGGGCGATAAATCTATTGCCACTTTTGTGGTGGAAAAGTGCCGCTAAATCGGCAATGAGTCCTTGAGGATATGCCCCTGAGTCACTTGGAATCAGGGCTTTTGTGTCAAAATGATGTCTGGTATTCAGCAATTGATTCAACTAAGTGTTTGTGACTTTTGCCCTAACAAGACATCTAAGCGGATACAGTTAAAGGGTCAGGGAGGTACATTTTAATGGGATTACATTTGGATGTACGGTTCTGAATTTTGATTGACTTGTACATATTCTCATCAGGCCATGCCGAAAAGAGACTGTGTGCCTTAGTAGTGACTCCCAGCAGAATGTGTCTATCAGCAGAATATTATAACAAATTAAACCTTGAGGTAAGCTGGCTCTGGGGCCTCTTCGGTCAGTCCTGGCTGTCAGCCTTAAGATACTGTTATTGCATTGTCTTACAAATAAGTAATTCTTTTTGACAACTGCTCGCCTGATAACCTCTGAGGGTCTGTCTAGCAGTTTGTTTAATAACTCACTATAAATTCAAATAACTAATCATTGCCATCACGGTTGGACTGCCAAGATTGAGACCTAAAAATGATATTGCGTTTCTGGAATATAAATTATAATTTTATGTGTTAATGATTTAAACCCGCTGACTCTTCTTGTCCTTCAGCTTCATCCTTCGTTTCATGACACTTCTCACCCCTCCTGTCTATATTAGGATCGGTTTAAAAAAAAATGTGTCCAGTAAAGTGATTTTTTTTCCCGTTCACTCTCATTTTCATGATGAAGAAATGTCCCTCTGTCATATCGGCACTCGACTGATTTTATCCCCACTCCTTCGAGATATCTTTCACCAAGAATTATCAGCCGCGTGTCTGACCTTAATTCTCTGTAAGAATTTCAACGTTTCAATCTAATTTCATTCCCCCTCCTTCATCCACTTCATATGTTTTCTGATTTAAAATGATGCCCCATATTGCCATGCCATCTGAGGAAATACATAAACAAGTACAGCAAACGATGCACAAGGGGAAGAACTAGGAAACAGCACACAGCGTAAGAACAAAGAGAAGAATTCAAGCAAAATCCTCACAACCTCACGAACAGCGCACAGCAAACTTTCACCCTAGTTACAGTAAAAGAGCTGAACCCGGTTACGAAGCACCTTATGACAGAACACAAACAACAAGACAACACCGAGGTTGTGACTTCCTACACCTGCAACATACCAAGGCACTGTTAATGATACCTCCTTTTGACATTTGAACAAAGTTCCTTAGTGTTGATAAGCATGCCACTGCTACACAACAAATACAGTCACAAAACCAGGGACACATAAGCATGGTTAAGGGTTTCGCCCTCTGTCAGCATGCTGGGTGACCAAAGCACAATGATCTACTGTGTTACAGCGCCAGGGTCAACTCACTGCATCTCTTAATTCTGACATATATCTAAGAAATTGTTTTCCGTTCACAATATGACACATGCCGAATCAAATAGGCATGCATCATACAAGCAAAGCACACCAGCATTTATAACGATATAACTGTAGTGTGAAAAAAACTGTTATGCCTCTGAAACTGTTATCTGAAACTATTTACATGCTCGTCATACTCAAGCTAGCTAATGTGAAGGACGGAAAAACATAGGACTACAGCAAACTCGTCTCCCACAACAGCAAACACGTCTCTCACAAGTGCATTAAGCATTAGCACAAATACCTCAAACCGAACATTCTAACACTCACAGTGCGACACACAACTACATGCAGAAGGATATCTCCTTTTCCTTACCCTATTGTGTCACAACTTTTATTTTAATTGTCACAGCATCATGAAAACTAGCACTTTAACTCTAAGCCTATTAAGTCATGTGACACATCAGTAGTCAAACACTGCTCCAGACTTGCACAAATGAAAACATCGCACTGCCTCAGAACATGTACTTAAGTGTCATACTCAAACTGCATACCCTTTCAAAGAACATGACATAAAAAGGAAATTCTGCACACAAACTTCAAATGCGTGATGAGCAAAACCACAACATCATCCATTTGTGTTAGAAGTGGGATTCGTTGTTGGCTGAGGTATGCATCCAGATTCCAGACCAGGCAGGAACCACAACTCTAGTCAGGGTAAGCTAGATACAAAATAAAATAATCTGTGCTCATTATCTGGGAGCTTGGCACAGAGAAGTCAGGCTTATCTACAATGTCAATGTATAAAGTATTTGAGCAACACACACACCAGTAGTAAGTCAGGATACCATTGCTCATCAAAATTGTGACCTTAAAAGTGACAGGTTGTTTTTGTCCTTAAAAGTGACAGTTCATGTGCAAAAAGTTTGGGGACATAATGTATGTGTGCCAGCCCTACCAGGAGCTGAGCTGGGGTGTGGCACAGGGTTTGTGTCAGAGTGTGAGCATGTGTTGAAGGTGGTGTTAGGTTAGCAGGGCATTTAGGGTTATATAAGGAAAAAACAAATGTGTCCCTAAAGGTTTGCGCAAAAGTGTCTTCTTGTAAGAGGGAAATGTCTGGGCATGTTTTAAAACTGTGACTGCAGGGCTGTGACAGATGGTGCTTGGGCAAGCTGAGATGAAGCTGTGAATGTGCAGGCAGTCCCCAAGTCCCCCACCCCCAAGTGTGTCAGAGCGTGAGGCTCATCAAACGGTTGTCCTTAAAAGTGACAGGTTGTTTTTGTCCTTAAAAGTGACAGTTCATGCACAGAAGGTTTGGGGACATGATGTGTGTGTGACAGAAGAGGGGAAAAACCAATCCCAGGCTGTGCCCAAATTTCCCAAGGAGAATGTGAAACAGGAATAACATGACAGGCAGGAAATAGATCATACACCCACAACACACAAGCCAATCCTGCGAAGTCAAAAACTTCCAACAAAAAAGCTGCTTCTAGCTTTCCAGGCAGGGCTTGGTCATGATTACCAGATGTCAAAATGATAAAGTGACAACAGTCATGAGCAAACTAAACTTCAGGCCGGTCCCAAACTTCCCCAGGAGAATCTGAAAGCTGATAACACGTGGCAGGAAAATACACTGCAGGAAAACAGGAGGCAGGAGATAAAGCTGTCAGTCTCAGCAGCCAGGGATGTGTTGACTCAGCAAGACCTACAAACACATTTCCTGGGCCTAGCTCCTCACGACAGTGCTCAGGCTTGATCAGCAGATGTCAAATGATATCAGTGTACCAAACAAACATTGCAATTGTCTGGAAATGTTCCCTCCAAAGACCCCCAATACCTGGTTCTAAGCCCTCCCACCCACCATAAAGTGTGGGGTCTTCTAATTAGCATACCAGGACAATTATAAAAAGCATACTTTAGGTGCTAGCTAAAACAGACATTTTACAAACACATTTGGAACGCCGTGTTTGGATTGTTACTGCACAGGCCTACATCAGGAACTTAAAGGACAAAATGGAGCAGATAAACTTTTCACAGATTGATGCTGCATGCTGAGCTCTGATGGAGGTAAATAAATAAGGGGATGGCGCAGTGCTGATGTCTTAAGAATTTAAGGATTTATTTGGAAGTATTGGGGGGAATATATTTAAGGTGAACACAGTTGTAGTTTTAAAAGGTGCCTAGCGCTATGTAGGATTGTATCCTTGATGTTTTAAATAATGTTTAAAGCGTTGTGGTTTGTTGCTTAATGTGAATATTTTTAGAGGCTTAGGGGTGGAATAATGTTGTAGTTTTAAATGTTACTTAATACAAAGGGTTTGTATTTAATGTGAGCAATGAGGTTGTTTTAAATGTATGTCGTCTTGACATTTTAAATAATGTTTAAAACATTAGGGGATGTTGCCTGAGTTGAATGCTGTTAGAGGCCTTGAGGTGAAAGGCGGCTGTAATTTTAAGTATTTAAACGGCGCTAATCGCAAGGGGAACTGTATTTAAAGTGTATAAAGGATGGTTTTGAGGATGTACAGGGCTGTATAACGCATGAGGGGCTGGTATTTAATGGGGGTAATTCTAGAGGCTATAAGGGTGTAAAGGTTTGCAACTTAAGGCTTTAAAGGGTGTTTAAAACACATATGGATTGTATATGAAGTGACTAATGGTGCTGCTTTTGAAGCCGGGAGCTTAGCGCTATGTGTGCAGGTATTTAATGTGAATACGGTTGATGGCTCGTAGGTTGCAGGGGGGTGTATTTAAGGTGCATAATGCTAGAGTCCTTAGTAGGGTACATGCAGAGGTAACCATATATTTTACAACGCCTAGAAACATTTTACATGGTCTGTGTGGTACTGTAAGATTGTCAGAGTACACTAAATAATATACAGTGTTGGCAAATCAAAATAAATGAATAATACAGGCTTGTACTCACCGCCGGCTATGCTGGTGGTGAACTGTCGCAGGCTGCGTCTTCTGCTGATAGTTGTCCAGGCAGGTTATGCTTGAGGCCCAAAGCTGTCACAAGTCCAATTGAGGTCTCGGTCCATATGAGGTGAAAGGGCGTGGTGGGCCCCCAAAGAGGCCATTGTAATCCAGAGCATGTGGTGGTTTGCGAAGGGTTCAGGGGTTTGTGGTGTATGGGCATGTGTGGGGAGCTGTGTCCCCATAGGCTTTTAAAGCAAAGACCCCCAGAACACAGTGAAGTCCGGGCTGCGTTCTGAAGGTCGGAGCTGACAGAGCAGGGGAGGTGTGGGGGGATCCTGAGGCCCCAACATTGATTGTTTTAACCAAGAGACCTCTCCCAACTGTGGTCTGTGTCCAGCAAAAAATAAATAAAAAATACAGCGGGGGCCTGAGGACCAAGGTTTACCCTGTAGCACCCAGATGGGGCTCTGGGGATGTTTGCATGTAGGGTCAGGCATGGGGTCCGCTGCCATCACATTGAATTTAATTAAACCCCCAGAGGCAGGGGCGTCCTGTGTGGTGCTTTGGGGTCAATGTGTCAGGTTTTAGTATGGGCCCACGGCCCAAAGTTAACCCTGTAGCCCCACAGAGCCCTCTGAGGTGTGGATGGGACTCTGGGGCCGTGTGGCAGGGTCCGGTGTGGGCCTACGGGCCAAACATGCGGCGTTAGCCCCCAGAGCCCTCTGTGATCTGGGAAGGCTCTGGGGCGAAGTGCGATATGGGGGCTAGAGGCCCCCAAAACAATAAATAAGCCCCCGAGCCCGCTTACCTCGGGTGCTGTTCAGGCGGATGTGGCAGGATTTAGTGTGGGCCTGCGGCCCAAAGCTCATCCTGTAGCCCCAAGAGGCCTCTGAGGTACGAATGGGGCTCTGGGGCAGTGTGGCAGGGTCCGGTGTGGGCCTATGGGCCAAACATGTGGCGTTAGCCCCCAGAGCCCGCTGCGATCTGGGAGGGATCTGGGGCGAAGTGCAATATGGGGCTAGAGGCCCCGGAAACAATAAATAAGCCCGAGCCCGCTTACCTCGGGTGCTGTTCGGGGGGATGTTGATGAATACAGGCCCCAGCTAGGCCCGCAGAATACTAGGGTTCGCTCTTCTGTAACGTAAACTAGAAGGAAGTTGGCACGGACACTGCAAATACAAAGACAAAGTTTATTAACCCTTAAGGGTGGTCCTACAACCCATGCAACACTCTTCAGTATTGCATAGAGTAGCACAAAGAACTTGCGTACACGGTCCCCTTTTATACACAACAGAGGGGCTCATAAGTGGGTGGATACAGCATGAGGCGAAGAGCATTACCTTTTATGGACATTTTCGATACAGAACCAATATGTGGGCGGAGTTCACACATTCCTAAGCCCGCGAAAACATGGTCAAGCAAGGACTAACTGATAACAGATGTGGTCAAGTCTGGGCATGCGCCAGACGGACAAAGGGACTATTTATAGACGGTTACTAGGCAGATTACAAGAGCAACTAACAAGAAGATAGGACTCTTCTCGTGCTGAGCACGTGGAGACATGACAGTACAAAATGGAGTCCGGACATTAGGCAACATAAGACGAAAGACACGTTTTAACAGGAGAGAATTCATGTCTTTAGTGAATGCTTAATCATATCGCCATTTTAGTTTTCAACAGACGACCCTTTCAGCATTTACTGAAGACATTCGGCTTATTAGGATAATAATCATATATGTCAATTTTCATCATCTCTTCCACCTCTTTGGTTAAATGTTTCTGATAAGTAACATTGGCAATAGCTTTCTTATCAGGAATACAAAATGACACACATAAAGAACAGAGCAAAGGACCACACTGGACACAGATGCAGCAGGAAAACAGAATTGCCACAATAATGCAGAGACCAGTTAAAACCTTCCACCCCCATGTAGTGATCAATGCCCAAAACCATCCATAAAAGGTCCAAGTGCCATTTTCTGTATGAATCTCTGCTGCGATTTTATGCAATTTATTAATAGCATTATAAACTGATGGCGTATGGTCAGGAATAAACACACAACAACTACTTCCGATAATTTTACATGCTCCACCTCTGTCAGCTAACATAACATCTAATACCATACGATTCTGCAATGCAACAATTCTAGTGATTTGCAATTCTTCCGTAAGATTCCCAAGAGCAGCAGCGGTTTGATTCGTCACAGCCTCTACAACTCTCGTTAACCTTCGAACCTTCCTACTATTTAGGGCAGCTCCAACAAAGAAAAACAATCCTAAGTTAAAATCAATATACTGCTGTAAGCTAGTATCAGTTTGATCAACATCATCAATAGATAGAGTACGTTTATATCTATTTACAGTTACATTGTTCAACAATTTCAAATCTTTATGATAAGATGCAGGTGCCAAAAATACAGGAGATAATAAGAACGCTACATAACATACTCCGGACCAGCCGGCTGGCAAACGATAATAACCCTTATTCCCACATACAAAGTATGTGTTATGGGAGGCTAAGAAAGTACTATTATTTAGACCATCTATATTCAAAACAATAATACAGTCACTAACACCAACTGGAATATAACCCACACTCTGGACACATAGGTCCGCTTGAGCTTGTGCCACTTGAATCACAAATTTTTCTTTCCCTACTGTGTCTCTAGTGTTCGTGAAAATGTAGGGGATCGATTCATTGTCTGGTCGATATTCTTCCCATTCCCATATTGTCCCATTCGCTTGTGGATAGCCTTCTTTATCCTGATGACATTCCTTATTAAGTCTGAAAAGTAGTCGTCCCACTGTAGGTTTCCGTGTGGCAAAAAGCAAAGTGTACCATGCTCTACAAGAGCCATTATGAGAAAAAGGAAGAGGTATAAATGGCGTTCCTCCTTTCTTCTGATGAGCTGGCATCATACCACATATCCAACAGTTCGTAGCATTTGTAGCAACATGGGTATGATGCAACATCTGAATGAAAGTGTTATTCAAATAAGACTGACGATGCTTCAATTCTTGATACGGGAGGGTATAAAAGTAGTGCTCCTCAGGCACTGGAGTGGTCAAGACAAGCAACTCACGAGCAGGAGTCACGTCTTCAACAAACCATGTGGTTATACCAACAATAGCTACACTGATGATAAAACTCGTCGCACAAACAATCTTCTTCTTTTCCATCTTGTAGTAAAAAGTCAATATCTTCCTGAAACTAAAAGGTTGTCAGAACTCTTTCCCTTAGGCAGCCGTTGATTTCTTCACCAGCGGGCCAAGACGGGTGTCACTACACTAATGCAGGGCTGATCCCCCCCCTTGCCACATTGGCTCTCCGTTTCACTAACCTAAGGGCCGTTCTGACAACGTCTGTGGATACACAAAGAAAATCACTTCCTCGGTCTGAGATGATATCTTCCTTCTCCAGGAATCGACTGGTCCGGGAAGAGCTCCTCAGTATCGTTCGGTTCCACAGCACGGCCTTTCTCTGCAGTCAGGATTTCTCGATGGTCGGTCAACACAGCAGGCTCCACCAATCCAGGCGGCACTTTGCGACAGTGCAAAGAGTGGATCCAGTTCTTCCGATTGGAAACTCGCACGTCTGTCCTCGTTGCAAGCAGGACCTGCTCAGGACCAACCCATCTCGGCTCCAGACTGTTTGTCCTTTCGAATACCCTGATCATAACCTGATCACCAGATCGGAGATTATGACCTTCACCTGTGGACCGATCAGGGAGCGCTTCTCAAACCTGTTGATGAATAGAAACCAAATTATCCGTTAACTGTGCCAGATAATCATTCATCATTACACAAGGTACATCATACACTGACCTCGGTTTTGGTGGACCCCAAATATTCATTGGGCGTCCGAATACAATCTCGTAGGGTGTGAGACCGGTCCGAGAATGCGGTATCGATCTAATTGACAATAATGCCAGCGGTAAAGCGTCTGGCCAAGTCAAAGAAGTCGAAGCTTGAATCTTCGCGATCTTAAGCTTCAGAGTACCATTATATTTCTCGACCAATCCCGCAGACTGAGGGTGAAACACTGCATGAAATTTTTGGGTAATTCCCAGGCCTTTCAGGACATACTTAATAACGTCTGCTATAAAATGAGGTCCATTATCACTCCACAACAATCTGCAAACACCATATCGAGGGAAGAACTCCTTCAATAACATCTTGGCTGTAGTCATTGCAGTATTGTCTTTCGTAGGGTATGCCTCAACCCATTTGCTGAAGGCACAAACCACTACTAGAACATACTTCAGATTGTTACAGCGCTCAAGCTGAATGTAATCCATCTGCAAAACCTCAAAGGGTGCAGTAGGTGTCGCAAATCCTCCTGCTGGAGTTCGTGTACCCTTTCCCGGGTTATACCTCAGGCAAATCATGCAGGTCTGCACTACCCTCTTTGCCGTACTAGCGATCTCCGGATGCTCCCAAACTCGTGTGAGTAATTTAACAATTGCGGAAGCTCCAACATGCGCTAGTCCATGTGCCATCTGAACCATAGGTTGTACGAAGGCAGTGGGTAACTTCCACTTATCCATCTGCTTACTTCTCCAACACCCTTCATCATCTAATTCTCCATCATTGGACCATTGCTCCCGTTCCTTATCGGAAGCGGTCCTCTGTATCTCCAGCACTTCTCTCCTAGCATCGTGCCATCTTTCTGCCTGTGACTTCACAACATACATTGCAGTAGCACCAGGCTGCATCGCAGTCTCTCGTGCCACCCGGTCTGCTAAAGCATTCCCTTCTCCAACTTTATCAACCACTTTCTTATGGGCACTACATTTAACTATAGCAATCTTCTTTGGATATGGTAATGCAGTCAAAAGGTTGTGAACTAACTCCCCGTACATTATCTGTGTTCCATGTGACGTTAGAAACCCTCTCTCCTTCCAGAGTAGGCCGAAATCGTGCGCTACTCCGAAGGCATAGCGGCTATCTGTATAAACATCCACACACAATCCTGCACTGAGCTCACATGCTCGTGTTAATGCTATCAGTTCCGCTGCTTGAGCTGATTTCTGCGGTATGCGTGCTGTCTCCACTATTGTTTGTAATGTGGTAATTGCATACGCTGCTGAAGTCGTACCATCTGATAGCTTCAGGCATGATCCGTCCACCCACAGTTCTCCATCTACATCTGTAAAGGGCATATCCTGGAGATCAATACGACCCTTTGTCTGTTCCTCAGTCACAAGAATACAGTCATGTGCTTTTCGTGCTTCAGACTAAGTTTCCGGGAACGGCAACAATGTGGCTGGATTTAACGTTGCACATCTCTTTAACGTAATATGAGGAGCCAAAAGCGTCAACTCATATCCCGTTGCTGCGTCTTTGTCTGATTAAGCAGGGCATCAACAGCATGGGGAACTAATACCAACAGCTTATGAGATAACACAATTCCCTCGCTTTGGCGTATTGACACAGCTGTCGCCGCAACCGAGAGAAAACAACCAGGCAATGCTCGGGCAACAGGATCGAGTACAGCCGAAAAATATGCACAAGGGCGCTGCTTATCGCCGTGCATCTGCACTAAAACTGATAATGCACATCCATCTTTCTCATGCACATACAGTGAAAAGGGCTTCGTATAATCAGGGGTACCTAACACTGGTGCTGAACAAAGGGCTTGTCGTAATTGCTGAAAAGCAATTTCACACTCATTTGACCAGGGAAGAGGGATCGGTGTGTCTTTTGTCAAAAGTGCTAACAAGGGCTTAGCTATATGTGAAAATCCCAATATCCATTGCCTACAGAAAGAAGCAAGACCCAAAAATGCACGCACGTCCTTCTGTGTGAAAGGTACTGGCGTGTCCAAAATTGCTTGAATACGATCTGGTGTGAGTGCACACCCCTCCTTAGACAAAAGGTGACCCAAATAAGTCACCTTTGGTCTACAGAATTGCAATTTCTTCTTCGACACTTTGTGATTGTGAGATGCCAAAAAGGAAAGCAAGGATAACGTACACTTTTCACACAACTCAGGAGTGTCGGCCGCCAACAAGATGTCATCGACATATTGTATAAGGGCGACACCCTCGGGCAGAACAAAGGAATCCAATTGCCTTTTCAATGCTTGACTGTAAATGCTAGGGCTTTCTGTATAGCCCTGAGGGACTCTACAAAATCTATAAGACCTATTATTCAGAGTAAAACCGAAAAGGTATCGGCTATCAGGGTGAATAGGGATCGAAAAGAAGGCATTTTTCAAATCAATAACTGAAAACGTGGTCGCCGTTGGCGGGACCAGAGTAAGTAACGTCGTGATATCAGAAACCACTGGATACTGAGGTATCACTATCTTATTCACTTCCCTTAAGTCAATGATAAAACGATAAACTCTGGTATCAGTATCTTTCTTCAATATGGGTAAAATAGGACTGTTGCAGACATTATAGGGAACTTCTTCCACTACTCCCACCTTAATCAAATCCTGCACAATCTGTATGAGTGCCTCCTCCCCCTCCTGGGAAATACGATACTGAGGGAGGCGCGGTAACACCGCACCCTCCTGGACACTAATGTGGACAGGCGGAATCACCATCTGTCCCACATCAGTATCCGAAGTAGCCCACAAAGTACGAGGGAGGGAAGCTAAGACAGTATCCTCTGCAACCACACACATCCGTTCTGTCATGGGGTGATTATCATTTAAGATCACACGTACTCCAGTAGGGGAGCAGCGGATCGTTGCTCTGAAGTACTTGAGCATATCAAGACCCATAATGTTGTCGGGCGTGTTCGGGGCAAGCAGAAACGGACAGGACACAGAAAGGTTGTCAACATGGAATGCAAGGGGTCGGGAAAGAGGGCTGCGAGAGAGTGTACCATCAAACCCTACCGATGTAACCATTAAGCCAGATGGGGGAGCCCTCGGAACCAATTGTTTGGACAGCGCACTGCGAGTAGCTCCTGTATCAACTAGGAACCGATCAGTAGAACCCAAAACATTTGCTGAAACATAAGGACCCTGCTGATCAACCGGCACTTCAACTGATTCAAACCCCCATCCAACGCAATCCTACGCATGCTGTGAGTCATGATACCCAGAACGGTCGTTCCCAGACATTTGATACTGGTGTTGCCTATCAAACACATTAGGCCTATCCCGTTGCTGTACGCTAGGCTCAAATCGAGTACGATCATTAGAGTTCCCTCTATGATTCGAAAAGCCCCCTCTACCTTTCGGTGGTCCCTGACCACGTCCCTGACGAGATGCATACAACACCGGGCAATCTCTGGCCCAATGACCCGACTGTTTACAATACGCACATTGATTTCTATTTACATCTGACCGACCCGAAGGGGGACCATAGAATCCTCCCCTACCTCTTTCTACACCCCGACGAGGCGGACCATATACTTGTGCTAACATCACCTTAGTTTTCAAATCTTTCGATTTCTTCTCCTCATTCCCCTTCGCTTCTTGTTCCTGACGCTCATAATACTGAGCCATAGTCAGGAGGGATGCCGGAGACGAGGTGGACCAAGAACTTTCACTCGCTTTTAAACGAGCTGCTATTCCCGGTAATAAATTCGCCACATATTTATCCACAAAAAGATGTCAGCCCGTATCATCCGTAAGCGACTGACCACTGAAATCATGAAATGTCTCCTCAAAGCGTGTAAAGAAATCTGAAACTGATTCATCAACCTTCTGTTTACACGAGGCTAACATATTCCAATCAATCTTTTTAGGGGGAATAATCGTTTTCAACTTGGTCAAGATAGCAGCGGGGAGATCTAAAATATTCTGGGGTGGTTTTTGCGCGGGTTTTCTCTCCCTATCCTCATCCTCAATCTCAGACTATTTGGCCTTAAAAACGGCTAGATCATCCACCTTCCGCACAGATCGCCACATATCCGGTGGTAAAATAAGCCCAAAGAACAAATCTATATCTGCTAAAGTCATAGTACAAGAATTCAAGGCCCCCTCGACTTCTTCGTAAAAGGCCGCTGGATTCTTG
Source organism: Triturus cristatus (assembly GCF_964204655.1). NCBI lineage: Eukaryota > Metazoa > Chordata > Amphibia > Caudata > Salamandridae > Triturus > Triturus cristatus. The sequence continues at coordinate 534,744,763 of NC_140581.1, read as the reverse complement.
CGGGGGTCAGGCAATGCATTCTTTAATGCCATAACATCAGCTCTATGCCAGGGAGTATAAACCCAATTATACACAAAATAACCCTTAGCATCGGGGGAAGACATATCCGAGCTAGTTCCTGCTCCTTTAGGAGGAACATACAAAGGTGCTGCCTCTCGCATTGGTTTAGCATGCACTAGTTCGCTCTTATCTGAGTAGGAGGTAGATGATTGGTCGCCGCCGATACGTGAATCCGATTGCTCCTCCTCCCCTGTCTTTAGGCGCGCTCTCTCTTTAAGTTCACTCGCCGCGTCCCGCAATGCAAACAGCCGCCGGACCGCTTCAGGTGCCTTAGAGGGAGAAAAAACACCGTTACGTAATGCTTTAGCATCTAATACTACATCATCAGGCTCAAAAACTTCTGAATATTTCCGAAATGCAGTAATCACTTCATCAGAAAAGGTTTCAAGAAAATACAACTTCTCTCTATCCCGCCACTTTTCCAAAGAGTCCAACAATTCAGCAAGGGATAACTTGCCCTTAAGTGCACGAAGAGAAATTTTCCGAAGCTCACCCATACGCTCAACTGATAACATGGACCGCGTGTCTACCTTATCCGAAACCGATCCAGAATCCCGTGATATCGGGGCAGACGCGCCAACATAAGGGGGCGGAGAGCGATCTAATAAATAAAAATCATCGTCAAGATTAGTAAGGACAAGATAAAGTGGCTGGCGGACAGCATATTGACCCGAGACTTGCAACCTACGTTCTTTCTTTTGTTTCTCCGCCAGTTCTCTTTCCTCCTGACGCTTCGCTTCCTGCGCTCTCACATGATAATTTTTCCGGTGCTCTTTATCCAACAGCGCTTTCTCACGTTTCTCTCGCTCACGCACTTCCTTCACCCATAACCGTACACATTCAAACATGTCTTGCCGAGCACGCCGTTTACACATACACTGTTCCACATACTCAATCTTGCGCATATCAAACGAGCCATACAAAGGCCATCGTAACTCAGGATCCTTTTTGGTGCATTTCCTCCACACTGTGCTGTACATTATAGAGGAAAGACCATACTTCACATACATATCCCTATTAGGAGTCCCCTCTGGGGGGGGCTGGAGCAGATTCCTCGAGGTTTAACCGGTTTCCAAAACAGCAGCACCACTTACGGAGTGCGCTAAAAGCAGGCATGCTAAAAAATAATGCAAAATATGCAGTATTATCAAAAAAATGGCACTTAAACTTTGCGCCGTTCAGATTTACACAGCTCCGGAGAAATATCTCCACATTACCTGCCTATATGTGTTGCAACGCATATATTCTCACAATAATCAATACAAAATATGACCGGTCATCACAAATCAAACTCAAATGGCCAACCCAGGCTTCAAAACTCGGAGCAAGTACCGTAGAACGGTTCTTACCAATCAAGAGTGTCCAGGTTCCAACTGCCAAGTTCCAAAATTCGCCCAAACGGCTGTCGCGGCAAACCAACAGAAGAGGTCTCAGTCGAGGACCGGCGCCACCCAGAAGGTCAGTTCGGAAGGGAAGGAAAAAAACCTTGGGATGCCAGGACTAAAAAACGCCACTGGCAGTGATCACATCCCCGGCCAAATTCCTCACCTTCGTCACGACCAGTCCTTCGAGCATCCGAGTCGCCGATGAGCCCCACGTGACGGGCGCCAATTGATGAATACAGGCCCCAGCTAGGCCCGCAGAATACTAGGGTTCGCTCTTCTGTAACGTAAACTAGAAGGAAGTTGGCACGGAAACTGCAAATACAAAGACAAAGTTTATTAACCCTTAAGGGTGGTCCTACAACCCATGCAACACTCTTCAGTATTGCATAGAGTAGCACAAAGAACTTGCGTACACGGTCCCCTTTTATACACAACAGAGGGGCTCATAAGTGGGTGGATACAGCATGAGGCGAAGAGCATTACCTTTTATGGACATTTTCGATACAGAACCAATATGTGGGCGGAGTTAACACATTCCTAAGCCCGCGAAAACATGGTCAAGCAAGGACTAACTGATAACAGATGTGGTCAAGTCTGGGCATGCGCCAGACGGACAAAGGGACTATTTATAGACTGTTACTAGGCAGATTACAAGAGCAACTAACAAGAAGATAGGACTCTTCTCGTGCTGAGCACGTGGAGACATGACAGTACAAAATGGAGTCCGGACATTAGGCAACATAAGACGAAAGACACGTTTTAACAGGAGAGAATTCATGTCTTTAGTGAATGCTTAATCATATCGCCATTTTAGTTTTCAACAATGTGGCAGGATTTAGTGTGGGCCTGTGGCCCAAAACTCACCCTGTATCCCCAAGAGGCTTCTGAGGTACGAATGGGGCTCTGGGGCAGTGTGGCAGGGTCCGGTGTGGGCCTATGGGCCAAACATGTGGCGTTAGCCCCCAGAGCCCTCTGCGATCTGGGAGGGCTCTGATGCGAAGTGCAATATGGTTCTAGAGGCCCCTGAAACAATAAATAAGCCCCGAGCCCGCTTACCTTGAGCACTGCTCGGTGGGATGGTGGCCGGGTCCATAGTGCTGTGGTAGCCCCCAGAGCCCTCGAGATCCGGGAGGGCTCAGGGGGCGAGTTGCGGCAGTGTTGTGGGGCTCGAGGCCCAGTTATTTATAAAAAATAAAGGCCCCAGAGCGAGCGGTTCAATGCGTGGCTCTGGGACTTGAGCGGTTATGTGGCAGGGTCCGGTGTACTGGGGCTCGAGATCCCCACGTAATTGCTAATGCCCCTAGAGCTCGCTTACCGAAGGCGCTGCTCTGGGGGGCTGTGGGTGATGGCTGAGGTCACCACGTGGGGCTGATGGAGGCGGCATGGCCGCCGCGAGGTTCCCTCCATGGCGGCGAAGTAAGAACATCCCCCTTCTGTGATGTCATCAATGGGGACTCCCCTGACATCACGGCAGGGTCGTGCCCTTCCAGCATCCACGTTAAGGGGGGGGAGTTCCCAGCAGGGATTCCTCCATGGTTGTTGTGGGGGGCCAGCCCTGAAAATAATGAATAATATAAAAAATGTATTTACTGCCGAAGGGACCGGATTAGCAGCGTCCCTGCGACTTTAATTTACAAAACAAAAAAACAATTCCACAGGGTGCATATTTATATAGCGCAAACACAACCCGAAGGAATTGGAGCGCTTTTAGGAGCCCCTGTTACCCTACACAAGCACACATTCATTTTAGGTGTGTAGGGTTAGATTAAGTGATTTTGCCCTGAAACACAGGTTGTTGAGCAGGTGTAGAGGCTCATTAACAGAGCCCTAGGCTCTCAAATTATAATAGGGGGCCAACGTACAGGCCTATTTGAACACTTTAGAGCTCCTAGCCCTACAGCTATAAAACATATGTGGCCTGCCATGGGCTCCGGACTGGTTATTTATTTAAAAAACAGAGGCTGCCAAGATCACTGTTACCCCTGCTTCCGGGGAAAAATACTATAAATAAATAAATGTCCAGATAACTCCTGTAATTAATGCTCTTTCTGGAGAGGGATATGTGATTTTGTCTAGCGGTTGCTTTGAGGGTGCATCAAATACCCCAGATGTTTAATATGTATGCTGTAAAGAATGTGTACCCTGTAGATCATGATGCGCATTAACGTGTTTGGGGGTCAGATTGCGACTGTTTTTTCCTAGGAGATATCCTATTGTTACTTGCAATTTATAAATTAATATCCTAACCTGGCGCTGTGGTTATTAAATGTTTGCAAAGAACAGCTTGAGACCTGCATACTATTGATATGTGCATAGTTCAATACTGTACAGGTGGTGCGTCATGTGGGTAGGAATCAGTGGTTCTTATTAAAAAGTAATCGGCATGTGCTTTCCCAAACTTTAACTAGGGTGTTTAGCAGGGGTCTGACAGGCTGTGTCTTCAGTTTGGGGTCTATGGACTATGTAACATTAACTATCACCGATGAAGAAATGCGTGCCCTGCAGTCAGGTATATGTATTTAGAGTTGTATAGTTCTGGGTAGTTTTTGCACAATGGTGTCTCAGAACCCTGTTTTTCTAATGGTATTCTCATGTATGTATGATTTTATAGGTTATGAAGCCGAACTCCAAATAGATCTTGATGATTTAGAATGGTACATGGAGGCTCCAGGCGTGTCATTGAGTGTGCCGGATAACACAGTTCTTAAAGGTAAATTAAAAAAAATGGCTGTGTTCTCTAAACTGTCTAAGACTTGGGAGGGGTTGGTCCCAAAAACCCTAGCTGTGAACTGTAGGAGCGCTCCTCAGAAGAGACTGCTGAGGCCTGGTTTATACTGCAAATGTGATTAGTTTTTTCTTTACAGGACCCTCGGAGTCATGCACGGTTGGCGGGGATGTGCAAGAGGCAGCAGATTCGCGAACAAAAGAAAGGCCGCTAAAAAGGAAAGCTTCAGCATCTAGAAAGGGCTTGGTGACAAAGAAAGGAGCGGGGAAAAGACCTCTAACTGGTGTGTTTTTCACAACTCTCTAGGTTGTATTCTCTCAAGCAGAAAGGACCGCCGATACGTACTACCGGGTCTATAAAGGGTCCATGTAGAAATTATGGCGGGGGTGGGGTGTCTGTGGTTCCTTATTTTTTCAATATATATACTTTCATGTTTACATTCTAGGAGTGGCACATAATCTCTCTGGAGAATATTTGTGTAAGGCTAAGAGGTCTGCGACACCGTTAAGCGATATCACAAAGACAGTCCAGAACCCTGGGCCTGCGGCAAAATGTGTGAGTAGGCGTGCACGCCAAGACATGCTTTGTTCATACTATACACACATCCAGCAGATAACAGGCACAACCATGAAATACCGAATCAAGCCAACCTCCAACATGGTGAATCCTCTCAAGATCTCAAAAGGGAATCGCATATCGAGCAAACCTGCCCTTAAGAAGAAACAGCAGCCCCTTTAGACCTCAAGAAGAAGAAGGATGTCCCTGAGTCCCAAACAATGCCTTTAGACCTCAAGAAGAAACAGGGGGTCCCTGACGGATTAACACATAGCCACCTTGCATTGTAACATTCTACTGGTTGGTTCTAAATACATGCTATCATGTAAATAAGACCTTATTTAAAATAGTCTTCGGAGTGCCAAAGACCCTATTCCTCTAGTTTTTTTTATACAGATTACACATACTCCTTTCTACGAGTCTTTCTATCATATTTCTATCAAAAGCCGTGCACATTCCCTGCATACATGGAAGTTTTAAGCTCGGGTCAGGGGCGTATCGGATCTCATTGAGAGACGCGTACATGATCCTCTCCAACTCATGGAGGACAAATTTCTTTTCAAGGTACAACCCGCACACCACCCTTAACAGTTTATACAACTTGTACGGGTCTAACAAACTACAAATATGGTGTATAGTTCTCGTTCAGTATGATTCGCACAAGCATTTGTGTGCCACCTGTTGAGGATCCTTCATTTGATGTCCGTGGCAAAGGTTGTAATAGTCATACTTGACACAGGTTAGTACCACCACCGCAGCGAAACCTTTAACACACTGCATGGATTTGTAGGACACTCCTGGATCATCCTCTTCGCACGCGCCATTTTTACAGCCACATACACATTTGTCGGACCCATCACTGTTTTGGCATGTGGAACTTTCTGCCTGTTTTGAACATCACAGACAATTGAAAATTAGGTTGCTCGATTTTGCAGGCTGCCGCTCTGGCGCAGGTCTTTTTGGGGTTGCTCTCTAGGGTTCAAAAGAAGAAATATTGACAGTCCATTAGTTGAAGAAATAAAATACATCATTATGTAGCTAACAGCTCATAACATTTTTACTAACCTCCGCTTTTTCACCACCTTCTGCTGCGGCTCTGGAATCTTGAGAGTCGCTAATGTCCTGCGATGTCCCATCATCTTCGACGCTTGTACCCGGCTGTTGCACTACTACCTTCTCAGGAGCCGTTTCCTCCTGAAAGCCCAGGTCTTCATAGACGGGGGTGTTAGGTGGACTTATCGATTCTTCATCTTCCTCCATGTCCACGAAACTGAGGCTTGCATACACGCTGCCACTACACGAGCCCTCACTCTCACTGCTGTCCAGTGTCCACCTTAATCGGGGACATCCGGCGTACTCAATCCTTGAGACTGAGTGCTTCCATATGCCGACAAAGGTCATCGCTAAAACCAGTAACGTCACAGCCCATATCCTTAGGTGTTTCTTGTCGAGCATTCTCGTCCATTACCAGGGGTGTTAAGCTGCAGTAATATCTATCGATAGTGGGCTGGTCGCCACCCAACAAGGGCCTTTTCATGAGCGGGTTGTATCTCTTCATCTTGCTATGGGCAACTTTTCATATTCAGACGCCTGCTTGCCATACAAGGCACTTAAGGAGGCCTTATATGTATCCTAAGCAACCCCTAAAAGGGGTGTGCACCTCTACACCACAACATGGCCAGCCTCTGTCATAGGTTTCTGGTTCGCTGCTGTCTCCAAAAACAGCTCTGCCCCTGTGGCAGGCTGCCCCTTGGGTCAAATGCTCACCTACATCAATCACGAGGGTTTGGGACCTGTCACTTTTAGTTCACTTTGTAGGGCGTGGCACCTGTCACTTTTAGTTCACTTTGTAGAGCGTGTACCTGTCACTTTTAGTGCAAAGGGGTGTGGTACCTGTCACTTTTAAGGACACGAGTTTGATGAGCAATGGTATCCTGACTTACTACTCACACAGTAACACATTTAATACAACAAAAAAAGAATCAACACAGATAATATTTTGATGAATAAAATGACCAAAATGATAAAAATCCAATAAGTAGAACCAGTGTTACGAATTTTTAAAGAATAAACCAAAAACAGTGCATAGAAGTCTACAGCACTAAAAGGTTACTTTAGGTTGCGCTATACAGGGATAAATCTAAAGTTCTGGCTGACCGCAATGGAGCTAGGGACAGATAAAGTCTCGAACAGGCTCTACTGAAGTTTTACCTTCTCAAGCAGAGCCAAGAGCCCTGTTATCATGCGATGATCGTGCGGGCGTGAAGTCTTGGCTGGGTGTTGCGGTTTGCAGATAGAGCCTTGTGGTCACACGAGGCAATGCTTGTTGTACAATGAGACAATGTTGCAGTGGCTTGCACTGATCCTCTGACCAAGCGGTGCAGTCCAGTATGAACAAGCCCATTCGCTAAGATCCCAAAAACTTTCTTTTAGGGGCCCAGGAGCTGTAGGTGATAAAAGCAGGTTCGGAACCCACTTCTGATGCCCAGAGCTTGGAGGGGGCACCTCAGGTAAGGGTAGGATCACAGAAGGCAGAGTCCCGCAGCACCACTAGAATTGTAGGAAGTATTTTGTGCCCCAGAGACTTCAGAAAACAGGAGGCAAGCCAGCAAGCCCTTGGAGATCACTTGGAGTGAAGGCCGAGTCCAGCTCTCCTTCTAGCAGAGTCAGGGAGCAGCAGGCAGCAGGCAACAAGCAGGAAAGCAGTCCTTCCAGAAAAGTAGTCCAGTTGAGTCCTTTATGAAGCATAGCAGTCCTTCTGACAAATGTTCAGTTCAATATCCAGAAGTGTCTGAATGCAGGGGATCAGAGACCCAGTACTTATTTCCCAAAATGGACTTTGATGTTGTAGGGGGTGACTTCAAAGGAACTCTCTGAAGTGCACAAGGATCCCTTTCAACCCAGTCCTGTCTGCCAGGTTAACCCTGGGTGGTAAAGCAGTGCTTTGTGTGAGGACAGGACCAAGCCTATTCAGCTGTCAGTGTGAGCCCCCCTCGCCTTTCCTGCCCAGGAAGGCTATTAGAATGCAGATGAATGCAGATGAGTCCACTGTCACATCCAGCCCTTCCTGTGTTTGTGGTTATCTAAAGGGAATTTACAAAACGTAGCTGTCACCCAGCCCAGACGTGTATTGGAGGCAGTCTGTCAGGCACAAAGAGCAGTAAGTACATAAAAATGTCCGCTTTCTAAAGTAGCATTTCTTAACCAGTAATGTTAAATCAAACTTCACCAGTAAGGAGGATTTATCATTCCTGTTCCAAACATATCAAACATTGAAAAGCTACTCCTCTCGGATCAGGAACTACAGCTTAAAAGCATATTAAGGAATTTCCAGTGCTGGCCTCTGAGAGTGGTAGGTCTTGCAGTAGAGAAAAGCCAGGACATGCAAAAGATAAAGGTGCAAGTCCTGCCTTTTACTTACGTACCACTCTGCCCTCAGGGTTGGTTAGAGCCTACCTTAGGTGTGGCCTATATGTAACAGAAGGGGTGTTTAAGGCTTGGCATGTAGTTTTAAAGGCCAAGTCCAAGTGGCAGTAACCTGCAGACACAGGCACTGCAGTCGCAGGCCTGAGGCAGGTTTGAAAGGCTACTTCTGTGGGTGGCACAATGAGTGCTGCTGTTCAACTAGTAGCATTTTAAGTGCAGGACCTGGGTATATGGTATGCTACTTTACAAAGGAATTACTAGTTCAACAAATATGGCAGTATACACTCATGTATTCATATTTAGGGGAGAAGAACATGCACGTTAGCACTGGTTTGCTGGGGAAAAGTGCTCAAGGTCCTAGGGCCAACAAAAAGAATCAGCAAAACTGGGAGGCAAAAGGCAAAACATTGAGGGGGCAGACAACCCTAAGGTCGAACACATGCCCCGAGCTGAAAGTGGTAGATATACCCATCCTCTAGGGAATTCTAATTATTAAGGCCTGCAAAACCTCTACAGACTGTCAGCATTGAGATGGTCTGCTCCTGGTCTGTGTTCCACCCTGTTTTGGATTCTCACCCATAATTTGCATGAGCCACCTGAGAGACCTGTCTGAATCACAAAGTGAGTGGCAAACAAGTATCACCTTAATTTCTTCAGAGCCCAGACCACAGTAAAAGGTTCTCCCTTAATAGTATTCCACTTCTGTTCCCTGGCGAGTAACCTTCTGGCGATGAAGGCTACAGGTTTGTCTAGGCCTTTCTCATTAAGTAGGGATAGTATTGTCCCCATGCAATGCTCTGAGGGATCTGTCTGAATGATAAACTCCTGGGAGAATCCATGGGCCTTGAGCAGCATAGGAACTGTGCACATGGCTTGCTTCAGGGAGTCAAATGCAGTTTGGAATGTCTCGGTCCAAATCACATTTCTAGGCTGCTTCTTGAAAGTCAGCTTGTTTAAGGCGGCAACAATGGTGCCATATCCTTTGTCAAACCTCCTATAGTACCGAGTGAGGCCAGAGAATGCTCTGACCTCAGTCTGGGTTTTGGGGTAGCTGCCAGGACAGGATGATTCCTGTCTTTGCCTGAAGGGGTTGCATCTTCCCCTGCCTACCAGTTGTCTCAATTACACCACAAACCCTTGCCCTATCAGGCACTTACATGCCTTGATAGTCAGGCCTGCTTGTTGCAGAGCCTGAGGCACTTCCTGGAGGTGAAAAAGGTGGTCCTTCCAGCTACTGAAGACAGCTATGTAATCCCAATAAGCAGCAGAGAATGCCTCAATACCAGTAGGGACTTGGTCTACCAGCCTCTGGAAGGTGTCAGGGGCGTTCTTTAATCCAAAGGCTTCACTCTAGTAGTGGCCCTCTAGAGTGGAGAAAGCTGACCTCTCTTTTGTTCCCTCTGTTAGGGCAATCTGGCACCTGCACTTCAATAATTCATAGCCCCAGGAAGGAAGCAGTCCCTGGGTCTGTGGAGGGGTCACACAAGCCTCTCTGTGCTTATAGAATTAATTGCCCCAGGGAGGTGGCATTCCGGGGCTAAGGGGGGCTGAGCAGGCCCTCCCGCATTGGTATAGTTCAGTGCCCCAGGGAGGTGGTAGTCCCCAGTGCTTTTCAAAAGCCTACGAGGGTGGTCCTATGAGTAAGGGTGGGCGACAATTTCTGTTTCGCTCACAGAAATTGCGAAAATTCAACATTTTCGCGTTCCACGCGGAACGCCAAAATGTCGAAACTTCTGCGATCCGCGAGGGAATGGAAATTGTCGCCCACCCTTGAAATTATGGTGGTGAGTTCCATCCACAGGTCTACAAAGAAGACGCCTCTATGACCTTTCTCAAATATAAAGAGGGTGCTGGGGCAGAAGGGGGTCGGGGGAGGGTGGGAGGAGACCCTTTGATCAACAATGTAAGTGTGTGTCACATCAAACAATAATTACACCCTTAACCGGCTTTGGTGAGGGTCATGAGGTTGTGTTATGCCACCTACACAATAAAGCCCTGCACTCAAAACTGGAATTAGGAGTCGTTAGACGGAGGTTCCCTGCACCTCCTAGGGCAAAACTACACAGTCTAATTTATTTTTTTAATGCATTTGCTATGCTTCTCGCTACCTTATGGTGCTCATTTTATTCTGAACCCGTTTTTGTCCTGCACTCTAATGATTCTTTCGCGTGCTTTATGCTGGCGATGTCTTGTGTTTTGACCTAATCAGCAAAAGTGTCCCCAGGCTGAATTTTCGTGTTTGTGCTGTACTCACCATGGCTCCTCTGACAAAGTGACAGATTAGTCCTTGTATTTTGAACATGTGAAGTATGAATCCGCTCCCTCGGTGGACAGGGTGTGAAAAGGGAAAGGCCCTCTCTGCCTATGCACAGTATACCCCCAGTGATGTGTTAGCTCAAGCTTACTTTTCGTGTCAGTGGCACCTCCTTGACTTGATTCCTCACCGGATTTGCTGTGCTTATACCGGACTGTATGCACTAACTTTAGATTGTGTTGTATTTTTTAGCATCCTGCAAGTATGTCAGGTGAAATAGTGAAATGTAGGTTTTTGTTTTCCCTTCAGTTTTGTAGTGCGCAAACTAAACCCAAAGATATCAGAGGCTTTAATGAGCACCTGAGGGACGCATTGTTTTAGGCACGAGGAGAAGTGATTTGGACAGAATCACAGGATGCATGAGCCTCCTCTGAGACTCAAACCTGGTTCCCAAGCTTCAAAGTCCACCATGCGAGGTGTAGTGCTGTGGTAGTTTTTCATGTACCCCCTAATCTTTTTTGCCACTCTGCTTTGCGTACCGTGCATAAAACTTTCAACCTGATTCTCTCTTCCACCGTAACCAGTGATGAGCTTTTTTCAATGCAGGGTTGACATAATCGCTTTTTCGAAGACCGAGGCATATACTGGTGCATTGTTCTGTAGGCTCTGCATTTTCCCTTCTTCGTTTTTGAAAACCACATGTATACCAAGTTGCAGTGGCCCGGTCCCTCCGTTATCAGATGCAAAGGATGCGCGGGAGGATTCTTCTGAGAAGAGATAGCTTGCAGGTTCACTCCTTTGACCTTCTTACTTATATGGGATACAAAAGACATGTTGGTTTTGATCTGTGCTCCCCCCGGGATTTCGCCTTAGTGGCAGTGGGCGATGCAACTCCCTGGTTCCTAGACTACATGGTCGCTGGAGACACCTCTTCTGGCCCTTTACGCAGCTGTAGTGTAGGAAAAGCACTATACATTTACCCAAAGAGGTAGCACTTACTGATTAGCCAGTAGAAAGTACTCCAGTTGAGTAGAGGTATTGCACAAAACGGTGGCATCTTCTTGGATAATTATGCAGGGCAGGATTCATTCTGGCACGATGCTCCTGTCAAAAAAATTAAACCTCAACAGGAAGCACTTGTACTGAATTTGACCTTCAACTCGGGCACCTGCTTTATTTATATCTGTAAGTCTTACAGATCTAAATAAAGCAGGTGCCCGAGTAGAAGGTCAAATTCAGAAACTCATTAATCAGCACAAAATCTCCGCAATCTGCGTGATCGCGGAGATTTTTTGCTGTTAAGCGATATTTTGCAAAAGGCACGTTCGCAAATTCCGCCCACCCTTACCTATGAGACCCCCTCCTTTGATTAAAATATGCATGCATGCCCCAAAGATTTGGCCCACCTGGGAGTTTCAACAAAAGACAAACGGGAGCCCGCACATATTTTTTTATGCGGTGGTCTCTGAGGAAACTGTTGTATTAACATATTTCCTGGCTTTATCAATCTGTGGACAGAATTGATTTGACAAATTCTATTTCTGTCTTTGGCATATTTATGAGGACACCAAGACAGTGTGATGGAAAAGCTACATCAGTTTTGCAAAGGTTTCTTTCATTAGGATTTCCAGTCCTACCCGAGTCAATGTGCCTAGATCATTGCCTTGGGAATCCACAATGGATTGAACCAAAACCAGCAACTAATGAAACTTTAACCCTGTTTGGCCAAACCCAAGCTCCTGTCAATACCTCTCTTTTTTCAGCCTCTTTAGCCCAATAGATATAGCTATAGCCCACAATTCATACTCTAAGCATTTTCAAGTGAAGGAGCAGATGTATTCAGGAGAAGGCTGGAGCTGAATGAGGTAGTTTTCCAAATGAAAGGCAGTTTAAATATGGGTGATTTGTCAAGCGGGGGCCGATAAAAAAGGGGGGTCCCAAAACATGTTTTCTTCATGTTAATTTCCATAGGAAACTTTTGTTGCAGCTACAGCCTGAACTGCAGAATGGAATTACGCCAATGATGGTACAAAGGTAGCTCTTTGTCCAGAGTGCACTCTTTGCTTTAAATGGTGTAAATCCCTTCAGTAGTTCCTGAGAAATTCAAATTTTTGGAAATATTAGTATCAGGTGACTGCGGTGGATCAGCGAATTATCCCGACCACGAGCTTGACTCTGATTGCCTGCCAACACTTCAAACCAGGAAGTGTTGGCAGCCACCTTGTGACTCGCTTGAACTGAGTCACAAGAAAAAAGGTTAAAAAAACAAGTAAAGGGGGCAGGGTAGGAACTCCCTGACCCCTAGGCCTGCTCAGGGGTTCCCACAGGGTCTCCCAGAGCCAAAAAAAGCATTTTTAAAGACAATTTCGTCAGGATTCGCTTTGGGTCCTGGCAGAAAATTTAAAAAAATAAAACGAAGTGCGGGCTTCCGCTCTTTGTTTGTTTTAAGCCCCAGGCTAGGCAAGGTACCGGGGGCAATGTTTAATTATGTAGACGGGGCCATGGGGCCCCTGCTGCCTTGGGGACTGCCACCTCCCCGGGGAGATACTCATTTAAATGAGGGTGGCATGTGGCTCCCCCACACCTCTGGGGACCGCCACCTCCCCAGATCAATAATGATTAAATGCAGGGGGGAAAGTGGCCCCCCTGCAGCCCTGGGGGCCTCCACTTCCCCAGGGCATTACGCAATAAAAGCGGGGGGCCACCTCCCTGAGGACTGCCACCTCCCTGGGACTAAATTTCAAATCATAGTGTGGGGGGCTTGAGCCCCGTACACTGCCCCGGGGACCACCACCTTCCTGGGTCACTAAATATGTAAATGTGGCGGTCTGTTGCAGACCCCCAGGAACCACCACCTCCTTGGGGTTTTAAATCCAATGGAGGGGGGCCACATGACCCCCATCGTGGAGCCCTCCTTGACCCTGGGGCCGGCTCCAACAATTGCTCGGGATGTCCCAGGGGTGCCCACCCCCAGGACATTGCAGTTGAGCCCCCCATACTGCCCCAGGGACCACCACCTCCCCGGGGCACTAATTATGTAAATGTGGGGGTCTGTTGCAGACCCCTGGGAACCACCAACTCTTTGGGGCTTTAAATCTAATGGAGGGGGGCCACGTGTTCCCCCTCGTGGAGCCATCCTTGGCCCTGGGTCCGGCTCCAGCAATGTGCCGGGGTGATTGCAGTTTGCTATGCCATGGCAAACATCTGCTTCGCTTCATGGAAGCGAGAGCATGAAAACTGCTCTTACTTCCATGAAGCATAGCAGAATTGCTTTTTGGCAAATGGAGCTGCATGTCAGCAGCTCCCTTTGCCCAAAAGCAAAGCTGGCTCCCGCAGGAGGCGGGGAGTTGGCAGGGACAGCGGGTGCCTTGTGCCATTCCCCGTGGTCCCCAACACAGAGGTCATGCCACGGGACATGGGGTCCCCGGGGCTGAAAATGGCCTGGGAGCAGGCCCCTCGGCCTCCCTCCCTTCTTTAATAATTTAAAAAACAAATAAGGCCAGGCCTCAGGGGATCGGGTCCCCGTGGCCAAATTGGCCTCAGAAGGGGGCTGCACAGCCCCCTCCAAAGATTTTTAAAAAGTAAGGCAGGGTAGGCCCCTGGGGATGGGGTCCCTGGGGCAAATCAGGCCCAGGGAAGGGGTGCCACTCAGCTCCCCTTCCTTAAAGAAATATAAAGAAATAAAGAAAATGGCCAGTCTCCGGGGGAGGAGGACTACGGGTCCGAGATTGGCCTGGGGAGGGGTGCCGAATGGCCCCACTCCCCTTAAACCTAAAATCATAAGGAAAGGCCTAGCTCCAGGGGATAGGGTCCCCCAGGCCAAAATCAGCTTAGGAAAGGGGGCCGCACACTCCCCTCCCTTTTTATTTAAAAAAAAAAATGTAAAATGGGTCAGGATGGGAGATGGGGTCCCAGGCCCAAAAAGGACAAGGGAAGGGGGGCCACTCATGCCCCCTTCCTAAAATGAAAAAAAAAGAAACTGGCAACTGCCCAGAGGCCCCGCCCCCTCCTTTCATGACTCTGCAAACAAGCCTTCTGGCATGCTCTGGGTTGTGGGATTAAGTCCCCTTCAATCCTAAAGGTCCTTTGGGGCCAACTAGCTCACCAGGTACCTCCAGTAAGACCCACACAGTGGGATTGCTGAGAGGTGGTCCAAGGCCTCGCCCCTTTTTACAACACTCTGCATACTCGCCTCTTGGCGCACGGCTGGTGGGGCGATGAGGTCCCCTTGTGTCCTGAGGACTTCAGGACAAAAGTGGACTTCATCCCTCAAGCAGCAGTGCACCAGGAGGCACATTTGCTTTGTGGTGTGAAAAGGGGGCATGGCCTCTGACCACTCTCAGCAATCTAGCTGTGTTGGGCTTACTGGAGGTAACAGGAGGGCTAGTTGGCCCCAGGGAGTCTCAGGAGGCTAGGGGACTTTATCCCCCAACCAAGAGCATGTTTGCAGAGTGGTGGAGAAAGGGGGTGTGGCCTGTGCCCACATCTAAGCAATCCCACTGTGTGGGGCTTACCAGAGTTAACAGGTAGGCTACTTGGCCCCTAAGGAACCCCAGCAGTGAAGGGGACTTCAATCCCCATCCAAGAGTGCGCCAGGGAGCGCGTTCGCAGAATGGTAAGCAAAGGGGGCATGTCCTGCTTTGAGAACTTAGCAATACTGGCATGTGGGACTTACTGGAGGTAATACAAGGGTTAGTTGGCCCTCAAGGATGTTCTAGGGGTCAACTACCCCTCCTGTTACCTCCAGTAAGTCCCACACAGTGGAATTGCTAAGAGGTCTTCCGTGGCCCTACAACCCTTTCTCCAGCACTCTGCAAATGGGCCTCCTGGCACACTACTGGTTGGGGGATGAAGTCCACTTTACTCCTGAGGAACTTTGGTGGCCAAGAAGCCCTTCTGGTACCTTGTGTAAGTTGTACTCAGGGGAATTCCTGAGCACTGGTCTGAGGCTCAGGCCCCTTCCTCCACAACTCTGCAAATTCAACTGCTAGTTAAAGAAGCATTTGCAATGTAGTAGGACTCGCATTTGCGAGAGTTAGAGCTATTGGCGTTGTAAATGTAAAAGTTTTTTAATAATGGTAGAGTGGATGTACGTTGTGTGTAGTGGAATTATGTGGCATGGTGTGCAGTGAAATTATGTGGATAGAAAGTATGTGGTATTTAGTGTATAAGAATTATGTAGAGTGGGAGTATGTGTTATGGAGAGTAATTATGTGGTATGGTGGTCTGTGTTGTGGAGTGGTAACCTCAGGTTTTGTCTTTCCATAGAAGCTAAAATATAAACTCAATGAGACAAAAAAATAAGGAACCACTGAGGAGCACTTCTGGGCCTAGTCAGAGGTATGAGCAGGGCCACTGGAATTATGCAACTGTTCGGCTGCACCAATTTTCACATAGGTTTACATTTTCTGCATTTGCTACATAATCCATCATCTGCTGCGTAATCTGCAGATTTGAGCAAAAACAACTTATTTCTAGCTCAAACGGCTTAAACTTGATCAAAAATGCAGCGACAAGTGTTAAAGCATGGTGGTGGCCCTTTGCAAAGCTGGAATGGTCACCAGTTACTTATTGCTAAATGTGGGTATTAAATTGGTACTAATCGTGCTCAAACCACTTTGCTTCTTTCTGTGTCTCTCTTGGCTCTTTCTGCACCTTTCTTGTTTCTTTCTGCAACTCTCTTGTCTCTTTCATCACTTCTCTTGCTTCTTTCAGCGCCTCTGGTTCCTGTTTCTGCACCTCTGTTGCTTCTCTCTGCACTTCTCTTGCTTCTTTGTGCACCTCTCTTGCTTCTTTCTGTACCCTTCTTGCCTTTTTCTGCACCCATTTTCCCTCTTTCTGTACTTCTCTTGCCTCTTTCTGCACCCATTTTCCCTCTTTCTGTACTTCTCTTGCCTCTTTCTGCACCTCTCCTGCCTCTTTCTGCAGCTCTCTTGCATCCTTCTGCACCTTTCTTTCTTCTTTCAGCACGTGTCTGTTTCTGCACTCCTCTTGCCTCTTTCTGCACCATGTTGGTTCTTTCTGCACCCCTCCTGCCTCTTTCTGTATCCCTCTTCCATCTTTGTGCACCTCTCTTGCCTTTGTCTGCACCCCTGTTCCTTCTTTTTGCACCTCTCTTGCCTGTTTCTGCACCTTTCTTGCCTCTTTCTGAATTTCTCTTGCCTCTTTCTGCACCACTGTTGCTTCTTTCTGTACTTCTTTTGCCTCTTTCTTTGTTTCTGTTGCTTCTTTCTGCACTCCTCTTGCCTCTATCTACATTTCTTTTGCTTCTTTCTGCACTTCTCTTGCCTCTTTCTGCACCCATCTTGACTCTTTCTGCACTTCTGTTGCTTCTTTCTGCACGTCTCTTGCTTCATTCTGTATCCCTCTTCCATCTTTGTGCACCTCTCTTGCCTTTGTCTGCACCCCTGTTCCTTCTTTTTGCACCTCTCTTGCCTGTTTCTGCACCTTTCTTGCCTCTTTCTGAATTTCTCTTGCCTCTTTCTGCACCACTGTTGCTTCTTTCTGTACTTCTTTTGCCTCTTTCTTTGTTTCTGTTGCTTCTTTCTGCACTCCTCTTGCCTCTATCTACATTTCTTTTGCTTCTTTCTGCACTTCTCTTGCCTCTTTCTGCACCCATCTTGACTCTTTCTGCACTTCTGTTGCTTCTTTCTGCACGTCTCTTGCTTCATTCTGCACCTCTCTCACTTCTTTTTGGACTCCTCTTGCCTCTTTCTGTGTCACTCTTCCATCTTTCTGCACTTCTGTTACCTCTTTCTGCACCTCTCCTCCATCTTTTTGCAGCTCTCTTGCTTCATTCTGCACCTCTGTTTCTTCTTTCAGCACTTCTCTTGCCTGTTTCTGCACTTCTCTTGCCTGTTTCTGCACCTCTCTTGCCTCTTTCTGCACCTCTCTTGCCTCTTTTTTCACCCCTCTTGTCTCTTCCTGCACCTCTGTTGCTTCTTTCTGTACTTCTCTTGCTTCTTTCTGCACTTCTCTTGCTTCATTCTGCACCTCTCTTGTCTCTTTGCGCACCTCTCCTGCTTCTTTCTGTACTTCTGTTACCTTTTTCTGCACCTCTGTTGCTTCTTTCTGCACTTCTCTTGCCTCTTTTTACATTTCTGTTCCTTCTTTCTGTACCTCTCTTTCCTCTTTCTGCTCCTCTCTTGCTTCTTTCTGTACCCATTTGTCTTCTTTCTGCAACCCTCTTCCCTCTTTCTGCATCCCTCTCACCTCTTACTGTATCCCTTTTCTCTCTTTCTGTACCTCTATTGCTTGTTTCTGTAACTCCCTTGACTCGTTCTGCAGTTCTCTTGTCTCCTTCTGTACCTCTGTTGTTTCTTTCTGCACTTCTTGTGCCTCTTTCTGCACCCCTCTTGCCTCTTTCTATACCCCTGTTTTTTCTTTCTGCACTTCTCTTGCTTCTTTCTGTACCTCTCTTGCTTCTTTCTCCACCTCTCTTGCTGCACCTCTATTCCTTCTTTCTGTACCTCTTGTGCCTCTTTCTGTACCTCTCTTGCCTCTTTCTGCACCTCTTTTGCCTCTTTCTGCACCTCACTCCTTTCTTTCTGCACATCTCTTGTTTCTTACTGCACCCTATTGCCTCATTCTGCACTCATCTTCCCTCTTTCTGCACTCATCTTCCCTCTTTCTGCACCTCTCTTGTCTCTTTGTGCACCTCTCTTATCTCTCTGTGCACCTCTCTTGCCTCTTTCTGCACTTCTGTTGCCTCTTTCTTCACTTCTCTTCCTTCTTTCTGCATTTCCATTGCTTCTTTCTGCACTTCCCTTGCCTCTTTTCTTTCTGCATTTCTGTTCCTTTTTTGTGCACTTTTCTTGCCTCTTTCTGCACCTCTGCTGCTTCTTTCAGGACATCTCTTGCCTCTATCTGCACCACTCTTACCTCTTTCTGCATTTGTTTCTCTCTTTCTGCACATATCTTGCCTGTTTCTACACCTCTATTGACTCTTTCTGCAATTCTCTTGCCTCTTTCTGCACCTCTGTTGATTCCTTCGGCTCTTCTCTTGCCTCTTTCTGCACCCTTCTTGCGTCTTTCTGCACCTCTGTTGCCACTTTCTGCACTATTCATTCCTCTTTCTGAACTTCTTTTCCTTCTTTCTGTGCTTCTCTTGCTTCTTTTTGCACATCTCTTGTAGGGGTGGGTGGAATTTGCGTAGTTGCGCTACTCAAAGCTCCGCGAAATTGTAAAAAATCTCTGCAAGCACGCAAAAGTTCAGCAAACACGCGGAATTGCTTATTCCGCCCGTTCACGATGCTTTTTTCCTGTTCGCGGATGCTGTTTCCATGCTCAGGGAGACATATATCTTGCAAACATGAATTTTTGGCAATTTCGCGTTCTCCGCGGAACGTGAAATTACCCAAATTCCGTGAGTGGAACGGAATTTACCATCCAGGTCTAATCTCTTGGCTCTTTCTGCACCTCTCATGTCTTTTTGTGCACCTCTCTTGTCTCTTTGTGATTCTCTCTTGTCTCTTTGTGCATCTCTCTTGTCTTTTTGTGCACCTCTCTTGCCTCTTTCTGCACTTCTGTTGCCTCTCTCTGCACCTCTGTTGCTTTTTTCTAACCTTCTCTTGCCTTTTGCTGCATTTCGGTTCCGTCTTTCTGCACTTTTCTTGCCTCATTCTGTACCTCTCTTCTACCTCTTTCAGCACTTTTCTTGCCTCTTTCTGCACCACTCTTGTGTCTTTCTGCACCCCGGTTGCTTTTTTCTGCACTTCTCTTGCTTCTTTCTGCACCTCTTTTTCCACTTTCTGTACCTCTCTTGCTTCTTTCTGCATCTCTTTTGCTTCTTTCTGCACTTCTGTTGCCTCCTTCTACACCTCTGTTGCTTCTTTCTGTACTTCTCTTTCCTTTTTCTGTACTTCTCTTGCCTCTTATTTACTCAAATGGGAAGTTCAAGCTGTCCAGTTTAAGGTCTGCGTGCTCTCCTGACTGAGGTATATGTCTACTTGTACATGGATTCTCACATGAGTTATGCATCTGAAGATGGTAGCTTAAAAAGTGAGTAGCTTCTCCTATAGGTGGTCAAATCTTCTCAGTTCTGCTCTGTCATTCGGTTACACAGGAGGACATGTCTTATGTATATAGGTGTTATAGAGCCCCTCAAATATACTATTGAATACCCATGTCCCCTGTATTATGAGTAGAAAGAAATATTTATTTATTTATTTTGAAAGTTTTATATAGCGCAAACAAGAACCTTGCAGGTATCAGAGCGCTTTACAGGAAAGATGAAAGGAGCAGATACAAAGATAGCAAAACAATATATGGGTGAAGTCTAGTACACAGTAATAGCTAAAAACAACTAAAAGATATATTACAAGGTTATATACATAGTTTTTAGAAACATTTAGTCCTGAGAATATAGTTCAATTCTTGTTGAGAGAGGTCCAGTCCAAAGAAGTAACTAAAACCCGGATATAAACATAGTTCACGTAAACTTAGACATGAGAATAGATTTCACGTCTTTTTTTAAAGAGGCAGTAAAGGGGTTCTGTCTCATTTCTGGGGGTAAAGTATTCCAGATCCTGGGGGCCATTCCTCAGAAGAACCGATTGAATGTTTTTTTCTTAGCAAATCTTTGCAGTTTCAGAACAAGATTCCTGGAGCTCCAGGTGGATCCGTTACTATACGAGAGCGTCAGTTTTTGTGTTAGATAACTTGGGGTATTGTGGTGTAGGGCCTTGTGCATCATACATATGATTTTCAGATGAATTCTCGCCTCAAAGGGTGGCCAGTTCAGGGTTCTAAGGTCCGGGTAGATATGACAATTTCTTTTGGAGCCTATGATTAGTCTATTCGCTGTGTTGATTGCAGCTCTGAGAGGGGCCGTCGTTGATCTAGGAAGTCATTTGCGGGCACTAAGGGTTACATTTTTCTCAAGGTATTTATCTGAAAATTTGCTCCTTTTGTAGAGGCACTGATGTGTTTCTGCATGTTTAGGTTTCTGTCCAATGTTCTTCCCAGTGATTTTGCTGAATCAACAATGAATGGTTGACCTTTGACTGTTGTTAGGTGATTCAGCCAGTCGTGAATGATGGTAGATTGGTTGGGGGAGGGATTAAAAGGAATTCAGTTTTGAGGGTGTTTAGTTTCAAATGGTTTTTAGCCAGCCAGGTCTGAGTTTTTTGAAGTGTTGAGTTGAGAGATTTGATGTCCTTAAGTGAGTGGATCTTTATGTAGAGTTGTATATCATCTGCGTACATGCGATAGTGTTCCTTAGATGCACTGAGAAGTTCGGTGAGTGGTTCCAAAAAGGGGTTGAAAAGAGTGGGTGAGGGGCATGATCCCTGCAGTACTCCTAAAGTGACTGGGATGGGTTTGGATAAGGAATGATTAACCTTGAATCTTTGTGACCTGTTTTGGAGGAAGGAGGTGAACCAAGTAAGTACAGAGCCGAATAATCCCATTCTGTGTTTCAGGAGGTCTAGTAAGTTGTCATGGTTGACTGTGTCAAAAGCCAAAAATAAGTCAAGCAAGATCAGTAAACAAGTTTAGTTTTGGTCAAGGATTTTTAGTGCGTCATTGATTATGAGTGTCATGGCTGATTCCATACTTTGACCTGCCCAGAAGCCAGATTGGTATTGGTTGAGCAGATTGAAATGATCTATGTGGTTGCCCAGCTGTGTAGGAACACATTTTTCTAAGAGTTTGGCCAGAGTGGGAATGTTGGATATTGGGCGATAGTTGTTTAATTCTGACAGGTCTGTCGATGGCTTCTTTAGGATAGGGGATACCTCTCCTGCTTTAAGGATTTCTGGGATGGTTCCTTGAAGGAGAGAGGTGTTTATGATCTTGGTCTATAGAGGTAGTAAAAGTGGAATTAAGTATTTGAAGTAGGTTGCGGGAAGAGGGTGTGTGAAGTGGTTGGAGGGATTCAAGGCCGTCAGAATGTTTAGTATAGTTTCTTCACTATAAAAGTTGAAGGATGACGCGTTGTTTTTGAGGTCGAACTTTGCGGAGCAGATGGACAGCGCTAATGGTGTGGGAATTGGATAGTCCGTCTGAGTGTCAGTAAGAAATATTAGGTCATTGAGCAGGTCCGTCTTTATGTTTTCCATCTTCACAGTAAAGAATGAGGCAAATTCCTTGCAATTGGGTAGTGGTTTATCCTGGTGGTGGGGGGGGGGGGGGTGCACCCTTAGTTTGCTCCTTGATTAATTCGAATAGTTTTTTGGTCGGTTCTTGGCTAGGTCTAATTGAGTACTGAAGAAGTCAGCTTTTGATTGTCTGATCTTTCTGAAATGGGCGTTTATCATGGTTCTTAGTAGCTTGAGGTGGTCAGAGGATGGGACAGATCCCCACAGTCATTTGATTACTCTGAAGGATCGTCTGTCCTGATTTAACCTATCATCATACCACGGTTTTGAGTCTTTTGTGGTGACTCTTTTAAGTTGAAGGGGAGCTAGTTTGTCTAGTAGCATGTTCATGGAGTGGAAGAAACGGTTGGTCAGACTATGAACATCGGATGATCCTTCAGGAGGAAGCAGGCTGTTAGGGATGGAGGTTGAGGGTACTGAACTTTTTCACATCCCTCTTCCAAATCTTTGTTCTCATGGGTGCAGAAGGTGATTTAACTGATTGTGGAGTCAGCTTTGGAAATTACTAGATCTAGGGTTGCACCTTTATCATGTGTGGGGTTGTTGCAGATTTGGCTACGGTTAAGGTCTGTGTGGAAAGCTTTGAGGCTGTTGACCCCTGGGTCGTTCAAGTCATGCCAAGTGGAGATTGAAGTCACCCATGAATATTTGAGTAATATGAAGCTTGACATTTGTAGCTAGAATATCCATTAGTTGTTCCATGAAGGTGAGGTTATCTCCTGGAGGGTGGTAGAATGTATGTAGTGAACATATTGGTTTGTCATTGCTAGTGATAACTAAGTAGAGGTATTTACAGGAGAATAATAATGGGGAGTGGGAGAGGTCCACTGCTAGATTGCCCCAATGTATGCATGCAATACCACCACCTGGCCTGTCGGTTCTATCTAGTCTTGTGAGGCCATAGTTAGGGGGTATCAGTATGTCTAGAATGGTCGTAGAGTATTCATCTAGCCATGTTTCGGTCAAAATTAGTAGGTCTGGTTTATTGGTGAGAATGAGGTCAGCGATATCAGTTGCATGTCTTGATGCCAACCTGCAGTTTAGAAGGGCACAGTTCTCCATCTTGGTGGCTCATGTTTCGGTGACCTTGCGTGTAGTTTTTGGGTGAGTTTCGAGTGGTTGCTGTAGAGGAAAGTTCTTGGTGCTAGTTCTGGGTGCGTGAACTTGGGTTGTTGTAGAATCTGGTCATGAAGTGTTTGGATGTCCTCTTTGACTTGTAGTAGAGATAATAATATCTCATCAAGTTTGTGGTCAGGAGTAAGAGGTAGCCTATTTGGTGTATGAATTGTAGGTGAGGGAGGTGCAGTTAAGCCATGAGTGTTGTTTGGAGGGATCCATAGTCTGGTACGTTGTACTACAATCTTTCTGTGTGTTTATCGATAGAAGGGGGTGTAATAGCGGGTTGTGAGACGGGTTGGATGTGGTTAATTTGTGGGACAGTAGAAATAGTGGTGAGGGGAGACCGGCGTGGGGAAAATCGAAGGTGAGGAGTAATGGTCTGAGTTGTGAGTGGTAGTGGTGTTGGGGGTGGAGTAGGGGATGGAGTGAATTGTGTCATCTTGAAGCTGTGAGGATGTATAGATGTGAGATGTATGTGGGATAGTGTGGGTGTTAGAGAGTGGAGATGGTGGGGGTGGTAAGGCGTGATATAAGGCGGTAAGGGTGTGAGGTGTGATTGGAACATTGGGAATTTTGGGGTTGATGGGGACCGCATAGGGCATGGGGAGGTACGTATCATCACTAGACGTGATTGTTAGGTCTGGGGTGGGTGTATATATAGTATGGGGTGGCAGGGGGATCTGACTTAAAGGATAATCTGCTAGGGAGTTGATAAGTGAGCAGAGGTTGCTATCGGCTAGGAGAGGTGGGATGGGGTCTAGTAACTTTTTCCTTGATGAGAGGAAAGATGTTATCTAGAAGGTTTAGGTTGCGGTCCGATGATTGCATGAGGATGATTGCATTATGATAGATGGTGATTGTGGCTGCTTTGTAGAGTGGGGAGGGGATGATAGCTAACCTGAGACCATGTGCTGTTTTCCTCGTGGAGGCGATCGAGAATAGGGCCAGAAAGGCTTTCCTCCATTGGGCTCTTCTTTTGCTACTTTGTATGAGTCTGTGGAAAGATAAGGTTGAAGTAGGCCTCAGTCTGCACCTCTGTTGGTTTTTCCTGTACTTCTCTTGCTTGTTTCTGCACCTTTTTTCCTCTTTCTGGACTACTGTTGCCTCTTTCTGTATTTTTTTTGCTTCTTTCTGCATCTTTCTTCCTCTTTCCAAACATGTCCTACCTATGTAGGCAGAGTTAGAAATTAGATGTCATTCGAGATGTCATCAGTGATGTGATCAGTGATGTTACTGACCATGTCATGAGTGATGTAATATGTGAAGTCATCAGCAGTGCATTGTGGGGGAGCGAGTTACAGTTAGCTCAGCTAACTATAACCGCTGCATTTCTCGGGTTTTGTACGAGTGAAATGTCAGCCTAGGTATAACGTACTTGAAAGTAACCTGTTTTTTTTCAGTAAATATATATATAGTTCACTTCTTCAATACCCATAGAGAAAGAGGGAAGCACTCTTCTGCAAACATCCAATCTATTTATTTTCACCAGGACATAAAACAAAGAGTGCTTCCCTGGCGTGTTTCGGTCTCCTGACCTTATTCATGGGTGTAGTAGTCAAATCAACTTGTCATGTGACCGCTGTCCTTTATACTTCCTAATTGCAGAGATACCGGCCCGCCAGTGCCAATATATCAACACTGTTAAAATAGGTTACCTTTGGTATGTAGAGGCACCAGCCCATACGCAATTATCTGGGTACTACTGCGCTGTGCACCCTGAACGCCTGTTACGCCTAAGCAGGATTTTTGATTGAATAGATTATATTCGGCATCCCGAATACAACGCCCTTGGTTTCTCTGACACCTCTGCCAAGTCTTCCGACAATTCGGACTCTGGCGAAGGCCCCAGTACATCTAAAAATAGGAACAATAACACCAATTTTTTAGACAAAGATCAGAGACGCCAAGCCAACCTGGGCACAACATGCCCCCCATGTTGGTACAGTGCCCCAGGAGACAGACAGACGAGGCAGAGATATTACCAATGGTAAGACAATCGGCATCACCCACACACAATACAGACGTAGCCCTGACCACCAATACAGACTCTATTCCTATTTTCAATCTATCTAATCACCAACTGTCGGAAAAGGAGATTGCATTACTCAGCAAGGGATTATCCTTCGTCCCTACCATCAAACCCAATTTTCTTGAGTTACAGATTGAACTTCTCCGTTTTTTCAGAAAGACACGCCTTCAAGCCTTCTTCCTTGATAAACCTTATGCACCATCAACAGCTTACACATCGTTTCGTCCACACTCGACTTTCTCCTCACTTCAAAATAGCATACACACTGAGATACAGACCTCCAAAAAACTAGTCCTTAAAGAGATCATGGACTTAGAAAAAGAACATAGGTATATCCCACACAATCTCCCAATTGTAGAGAAGAATGCTCTACTTGGTTTAAAACAAAATTAAACCGTAGTTATTAAACCTGCAGACCTAGACACTTATAAACAGGAAATTCAGAGGCAACAGACCATTATGTGAGACCCACATCAGATCCTACAAGGGAGATCCAGACCCTCATCCATGACATCTCAGAAGAGGGGAGAGCACAGGGGTTCCTTAGCAAGAATGAATTCCTATATCTAAACACCAGATCACCCCATACACCGGTGAGTTATAGTACGCCAATTACCATCTTTCATTGAGGACACTAAAGACCTACTTAACAAACTGGAGAATTTCACCTGGCAGGATGATCTTACTTTTGTCACACTAGATGTTAATGCGCTCTATACAAGCATTCCACTGGACAAGGGCATGGAAGCCCTTACATACTTTCTGTCCAAGAGGGATGCTACTCTATATGAACACACCAAAATGTTGATTGAACTGACTAAGTTAACCCTGGACAATAACTACTTTAAACACCGTGAAACCTGGTATAGACAACACCTGGGGGTAGCTATGGGAGCCAAATTTTCGCCTTCCTTCGCCAATATTTATATGGGTTTATTTGAACATCAACATATTTGGAGAGTTTGTCCATCCTATCTCACCAACTCCATTGTCTATTGGGGTCGCTTTATTGACGACATTCTTATGATTTGGAGAGGAAGTGACACTGACTTACAAGATTTCTTTGCCCACATGAACACAAACGAGTACAATCTTAGTTTTACCCATAGTCACAATAGAGAACACATTGACTTCTTAGATGTCACATTGTATGTAGATAATGGCAAACTTGAATCGAGGTTATTTCGCAAAAAGACGGCGTGTAATTCCGTGCTACATGCCACCAGTGCTCATCCAACTACACAAATTAGGGCAATACCTTATGGTGAGATGACACGTATAAGGAGAAACTGTAGCACGGACCAGATATTTCAACAAGAAATCACAAATCTTAAGCAACGTTTCTCTACCAGAGGTTATGATAAGGATACACTGGACAAAGCTCACACCAGGATTAACAACAAAAAACGCTCAGAACTACTAAAGCATAAATTAAGCTATGCCAATACATCATGTAGAAAAGTGAATATCATCACACGTTTTCACACACATAGCAATGAAGTATTCCGTACTCTACACAAACACTGGCATTTACTTCGATTAGATCATGACTTGGATCTTTACCTTGGCAACAAACCTGGGGTTACATACACAAGGGGTAACACTCTTAGGAACATTTTAAACTCTACCAATAAACAGCCTATAAAAAATGATCTAGCTTTGACCTGGTTACCAGCCAAACCGAATGGTTTTTATAAGTGTTCCATGTGTAACATATGCCAGTTTGCTCACAACAAAATCACGAGTTTCAGGTACAACACTGGTCTGACACACAACATAACGCAGTTCATTAATTGCAACACTAAATATGTTGTATATTGTATTGTGTGCAAATGCAATCTTATCTACGTGGGAAGTACTATTAGAGCTCTTAAAGAACGAATACAAGAACACATTCGAGCCATACGAAACAATAGTACGAATTCTCCTTTAGCCGTTCATTATAACACCGAACACAAGTCCACGGAACTTCTGGGCTTAAAATTCCATGGTATTGCTGCATTACGTGATAACCCTAGGGGTGGTGACAAGATCTCAGCTCTTAGAAAATTAGAAGCCATGTGGCTGATTAAACTGAGATCAGTGGATCATGGTTTGAACATAGATAGAGAACTGCATGTATTCCTACGTGATTAACTACATGGTTATTATGTTTTCTCTGAATTATCTTTGTCATTTACCACATTGTCAGCATAGGCACAATAGTAGTCCAATATTGTTATCATCTTGATTCTGCAAAGTTCCTTATACATACAGGTTGTTACTTGTTACTCTGATTTCCATTTGTTGTAACTATCTAATATTGATCAATTCTTGTCACAACAATGTAGTACTATCAGTGCCTCTACTCATCATATATACTATTATCTTTTGGGGCTCTGGCTATATTCTAACATTTCCTTTGCTTCTGTGTGTTCCATCCTTTCGTAGCCTCTTTGGACACTAGTTTTCTCCTTCTCAACCCTGCCTATTTCCATCATTAGGCTTACTTAACACTGTTTACAGCATTAGTTTGTGTTAAAGTTTTCTCCTTCTCAACCCTGCCTATTTCCATTGTCAGGCTTACTCAACATTGTTTACAGCATTAGTTTGCGTAAAACATTACTGCTCTTTTGCACCACAGTCTCTGCCTACTGTTACATTCACCATTACAAGATGGCGCCGGTCTATTTACCCTATGGCCCCGCCGTTATTTTTATCATAAATAAGTCACTTCGTGGGAGTGTGTAGTTTTAATACTCTTTTCTATTACACTACTATGTTTGATCCCGTTCCGGGCTCACTAACATTATTCTAACATTATCACAGTATATTACATTAGCCACTACAAAATGGCGGTGGCCTTTTATATTCTAGTCCACTCTCGCTCTCTGATTTTTTGAGCCGAGTGGCTCCCAACGCTGATCATGTGACTAGTCTCATTACATGAATCCACGTTACACGGCGTTTTCCCGGTCTGACACTGCCTCCGGTGAAGCGTTATCAAGCGCACATACTCGGAGAACTTACTTTGTCTCTTCTACGGTGAGTTGACGTTTAGTTTATTCTGATGTTAACGTGAAGTTCACCACCTTTATTGGGACCTCCTGTCTCCCTTTTTTAATCATGGCTCACTTCATTTTTAGATGTTTCCGTTCTACTTGGACATCTACCAGTGACTCTTTACATTCTCGCATTTGAGACGTTTGAACATCGTATCAGTACGTCTTGGGGGTACTCCGTCCGCAGTATACTTTTGGTGAGTCACTGTCAAGTATTTAATGGTACTGACAGCATTATTAATAGTATTATTGGGAATTCCCGTCTTTTTGTTTACTTACTACTCATTTTGTTTTTAGATACTACTGTATTTTAAGGACATTATCTTTTCACCTTCCACTAACGCATTTAAGATACATTGGGATTAGTTACGCGACCCCCGACACTATCTAGGTGAGTTGATGATTTGGACCAGTCTTTGGATGTTTTTATTAATACCAGGACTATTACTCTAGAATTTTAGACGGACATGCTCTTCTAATTATTTGCATGTCACCATCAGCCTTCTTTTGATTCATATTACTTCTCCTACTATCCGGTTTCACTGCAATAATTTTACACGTGATGCCTTCTCCAATTAGTCAGACCGTGATTGATTTGAAATTCTATCTTCTAATTAAATTGGTAACAAAATAAATATTTTTTGTGTGTTGTTCTAGATATTCTTGGCGCTCTCGTTCCACGTAACTCGAGCGTAATAACTTGTACCTCTTATGATTACATCTGGACTTCATTGCATACTGTATTCCTTCATAGGTATGTGACTTATACATATATCTCTCCAGGAGCCGGTATTTTATTAATTCGACTCCTTTGCTTTCTCCTTGGTTCATCACTACACTTCTGATATTTCTTAGCTTCACTGGCTTGTCAGCTCATTTACTCCACACACTTCCTCTCTATATTCTTTTCTAACAACCTTTGATTTCTTTCTATCATCTTTATAGGGACCTCTCTTTTAATATGACACGGACTCCTGTATTCTCGTGAGTTGCTACTTCACACCCTGTTATCTCTACAAATTGGGACGTTGGCCTTTATTCACAGCCTCGTGGTAATTCTAACATCACACCTGATCGGTGTCTTCTAATGCTTATACCTCTTGGGCACTGTTTTTCAGTCTACAATCGAAATTATATTTGTTTTATTTTAATGTCTAAATCATTTAGTTTCTTACATATATTTTATCTGTTTGTTTACAGCCTTGAGAAAGTCTTTGGTACTTACATTGTACTGACGAAACACGTGTTGGCTGTTTTCGCCTTTGGAGTTTTTATTCTAATACTACTATCAAATAAAAGCAAGTTTTGCATCATAAAGAACTTGGACCTTTCATCCTAATTTTTCACATCAGATGATTTCTACATATGAACTTTCCGAGATATATATGTATATCTGTTTCAATTTCTGAGTAACGCATGAGTATATTATTGGTTATTCAGTTCTACTTCATTTATACTATTTATGGTTGTGCTGTAATAGCTATAATTATTCATATTATATAGGTTGATTTTCTTTCTACCTTACTGGCACTTTTGGGTAGTGAGTGCCCATAGCTAGCCAAGCACCCAAATCCATTTTCATATTATCAAACGTTATACGCCTTTTTGACTGTTTTAAATACATTTGTGTGTTCTTTGATGTGCAGGTTTTTTTCTTTTAAGAACACCACTACCCTCCCTAGTTTGTTTTCAGTTTGGTGGTGACCAGCACTCAATTCTTTTGTAGGCGTTGATCCGATTGTAAGTGCATTTGGATATTACTTCACGTTTTCCTTATCATGGCAGGTTTTGATGATGAAAGGGACAAATTATTTAATGACATTTTTAGCGTACAAGGCATACAGTACACCAAAAAACCTATAACTGAGGTAAAACCTCAAGGTTTAAAGCAATTGTTTGTCAAACTAGAGAGACTTCGTAAGTCAGAACTCTCTAGGTGGTGGGACCTCACCACTCTCAAGAAATACATTGAATTAAAACAGGTACCAAGAGGCCTGAGAGTCATCATATTTCCAACTTTTGAGGATCTTGATCCAGATCTCCTCCTAGAGTGGGAGAATCTGATATCCTCATCCTCATTCGGCATGATGGACTTACTAATCCGACATGCAGAAAGGAAGAGAGGGAAACTATTAGAGGAGATAGAACAGATTGAGGAGGAAATCAAGAAACTGAATCTAGCTGAGGCAACAGAAAAAAATTTCAAAATTTTGAAAGATGTACTTAACGCACATCAAACATATATTCGAGACAAAAAAAATACGCAAACTAAAGAGGGATGAAAACGACTACAAAAATGGTCGTATTTTTACATTTGCGAAGAAATTTGACGAAGAAAGACCAAGAGCTGGTATAAAAGATTTGGACACCAAGAACTCAGATGCTCATACAACAGCAACTGACTCCGGTCTCTCTAGCACTGCTAGTGATATCAGTGATGTAAGAAGTGAGACAGCCCCCACATCACTGGGTAATGCCAATACTGCTCCAGGTACATCTTCTTTTTTATCGGAACTCGAGAGATACAGAAAGGGGACCAGATTAGGGTTCAACAACTCAAAACAAACAGGAAGAAGAGAACCAGGCGAGGGGGGCACAAAATCAGACTTAGAAAACAGCAAAAGAGTTACAAGATCGGCGTCGCGCATACAGAGGAATTGAGTGATGACACTAGACTCTCTATGATTACCAGCGATCCAAGTGTTAACAGTCCTATTACTAACATTGTAGATGATGTGTCAATTGTCAATTTGTCCAAATTAACATTGGATAATGCTGCAACAATGGTGTTAAAAAAGGGTTTAAGTTTCTGTCCCAAATCAAGACCTGATTTCACTCAAATCCATATTGATTTATTCAAATTTATTCGCAAATTGAAATTAAAAAAATTCTTTGATAATCAGAACAAATTGTGTCCTTTACCTGTATACACAGCTTCCAAGAGTGGACAAACCATTGAAGACATCAACAATATACAAATGCTTCTGTCCCTGGATGAAAGTATTGACTTAACACCCAGTATTGGTACGATACTAGATGATCTAAATATAACCACAAATTTACAAACTGATAGTGGATTGAAAATGAAATCAACATTCACCCCCATGCTGGCTGCAGATAATTTAATAGATTGCTTTTATAAAGCAGTCACATCTGACCTGCATAGACTCGAGGACAAACTAATACGCACTCCTAACAGACATAGAGACAACTTGACAACCCAAGAAAGGAAGGCTCTTTTTCATCTAGCCGAAAATACTACAATTACCATCAAGGAGGCCGACAAGGGGGGCAACATTGTCCTTATGGACAATACTGACTACTTTGGTGAAATTGAGAGACAGCTTTCGGACACTAGGTCATACACTAAGATCACCTACAATCCCTTGCCAGCAATCAACGAACTAGTTGAAAGTACACTAACATATTGGCGATCTGAAGGACTGTTATCAGACATGGAAGCCAAATATTTAGTCATCCCCTCACCCAGAATAGCTTATCTGTATATTCTGCCCAAGATCCACAAAAACCTCACATCACCTCCTGGGAGACCCATTATCTCGGGTATTGGGGGACCCACGGAACATATCTCAGAATTCATTGATATCTACCTCCAACCAATAGTACGCCAATTACCATCTTTCATTGAGGACACTAAAGACCTACTTAACAAACTGGAGAATTTCACCTGGCAGGATGATCTTACTTTTGTCACACTAGATGTTAATGCGCTCTATACAAGCATTCCACTGGACAAGGGCATGGAAGCCCTTACATACTTTCTGTCCAAGAGGGATGCTACTCTATATGAACACACCAAAATGTTGATTGAACTGACTAAGTTAACCCTGGACAATAACTACTTTAAACACCGTGAAACCTGGTATAGACAACACCTGGGGGTAGCTATGGGAGCCAAATTTTCGCCTTCCTTCGCCAATATTTATATGGGTTTATTTGAACATCAACATATTTGGAGAGTTTGTCCATCCTATCTCACCAACTCCATTGTCTATTGGGGTCGCTTTATTGACGACATTCTTATGATTTGGAGAGGAAGTGACACTGACTTACAAGATTTCTTTGCCCACATGAACACAAACGAGTACAATCTTAGTTTTACCCATAGTCACAATAGAGAACACATTGACTTCTTAGATGTCACATTGTATGTAGATAATGGCAAACTTGAATCGAGGTTATTTCGCAAAAAGACGGCGTGTAATTCCGTGCTACATGCCACCAGTGCTCATCCAACTACACAAATTAGGGCAATACCTTATGGTGAGATGACACGTATAAGGAGAAACTGTAGCACGGACCAGATATTTCAACAAGAAATCACAAATCTTAAGCAACGTTTCTCTACCAGAGGTTATGATAAGGATACACTGGACAAAGCTCACACCAGGATTAACAACAAAAAACGCTCAGAACTACTAAAGCATAAATTAAGCTATGCCAATACATCATGTAGAAAAGTGAATATCATCACACGTTTTCACACACATAGCAATGAAGTATTCCGTACTCTACACAAACACTGGCATTTACTTCGATTAGATCATGACTTGGATCTTTACCTTGGCAACAAACCTGGGGTTACATACACAAGGGGTAACACTCTTAGGAACATTTTAAACTCTACCAATAAACAGCCTATAAAAAATGATCTAGCTTTGACCTGGTTACCAGCCAAACCGAATGGTTTTTATAAGTGTTCCATGTGTAACATATGCCAGTTTGCTCACAACAAAATCACGAGTTTCAGGTACAACACTGGTCTGACACACAACATAACGCAGTTCATTAATTGCAACACTAAATATGTTGTATATTGTATTGTGTGCAAATGCAATCTTATCTACGTGGGAAGTACTATTAGAGCTCTTAAAGAACGAATACAAGAACACATTCGAGCCATACGAAACAATAGTACGAATTCTCCTTTAGCCGTTCATTATAACACCGAACACAAGTCCACAGAACTTCTGGGCTTAAAATTCCATGGTATTGCTGCATTACGTGATAACCCTAGGGGTGGTGACAAGATCTCAGCTCTTAGAAAATTAGAAGCCATGTGGCTGATTAAACTGAGATCAGTGGATCATGGTTTGAACATAGATAGAGAACTGCATGTATTCCTACGTGATTAACTACATGGTTATTATGTTTTCTCTGAATTATCTTTGTCATTTACCACATTGTCAGCATAGGCACAATAGTAGTCCAATATTGTTATCATCTTGATTCTGCAAAGTTCCTTATACATACAGGTTGTTACTTGTTACTCTGATTTCCATTTGTTGTAACTATCTAATATTGATCAATTCTTGTCACAACAATGTAGTACTATCAGTGCCTCTACTCATCATATATACTATTATCTTTTGGGGCTCTGGCTATATTCTAACATTTCCTTTGCTTCTGTGTGTTCCATCCTTTCGTAGCCTCTTTGGACACTAGTTTTCTCCTTCTCAACCCTGCCTATTTCCATCATTAGGCTTACTTAACACTGTTTACAGCATTAGTTTGTGTTAAAGTTTTCTCCTTCTCAACCCTGCCTATTTCCATTGTCAGGCTTACTCAACATTGTTTACAGCATTAGTTTGCGTAAAACATTACTGCTCTTTTGCACCACAGTCTCTGCCTACTGTTACATTCACCATTACAAGATGGCGCCGGTCTATTTACCCTATGGCCCCGCCGTTATTTTTATCATAAATAAGTCACTTCGTGGGAGTGTGTAGTTTTAATACTCTTTTCTATTACACTACTATGTTAGATCCCGTTCCGGGCTCACTAACATTATTCTAACATTATCACAGTATATTACATTAGCCACTACAAAATGGCGGTGGCCTTTTATATTCTAGTCCACTCTCGCTCTCTGATTTTTTGAGCCGAGTGGCTCCCAACGCTGATCATGTGACTAGTCTCATTACATGAATCCACGTTACACGGCGTTTTCCTGGTCTGACACTGCCTCCGGTGAAGCGTTATCAAGCGCACATACTCGGAGAACTTACTTTGTCTCTTCTACGGTGAGTTGACGTTTAGTTTATTCTGATGTTAACGTGAAGTTCACCACCTTTATTGGGACCTCCTGTCTCCCTTTTTTAATCATGGCTCACTTCATTTTTAGATGTTTACGTTCTACTTGGACATCTACCAGTGACTCTTTACATTCTCGCATTTGAGACGTTTGAACATCGTATCAGTACGTCTTGGGGGTACTCCGTCCGCAGTATACTTTTGGTGAGTCACTGTCAAGTATTTAATGGTACTGACAGCATTATTAATAGTATTATTGGGAATTCCCGTCTTTTTGTTTACTTACTACTCATATTGTTTTTAGATACTACTGTATTTTAAGGACATTATCTTTTCACCTTCCACTAACGCATTTAAGATACATTGGGATTAGTTACGCGACCCCCGACACTATCTAGGTGAGTTGATGATTTGGACCAGTCTTTGGATGTTTTTATTAATACCAGGACTATTACTCTAGAATTTTAGACGGACATGCTCTTCTAATTATTTGCATGTCACCATCAGCCTTCTTTTGATTCATATTACTTCTCCTACTATCCGGTTTCACTGCAATAATTTTACACGTGATGCCTTCTCCAATTAGTCAGACCGTGATTGATTTGAAATTCTATCTTCTAATTAAATTGGTAACAAAATAAATATTTTTTGTGTGTTGTTCTAGATATTCTTGGCGCTCTCGTTCCACGTAACTCGAGCGTAATAACTTGTACCTCTTATGATTACATCTGGACTTCATTGCATACTGTATTCCTTCATAGGTATGTGACTTATACATATATCTCTCCAGGAGCCGGTATTGTATTTTATTAATTCGACTCCTTTGCTTTCTCCTTGGTTCATCACTACACTTCTGATATTTCTTAGCTTCACTGGCTTGTCAGCTCATTTACTCCACACACTTCCTCTCTATATTCTTTTCTAACAACCTTTGATTTCTTTCTATCATCTTTATAGGGACCTCTCTTTTAATATGACACGGACTCCTGTATTCTCGTGAGTTGCTACTTCACACCCTGTTATCTCTACAAATTGGGACGTTGGCCTTTATTCACAGCCTCGTGGTAATTCTAACATCACACCTGATCGGTGTCTTCTAATGCTTATACCTCTTGGGCACTGTTTTTCAGTCTACAATCGAAATTATATTTGTTTTATTTTAATGTCTAAATCATTTAGTTTCTTACATATATTTTATCTGTTTGTTTACAGCCTTGAGAAAGTCTTTGGTACTTACATTGTACTGACGAAACACGTGTTGGCTGTTTTCGCCTTTGGAGTTTTTATTCTAATACTACTATCAAATAAAAGCAAGTTTTGCATCATAAAGAACTTGGACCTTTCATCCTAATTTTTCACATCAGATGATTTCTACATATGAACTTTCCGAGATATATATGTATATCTGTTTCAATTTCTGAGTAACGCATGAGTATATTATTGGTTATTCAGTTCTACTTCATTTATACTATTTATGGTTGTGCTGTAATAACTATAATTATTCACACCGGTGAGTTATACCCTGCCCAAGGTGCATAAAAGTACTATGATTCCACCGGGTTGCCCAATTGTATCTGGTTGCGGCTCAATTTTGGAGCCTTTGGGGAGATATGTTGAACATTTTATCAAAGATTTTGTGCCCCATACGCTATGCCATATAAAGGATACCATGGCTACGGTTAACTGGGTTGAGGGTAGGGGTGGGCGGAATTTGCGGAATTAACCTTCGCAAATTATCGCGAGAATGTTTAAAATTATCGCAAACAAGCAGAAATATCGCGAAGATGCGGAAGTTTTTTTCCGGCATGTTCGCGAGATTTTCTGCATGGTTGCGGGTCGCCAACTTACCCATGTGGTTGCTTGCGGGCGCGGCCATCTTGTTTTGAGTTGTTCTCGCGGTGCATGATCGCGAGAAGAAAGACGTGATCGCGCGACGCATGACGTCACTGCGGGCGCGAACTGTCGCGAGACAGCGCAAATGGCTAAAAACAATACAACATCTCATGGAGAACGCGACCGGATCAAGAAAACTTGTCGGCGAACGCAGGGATTCAGGTAAGGCGATCGCGCGCGCGCGAGAATGTATCATTTTACAGCGCGAGCAAGAAACAAATTATCGCCAAGCTGCGGAAACCGGAATTTTTGACATTTTCGCGCTCTCCGCGGAACGCAAAAATGTCAAATTATCGCAATTTCCGCGAACGGAACGAAATTTTTGCCCAGGCCTAGTTGAGGGACTCCCTTTTGACGCTGAACAATGTATATTGTGCACTCTAGACGTCGAGTCGCTATATACCAACATCCCCCAAGAGAAGGGTATTCATGTTATTGGAATTACTCTTAACTCAAGACCTCAACATCATCCGGTCCCGACTTCATTTATTCTCTACCTACTGAAAATATGTCTGTCACATAATTTCTTCCTGTTCGATGGCAGCTTTTACCAGCAGGTAAAGGGTACGTCTATGGGCGCAGTTTTTGCGCCCAACTTTGCCCTATTGTACATGGACTGGCTGGCAACCCAAAGGATATTATCCCCCTTCAACCCATTTCTCACGAACATTCTAGAGTGGAAAAGGTACATAGACAACATTTTTCTAATTTGGAAAGGGATGAAGAAACCCTTCTTCAGTTCCAGGAGTGGTTGAACGCTTACTGCAATGGTCTGAATTTCACTCTGACCAAAAGCAGACAAAATGCTATACACAACGCTCTACCGCAAACCTACAGAAAAAAACACTTTATTAGCTTACAACAGCCATCACCCACGAGCATTACGGGATTCCCTTCCCTACTCGCAATTCCTTCGTATTCGAGGGAATTGCTATCGTAAGGAGGATTACTTCAGTGAGGCTAAGATTCTGTCTAAAAAGCTGACTAATAGAGGTTATCCCCGCAAACTTGTCAAGAATTCCCTGAAACGAGCATGGTATTGCCCACCTGAAAAACTCCTGAGTCCCAAAACCAGAAGTAGTGGGGACAAGACTGTCTGTGTAACCACATTTTCTTCTATTTCTAATGCAGTGAAAAAATGTTTTCTAAAACATTGGCCCATACTGAATGGAGGTGAAATGAACTTAGAGCGTCCCTTTTTGCTCTTAAGAAAAGCAAGAGCATCAAAGATTACCGAGTGAGGGCAGCACTGACTAGCTAATAAAGCCCGCAAACACTTACTGAGATGTGGGGCCTTCCTCCTACAAGGGGGCATTTTAAATGCGGTGGGTGCAGTGTCTGTCATTTAACAGCTGATACAAAAAAATGTGTGCATGCCAACATAGATGTAACCTTGCCTAATTTTTCCAATTGTAACACTCAAAATGTAATATAAGCAATCACATGCCCCGTAACTTGATCTATATTGGGCAAACCACACAAAAAATCTAAATCAGAATCTGTCAGCACCGGAGCCGTGTGCGATGCAAAACGCCTAATGCACCACTGGTTGAAAATTTCACCACTCATGGCCATACTGAAGACGACCTACGATGGCAAGTAATTAATGTGGTCCAACAGCCCCCCAGGAACTCCATCATCACCGGCATCCTCAAGAAAGAGGAGCTGAAATGGATGTACGCACGGCTAGCCTCCATACTGGCCTAAATCGTATGGAAGACTGGACCAATCTTCTATAACAAGGACAATTGGCGTTTTTATCCTTCCTACAACTTTAGCACTATAATTACCCGCCCATTGGTTGTTCCTTTGACCTTCGTTGCCTAACGTGACTGTTTTGAGCTAATTGTGCACCTACGGTAATTGCGATGATCTTTTACAAACACCATTAGCCTAGCCGGTGAGCCACACTGTTATACCCAATAATGAGTTTTTCCAAATGTATACTGTTCCTATTTTTATACTAAACCGCTTAGTGGCAACTTTTTTATTTTATTCTACCCATCCTAGTATACTGATGATAAAACATTTTTTGGCCACACAATGTATTATTCTGTCACTGTATTATAACTTGTCTGGAAGAGTCCCTTCAGCTTTCTCTATCCCATCTATTACCCACAATTTCCCCTCATTACCACTTTTCGTATCCCTTCACCTAGCCCTTGTCTCTCCCAACATGGCGCCAACCATTAGCAATTCTTCCTTGGTTTAGTGTTGTAGTGCTCACCCCTTCACACATGCACATACTTGTGCCGAGTCACCCTATTGAGCCACCGTCCGACTCAAGCATTGCTCAAGCAACAGCCGGACTCCATTGGAGTATCCTAACGAGCACTGATACTTGCGGCTAGAAACCCGGCACTTGCCTTCACCGATCATCCGAGCCGGATCATAGGTAAGCACCTCGACCACTGCCATTACCATTTGAGTTCAAGTCCACCTTCAATTGGTCCAATTCCATGCCTGACCCTCGTTCCCTTCTTGTGACCCTCCAGGCTTCGGACCACATGCCTTAACTGGACCACTCCTTACCCTGTGTAGGTGAGAATCTTTTCGGTTCCATACCATGTTCCTTCCCTCCGGGGACAGACCTCCATCTATCCTGCAATTATACTACGGCTTAATTCTTAACCAAGGCCCTAGGCTACACACCCCCACCCGGTAAGCCCCCATGCCCAACTGCACCATTGCGGCCTCCCACCTCTCTTGGTACTGTAACCCCTTCATCTCCTACCTTTTAGGCCACCTGGACCTTCATCACGACCTCACTGCAGCCCTAACCAGGCTATATTGCATCCTACCATTAACCTAGGATACAGTTTCACAATGTGCATCAGAGTAAGCATTTTCCTGATTTTTTTAGCACAGTGTCAGCTCCTGCCATCATTCCCTGTATTATTAGCATATGTCACCTCCTAATTGCAGAGATACTGGCCCGCCTGCGCCAACACATCATCACTGTTAGTATAGGTTACCTCTGGTATGTAGAGGCACCAGCCCATCTGCAATTATCTGGGTACTACCGCGCTGCACAACCTGAACACCTGTTACGCATAAGCATCACCTTGGTTTACACTTGCATGACCGAGTCTGTTGCATAGATCCCCTTCCAGGCTGCGATGCATCTTTTTACCTTACAGCATTACCACACTGGGGCCCGAACATGTGGTTTTTCACTCCTGTGAATGTTATTTCAAGCGCGCTCTAGTGCGATTTACCAAGTTTGTGACTATACCTCCAAGATTATTAAATTCTTCCCTCATGTGTTCCCCACCTTCTTTACCCCTCTACCTTCTCCCATACTTATCCAGGCAGCTTCCCAGGCATTTGCTTGATTGCTTAGTCCTGATGATGATCCCATTACCCTGTTGGGGATTGAAACATGGTCGATAATTACATCTTAAACTATAAACTGCAAATTAAGAATTATTTGGAGTATAAGATGTCTGTGTTATTGTGACTACTATTAATTTGTATCTTCTCTAAAGAGTCACTTTTAAAGTCACCTGCCTGTGGTAAGGAAATCAGCTGATTTCCAAATACCCTGTCACGTCCTGCTCACTAATTGTTTATGTATTGTCTTGCTCTATATGTGTATAAATAAATTTCAAATGCAGTCCATCTGGACACGAATAGACCCAGTCTTGATTGAAATATTGTGGCTATCTGTATTGATTCTCCTTGAAAGGGACCGCTGTCTCTTAACAATTTGTCCTTTATACCAACGGCTCATCTGATACGCCAGGCAATCTGAGTTGCGAATGATGCACTATAGTATACATAGAATATCAAAACAATCATGTTTTATGAACTGCAATCCAACTGGAATACATCATTAGGTATAAAAGTCACAGTTCTTGTAATGACTTTCAATCAGTTCTCTGATATATATATATATATATATATATATATATATATATATATATATATATATATATATATATATATATATATATATATATATATATATATATATATATATATATATATATATATATATATATATATATATATATATATATATATATATATATGTTCCATGAAAAGCTCCATTTTACCGGGGGCCCCTGACCCTGCAGGGCGGGCTCTGTAAACAAGAACGGAGAATCCTGTTGCTGCAGATTGTGCCAAAATGTAGAGCCCAACTCCGACTTCTGCATTTCTGTTGCTTCTTTCTGCACATTTCTTTCTTTTTCAGTGCTTCTATTGCCTCTTTCTGGAAATCTCTTCTACTTTCTGTATCTCTTTTCCCTCTTTCTGCACATCTGTTGCCTCTTTCTGTACCTCATTTGCTTCTTTCTCTACCCCTCTTGCCTCTTTCTGCACCCTCCTTCCCTCTTTCTGCACCTCTATTGCCTTTTTCTGTACCCCTCTTACATTTTTCTGTACCATTTTGCCTCTTTCTGCACCTCTGTTCCTTCTTTCTACACTTCTTTTGTTTCTTTCTGCACCTGTCTTGCTTCTTTCTGTACCCCTCTTGCCTCTCTCTCCACCCCTCTTCCCACTTTCTGCACTTCTGTTGCTTCTTTCTGCACTTATTTTGCTTCTTTCTGCACCTCACTTGCCTCTTCCTCCACCTCTATTGCCTCTTTCTGCAGTTCTCTTGCTTCTTTCTGCACCTCTTGTGCCTCTTTCTGTACCTCACTTGCATCTTTCTGTATCCCTTTTGCCTCTTTCTGACACTCTGTTCCTTCTATCTTCACCTATCTTGTCTCTTTCTGCACCCTGTATGCCTCTTTCAGCACCTCTGTTGCTTCTCTTTGCAGTTCTCTTCCTCTTTCTGTATCCTTC
Organism: Triturus cristatus; assembly: GCF_964204655.1. Lineage (NCBI taxonomy): Eukaryota > Metazoa > Chordata > Amphibia > Caudata > Salamandridae > Triturus > Triturus cristatus. The sequence goes on along the minus strand of NC_140581.1, from coordinate 534,704,332 downwards.
CTGCCTCTTTCTGTACCCCTCTTGCCTCTTTCTTTACCTCACCTACTCCTTTCTGCACCACTCTTTCCTCTTTTTCCACCTCTGTTGGTTCTTTCTGCACCTCTTTTGCTTCGTTCTTCACTTCACTTGCCTCTTTCTGTACGCCTCTTGCCTCTTTCTGCACCACTGTTGGTTCTTTCTGCACTGCTCTGGCTTCTTTTGGCACCTCTGTTCAAAATTTCTACATCCCTCTTGCCTTTCTTTGCATCCCTCTTCCCTCTTTCTGTATCTCTCTTGCCTCAGTCTCCACCCCTTTTGAATGTTTCTGCAACTCTTTCTGCAGTTCTCTTGCCTCCTTCTGCACCTCACTTGCCTCTTTTTGCACCTCTGTTTGGTCTTTTGCACTGCTCTTGATTCTTTCTGTACCTTTCTTGCAAATGTCTGCACCCCTCTCGCCTCTTTCTACACCCCTTTTACCTGTTTCTGTACCTCTCTTGCCTCTGTGTGCACCTCTGTTCCCTCTTTCTATACCTCTTTTGCCTGTTTGTGCAAGTCTCTTGCCTCTTTCTGCAGTTTTCTTGCCTCCTTCTGCTCCTCTGTTGCTTCTTTCTGTCCTTCTATTGCCTCCTTCTGCATCCCTGTTGCTTCATTCTGCATTTCCCATACTTCTTTATGCACCTGTCTTCCTTCTTTCTGTGCATTTATTGCCTGTTTCTGCATCTTACATGCCTCCCTCTGCACTTTTCTTGCTTCTTTCTATAACTCTTGCCTCTTTCTGCACTTCTATTGCCTGTTTCAGTACCTCTCTGGCCTCTTTCTGCATTTCTCTTGCCTGGCCTCTTTCTGCACTTCTCTTGACTCTTTCTCCACCCCTCTTCCCTCTTTCTGCACTTCTGTTGCTTCTTTCTGCACTTATTTTGCTTCTTTCTGCACCTCACTTGCCTCTTCCTCCACCTCTATTGCCTCTTTCTGCAGTTCTCTTGCTTCTTTCTGCAGCTCTTGTGCCTCTTTCTGTACCTCACTTGCATCTTTCTGCACCCTTTGTGCCTCTTTCAGCACCTCTGTTGCTTCTCTTTGCAGTTCTCTTCCTCTTTCTGTATCCTTCCTGCCTCTTTCTCTACCCCTCTTGCCTCTTTCTTTACCTCACCTACCCCTTTCTACACCACTCTTTCCTCTTTTTCCACCTCTGTTGGTTCTTTCTGCACCTCTTTTGCTTCGTTCTTCACCCCACTTGCCTCTTTCTGTACGCCTCTTGCCTCTTTCTGCACCACTGTTGGTTCTTTCTGCACTGCTCTGACTTCTTTTGGCACCTCTGTTCAAAATTTCTACATCCCTCTTGCCTTTCTTTGCATCCCTCTTCCCTCTTTCTGTATCTCTCCTGCCTCAGTCTCCACCCCTTTTGAATGTTTCTGCAACTCTTTCTGCAGTTCTCTTGCCTCCTTCTGCACCTCACTTGCCTCTTTTTGCACCTCTGTTTGGTCTTTTGCACTGCTCTTGATTCTTTCTGTACCTTTCTTGCAAATGTCTGCACCCCTCTCGCCTCTTTCTACACCCCTTTTACCTGTTTCTGTACCTCTCTTGCCTCTGTGTGCACCTCTGTTCCCTCTTTCTATACCTCTTTTGCCTGTTTGTGCAAGTCTCTTGCCTCTTTCTGCAGTTTTCTTGCCTCCTTCTGCTCCTCTGTTGCTTCTTTCTGTCCTTCTATTGCCTCCTTCTGCATCCCTGTTGCTTCATTCTGCATTTCCCATACTTCTTTATGCACCTGTCTTCCTTCTTTCTGTGCATTTATTGCCTGTTTCTGCATCTTACATGCCTCCCTCTGCACTTTTCTTGCTTCTTTCTATAACTCTTGCCTCTTTCTGCACTTCTATTGCCTGTTTCTGTACCTCTCTGGCCTCTTTCTGCATTTCTCTTGCCTGGCCTCTTTCTGCACTTCTCTTGCCTCTTTCTCCACCCCTCTTCCCTCTTTCTGCACTTCTGTTGCTTCTTTCTGCACTTATTTTGCTTCTTTCTGCACCTCACTTGCCTCTTCCTCCACCTCTATTGCCTCTTTCTGCAGTTCTCTTGCTTCTTTCTGCACCTCTTGTGCCTCTTTCTGTACCTCACTTGCATCTTTCTGCACCCTTTGTGCCTCTTTCAGCACCTCTGTTGCTTCTCTTTGCAGTTCTCTTCCTCTTTCTGTATCCTTCCTGCCTCTTTCTCTACCCCTCTTGCCTCTTTCTTTACCTCACCTACCCCTTTCTACACCACTCTTTCCTCTTTTTCCACCTCTGTTGGTTCTTTCTGCACCTCTTTTGCTTCGTTCTTCACCCAACTTGCCTCTTTCTGTACGCCTCTTGCCTCTTTCTGCACCACTGTTGGTTCTTTCTGCACTGCTCTGGCTTCTTTTGGCACCTCTGTTCAAAATTTCTACATCCCTCTTGCCTTTCTTTGCATCCCTCTTCCCTCTTTCTGTATCTCTCCTGCCTCAGTCTCCACCCCTTTTGAATGTTTCTGCAACTCTTTCTGCAGTTCTCTTGCCTCCTTCTGCACCTCACTTGCCTCTTTTTGCACCTCTGTTTGGTCTTTTGCACTGCTCTTGATTCTTTCTGTACCTTTATTGCTAATGTCTGCACTCCTCTTGCCTCTTTCTACACCCCTTTTACCTGTTTCTGTACCTCTCTTGCCTCTGTCTGCACCTCTGTTCCCTCTTTCTATACCTCTTTTGCCTGTTTGTGCAAGTCTCTTGCCTCTTTCTGCAGTGTTCTTGCCTCCTTCTGCTCCTCTGTTGCTTCTTTCTGTCCTTCTATTGCCTCTTTCTGCATCCCTGTTGCTTCATTCTGCATTTCCCATACTTCTTTCTGCACCTGTCTTCCTTCTTTCTGTACATTTATTGCCTGTTTCTGCATCTTACATGCTTCCCTCTGCACTTTTCTTGCTTCTTTCTATAACTCTTGCCTCTTTCTGCACTTCTATTGCCTGTTTCTGTACCTCTCTGGCCTCTTTCTGCATTTCTCTTGCCTGGCCTCTTTCTGCACTTCTCTTGCCTCTTTCTGCAACTCACTTGCTTCTTTCGGTGCTTCTCTTGCCTCTTTGTGCACCCCTGTTGCTTCATTCGGCACTTTCCATGCTTCTTTCTGCACCTGTCTTGCTTCTTTCTGCACCATTGTTGTCCCTTTTTGTACCTCTTTTGCCTGTTTCTGCAAATCTCTTGCCTCTTTTTGTAGTTCTCGTGCCTTCTTCTACATCTCTGTTGCTTCAGCTTCTCTTGCCTCTTTCTGCACCCCTGTTGCTTCATTCTGCACTTTCCATGCTTCTTTCTGCATTTGTTTTGCTTCTTTCTGCACCCGTCTTCCCTCTTTGTGCAACTCTCTTGCCTCTTTCTATACCTCTCTTCCCTCTTCTGCACCAGTCTTGCCTCTTTTTATACCTCTGTTGCTTCATTCTGCACTTCTCTTGGTTCTTTCTGCACTGCTCTTGCCTCTCTCTGCATCCCTCTTGCCTCTTTGAGCACCTCTTTTGCTATTTTCTACACTTCGATCTCCTCTTTCTGCATCCCTCTTGCCTCTTACTGCACCTCTAATGCTTCTTTCTGCACATCTCTTGCTTCTTTCTGCAGCTGAATTGCCTCTTTCAGCACCTCTGTTGCTTTTTTCTGCAGATATGTTGCCTCTTTCTGCACCTCACTTGCCTGTTTCAGCACCTCTGTTGCTTTTTTCTGCAGATCCCTTGCCTCTCTCTGCACCCCTCTTTTCTCTTTCTGCACCTCTCTTGCCTCTTTCTGTACCTTTGTTGCCTCTTTTGCACTTTTCTTGCCCCTTCTGCACCCTTCATGCCTCTTTCAGCACCTCCGTTACGTCTTTATGCACTCCTCTTCCTTCGTTCTGTACCTCTCTTGCTTCTTTCTGCACCTCACTTGCCTCTTTCAGCTTCTCTGTTACTTGTTTATGCACTTCTCTTCCTTCATTCTGCACCTCTCTTGCTTCTTTCTGCACCTCACTTGCCTCTTTCAGCACCTCTGCTGCTTTTTTCTGAAGATCTCTTGCCTCTTTCTGCACCCCTCTTTTCTCTTTTTGTACCTCTCTTGCCTCTTTCTGCACCCCTATTCCCTCTTTGTGCACCTCTCTTGCCTCTTTCTGTACCTTTGTTGCCTCTTCTGCACTTTTCTTGCCCCTTCTGCACCCTTCATGCCTCTTTCAGCACATCTGTTACGTCTTTATGCACTCCTCTTCCTTCGTTCTGTACCTCTCTTGCTTCTTTCTGCACCTCACTTGCCTCTTTCAGCACCTCTGCTGCTTTTTTCTGCATATCTCTTGACTCTTTCTGCACCTCACTTGCCTCTTTCAGCACCTCTGTTGCTTTTTTCTGCAGAGCTCTTTCCTCTTTCTACATCCCTCTTTCTGCACCTGTCCTGCCTCTTTCTGCACTCCTGTTTCCTCTTTCTGCAACTTTCCTGCCTGTTTCTGTCCCTCTCTTGCCTCTTTTTGTACCTCAGTTGCTTCTTTCTAGGCCTGGGCAGTAAACTCTGCTCCGCTTGTGGAGTTTGCGGAGTTTTCTGCACTCCGCATTATGCAGAGATCGCAGAGTTTTTTTCCTAGCTCGCGCTCACCAACGCCAAGTTGGCGAGAGCGAACAAGGAAAATCTACTTCCCGGCGAGATTTTTTCTCGTCTGCGATCGTCAACATCAAGTTGGCGAGCGCGAGTGTGGAAAGTAAACCTCCTGGCAAGATTTCTCAGTGCAGGAGGGGTGTCAGGTTTCTCATTGCAAGTGGTCAAGTATGCTCGAAACCGCTTGTGTTGAGAAACTGCCCGTTCACATTGAGAAAGCTGCTGCTCGAGTAAAAATCTACTCGAGCAGCAGAAAAGGAAAGCCTGCACTGTGTTTGGTGCCATATGTGATGATCGCACAGTGTGCATCCAGCACTGTGCCATTACCGTGAACAGCATTTATCTCACTCGCGGAGATCCACGTAGTGCAGCTGAGTTTTTTACCACTTCGCGGAGTTTCGCGTAGTGCAACTATGTGAACTCCCCTGAGGGTTACTTCTTTCTGCACTTCTATCGCCTCTTTCTGTACCTCTCTTGCTTCTTTCTGCACCTCACTTGCCTCTTTCAGCACCTCTGTTGCTTTTTTTTGCAGATCTCTTACCCCTTTCCGCACCTCACTTGCCTCTTTCAGCACCTCTATTGCTTTTTTCTGCAGATCTCTTGCCTCTTTCTGCACCCCTCTTTTTTCTTTCTGCATCTCTCTTGCCTCTATCTGTTTCCCTGTTCCCTCTTTATGCACCTTTCCTGCCTGTTTCTGCATCTCTCTTGCCTCTTTCTGTACCTCTGTTGTCTTGTTCTGCACTTTTCTTGCCTCTTTCTGCACCCCTTTTGCCTCTTTCTGCACCTCTGTTGCTTCTTTCTGCACTTCTCTTGCCTCTTTCTGTACCTCTCTTAACTCTTTCTGCACCTCTGTTGCTTTTTTATGCAGATCCCATGCCTCTTTCTGCACCTCACTTGCCTCTTTCAGTACCTCTACTGCTTTTTCCTGCAGAACTCTTGCCTCTTTCTGTACCCCTCTTTTCTATTTCTGCATGTCTCCTGCCTGAATCTGCACTCCTGTTCCCTCTTTCTGCACCTCTCCTGCCTGTTTCTGCACCTCTCTTGCCTCTCTCGGTACCTCCGTTGCCTCTTTCTACACTTTTCTTGCTCTTTCTGCACCCTTCGCGCCTCTATCCGCACCTCTGTTACTTCTGTCTGCACTTTTCTTCCTTCTTTTTGCACTCCTCCTGCCTCTTTCTGTATCTATCTTGCCTCTTTGAGCACCCCTCTTCCCTATTTGTACAACTCTTGCCTCTTTCTACACCTTATTTGCTTCTTTCTGCACTGCTCTTGCATCTTTCTGCACCTTACTTGCCTCTTTCTGCACTTCTCTTGCTTCTTTCTACACCTCTGTTGCTTCTTTCAGCAATTCTCTTTTCTGCAGTTTTTGTCCTTCTTTCTGCACCCCTCCTGCCTCTTTCTGTATCTCTCTTGACTGTTTGTGCACCTCTCCTACCTCTTTCTGCACCACTCTTTGCCTCTTCTTGCACCCCTGTTACTTCTTTCTGTACTGCTTTTGCTTCTTTCTACACCTCACTTGCCTCTTTTATTACTTCTCTTTTTAAATCTCTGTTGCTTCTTTCTGCACCCCTCCTGCCCCTTTCTTCGCCCCTCTTCCCTCTGAGCAACTCTCTTGCTGCTTGATACACCTCTCTTCCCTCTTTCTGCACTAATCTTGCCTCTTTCTGCACCTCTGTTGCTTCTTTATTCACTTCTCTTGACTCTTTCTGCACCCTTCGTGCCTCTTTCAGCACCTGTGTTGCTTCTTTCTTCACTTCTCTTCCTTGCTTCTTTCTGCACCTCTCATGCCTCCTTCTGCACCTCTATTGCTTCTTTCTGTACTCCTCTTGTTTCTTTCTGCACTGCTCTTCCCTTTTTCTGCATCGCTCTTGTAAGCCATGACTGTTGGGTATCAGAGTCCTATGTGAGTTAAGGCAGAAGTCAGGCAGTCCGGAGCCCGGAGCGGAGCTGAGAGGCGGCAGGTGGAGTGCAGGGGCAGCGAGCCACCACCGCCGAAAACACCACCGAAACACACAGAAATCAGGTGGGACCCTGAGCGGGAAACAAGCCGGCAGACACAGCACCTCCAGACCTGTATTCGGCCCAGAGGCGATTGTACACGAGGAGACTTTTCACACTAAAGATATCGATCAGGAGTTGGGGAAAGTAGATATTTACTACTTTGAACTCGCGTACGCGGCGAGAGTGGAACCTGTGGGAATACCCTCGGTGATTGCACCACTGGGTAATTTGCATGAAAACCCTGACCTTGCGCTTTTAAACACTGCTTTTGTGACTCAATGGATTGGTTTCCTCCAAAATCCTACAAGGTTTTAGGAGGATCTGTTGTGAACTGATTTGAAATTTATCAGCCCTGAGTTAGTCATAAAGGGGAACAGTCCCGCTGCGACAAAACACGTTGGTTAAAAGAGAATAAAGAGAATAAAGAACACAAAGAGGAACAAGCATTACGGCATTTTTCATTTCTTAGAAAAATAACTACTAACTGTAATTTGACTGTTTTGCCGTGTGACTTGAATTTGGTAAAATTGTTGGTTCAATCTTTTGATTGATTATTTTGGGGGAAGTGGGTGCTTTCTCCTCCTTTCAAGAGCACCGCACTAATTTGAACAGTTGTTACTAAGTAGTGTATTCCATGTATACAGACTGAGACTCATGCATCTAGAACAGTAGAGCTCCGGCGGCGAGTAGAGACCGAGCCAAGCCGCCATTAGGAGTGTCCGCAATGTGCGAGCCCAGGGGTCAGACCAAAGAGGCGGCCTGACTAGGTCGGGTGCGGCTTGCGGCGCCTTTGTGTGCCCTGCTTGCTTCAGCGCTCCAGCTCGCAGCAAAGACAATTGCCAGAAGAGTGTAAAGAAATGCATCCTAGCAACGCTGTTTCTATTTTTTTTCCGATGCTGGGTTTTGTTTCTACAGTAGTGTTCCTTTATTGAACTTAGCTTGTTCTATTAGCAGGGCTGCATTGATCATAAGCTGAACTATAGAAAACAACCTAGCAATTAAGTTAACCAGTACCTTGACTGAACCTTGACCGAATTCCTGCTTCTACATTAAGGGCATATCGGGCAGTCCTAAAGGCGGCCTCCAAGGAGGGAAGTGCCTAAGGGTGACAAGAAGCTGCCTACCTCCCCAATCTCACCCCATTCTCATCCTTCATTACCCACCACTGCAATAGGTACTCATATTGCTCTAATCGACCAAAGTCAGCCACAGTCAGCAGCCAGTTACCTCCCGACCCCACAACCCCAGATCCCTGTCCCCCAAAGCTCCGGTCAGGCTTGGCAGATCAGGTTTGGGATCACCTCTTAGCATGGCCCTCAGCTGGGGCGTCAGTTTAAATAAATCTGCCAGAGCACTTTGTCCCGTCGCAATACCAACAGTACTAACAGCACTAATAGTACCAACAGTACCAACAATAATCAACAGCAACAATAACAATAACAATACCACAACAATACCATAACAACACAATATTGCGACAAACAGACGAACATGAGATCCATCAAAGAAAGGAGGTATGTTACAAATGTTATCAGTAACGGGAAAAGGAAAAATAAGATTTTAAGACAACCAACCAAAAGTCAGGCTACTACATCTATAACGCAGGCCATGGGGTAATGGATAGACCAACGCCATCGCCAGTGAATCCGCATAAAAACTATTTTCAACCCAAAATATATTCCAAGTTTTCATTCATGAAAGACGCTGGGGCAGTGCTGAACCTCAGCATTAACAAGCAATTGGGCCTCCCTTCTCCATTACATCCAGAAATGAAAACTCCAAAAGGCAAGGGCACACTGGCCAAATCTGCACTAAATGGCAGCGGTGAAACACTATTCAGCACAAAAACCGACGAAGCAAAAAAAGAAAAATTAGATCAGGAGCGTGCGCAAGCAACAGGAATGGAAAGATCAGCAAAATGTCAAGCACATTGATAAACACATTGGAAAAGGGAACAAGGAAAAAAGTCAGTCCAAAGGAAACTCGCCTTCCTCTACCCTTGCGAAGGCTCTAAGAATATCATCAAGAATACCACTGGAGCCAGATAATAAAATACGGACCTGCCAGTGCGCAACAACTCATGCAACCACAGCACTTTTGGAGTCAAAAGCTTTTTCACTCACCTCCGACACAACTTTGGCAGGCATTGTGGCTATCACTACTTCAGATAAACTACCAACCAAACCAGTATAAGTAAAGAACCTACAACTGAGTTCGGACGCCACAGCTCCCGATTATACCAATTAAAGAACCAACGTAACACCACAGTATAGCAGGGACCAGGGAAATGCATCAAATAACATTGACATCAACACCAAGTCGATAAATCCAACTCTCTCTGGACCGCACTCAAAACTTCTGGCAATTACTTCAGGCAGCAGAATAGTGAAGGCTGGGGATGTACAAGAAGAGACCCCGAAAAAGACCCCAAATCACGCAGCCAGCAACACTTCCTTCCTCACGACTGAAGAATGGTAAAACCTGGTCACCACATACTCCACTGAGGACAAAGGCACACAACACTTCATCACACAGGAAGTGTGAAAAGGGAGCTGATAGAGGACATGCCAATCAGAGGGAAGAAAATATGGGCAGCCCTCCTAAACACCAAGCAACTTTCAACAAAGGCCATGGAATACCACTCAGATAAAATGGACCTTCAACTCACCCTTCTCAACTGTCTATCCCTGAATGTTACAAGCATCGATAGTAAGCTGTGTGAACTTAACAACTTCATTAAAAGAGCCCAAACTGAAACGACAATAATCCCTCCGAGCTGCACCTGCCATCTAAATATCGACATACTTGAAACACCAACTGCAGTGATGGGTGATCTCCTTATGGACCTAAAAAACAACAAATGCAAATAACACACCAAATAGTGGCAAATTTAAACCTAACAAAAGTAAACAAACAAGTGAACTCTTAAAAGATGTGGCACTGCCCGACCAGGACCAAAATGAGCGGGTCAAACCCGACAAGAATGACAATGCCCCGGTCACTCCCTCTGTGGTGGCTAGGAAAGATCTATGGCCAGGAGTACAAGCGGCACCCGAGTGGGATCAACAAGAGGAACTAGGGACCCAACGATAAAGCATCTAACATTTGTGCCAGATTTAATTGATTAGGGGTGGTTGAAACTGATGGTACTCCTGAAGACACTAGAGTGTAGTTAGGAGTGTCAGTGCCAGGGACAAAATCAACGCCATTTTCTTCTAAGGCCTGAAACCGATTAGCAGTTTGAATATTTGCCTATGCCACCTCATCCACTACAGGGTTGGTCTTTTTAGCATTCATTTTAGCCTCTGATACCTTTGATACCTTAATTGGAGATCTCTCACCCTTACCAATAGATAACTGAGGGGAGTCCAATGTTAAGGAAGCGGTTTGTTGTGTTTTTTCCTGCACTTTAAAATAAGATCTTAAGGACGGAGTTATCTTAAGTTGCAGAGTTTCTTCAACTGTCGTGTTGAAATAGCAGAAGAATATTGTGAAATCTGGGGCTGAACCCCCTTGACTTCATACTTAGCTCCTTAATAGTTGGTTTCCCAGCAATAGAAACAGAGGAAGGGATAAAAGGTGAGGCTTCCAAATGACCCAGAGGGTTAAATGCTTTATTGCGCAATGTGTATCTGGTGGGTTGTTCTGGGACTATACCCTTCTCTTAAACTGCTACTTGTAAATGTGGGTCGACAATAGCCTCGGAAAACCCGAGAGAAGTACAGTGGCCATATGCACCCCTTTTATCTATTTGATTAAGGTCCAGAGCTGGGGTCCTCGGTTTTGATTTCCTTTTTCACCGCGGAGACTGATTTGAGGGGAGATAACATTGCGATCCACTCTAATTGAGCTTTTAACTCATCTGGGGCTCATGAGCTGAGCAAAAACAGAATGCCCGATAATCGAGGTGGAGAAAGGCTGGGGGCAACCAGTAGAGAAAGAATGCTCTTGAGGTATTCTCGTACTCTCTTGCTCTTGTAACAGAGAAAGAGAGTTTTCTAGAAAAAAAATCTTTCGAATACTACCAGAACAGCTCTCAACACTACCAACACTGCTGACAACGTAAAAAGTAACAGTTACCACTTTGCAGGGGCTGATCCTACCTGGTGTCCCACAGAGAGAAATCCTCGATGAGGCGCGCCTATCAAGGCAGATCCCAATGGCTGCCTGAAGCAGACGACCCCCACTGTATTGTACCTGGGAACGCCTGTTCAGGCCAGCCAGATCCAATCCTGTGCTCGAGGCCAGCCCACCAGCTGGCCAGCCCAGTCCTCCGGCAAAAGGCAGCAGAGACGCCGCCCCCGCTCACCCACCGACAACCCGAAGAACGCCAGGAAACACCAGGAAATGTGGCCGAAGACCAACCGAGAAGATCTGTGGCAGCCAGACCGGGAAAAGGACACGAAAAAGGAAACACCACAAAACCGCAACACTCCATGAGCTAAACGCGGCGTCCAACTGTGGTAAGAGCGCATTAAACATTGGGTTGAATTATGTGACCAAAAGCCCAGGAAACATTAGATCGGCACCAGGGGTAGGGAGGACCTCGCAGCAAGAACTAGCCCGCCACCATGTTCCCAACTACGACCTTAGATGCTTTATCCTTGGAAATCAGGAACAAGTTCGCTATTTCAGAGACGAATCAGGCCAAAATACAAGAGTTGTGTGAATCCTTAGAAGTCAAAATGACAACAATCACTGAGAGAATTTGTGGAATGGAAGCCTCAATTGAAGCCTTGAATAAACAAGTTGAGTCAAATTGTACTGAGATACAGGCATTAAAAGATGGGGAAAAAGGCATACTAGATAAACTTGAGACCCTAAAAAATAATGCCAGACAAAATAACATCAAAATTATCAATATTCCAGAAGGCTCAGAGGGGGATGACATCAAAAACTACATCATAAAACTGCTAAAAGAGTTTATTCCAACCATGGCCTCTAAGGAGTTGGAGTCTGATATACAGAGAATTCACAGAGACCCCTTTACAAAAAATCCAAATAGGAAAAATCCCTGGCGAATTTTGGTCAACTTTAAAACTTACGCACTAAAAGAACGTGTGTTATCGGAAGCCTTAAAAGCTGGTAGTTTAACGAAAGTGGACTGGGCATTTTGGATAAGGTCAGACCTCTCAAGAATCACGCAGGTCAGACAGTGAGAATTGGGGAAATTTATGCCAACTTTAAGATTGTTGGGCGCAACAGTGCAAACGGAGATTACCAGCCTTATTTAGGGTGATGTGGAAAAAACTAAATGTTTAATTTTAGAGACCATAAGGAGGTAGGGATCTTCATTGATCAAATAGGGGTAAATTTACATCATACCCAATGTGGTTAAGGAGGGTTCCTTTGGGGGGGCACACACGAGAAATAAGACATGTTGGTTTTTCACTGGGTGGGGAGCAAATTAGGGAAAAAAAATAAAAAGTGCTCTTAATTTTGTCAGTGTCAAGGAAGTTGCTAATAAGAGAGGGGTAGCTCGAGATCAGAGTGGGCTCTCTCTGATAAGGGAGAGGGTGCATTGGGTTGCCTCAAATGCCTGAAGTAACTCCAATTAGAATCTGTACATGGTACATTAATGGCCTCAGGGTAGTGGGTAGACGAAGAAGGATTTTCCAATATTTAAGTCAATCTAATTTTGAATTTATCATACTACAGGAAGCTCATCTCACAAGTGATGAATGGGAGGCGGCTGTTTCTAAGCAGAAATGGATTGATGGTTCTCTCCATACCACACAAACCTGCTGCACTAAAGGTGTGGCCATTATCTTTAAAAGAAAACTGCCAAAGTAATCTTGGGCCTCACCAAGATAGATGATAAGGGGCGACGGATTATGGCTGATATTAAGATACAAAATGACTGGGTGGTCCTGGTGGGATACTACGGTCCAAACTTAGATGATGATTTAGCACTTACAACTATATAAAATCATTTAGTGGAATCCAATCTGCCGATCATTATGGGCGGCGATTTTAATATCTTATCGAACCCCTCTCTTGATAGGTCAAGAGAATAGTATCTACCAAAATGGATTACCAGATTAGAGTCCTGATGGACGATCTAAGCCTCATAGATATCTGAAAAACAAAAAACAGGGTGGTAACTGGCCCTCTGAGCTATACTTTTCATAACAAAAAACAAGGTCATCGTTCTAGAATCGATTACTTTCCGATAGATACTAGGCTGACAAATAGTGTCAGCTCAGTAACACATATCACAGAGCACCTATCACATCATTCAGCGGTGTTAAGGGATTTACAATTTACAAGACACCCTGTAATAGGAAGGTGGACGTTTGATAGAGTCTTTCTCCAAGATGTTTCAGTAGTCGAACAACTAAAGAATGAGACTTTTTTTTTTAAGTAAATGATCTTTCAGCTCCCATAGAGGTAATATGGGATGCCAATAAGGCATTTATCAGAGGCAGAGTTATCAGTCTCTCAGCTAAAATCCATAAGGAATCTAAAGAAATGCTTAAGTTATTGGAAGCAGATATCGTTAGAGCACTATATAATCAAGCGGCCAACCAAAATAGTGCAGAGCAGAGGGAGGATAACTCTGAGGCGATAGCCAAGTGGCAAGAGATGACAGACTATCTAGATAATATTACCAGAAGAAGATGGGAAGCTAGTAAACTAGCTAAATATGAATACGGAGAAGGGTTTGGGAAACTCCTTGCCTGGAAATCTCGTGTTAATCAAGCCAGAAATGTAATCAAGGAGATTCTTAACACAGAAACCGGGGAGTTAATATCAGAAAGGACTAATATGGAAAAACCATTTGAATCCTATTTCCAAGCACTGTATACTGATGTGGTCCCGGATTCCCAAATAAAAAACTATTTGGATAGAAAATCCTTACAGGCTATATCTGACGATCAGGTCCAACAGTTGAATGAAAAGTTTTCACTAGAAGAAATAAAGACCACAATAAAATACCTAAAAAGAGGCAGTGCTTCAGACTTAGATGCTATTCCTAATGAGTTTTACATTGTCCTTAATGAGACACATGTTCCTGTCCTGGAGAAATCATTTGATAGTATTTTTCTAATCACACTCTAATCCCCAATTCTTGAAACGAGGCAGCAGTTACTCTGATCTTGAAGCCCAATAAGGATTAAAAATATTGTGAATCCTATAGACCCATTTCCCTGCTGAATTCTGACTACAAAATCTTTGCGCAAATTTAAGCAGGGAGTTTGAACAACATGATGGGTTACGTGGTCCATCTGGACCAGAAGGGGTTTATTAGAGGACGCCAGCTTCATGATTTAACTCATGAGCTGATTGGAGCAATTGACATCACCTTAGCTAATACGTTGCCGCTCACTATCTTTGCTTTTGACGCAGCCAAGTCCTTTGATCGGGTGAGCTGGTCTTGTTTGCATCATATAGCTCACTCGTTTGGCCTAGGAGAATTTAGCATGGATAATAGTCAATGGAAATTTAACTAAATTAGTTAGGCTGGAGCGAGGAACTAGGCAGGGCTGCCTCCTTTCTCCCCTCCTCTTTGATCTTTACATAGAACCATTGGCTTGTAACATCAGGGCCAGTGAACTCTTTGCCCCATTTGAATATTTAGGATGGGTAAAAAACTGACCCTATATGACAATGATTTGATGATTTTCACGAGGGAATGGTCAGCAATTCTGCCAAGGTTGGAGCAACTTCTGATAGATTTTGGGAAGATATCTGGCTATCTAATCAACTCACAAAAAACAGAAATTATGTTGTGGAATTTGCAAACCAGTTCCCCTTTAGCTCAGCAGTAAATAAGATACTTACGCATTCAAAATACTCAGGACATTGATAAATTGGCCCAGGTTAATTTGGAGGTAAAAAGAAAAGAGATCAGATCCCTATTAAGATCATGGAGCAACCTCCCATTGTCAATTATTGGTCGTTCCAATCTTGTCAAAATGTCTGTTCTGCCCAAAGTCACCTTTATCTTTGATACAATTCCTTTATTATTTAGCCCTGAATCTTTGAAAAATATACAGAGTGACATAAATAGCTTTCTTTGGTCCAACAAAGGGGTCAGGATTGCATGGAAGAAATTAAGATGTGCAAAACTAGATGGGGGTATAGCCAGTTCTGACCTTCATTTTTATAGTTGGGCCTTCCATTTTAAGAATGTGAGATCTCTCTTATTTGACTCTTCTGGTTATCCTCCCTTTCTTTTAGCTATGTCAAAAAGTGTTGCTCAGGAGGGGGATGGGTTTCTTTTCAAATTTGGACATCCTAAGTACTTTAAAAAGTTAAACTGAAGGTTTTAAGGTCTACCTGTGAATTATGGTTCCAGCTGAGGAAGTCTTTCAGAATTTCGTATTATTGCTCAAGTGCTCCTATCTGGAATTCTCCAGGTACCCCTGAGTGCCTTAAGGATAGCTTATCAGTCCCACTATTAGAAAATGGCATACAGAAATGGGGTCAATTACTGCAAGACAATAAATGACTTCCATGTGATACTCTTAGCATTCTAACAAACGGAAGGCTGTCCAGATTTAAATTCTATCAACTGTCTGGTTGGGCTGTTAACCAGGGCAAGGATGGAGTCGCGAATGAAGAGCTGTAGGATAAGTTATTAGCCCCCCTCCACCAACGTAAAGAAGTATCTAAATGGTACTGGATTTTAGTTAAAGGAGATCCCCTGTTAATGCCTATGGAGGAGCCTTGGAGAAGAGATTTGTCTTCCAGCGATGTGACATCTTATTGGCAAGTATCTATGCGTACTTTATGGAGGATTGTGAAGGCCGCCCCATTGAGGATAAACCATCTGTTTACACTCCATAGGGCCTACTGGACTCCGAAGAGGCTTACCAAGCTGGGAGGAGGAGTGAAGGCCTGCTCGAAGTGTGCCCTGGGGGGTGCGGATGATGTGCACATGTATATACAGTGCCCCTAGATCTAGGGCTTCTGGCACCAAGTGGGTAAGACAATCTCAGAAGTAACTGGCCAAGAAATTAGGGTAAGCTTGGTTTTAGTTATTTTTGGAATTTGGCCTGAAGATGGTATTAAAAGCTGTCAAATTTCCAAGCTTCATTTTTATTTGTTTTAATTCTCTTGATAAGAAGGGAAATTTGTCTAAATTGGGTATCCCCCAACCCTCCAAAGTTTCTGGATTGGGTTGCCTCTGTTAAAAGAGTCGATAAATTGGACATGGGATGTATGTCAAAGAAAATAATTAGATTCTGGGGGCTAAGGGAGGAGTGGGTCAATAAAATTAGTATTTCAACTTCCTAGAAAAATAAAATTCCAATGATAATGAAATAAGTGAGTTCATGGGATGATGGCTCATTCAGAGATCAATGGTTCGTTCCTTCCTAGCCAATTCCCAAGAGTCCTGTGGTCGGCGACTCCAAGAACCCTTGAGGTGGAAAGAGATTTACAGGGCTGCGTGTCCCCTCTATTTGGTCCAGGAGAGTGCCATGGTACTGCTTTAAGTCCACTCACTTTCTTTCTTAAATGAGGACAAATAAATCAAAAATAAAAAGAGGAACTAGGGACCCGTGGTAGAATTAACAAGAGCAAGCATTCCGGCTTTGGCCCCCCAGAGCCCTTAGAAGATCTCCAACAACAACTGGTTGAGCATACCTCTAGCAGCTGCAACAAGCAGACAAGCCAATCTGACGAAGGGGACGCATCTCAGAACAAGTGGCAATCAGCCAATCAAAGCAGGAAACAGAGGCAAAAAGGGAGGAAAAAAAACCCATCCATAAGACCCTTCTTTTTAAGTAGCAACAAAATCCCTGAGCTGACACCAGTCAGAAGAAAGAGTAAGTGGAGAGCCACCAAAGCCACAGTCTGAGCTGATTGCCACCGGCACACCCCGTCCAATAGGGAAAGAACATGTAGGAAAGGAATGTTTAAGTGAATATAAACATCCAGAAATCACCAACTTAATTGAACAGGCGGAAAATAAACCGACAACGGCAGCAGCAAGGGGAGACGCCCCTACGATAATAGCAATCGTCAAGGCGCCCACCAAGCCAGTAAAAACAGCGGACGTCAAACTAAAAGTGGAAATAACAAATAGAATGGGATCATATATACAGCAAACCCTAAACGTAGGGCAGAGGAAAAAAGAGGCAAGTACTGAAACAGCAGTAAGAGTGGAACCAGAAAAACAGCTGTCCCTTAAACGATGGGAGAAGAGAAATTGATCCACACTGAGGAATCCCTCCGAACAACTCCCAACAGAAGATGTACAAGACAATCCTGTTCATCCCAGAGTATGAATCGAAAGGACGGGGTGATATCCTAAACAGAGGAAACATTCTGCGAATACGAACTGCCATCAGCAACCTGGCCGGGATTGGTTCACATAACCTGGAATCTGTAGAATTTGAAACGTTTAAACATCTGTCGGAGCAAGAGGTAACAAAAACAGCATGGGCAACCCGGGAAATAGCGGAGAAAATTCTTAAGGAGGAGTACCAACTAGAAGCTTGGGGGATCCGACTAAAGTTTCACCACGCAGTCAGTTATCCAGTTATACTTTGACACCAACAAGAGCCTAATGACAGCAGGCCAAGCAATAAGAGAAGTTTCTGGCCCACTAACTCTGTGCTAAAGGGGGCACACAGTACCTCTGTAGAGGCCATTAAGAGCAACATCCCTAACACCCTGAGTTCACAGGCCAACAGTGGAAAAGTTATTTCAAACGATTGGACTTTGATAGCAAAGGCTATAAACACCAGACCCGAGAACCCATGACAGAGAGCAGATCAGAAAAAAAATATTCCAAATATAAAACTATGTTCCTGGAATATAAATGGCCTGGGAACTAAAACCTTGGATAAGGCCCTACTGACGTACCTCCAACAATTTGATCTAATTCTCCTCCAAGAAACGTGGCTGGAAGACCCATTTCACCTACAAGGTTGCAAAGCATATCATCTCCCAGCAACCAGAAGTTTGAAATTTGGCTATTTGAAAGGAGGCCTTATGACATACGCCTTGATCAAAACCATAATGACAGTTAAGGAACTAACAAGTTAAAACACCCCAACAAACAGAATAAAGACAGTACAGATGGACATAGCAGGACTGAAAGACAATCAGCAGCTAATACTTGTTAATATCTATCTACACCGTTGCAAAAAAAAAACCGGCACAAAACTCCTGGTTGCCGAACTAACAAAACAAATTTCCGAAGAGGCAACTTTAAACTACATTATCTCTGGAGACTTTAACATGTTCCTTTCAGGGTGCACCAACTTGGCAGAAGACCGACAATCAGCATGGGGGGCCCCACTCCAAGACGAGTGCAAGTAGGGCAAACAAACTAAGATCTCTAAAGACCTCTTGAATGATCTAGAAAGTCTGTCTCTTGTAGCATTAAATAGTTGATTCACAGGGGACTACCCTCAAGCTGCAACCTTTCCATAATGCCTTCACAAATACCACAATAGACTACACCTTTTCATCTCTATCGCTTTTCAGCTCAATAAAAGATTTCAGGATTGGAACGCTGGATCACAGTGATCATCAACCACAAGAGATCATACTCGCCGCTCACGGAACGGCACTCACCCATTTGTTGATCCAACTTCAAAGGTCACAATAAATCACAAGAGAATAAAATATTAAATGAGCGATCCAGGAAAACTTTTGGCAGTATCAAAAACACGGTGGGAGTAAGTAAACTGGTGTGCGGGAACAGCATAACAACATGGGAAAAATTTACCAAAAGCTTTGATCCATCTTACTCCAAAACAGAGTCAACGATTTTCCACCAATTATTTATAAGCAGGATCCAAATTACTGGGCTGAAGCTCTACTACCCCTTTTTAATAATATCGTGGAAGCTGAAAGAATTCCACATTCTTGGAAGGGATCAATTATTTCACCGATCCACAAGAAAGGTATCAAGATTGACCCAAAGAATTACAGGCTCATTGCACTAATTGACATTGAGGCCAAATATTATGCAGGACTTTTATTGGATGAACTCACGGCGTGGACACTGGAAAATGCCGTAATTTCCATCAATCAAACAGGCTTTCAAAAAAAGATGGGCACAAAATAAAGGGAGCCAAGTCTGGCACATAGAACTCACACTTATGAAAGGAGATGATAAGAAAAAAAGGCAGTCTTGGCATGGCCTACCTTCAGTCAGCAATTAGGCTGCTTGCTTTAAGAGACATATGGAAAACCAGTATGCCCCACAAAAGCTTCAAGGATCTTGTAAATAAATCAGTAAAGATTGTATCCCTTGAAGAAGACAAAGCAGCACTAAGCAGGAGGGCTCATGGATGGTTTGTAATTCAGAGTTACTCGAGGTACAAGCCACAAACTTACCTAGAAACAGGCTTCTCGAGACTCATAAAGGAACGTTTTTTGCTTCTGCGGTTGGGAATCTTACCCGTTAAGAGGCACCTCCCTCCATGGAAACGCACAAACACAACTAATCATTGTGGACTATTTGGCGACACCAAAGAGGATATCTTACACTTACTGTGCATTTGCAAGGGCTTAGATGAGAAACGAAGACAGCTATTAAAGCCACGCCTGATTGAAAGTCAGATACAAACATGTAGACAGGTGGTAAAAGCCTGCTTCAAGAGAGGCGACATGTGGTTGGCCTGCAGCTTCGTCCACTTTATGAGCGCAGTAAAAACAAAGCTAAACCTGGCAGTACTCTAACAAATCGGTCCTCAATCCAAGCCCATCGATCTCTGAGCTACTCACTGGAATCCTTCTTAAAAGATATCTACTGGGGTACCTACTGTTTACAACTACTGTTCCTTGGGGTTTTAAATAGTCTTTTATCTGTGGGTCATTAATTGTGACATAAAAACTGCCAATTGTAACTGGCAAATATGTGCTTCTGGATGAGCATCTTTAGACTTCCATGCTAGTTCAGTCATGACTCTTAAGGCCAATTTTATAGAAATATGCACTGCACTGCCCTAGGAACATTTTAGGAGAATGGTCCCTAAATCTTACACCTTTCTCTTTTTCATGACAATCATCGCTTCTTATTGCTCGTACTGTATGCGAGTTTTTATACTCTCCTTGTAATTTTATTGATATATTGTAATTTCTAAATGAATTTTAACTAACTTCTCTATTACAAAATTGGTTGTTTTATGCACTTTGCACACATGTTTTACTATGTAGCTGATTGCAAAGGTTTTTGTTAATCAAACAATAAAGAGATTACTTGCATCCCTCTTGCCTCTTTGAGCACCTCTTTTGCTTCTTTCTGCATGTCTCTCTCATGTTTCTGCACCCCTCTTGCCTCTTTTTGCACCTCTGTTGCTTCTTTCTGCAGTTCTACTGCCTCTTTCTGCACCTCTCTTGCTTCTTTCTGCACCTCGCTTGCCTCTTTTTGCACCCCTCTTTACTCTTTCTGCACATCCCTTGCCTCTTTCTGCACCTCTATTCCCTGTTTCTGCAACTTTCCTGCCTGTTTCTGTGCCTCTCTTGCCTCTTTCTGTACCTCTCTTGTCTCTTTCTGCACTTCTCTTGCTCTTTCTGCACCCTTCATGCCTTTTTCAGCACCTCTGTTGGTTCTTTCTGCACTGCTTTTGCTTCTTTCTGCACCTCACTTGCCTCTTTCTGCACTTCTCTTGCTTCTTTCTACACCTCTGCTGCTTCTTTCAGCAATTATTCTCTTGCCTCTTTCTGCAGTTCGCTTTCTTCTTTCTGCACCCCTTCTGCCTCTTTCTGTACCTCTCTTGATTCTTTGTGCACCTCTCCTAACTCTTTCTGCACCCCTCTTGCCTCTTCTTGCACCTCTGTTTGTTCTTTCGGTACTGCTCTTGCTTTTTTTCTACACCCCACTTGCCACAGAATGTGCAATAAACATTCATATCCACACAGATGTCTCATGTCCACCATCTTTCTTGTGTGGAACTATGGATGAATATAGGGTCAGTAATTCCCCGTACCTTCCTTGTTGGCCATATTGTGGGACTTGGCTCACAGAGTGACACTTTGGTTTTGCAACCCGGGTGACGGTAGCACTCCAACACGGATACCAAGTAAATATTTGTCTAATAAAGCGCTTTAACATACTACTTTGCTCGAACGTTATATATATATATTTATAATCTGGCAACTAGCACAAACCAAAATTTTACCACACAACCGGAAAAATATTGCCCAATTATGCGTGATCTAGCCCAATCTGGAAGCACTGATGCCACAGCCACTCCCTCACGGCTGGTATACACGCATACCACACACATCCAGAACAGGCGTCACAGGACATGTGACACTACTAATATAAAAGACCGGGCGCACGTGCACTACGCCATTTTAGTTAAGCTTTCTATAGCCCAAAGCCAACTAAAAAGTAGCCCAAACTAGCCCAATATTGCTACTTTAGGGAAGGAGGGGCAGGGACAGCGTCAAGCAGGCGGTGAATGCATTGGAATTGATGATGCAGCAGTATGCCAAGTAAATATTTGTCTAATAAAGCGCTTTAACACACTACTTTGCTGGAGGGGTGTATATATATTTATAATCTGGCAACTAGCACAATCCAAAATTTTACCACACAACCGGAAAATTATAGCCCAATTGTGCATGATAGATCCCAATCTGGCAACACTGATGCCACAGTCACTCCCTCACAGCTGGTATACACCCACACCGCACCCATCCAGCACAGGCGTCACAGGACACGTGACCCTGCTAATATAAAAGACCGGGCGCACGTGCACTATGCCATTTTACAGTTTAGAATTCAGGGCCTCACTTCTCACTGAGTTAGTAGCACCGCAAGCACTGAGCTGGTGTACAACCTGCGATGATGATAGGTGCACTAGTATGTCCTCTGCCATGGCCATTTTAAGACTCAATACCCCATGTGAGACCTATTACCTTCCAGAACGTAGCTGCATGATGTGGAGGGTGCCTTGACCGCGAAAAGATGATCAGTGAGACCTGGGTGCACAGCGGCGGGCAGATACCTCTGGGCGGCGGGAGTGGATGGGGTACAGCAGCCTGGATGCAGAAAGGCTGCACAGCGATTTGGGCGCACACAGTTATATATGCCCTGCCATTACCCTTTCTTACTGCATTTTGAACAAGTTTTCCAATAGCAGGACAGTTTTTAGAGTCGGCCAAATGTCCATCGCTCCCACATCTGTAACAAAGTAGTTGAGTATTTCTTTTTTCATACTTTGTACCCTTAAATTTACCATCACATTTTGCTGAACTTTCCTTTCTCTGTTTTTTTTTAAAGAGGTAAGGTGTGTTGGGATCATCGAAGCATGCAGACACAAGCGTGACTTTCCTCTCACAGCTTGTGACTGCCACGCGTCGCTTTTGGAATGTTCTGTTTTGAATGTGAGAAGGTTGGGAGGTAGAAGTTAATGGGGGTTCAGTCGTTCTTGCTTTATACTTGCTGCTTACAAAACATGTTCTGAGGATTAAACCACATCAAGAGAATTACCTTCTCTGTCTTTTCATTCCTGCATACTGGTCTTTCCTACAATTACTAATTCTGTACTGTCTTTCAGATGTGGGAGCTTGAGGATGCACTATGTCACGGCACATGGCTGGAGACACACTGGTGACACAAAGATGAGCTGTGAAGATTTTCTCCAGTGTCACTCTCTCACTCTCTCTCTCTCTCTCTCTCTCTCTCTCTCTTTCTGTCTCTCTCTTCCTTTCTCCTTTCTGATTCAAAGATTGACGTCCCCCCCAACACCACCAGAGCTGAACATGTGTAGAACCTGCGATGATACGTGCCCATCCTGGCAATCAACATCCATTTTGAATTGTGAACTCCGTTGACGGCGTGTACTGAGTCTGAGGAGGTTCCTTTGGCATGTGGTCGACTCTCTTCGACACACGCCAGTGTGAGAAGGTGAGCAGAGAGGCTTGTTTACGCAGCAGCGGGCACTCAACTCCAGCCAGTGGGAGTGGATGGGGTACAGCAGCATGGATGCGCAGCGGCAGCTCCGGATAGTGGGAGTGCATGGGGTGCAGCAGCCTGGGTGCGCAGCGACTGTTATACACCTCTGGGCAGTGCAAGTGTTTGGGCTACAGCGGACTGGGGACCATAATATCAAGAACGGCGATAACATTATCACCCCTTTAGCGGCAGCAAACTGCTGCTAAAGCAGAGATAAGTGGATTGATAATATGCCCTTAAGAATTCCCATAGAAGCCCAGGTTCTGGTGTGAAGGACATCAAACCTGGGCTTCTATGGGAATGCACAAGGGCATATTATCAAGCCCCTTATCGTTGCTTTTGCTGCAGTTTCCTGCTGTTATTACCATTCTTGATAATATGGATCTGGGTGTGCAGCGGCTGTTAGACACCTCTGAGCAGTGGAAGTGGATGGGATGCAGCAACCTGGGTGTTCAGAGCCAAAACAGAGAATTACGCGTGTGCAGTTCTATATAGTCTACAATGACTAGTTCTATACTATCTTTCTGATTACTAAACTTGAGGGAGCAGTATGTCCCGGCACGTGGTTGGAGACACACCGGTGACACAAAGGTGAGCTGTGTGTTTTTTCCAGTGTCAACACTCCCTCTCCATCTCTTCCTTTCTCTCTCTCTCACACTTTCTCTCTTTCTCTGTTTATTCCACTATCTCTCATTCTTTTTTCTCTCACTTCCTCTCTCTCACACTGTGTGTCTCTTTTCCTCTCTCTCACACTGTTTCTTTCTCTCTTCCTTGTATCTCACTCTTTCTTTCTTAATATTTCTCTCTTCCTCTCTCTCACTCTTTGTCTCTCTCTTCCTCTATCTCACTCTTTCTCCCTCTCTCTTCCTCTCTCTCTCCCTCTCTCTCACACTGTTTCACTCTTTCTCTCTCACTCTTTCTCTCTCTCCTCTCTTTCTCTCTCACTCTTTTCCTCTCTCTCTTTCTCTCTCTCTTCTCTCTCACAGTTTCTCTCTTTCTCTCTTCCTTGTATCTCTCTCTTTCTCTCTCTCACTCTTTCTCTCTTTCTCTGTCTTACTATTTGTTTCTGTCTTCTTCTCTCTCTTTCTCTTTCGCTCTTTCTTCCTCCCTCTCTCACTTTTTCTCTCTTCATCTCTCTCACACTGTTTCTCTCTTTCTATCTTTCTTGTATCTTACTCTTCCTCTCTTTCTCTCTCCTTTGCTGGATGCATAACGCACCATCTTATTTTACTTTTAGTTTTGCAGGCTGTGATTCACGCCATGGATGTACATAGTTTTATTTGTTCTTGTTTTCTTTTAATAAAATATTTTACAAACATAGTTTTATTTGTTGTTGTTTTGTTTTAATAAAATGTTATATATGTAAATCCATACATGACTAAGATTCTTATCTGTCCAACCTTACAAGCATCTTTTTTATTAAAACTGCAACACCAGCCGATTTGTTAGGCTCAACATTTAAAAACGTTCCTGTCACATTTGTTTGTGGGGGGTGAGTGGGGATGGCGGACAAGCAGCTGCTGCTGGGGGATGTCGGAGTACAGTTGGGTGTCTGACCTGCATCATCGTTGCCTCCATTGCATCTTTTCTCATAGACCTTCAAACTGGCGGCCTGGCTCTTAAAAGTGCGGCCAAGAAATCGCACAAGAAGAGCTGCGAGCCCACCAGTGGTTCGCAGAGAGAGACTTGCGGGCCCAAGAAGGTTGTTGACCGTATGCTAGTGATGTGGGAAGAGGGTGCATTACCTGCTGATGTGGGGAGAGGCAGCGTGAAAGGGATATCTCTCACAAACAGAGATGTTTTCAGAAATGCCTTGGACAGATGCCAGCTGGCGGACTGAATCACATAATGTCTTTTCAATGCTCATATAGTAAGACTTATGAACAGTTCGTATCCAGGCTTGCAGAGGAACAACTGCGGCCCGTCCGCTCAATTTACAGAGGCAGAACAATGAGCCGTCTGCTCCCAAAGGAACACCAGCGTAGAAGCTCGCAGAGGTAGAGGCACAGCAGCATACTAGCTCACAAAGGTAGACAGCTACGAGCCAATGGACTGGCTTCTAAAGGCATAGCTGCGAAGTGGTGATGTTGGGCACATTGAGCATGAAAGGGTTATCTTCCTACTGGTGTCCTGGAGTGGAAGTCGTGCTGCCTGGCGCTCACCTGTTTCTGCTTATTGTTAATAAATCTTAAACCTTCACTGCTTCCAAATCATCATTATACAGAGCTCCGCTATATTAAATTGCCCCCGGAACCTTTCTTTTATATTTTCACTTGATGCGAGGCACAAGATGGCTGCTAACAATTCCTAGTTTGAAGTGTTAGCAGCCAATCAGAGGATACTTCCTGCTTTGAAGTGTTAGCAGCCAATAAGAGGCAAGCTCGTGCTCGGGAGTTAGGCACCGACCAGATATAGACATATTTTTTTCCTTTAATATCTCAAAAACAGATTTACACCATTTCTAAAAAAACACGCTTTCTAGACCAAGAGCTTTCTCCCTGCCAAATTTGGCGTAATTCCGTTCAGCAGTTTGACTTGTAGCCTTGTCTAAAGTTTCCTATAGAAAATGAATTGAGAAAACATGTTTTGACAACCCCCTTTTTTCTCAGCCCCCCTTTAGCAATCACCCCTAAACTTTAAAGATAGGAGCTGATCAAAAAAGAGAGACTTTTTAGAAAATTCCATAAAGAATCATCAAACGATGCCAAAGTTATAAGCAGATGGAGGGCTCCAGTAGAGGGGCTCCACAACCCCCCTCCGAACATAAGTGAAGCCCCGAGACTGCGGGGACACCAGCAGGCCCCACACAGCCCCAGCGAGCCCCCGCTATTATTTTTTAAGAAATGCCCCTGGGACCTAGCCCACCCCGGGGTCTCATGAAAATAAAACACAGGAACCCGTGACCCCAGCTCGAATTGCGCCGTTTTTATTTAGTTTTTTTTAAATGTTTTTTTTTTACCCTGGTGTTCCTTATGGGACTCCCTGAGCAGGCCTAGGGGGTCAGGGTGTTTCTACCCTGCCCCCTTCTCTTCTTTTCTACCTTTGTGTCTCTGTTTTCTAGCGACTCGGTTCTACCAAGCCACAAGATGGTTGCCGACACTTCCTGGTTTGGAGTGTTGACAGCCTATCACAGTGAAGCTCGTGCACAGGACTTAGGCTCCGCCCAGATATCAAAAGTATTATTTTTCTAATTTCTCAGCAACTACTGAACGGATTTACACCAATTACAAAAGGTCACTTTCTGACCCACGCACTACCTTTGTGACAAATTTGGGGTAATTCCATTCAGTGGTTTTAGCTGTAGCCTTGCACAAAGTTTCCTATGGGAAATTGATTTTTTGACTCCTATTTTTTGAATTTCTCAAAAACTACTGAACGAATTTACACCATTTAAAAAAAAGGTTGCTTTCTGAACCAAGCTCTACCTTTTTACCAAATTTGGGGTAATTCCATTCAGCAGTTCGGACTGTAGCTCGTCGCAAAATTTCCTATGGAAATTAACAAGGGGGAAAAGCGTTTTGGGACCCCCCTTTTTTCTCAGCCCCCCTTGACGAATCACCCACAAACTTTCAGGATAGGAGCTGACCTGGATAGACTTTTCCTTTGGAGAATTTCGCAAAGATTCATCAAATGACGACAAAGTTATTAGCAAATCAAAAAATGCTTTTCCTATGGAAACTAGGTTGTTACTATAACTACCTACTGGCGACCGCCAGTAGGTAATATATAAATATATATATATATATATATCATTGGATGCTGTCAGCATGAAAGTGAATACAATTAGGTAGTGTGTTGGATGCCTTAGGAAGAAGTATTATTATTGGTTGCGGTTTAAAAAAAGAAATGCACTACAGACATGGATACGCTTTTGAATGTGTAGCGTAAGCCACACCTGCTGTATCTCATTTGGAAGTAGCCTGTTCCTTCTAGAATGATCTGTGAAATAGTGAACTACCGGTTCCACTGGGTTGCTAGGTTCACTGAGCTAAATGTGTATTGGGGGAAGGGTGTTAAAGAGACAGATCATTTTTTTAAAGTTGAGGAGTGATGACACAACTTAAGTAATGGCAAGCATTAATTTCCAACTCAGGACTATGTAATAAATTGTTGTGTAGTATTTCAATTTAAAAAAAATTAAGTTAGATATAGGTTTGAACTCCCATTTCTTTTCCGCGATTGCTCCCCGATGATCATGAAAAAATCAAGAAAACACGCCAACAGAAACCTCGTTTTGAAAGAGAGGGAAAGGGTTAATAGATACTAACCTTTCACAAGTGTAGAAACAGTAGTCTAAAATTAAAGACATGATTTCATTTGCTGCCTTTCTCATGATCATAGAGTGGAAAGTTGAAGAGGTTGACATTTTATAGTTGCTTTCTATAAGAGTGGTGTACCATTGTTGTGCTTAGATTTTACAAACCTTAGCAGTGTCAAACTATCCAGAAAGAGCTAAAAGAACAATATAATTTACAATTCCCTGGCACTTATATAACTCTGTAAAAAATGTACCTTATAAAAGAAGATGTATATCGGAGTTTGATTAAAAAGAGTATCACAGTGATGTGAAGAAAAATATATCATATGAACTCTATCTGGCTGAGGGTATGTGTTTAAGATGTTAGTACAGCTGAAAATTACCATGATCAATTCCGTTAACAACGACAATGTTTTAAATGCCCAAGCATTATGTACAGAATAGATACATCTATATTATTTGCATTATGGGAGTTGTGGGAGTTTTAGTCACATTATTCAACAGTTAGGTCTGCATTAGGAAGCGTTTTTCAATGTGGTTTTTAACTTATATGATCAGTTTGCATATCTTTAGGTGGTGAGATATGGTTTTTCTGGTTGCAGATAGTTGAGATGCAAAGAACTATATGTTTTTGGAAAGATTGCCTGAAGGTGTATATCTTTTATAAAATCACATATATATTTACATGGTGATCTATTTTCTTTAAGGCTGTAGAAAATGTCAAGTATTTAGTGAGGTTGGTACATTTCTTTCAACATACTCTGTCTAAAATTGGGGAGGGTAATAGTAAAGAATATCTTTTGAGAGTTTGTGTGCTAGCTCCACTTGGCATGTAAGTTTTTATTGAGAAATTTTGAATATATGTTTTAGAGACACAATAAATATTTGTGAAAATGATGAAGGTATGCCATTAGGAAAATGTTTTGATCTTTCAAAAGGTGAGAATTGTTGTTTTCATTTTTAGAAACGTATTGATGCATGTGGGCGCTGAGTAACAGAGCAATGTATACCCTTAAAGAGCCAGGTATGCAAGTATATATCAAGTGTGATATCTAGACTTATTCAATCACCCAGGTTCTACACATGCACTCTTCCAATCACACAGTCACTGATTATGTACTCATTAAACTACGCAGGCAACACCCATGTGTTCATCCAATCACCCAGATAGTAGCAATATAGTTTTGTGAATACACAGGCACTAACTATGCAGATATGGACCCAGTGATGTAGTTCCATTATACTCTGGGAATCATGCAGGCACTACCTATATTCTGACGGAATTACGTAGGCACTCTCGATGCACTCATCCAATCGTCCAGGGTGTATTGTTGTACTCAACAAGAAACACATGTATTTACAAGTTTGAGTGAGGAATATGTACTAATTTAGAACCATCTGGTGAATTAGATATGTAACCTGTCGCATACTGAAGAATTAGTGAGCTATATGCTGTGATACACATTAATGTGCACATTTTTATATGGAGTATTTCCCAAAATGTTAATCTAACACATCTAAGTAGAATAAATTGAAACACTACGCTCCCGATTATGATGAGGGTCGGAAAGCCTCCGACTGCAAGTTGGAGGATTTCCAAGCTTCATCACGGTTTCAGTTTCAACCACAGAATTACAATGCAGGCATTCAAAACTGAAACCGGCCGGTCATTCCCGCTGGATTCTGGTGAGCTCAAAGAACCATCGGCCAGTCGTAGACCGGCATATAATCCTAATGGATGATGTTTCCGCTGTTGGGATTATGATCTTGGTTTCTGATAGGCTTTCCATGTTGGGCTTTCTGACATGGAAAGTCTGTTGGAATGTGACATTGGGGGCCCCAAGCAGGGCCCCCTTCACCCTGCGGCCTCTAGTTGGGGGCCAATGGGACACCTATGATACCCCCATGTTAATGCCTGCACCGTGTGACGGGCCCAGTGAGTTGCCTGCCACAATGTGCAGGAATTCACAAAAACTCCCATTTCTGTATGCAAACTTGTGCAACAGTCGTTTTACGGCCGCAGCACTAGCTTCCATAGGAAAATGGGAGTTTGCGACTGCACCACGTGCAGTCGCATTTAATTAGGTATGCGGAGCTGCCGACCAATGGCCGGGCAGTACCCATACCAATACGGTGTCGGGTGGACACAGTTGTGGAGAGGCACAAAATTAGGTCTTATGTTGTGTATTTGGATTTACAGTATTTAGACACTGTATGTTCTTTTACACTTTGGTTGATGTTTATTTTTAAATTGAGTACAAAAGGGAATAAAGTGGTCTTTTAGCATGTATAAGTGAGAACAGAGATATGGTTCAGCTCTGTTGTAGGAGAGGTTGATATAATATTAAAAGGTACGTAATAAATTAAGTTGTGCGTTTTGGTTTGGGATTGGTACATTGAAGTATGTGCTTGTAGTTATGTAGGTAGGTCGATTTGTACATGAAACTGCAAAATAACATAAGCTATTTTTAGCTAGTAGATTGGATAGAAAAAAATTAAATATAGTTTTGTTTTTTTCAGATACATTTCTGCTTAATTACAGAAAGCTTGCATGCAGAGGATTGGTGGGTAAAGGAACAGAAGCAAGTACAGTATCTATGCAAGACTGAGACTCAAAAGAGGGAAATGAAGAAAACTGGTGAACGAAAAAAGAGCCATTGGTAAGAGGACAAACTCATTTCTTAAATATATTTGTGGACATTTCCAAGGATTATTAAAAAATTAAAATTAAATTCAAGCTATGATAAAAAATAATAGTGGGCAAAATGTATATAGCCAGAAGAGGAAAGAATGTAACAAAGATGTATTCACCTCAACCAGGAGAAAGAAGCAGTTTAAGGAAGTCAGAGCTACGATGTTTCGTAGTAGAGTAGTTATAAATCTACTGAGAAATATTCAGAAATATAGAAGAAGACGACATGCAGTGTAACAGAAACAACAAGTTGAGAGAGTAGTTGATAAGGCATTTGCTCTGAGGGTGAATGTTTTTATTTTGATTATAAAGAGAATGAAGACTCTTGACATAATGGTGATGTACTTGAGTAGACACAACCAAAAAAAAGATTAGTAAATAGAAGTAACTTTTGTACAGCTCTTAGTGGAGAGTGCATACATACTTCTAGTACAGAATATTTCTTTAATGAAGCAAGCTATCTCCAGGATAACAGATTAGTTTATTCTATTGATTGCAGAGGACGATGTTAAGAAATGCAAAATAACATTCCTATAGCAAAGTGGGGATGCTACCTACAAATGTGGAACAAGTTATTGGAGAACAGGTACAAGGAAGGAGGAGTAAGGCGCTTGTATAGAAATAGAATTGTAGTAGTGTCTGTAGCATTCAACAGCAGTTCATTGAAATATTAAGGACATGTCTATATATCTTTCCAAGGCAAAGTTTAAAACAGAAAATAGGTACTTTACAAGGATTGGATCCTTGCAAGATTAGAAAGCATATACATTTTCAGGGACACTCACTAGCTTGTTTATCAAGCAAAGTATGCCGAAGCACTTTCCATCATTTCAGGATATTAGTTGAACACCACTCAACAATGCAAACTTTACTTGGGAGGCTGTGAATGTGAAAACTCCTGCTTTGTGTTTAAGAGAAAGTAATAGAGCACTTGTGTATGGTATGTGGCAGATGTAGAAAAAGTGTGTGATGATGTGCAGTTTAGTTTCTTTGGTCCTCAGCTGGATTCTAGGGAAAATGAAGAATTGTTAAGAGGTGGAGTTGTAGAACAGGACACATTGCTTTGGTATGTTTTTAGATGGTAAAGCATGGACATAACCCACAATTTTTTTTTTTTATTGTACCCCTTGACAATCTCTTGTGACACATTGTGCATTGGGCAAATCTGCTCACTATGAACTCCTCTTAAAGAATGTTCAAGATAGATAAACGTGTGTGTTCTTTTTATTTTTTTAGTTGGAAAGTGTATTATCCAATAATATTCCTTCATTTCTCAGTGACATGATTTTCTTTTTTTTGTGGTTTTGTACATGACCTTGAAAACTCTGAAGCCATATCAGTTGCAGTAGTCTGCACCTCTCTAAGGACTTTCTGGGTGAGTATTTTTGCTGGTGCCACTGATGTAGATGGTCCTCCAGCTTCCCTCTACTTGATGGCCGAATAGAGATGTTTTCTATATTAGGTTTTTAGATGATAGACAATGGACGTCATCCCACATGAGTATTTGTGTGCATTGTACTAGTTTTGGGGCAGTTTTTCATTCCTGTTGAGTTTGGGTAGTTTTATGGGTTTTTTGTAGTTATGTTCTGTTTGTGAGTTCACATGTTGAAAGTTATGTTTTAAATTGTTGTTTTTGTTAAATGTGTTGGTAAAATAAAGTTAAACAATTGGATTACTAAACAGCTAGATTCAAACTTTGTGCAAAATATATTTTATTATCCATTTTACATTTTGTCATTTGTATTTGTGACTACTGATGTCATTACGACTTTCTTTGTTGCTGTGAAGAAGACAAATGCATTTTTTATGTAGTTTTTGACAAATGTATAAAAGGGGACATTTAAATTAGTATCTTACTAAATAGCTATACTGAAACTTTATATAAAATATGTCTATATATGGGATTTACACTTTGTCAAAACTAGGGGTGGGCGGAATTTGCGAAATTAACTTTCGCAAATTATCGCAAAAATGTTTAAAATTATCGCAAACAAGCAGAAATACTGCGAAGATGCGGACGTTTTTTTCCGGCATGTTCGCAAGATTTTCTGCATGGTTGCGGGTCGCCAACTTACCCATGTGGTTGCTTGCGGGCGCGGCCATCTTGTTTTGAGTTGTCTCGCGGTGCATGATCGCGAGAAGAAAGACGTGATCGCGCGATGCATGACGTCACTGCGGGCGCGAACTGTCGCGAGACAGCGCAAATGGCTAAAAACAATACAACATCTCATGGAGAACGCGACCGGATCAAGAAAACATGTCGGCGAACGCAGGGATTCAGGTAAAGCAATCGCGAGCGCGCGAGAATGTATTATTTTACAGCGTGAGCAAGAAACAAATTATCGCCAAGCTGCGGTAACCGGAATTTTTGACATTTTCGCGCTCTCCGCGGAACACGAAAATGTCAAATTATCGCAATTTCCTTGAACGGAACGAAATTTTCGCCCAGGCCTAGTCAAAACACCCAGTATTCTTTTTTTTTTTTTTTTTTTTGTGTATTCACAGTGTGTCCTTTGTAATGTCACTCATAGAATCATACAGGCACTACCTGAGCAATCATCAAGGACGTCCTTTCTCCACCACTCTGCAAACACGCCTCCTGGCACAGTACTAGTAGAGGGATGAAGTCCCATTGGCTATTGAGGTTTGTTGGGGGCTAACTACCCCTCCTGCTACCTCCAGCAAGTCCCACACAGTCAGTTTACTCAGAGGTCTTCAGAGGCCATGCCCCCTTTCTGCACCACTCTGCAAACACATCTCCTAGCACGGTACTGGTTGTAGAATTAACTTCTCTTGGATGCTAAGGGACCAAGAAAACCTCCTGTTACATTCTGTAAATCCTACACAGCGGATTCCAGAGAGCTGGTCAGAGGCCAGGCCCCCTTTCCCCACCACTCTGCAATAACCATTGCTACCTAAAAAAAACATAGAAATTCACTGAACAAACAAAGGTTAAAGGGACGTTATAGTTAGAAATCAGCATTTAAAAAACCTTAGAAATACACAGAAAAGACCAAAGGTTACAGTGCCATTATAGTTAGGAAATATATATTTTTTTAAAACCTTAGAAATTCACTGAACAAGTTTACAGGGACGTTATGGTTAGACTCAGATTTCACATGCTCAAACCAGAGAAATTCAGAAGTTATAGTTAGCTGAGCTAACTATAATGTCCCTGTAACCTTTGGTTTTTTTTGTGAATACATATATATATCATATATATATATGATAGACCTGTCACAATTGATACATTTCTCACTTGTAAGAGTGAATTTGCCATATATATTTTGGAATGTACATGTGAGCTGTGCTACATCCGGAGCACCGTACCATAAACGGATCTTGCAGCACATTCTGGTTATAACAAAGGATGACCCTTCTTTTCCAGTGGCTCGAATTTCACTGTAGCAATCTTAGCCACCTCAAATATTTTGTGATTGACATAGTACCCAGCTTAAGGCATGGAGGCATTCGAGAATCAATATTGAGAAAGTTGGAGACCAGGTACATTTTAAATCTGGATACCAAGACTCCACAGGGACTTTACACCAGTGAAGACCTGCACATCTGCCTTTAAAACAAATCTGTTAATGTGTTTATGCTGTTCAAGAGTACAATGTCCCACAATTATCAAGCATAAATTCAATTTGAGGGTTTTTAAAGTGTGAGCAGGCAAGTTAGCGTTTAAGATAACACGTTCTGTGTTTTAGAGTTGGTTTTGCACATTATCACTTTAACAGATTAAAGAATCGGCTGTACAATATAACAATGCCCATATGCACATTGATGTTTTTGGCGTCTGATTTGCATACATTAAGCGAACTAAGTGAAGTTGAGGGTTGAAAGATTGTATTTATAACAATACTATATTCAAAATATATATAATTTAAGGACATGAAAAATACCTTGTTTACAAGGGGGTTTTAATAAGCTCACAATGGCGATAGCAATTACAACCAACAGTAAACAGGTTCCATAAGAGATATTTAACGTACTAGGCACTTTTTAAGTAAGATTGTGCACAATTATAGTAGTTTGTACTTAGAATGAAATTTCATTCGGTCAGACTATTTGCTGAATTATGTTAATATTGATTATTTTGCACATATGCTCAGTTTTGAACACATGCCCATTATAGAAGGAACCTACTTTTTGTGGCCAGTGTTTTAAGCAGAACGTTTGAATCATTATTTTTTATGCATAGTATGTTGCAGTAATCATGATATAAAGACAATTTCTTTTTCCTTTGGAGTAGAAATATTAAGATTTTCTTCTAGGATTAATGTTTGCTTAAAAATTATAGTAATCAATTATCACATGTGTATGTCTTTTTTCAGCCGATTGTGTTAAAGTCTGTTTTTCATGTTTATGGATGGATCAATCACGTGGGCTTTTTAATATTACTGTGGGCACTGTAGTTGCATCATGTGATCAAGCCAAACTTGGCTGAAACACATCATGGTGAATTGTGAAAAATAAATATTTGCACATATTCTCGGTGTCTGTGTCTGTGTCTCAATGACTCCTGTGTTCCAGTTGTTATTTAGAATGCTATGGGAGTCTGCAATAGAACATTAGGTAATCAACTGACAGGCTGCTCCTGTTGGAAGTACATGTTTTAATGAGAATGTCAGACTTCATTCTCATTGGCTGAGATAGAGTATGTGAATTCACAGAAAATATGCTCTCATTTTAGCTTTTGGGGCATCTTCTGTAACCTCTGTAGGGAAATCATGACAAAACAGTTTTATCACAAGCATCATTCATAAAATGCCAGCAGAAGGCTTTTTTCAGAGAGTTAAATCAGCTTAGAACACAAGACAATTCACACTAAAATTAGTATGTTACTATTAACAAATGATTATATTGTAACTTAAATCTGTTATCACCCTTTATACATTCTTCGTTTTGTGATCTTCAAAAAAACTACCACTTCACCACATTGCATTTCAATGAAGATCATGTCTCAGAGTCCTGTAGGTTCTGCAACTGCATATTGTCCATGTTGTGGCCAGACAATAAAGTGAATGGTCCTTACTATTGTTGCCAATAAGGAAACTGACAAAGAGCAATCTAAGCCAGTGTAACACACTAAGCGCAAACTTTTTAAACAAATATCCTATAAATTAGGGGTGGGCGGAATTTGCGTAATCGCGTTACGCAAATCTCCGCGAAACGGTAAAAAATCTCCGCGAACACGCAGAAATTCCGCGAACACGCGGAATTGCTTGTTCGCGATACTTTTTTCCTGTTCGCGATCGCTGTTTGCGTGCTCGGGGTGAAATATCTCGCGAACACGCATATTGAGAACGCGAACAAGCAAAAAAGTTCGCGAAGTCGCGGAACGCAGATTTTTGGGCAATTTCGCGTTCTCCGCGGAACGCGAAATTACCCAAATTCCGCAAATTCCGCGAACGGAACGGAATTTACCGCCCAGGCCTACTATAAATCCTATTGAACTACTGTGGCAAAATAAAGTTTGTTGAAAGATATACACATTTTCAGTAAGTTAATGAAATTAAATGTAAAAAAATAGAACAAGAGGAAAACTAAGTAAGAAAATGTGTAAAAATGTATGGAAACAAACAAAGAATAATCATGCAACTGAAACTTCACCAAAGAAATGTGTGGTAGTATGTTGTCTATGCTAGCTATCACGTGATGGTAGCAAGTAGGATATGAAAAAAGTGATTTACTCTGGCTTGGTGTGTGATCAAGGCAGGGGACCCTGTCAAAACGCGTCATAGCCTACAATGCAAAGACTAAACATTGAAGGAAACTGACCTTTGGATTTCCGTGTCATTCTTCTGGCTGAGCGATCGACGAATTCCGGAAGTGGTTGTGGATGTATATATATTTTTATATATTATCTACTGGCGGTCGCCAGTAGATAGTTATAGTTAGGACGGTGTTTCCATAGCAAATCTGAAAATTCTATTTTGAATAACATTGGCGCCGGTTGACGGATCCTCGCAAAATTTTCAAAACGAATGGGGCGCTCCGCTCAGCTCCTACCCTGGAAATCTCGGGGTGATTCATCAAGCGGGGGCTGAGAAAAAAGGGGGGTCCCAAAACACGTTTTCCCCATGCATTTTCCCATAAGACCTTTAGTCGAAGGTACAGCCCGAATGGCAGAACAGAATTACTTGAAATTTGGCAAAGAGGTAGTCCTCAGGTCAGGGATGTGCCTTTTGCATATATGGTGTCAATCTGTTCAGTAGTTCCTGAGAAAATTGCAGTTAAAAGTACATAAATATCTATAGGCGCGCACCGTGCGCGCACCATAGCGTGCGCGAGCGTAATTCTGATTGGTGGTTACATGTCAGTCAACATTCGAATCGGTCGAAATCAGGAAGTGTTGTCTGCCATTTTGTGTGTGACAGTGAAAAAGAAAGGTGGAGAACGTGAAAAGGGGGCAGGGTACAGAGTTCCTGACCCCCTAGCTTTTGTCAGGGGGTCCCTGAAGAACCATGAAGGGTGAAATATTTTTTTTTTTTTTAAATCGGGGGGTGCGCGCACAGTGCGCGCACGGCGGAAAAAAAATCATTAAAAAAATAGAATTAAAAATCAAATTTAAGTGTTTAGATATTAGGTGGCTCTAAAAAGAGCCGTTGTGTTCATTGAGGAACAGAGGAACAAAAAAATTACAAAAATGATAGGGTGCCGCACGTGTGCTGCTGTATCTTGCTCTCTATTAGGGGAATGCTGGTGTCCCAATAAGAGAGAAGAGCATTGCACGCATTGCACCGTATATGCACCCTCTTAAACAGAGGGTGTATATCCAGAGGAACAGAAGCAAGTGAAGCTGCCGCCGCAGATGAAGTGCTCGGCTGAGCTGCTGATGATGTGCTCGGCTGAGCTGCTGAGGATGTGCTCGGCTGAGCTGCTGGAGGGTTTTCTCTAGCAGCTCGAGCATAAGCCACAGGATGCACATCTCTAACATGCCTGATCATAGTGAAGATACTAAAAGAGTATTTCTTTTTAGGATCTCCTCTTGATAAGACACCATTACAAATAGTGCAGGTGACTTTTGGAGCATTCACCTTCTTCTGCCCCTCTGGAAAAGTGAAAAATTGCCATATAAAAGAGTTTTTCTGTTTCCTCTGTCTCTGTGGCACAAGGGTCTCCTGCTCACTCCCAGAAGATGACTGCTGCTCTGCCATTCTCAAGTACTGGAGTACTGGAAAAGCTGCTCAGCTCCTTCTCCCAGGGAATCAGAAGTAATAATGAGGGGAGTGGGTGTGGTGTTGGACGTTTCTGGGACTGAAACTACTATAAACCAATGAAAAGTGTTGTTTCTAAACCACATGACCTGAAACTACTATAAACCAATGAAAAGTGTTGTTTCTAAATCACATGACTTGCCGTGCGCGCACGGAGCACGCACGCACGCATGAGCGTACGCGCACAGAGCACACACGCATGCGCGTACGGAGCATGCGCACGGAGCATGTGCGCATGCGCGTACGGAGCACGCGCGTACGGAGCACACGCACATGCGCATACGGAGCACGCACGACGTGCACGTGGAGCACGTACGCATGCGCACACTGAGCACGTACGCATGCGAGCACCGTGCGCGCATGGTCAAAAACACATAAAAAACAATAAAAATTTTTTTAAAGTGTTTATAAGTTTATAGAATATATTAACTATGCTGATCGACAAATAAAAAAAAAAACTGAGCTGTTCCATATCACAGGATAAAGTTAATCTATAACTATATATCTATAACTATATATATAGGTAGCTTATTGTAAAATAAATATTTAAAAAATATACTAATACATTCATAAATTAGCATTTAAAAAACCTTGCAAATTCACTTAAAAACCATAGGTTTCACACACGTTATAGTTAGGAATTAGCATTTAAAAAACCTTGCATATTCACTAAAAAAACCATAGGTTTCACACACGTTATAGTTAACAATTAGCATTTAAAAAACCTTGCAAATTCACTGAAAAAACCATAGGTTTCACACATGTTATAGTTAGCTGGACATTTCACTCATAAAAAACCAATGAAATTCCCCCGTTATAGTTAGTTCAGCTAACTATAACTCGCGCGCCCGCAATCCACTGCTGATGACGTCACATATTACATCACTCATGACATGGTCAGTGACATCACTCTTGACATCACTGATGACATCTCAAATGACATCACTGATGACGTAATCCATGTGATAAATTACCACATCTTCTCACACCCTAATATAACCTTTGATACACCGACTCAAAATGTAAGAGTTCCATTCTCAAAACCATACATACTGCAATACCAATAACTACATACCCACTTATTAACTCTTAGGTCTACATACACCTCCACTCATTCACCTGTACAGTCACTCATACTTACAGTCACTCCATACAAAACTATCATATGCATTTATACACCTATATAGATACTCACACACTACCAATCATCCATAAAGGTACTCTCACACCTACTCAGTCATGCAAATAATCACACTCCCATTTACTCACTTATGCGGTTATACACACTCAAGTTCACTTACTCATAAAAATAGGATCACATTCTTAGGCTCTTATAGAATCATTGATACAAGCACACACTCATCCATACAGTCACTCTCACAATCACACACTCTCACATCTACCCACTTATATACTCTTACACTCATATATACTGCCTTTCACATATGTAGTTAGTCACAAATGTACCACTGAGATATACATTCAATCCCTAACACACCCATACATACACTCACTCAACCATACAGTCCATCACAGATGCACTCTTAAAACCATGCACCCATAGAATCACCCACTCACACATCTATGCATAGAGTCACACACACCCTACCCACACAAACACTCAGGAACCCCTACAGATACTGAGACAAGCAATCAATAACTCATATAGACACTTATATAGGTATTCACAAAATCATGCCGCCACTTATACACCAACATACAGACACATACAAACATTTACACAGTTTAGTCACTAGTCTGCAGTAAGATACATTTAATGACTCACTTATAGAGTCAGTTACGCACCACAGAAAATCATCCATTTACACACTTGTACACCCACTCATTCTTCAACAGGCCTTTCCCTATATATATTAAACATATTAAAATTGTTCAGAAACACATACTCAATGGATGATGTCATCAGTGATGTCCTTTGAGATGTCGTCAGTGATGTCATGAGTGATGTCACTGACCATGTCATGAGTGATGTCATATGTGACGTCATCAGCAGTGGATTGTGGGCGCGCGAGTTATAGTTAGCTGAACTAACTATAACGGGGGAATTTCATGGGTTTTTTACGAGTGAAATGTCCAGCTAACTATAACATGTGGGAAACCTATGGTTTTTTCAGTGAATATATATATATATATATATATATATATATATATATATATATATATATATATATATATATATATATATATATATATATATATTACCTACTGGCGGTCACCAGTAGGTAGTTATAGTTAGGACCTGGTTTCTATTCAAAAAGTATTTTTTCTTTTGCCAATATCTTTGGCGCTCATTGACGAATCTTTGCAAAATTTTCAAAACAAATGGGGCGCTCCAGTCAGCTCCTGTCTTGAAAGTTTCGGGGTGATTCGTCAAGCGGGGGCTGAGAAAAAACGGGGCCCAAAATGCATTTTCCCCATGTTAATTTGCATAGGAACTTTAGATAAAGCTACAGCCCGAACTGCTGAATGGAATTACACCAAATTTGGCAAAAAGGTAGGTCTTGGTTGAGAAAGAGCCCTTTGTTTAGATCGTGTAAATCCGTTCAGTAGTTCAAGAGAAATTAGACAAAGAAAAGTTTTGATATCTGAGCACCGAGGAGGGTTTGCGAACCATCCCGGGCACAAGCTTCACTCTGATTGGCTGTCAACACTCTAAACCAGGAAGTGTTGGCAGCCATCTTGTGACTCGGTAACTGAGTCAAAATAAAGCAGTCAGAAAAATATTAAAACTCAAGAAAAGGGGGCAGGGTTGAAACCCCCTGAACCCCTAGGCCTGCTGAGGGGGTCTGCCAAAAAAAGCTTTAAAAAAAAAAACGCCAGAATTTGTGCTGGGTGCACGAATCCTGCAAAGAAAATTTCAAAAAACGAAGCACGGGCTTCCATGGTTCGTTATTGTTAAGCCCCCTGGAGGGCCAGGTCCCGAGTGCAATCCCAAATTATATAGCGGGGGCTCACGGGGGCCCCCACAGACCCCCACAGCACCGGAGACCGCCACCTCCCCAGGGCTTTGCAAATTAAACACGGGGGCACGTGGCCGCCCTGCAGCCCCGAGGACCACCACCTCCCTGAGGCTCTCTTTATTTTTAGAAAATTTGTGTGTGGGGGGGGGCCTCGTGGGACCACCACCTCCCCGGGGCATTAAATATGCAAATTTGGGGATCCGTAATGCCCCCCCCCGGAGCCCTTGATGGCCCTGGGGACTGCCACCCCCCAGGGCCTGCTCCTGCAATGTACCAGGGTGCCCACCCCGGGACATTGCTGTTTGCTATGACAGGGTGGGAGCATGGCTCCTACCCTGTCATAGCAAACACTGCTTTGCTTCATTGAAGCGAGAGCAGGAAAACCCCTTCTAAAAATGTTAAAAAGAAACCGGCATCATGCCAGAGGCCTCGCCCCCTCCCTTCACCACTATGCAAATGCGCCCCCTGGCGCATTGTAAGCTGGGAAATTAAGTCCCACTGAATACCGACGGTCCCTGGGGGCCAACTAGCCCACCAGGTACCTCCAGTATTTGCCACAATGCTGCGTTGCAGAGAGGTGGTCTGAGGCCACGCCCCTTTTTACACCACTTTGCAAACGCAACCCTTATCACACTGGTGGTGGGGCGATGAGGTCCTCTTGTGTCCTGAGGACCTCAGGACACAAGTGGACTTCATCCCCTGAGCAGCAGTGCACCAAGAGGCACATTTGCAGAGTGGTGTAAAAAGGGGGTGTTGCCTCGGACCACCTTTCTGCAATCTAGCTGTGTGTGCTTACTGGAGGTACCTGGTGGGCTAGTTGGCCCCCAGGGACCCTCAGTATTCAAGGGGACTTAATCTCCCAACTTAGAAAGCACCTTGCTCCACCTCTCAGCAATCCCACTATGTGGGGCTTACTGGAGGTAAGAGGTAGGCTAGTTTGCCCCTAAAGGACCCTCAGTTGCGAAGGGACCTTCAATCCCATTCAAGAGTGCACCAGGTTGCGCGTTTGTAGAGTGGTGGGCAAAGGGGGCGTGGCCTGCTCTGAGAACTTAGCAATCCTGTTGTGTAGGACTTACTGGAGGTAATAGGAGGGGTAGTTGGCCCCCCAAGGATATCCTTGGGGGCCAACTACCCCTCTTGTTACCTCCAGTAAGTCCTGCAGAGTGGGATTGCTAAAATGTCTTCGGAGACCATGTCCTACTTTCTCCCCCACTCTGCAAACACGCCTCCTGGCAGACTACGGGATGGGGGAAGAAGTCCAATTTACTTCTGAGGGACTTTGGGGGCCAAGAAGCCCTCCTGGTACTTCCTGTAAGTCCTACGCAGTGGAATTCCTGACCGTTGGTCGGAGGCCCAGCATCCTTTCTCCGCCACTCTGCAAACTACTAGTAAAGAAGTGTTTACAATGTTATAGGTTTCGCATTTGCAAGATTTAGAGTTATTGGCAATGTAAATGTAAAAGTGTTTTATGTTTATGGGAGTGGAGTGGATGTATGTTGTATGTAGTGGAATTATGTGGTAAGTTGTGCAGTGAAATGGAGAGTAATTTTGTGGTATGGTAGTCTGTGTTGTGGAGTGGTAATGTCAGGTTTAGTCTTCCTCATTTCCATAGTAGCTTAACTATGAACTCAATGACACACAAAAAGAAGGAATCACTGAGGAGCACTTCTGGACCTAGTCAGAGGTATGAGCAGGGCCACTGGAATTAGGTGACTGTTTGGCTGCACCGAATTCCGCACAAATATACATTTTCCGCATTAGACACGAAATTTATCATCTGCTCCCTAATCTGTAGATTTGAACAAA
This sequence comes from Triturus cristatus, assembly GCF_964204655.1. Lineage (NCBI taxonomy): Eukaryota > Metazoa > Chordata > Amphibia > Caudata > Salamandridae > Triturus > Triturus cristatus. The sequence continues at coordinate 534,662,930 of NC_140581.1, read as the reverse complement.
AAAAAACTTGTTTCTAGCTCCAACGGCTCAAACGTTACCAAAAATAAAGCGACAAGTGTTACAGCGTGTTTGAAGGCCCTTTGCACACCTAGAATGGTGACCTGTTACTTTTTGCTAAATGTGGGTGTTAAATTGGTAATTACGGTGTGCAAGCCACTCGTCCTTCCTTATGCGCCTCTCTTGCCTCTTTCTGCATGTCTGTTGCCTCTTTCTGCACCTCATTTGCTTTTTTCTGAAACCCCTTGCCTCTTTCTGTACCCTTTGGCACTCTTTCTGCACCTGTCTTGCCTTTTTCTGTACCCCGCTTATGTCTTTCTGTACCTTTGTTTTGCCTTTTTCTGCACGTCTGTTCCTTCTTTCTGCACTTCATTTGTGTCTTTCTGTACCTGACTTGCTTCTTTCTGTATCCCTCTTGCCTCTCTCTCCCCTTCCCTCTTTCTGCACTTCTGTTACTTCTTTCTGCAATTATCTTGCTTCTTTCTGCACCTCACATGCCTCTTTCTGTACCCCTATTGCGTCTTTCTACACATCTTTTGCCTCTTTCTGCAGTTCTCTTGCCTCCTTCTGCACCTCACTTGCCTCTTTTTACACCTCTGTTGGTTCTTTTTCACAACTCTTGGTTCTTTCTGCACCTCTCTTGCAAATTTCTGCACCCCTCTTGACTCTTTCTGCACCCCTTTAACCTGTTTTGCACCTCTCTTGCCTCTGTCTGCACCTCTGTTACATCTTTCTGTACCTTTTTTGCCTGTTTCCGCAACTCTCTTGTCTCTTCCTGCAGTTCTCTTGTTTCCTTCTGCACCTCTGATGCTTCTTTCTGTGCTTCTCTTGCCTCTTTCTGCACCTCTGTTGCTTCATTCTGCACTTCCCATGCTACTTTCTACACCTGTCTTGCTTTTTTCTGGCCCTCCGTTGCCTCTTTGTGCACCCCTCTTCCGTCTTTGTGCAACTCTCTTGCCTCTTTCTGTACCTTTCATGCCTCTTTCAGCACTTCTGTTACTTCTTTCTGCACATTTCTCCCTTCTTTCTGCAACCCCTCCTGCCTCTTTCTCTACCTCTCTTGCCTCTTTGTGCACCCCTCCTTTCTGCATTCTTCTTCCCTATTTCTGTACCTTTCTTGCCTATTTCTGTATCTCACTTGCCTATTTCTGCACTTCTCTTAATTCTTTCTACACCTCTGTTGCTTCTTGCAGCAATTCTCTTGACTCTTTCTGCACTTCTCTTGCCTGTTTCTGTACCTCTCTTGCCTCTTTCTGCACTTCTCTTGCCTCTTTCCTCATCTCACTTGCTTCTTTCTGCATCCCTGTTGCCTCTTTGTGCACCCCTCTTCAATCTTCATGCAACTCTCTTGCCTCTTTCTGCACCTTTCATGCCTCTTTCTGTACCTCTGTTACTTCTTTCTGCACATTTCTTCCTTCTTTTTGCACCCCTCATGCCTCTTTTTGCACCTCTGTTGGTTATTTCTGCACTGATCTTGCTTCTTTATGCACCTTAATTGCCTCTTTCTGCACTTCTGTTGCTTCTTTCTACACGTCTGTTGCTTCTTTCAGCAAATCTCTTGCCTCTTTCTGCACTTCTCTTCCTTCTTTGTGTACCCCTCCGGCCTCTTTCTGTACCTCTCTTGCCTCTTTCTGCACCCCTCCTACCTTTTTCTGCACCCCTCTTGCCTCTATTTGCACCTCTGTTGGTTCTTTCTGCACTGCTCTTGCTTCTTTCTTCACCTCCCTTGTTTCTTTCTGCAATTCTCCTGCTTCTTTCTACTCCTCTGTTGCTTCTTTCAGCAATTCTATTGCCTCTTTCTGCACTTCTCTTGCTTGTTTCTGTGCCTCTTTTGCAAATTTCTGTATCCCTCTCGCCTCTTTCTGCACCCTCTTCCCTATTCCCTATTTCTCTACCTCTTTTGCTTCTTTCTACATTTCTCTTGTTTCTTTCTGCACTGCCCTTGCTTCTTTCTGCTCCTCGCATGTCTCTTTCTGCACTTCTCTTGCTTCTTCCTACTCCTCTGTTGCTTCTTTCAGTATTCTCTTGCCTCTTTCTGCACTTCTCTTCCTTCTTTTTGCACCCCTTTTGCCTCATTTTACACCTCTGTTGGTACTTTCTGCACTGCTCTTGCTTCTTTCTGCACCTCACTTGCCTCTTTCTGCACTTCTCTTGCTTCTTTCTACACCTCTGTTGCTTGTTTCAGCAATTCTCTTGCCTATTTCTGTACCCCTGTAACCACTTTCTGAACCTTTCTTGCCTCTTCTTGCACCTCTGTTGGTTCTTTCTGTGCTGCTCTTGCTTCTTTCTGTACCTCACATGTCTCTTTATGCACTTCTCTTGCTTCTTTCTACTCCTCTGTTGTTTCTTTCTGCAATTCTCTTGCCTCTTTCTGCACTTCTCTTCCTTCATTTGGCACCCCTCTTGCCTCTTTTTGAACCTCTGTTGATTGTTTCTGCACTGCTCTTCCTTTTTTCTGCACCTCACGTCTCCTTCTGCACTTCTATTGCTTTTTTCTACACCTCACTTGCTTCTTTCTATAATTTTCTTGCCTCTTTCTGCACTTCTCTTCCTTCTTTTTGCACCTCTCTTCCCTCTTTTTGCACCTCTGTTGGTTCTTTCTGCACTGCTCTTGCTTCTTTACATACCTCTGTTGTTTCTTTCAGCAATTCTCTTGCCTCTTTCTGCACTACTCTTGCTACTTTCTGCACCTCACTTGCTTCTTTCTACAATGTTCTTGCCTCTTTCTGCACTTCTCTTCCTTCTTTTTGCACCTCTCTTCCCTCTTTTTGCACTTCTGTTGGTTCTTTATGCACTGCTCTTGCTTCTTTACATACCTCTGTTGTTTCTTTCAGCAATTCTCTTGCCTCTTTCTGCACCTCTCATCCTTCTTTTTGCACCTCTCTTGCCTCTTTTTGCACCCGTTGGTTCTTTCTGCACTGCTCTTGCTTCTTTCTGCAACTTACTTGTCTCTTTCTGCACTTCTCTTGATTCTTTCTAGTCCTCTGTTGCTTCTTTCAGCAATTCTCTTGCCTCTTTCTGCACTACTCTTGCTTCTTTCTGTACCTTACTTGCGTCTTTCTGTAATTTTCTTGCCTCTTTCTGCACTTCTCCTCCTTCTTTTTGCACCTCTCTTGCCTCTTTTTGCACCTCTGTTGGTTCTTTCTGCACTGCTCTTGCTTCTTTCTGCACCTCACTTGCCTCTTTCTGCACTTCTCTTGCTTCTTTCTACTCCTCTGTTGCTTCTTTCAGCAATTCTCTAGCCTCTTTCTGCACTACATTTCCTTCTTGTTGCACCTCTCTTGTCTCTTTTTGCACCTCTGTTGTTTCTTTCTGCACCACTCTTGCTTCTTTCTGCAACTTACTTGTCTCTTTCTGCACTTCTCTTGCTTCTTTCTATTCCTCTGTTGCTTCTTTCAGCAATTCTCTTTCTGCACTTCTCCTCCTTCTCCTTGTACCTCTCTTGCCTCTTTTTGCACCTCTGTTCGTTCTTTCTGCACTGCTCTTGCTTCTTTCGGCACCTCACTTGCCTCTTTCTGCACTTCTCTTGCTTCTTTCCACACCTCTGTTGCTTCTTTCAGCAATTCTCTTGCCTCTTAATGTACCCCTGCACCCTCTTTCTGTACCTTTCTTGTCTCTTTCTGCACCTCCCTTCCCTCTTTTTTGCACCTATGTTGGTTCTTTCTGACCTGTCCTTGCATTTTTACTGCAGCTCACTTGTCTCTTTCTGCACTTCTCTTGCTTCTTTCTACTCCTCTGTTGCTTCTTTCAGCAATTCTCTTGCCTCTTTCTGCACTACTTTTCCTTCTTGTTGCACCTATCTTGTGTCTTTTTGCACCTCTGTTGGTTCTTTCTGCACTGCTCTTGCTTCTTTCTGCACCTACTTGCCTCTTTCTGTACTTCTCTTGCTTCTTTCTACACCACTGTTGCTTCTTTCAGCAATTCTCATGCCTCTTACTTCACCCCTGTACCATCTTTCTGTACCTTTCTTGACTGTTTCTGCACCTCTCTTGCCTCCTTTTGCACCTCTGTTGCTTCTTTCTGCACTGCTCTTGCTTCTTTCTGCACCTCACTTGTCTCTTTCTGCACTGCTCTTGCTTCTTTCTAATCCTCTGTTGCTTCTTTCAGCAATACTCTTGCCTCTTTCTGCACTTCTCTTCCTTCTTTTTATACCCCTCTTGCTTCTTTTTGCACCTCTGTTGGTTCTTTCTGCACTGCTCTTGCTTCTTTCTACACCTCACTTGCCTCTTTCTGCACTTCTCTTGATTCTTTCTACATCACTGTTGCTTCTTTCAGCAATTCTCATGCCTCTTTCTGCACCCCTTTACCCTCTTTCTGCACCTTTCTTGCCTGTTTCTGCACTTCTCTTGCCTCTTTTTGCACCTCTGTTGGTTAAGTCTGCACTGTTCTTGCTTCTTTCTGTACCTCACTTGCCTCTTTCTGCACTTCTCTTGCTTGTTTCTGCACCTATTCTGCAACTTTCTGTATCCCTCTTTCCTATTTATGCACCTCTGACTTAGAGGTAGTTTTAATCCCCCTGCCCTATTATGTACTAGGGCCTTACAGGGGAGGTCATGCCAATCACAGGGATACCCCAACCCTAGTGTACCCTAGTATATGTAGGTGTTTTCACTGTATTCTAAGTGTCTTTCAGGAGAGCACTGGCTCCGGGCCTGGTTAGTCCGAGTCAGTTGCCACCAGTACCAGTCAGCAAAGCGTTGTTGGCACAGGATGACTTTGCAACAAGGCCTCTTTCTGCACCTCTGTTGGTTCTTTGTGTATTTCTCTTGCTTCTTTCTGCACCTTTCTTCGTCTTTCTGGACTTCTGTTGCATCTTTCTGTATTTACTTGGCTTCTTTCTGCGCATTTCTTCCTCTTTCTGCACATGACCTACCTCTGTAGGAATAGTTAAAAATTAGCATTTAAAAAACCTTAGAAATTCACTGAAAAAACCACAGGTTTCAGGGATGTTATAGTTCAAAATTATCATTTAAAAAACCTTTGAAATTCACTGAAAAAAACATAGGTTTCAGGGACATTATAGTTAGAAATTAACATTTTAAAAACCATAGAAATTCACTGAAAAAAACATAGGTTTCAGGGACGTTATAGTCAGTTGGAGATTTCACTCGTACAAAACCAGAGAAATCTGGCCGTTATAGTTAGTTGAGTGAACTATAACTCGCGCATCCGCAATGCACTGCTGATGATGTCACATATTACATAATTCATGACATGGTCAGTGACATCACTGATGACATCTCAAATTACATCACTGATGACATCACTGATGACAATATCCACATGATAATCTGATGCACCACCTCACACCCTAATATAACCTTTCATACACCCACTCTAAAATACAGACTACCATTTTCGAAACCATAGACACACCCATACCAGTTACTACATACCCACTCACTGATTCCTAGCTCTACACACAGGTCCACTCTTTCACTCATACAGTCAATCATACATGCAGTCACTTATCAATACAGCACTATCATTTGCACTCATACACCTATACAGACACTAACACATCGCCACTCATCCACAGAGTTACTCACACACCTAGTAAATTATGCAAAGAATCATTTACACTCCCAGTTACTCACCTATACAGTTATAGACACACCACCTCACTGACTCATACAGATATTAACACATCCTTACTCTTTTATTTTTGATTTGTAAAATAAATTGGGACTAAGCCAATCGAAGTAATAAAAGAGATCTATGAGGCAAAACCCTATCTGTTGCCTCTTATGGGGCATATCTGATATTTCTAAACTTCAGTGTATAGAGGACGGCTTTCTGAAATCCTTGGCATCTCTACCTCAATCCTGCTCTAACTACATTTGTCACTCAGGCCTGAGTATTCCCTATTTTACAGATAAGATCCGTATAGCACCGATTCTTGTGGGACTCAGTTTGGCAAAAAGAAACTCTTTCTTGAACTAGAGACATCCTAAAAGATTCTTTAAACCTAGATGGCCTGGGTAAAATAATATGGTTAAAATATATTGAGATTAACCTGCAGGCTGTTGGCTTACTTAACTTATATGAGGACCCAAAGTTCTGTATGTCAATAACTAAAAAGGAGCTGAAAGTTCGTCTACTAGCCCATTTTAGTGAGAAGAGATATGAGTCTAACTCTAACTAGTGCACAGTTAGACAATACCACATAGCACCTAGTATAAATTATCCTAAATATTCTTATTTAGCATTTGTTACGAACCTCCAACACAGATATAATTTATTGATATTTTGCCTAAACTATATTCCTCTTATGTTAGGTCATCCTTCAAAAACGTATGCGATCGCTCCACTTCCTCTTTGTCTTTGGACCTGCGATCCTATCAGAAAGACCTGCCCTTTGTATTCGTATGTAAACTGTGCATTAGTTTTAAACAATTTCGTCCAGCCCTATATTATCTTCAGTCATTACCAGATCCTTTCGAAGTTTCTGCTTGGTCTCGGTATTTTTATCTGCTGTAAGCAGGAGGAGACTAAATACCTAACCTAATATCCAAGAAGCAATCAAATACGCTGGCTTGTTAAAAACCTGTGTATATATGTATGAATTATTGTTTTCAGCTTATGATTGTTATACATATCACAATTTTTATTGTTCTCTTTTTAAACAGTTTTTTAGTCACACATTATCCTAACTTGTAATGTTTGCTTTTAATTATTGATGACATTATGCCTGTAGAATACTTTTTATGCCGGTATTGTATCGGCAAAATAAAGTTATTTTGACTGTCAGACTGATTATTTCAACAGTACATCATTTGTTGTGTGTGAGTATACAACCTGAGAACAGTAAAAGAGAAAATTGACCCATGGAACAGATTTCCAGTGGCATTTCACGTGAGTAACCATCTCACTACAATTCTCACAGACTGCTGGTGTTATAATCACTGCAACTGATGAAGGTTCTCTGAAGGGTGCTGTACAGGTGGAATATTCTGCTGCACCTTATTTCTCCTGGAAAATTCAGTGGTACACCCTTTCATGAATTGTTTTTAAGTGCTTTCAATTGGAACTCATCCCATGTGAATACATCTTGGCAGTGCTGCTGCGTAGATGCATGTGCAAATATTACACTGCACATATTTAGCTGTAATCTTTTCAACTGAAGGTATTCCAAAATGCTTGCAGACATCACATTATTTTGTGTTTGCTGGTGTAAAGATATACCTGCTTGTGTTTAAAGTGGTTGTGCATAAAAGTTTATTTTTAAATAGTTAAATAGGTTGTGTTATATGTATTTGTTTATTTGTAGTGAGCGCAAAGCACAGTGTTTCTAATTGCAATGAGATAGTGTGCAGTTTTCCCCACAATCTTTATGTTTCTTTTATCCTCACTGTTCACTGATACTTGTTTAAAAAGCACATCATTTATGGTGTATGAGTAAAGAAGCTGAGAACAGTAAAAACAGAAAATTAAATGCGTATTTATATTAATACATAACTTTACATTATGTGTATATGCATTGTTTAAATTCTAAGTTACTTTTGTAATTTTATTATTTATAAAACTAATAAATATTTCAGTGTTTTCCTTTTAGACAGATTAATGGCACCATCTATTGGAGAAATGTACTTTACTAATTAATTCTTGCTGTTTTGTACCATAACTTTAGATTTTGAGGATGCACACTCAGGCACAGATTGCTACAGTTACCAACACACCTAGGCACACATTAATACAGGAAGTGACACACTCGGCTACACACAGATAGAGGTACTCACACACACAGGCTCACACTGGTACAGCCACTGACACACCTATACACACATTGATACATTCACTGGCACACCCAACTACACACAGATACAGGCACTGACACATCCAGCCAAACACTATTGCATCCAATAGAATACCCAGGCACACATTGATACACCCAGGGTCTTGCCAATGCAGACTCTAACACACTGAGTCATACAGCAATGAAGACACTGACACAGCCAGGCAAACAGCAATACAGACACTTCCCCACCCAGCCAAACACTAATCTTTCCAATAATACACCCAGGCACACAGTGATGCACACACTGATACCCCCAGATACCTACCAATGCAGGCCCTGACACACACAAGCACACAGCAATGCATGCACAGACACACCCAGACACACACTAATGCATCCAATAACACACACTGATGCACACACTGAGGCATCCAGAGACTTACCACTGCAGACACTCAGGCAGACAGCAGTGTAGACACTGACACACCCAGCCAAACACTAAGCATCCAATAACATACCCAGGCAAACACTGATGCACACACAGACACACCCAGGGACTTACCACTGCAGACACTGACATACAGAGGCATACAGCAATGCAGGCATCGACACGTCCATCTAAACACTAATGCATCCAATAAGACACCTAGTCATATGCTGCCACACCGAGGCATACACCACAGCAGGCTTTGATATAACCAGGCATACACCAATACAGACACTGATATATATATATAACCAAGCACTAATGCATCCATCAAGAAACTGATCTAATACACTGATGCATCTAGGCGTACACTAAAGCAGACTTTTATATACCCAGGCATGCACCAATACAGACACTGACATACCTATTTTAACTGTATTGTATCCAATACCACACCCAGACATACCTTGATGCATGGGGTGACACACCCAGGTTGGTACTAATCCATACTCTAACACAACTGGGCATGCATTAATGCAGACACTGACATGACCAGGCATACACCAAAGCAGGCACTGACACCCCCATCCAAACATTAATGCATCCAATAGCACACCCAGGCTTAAGCTCATGCACACACTGACACATCCCCTCTCACATTGATAGAGTCATTGACACATTAAAAAATCAGAGTTAGCTCTTTGTTTGACTAGATTGTGGTTCAAACAAGAATCACTTTTTTCTTGACAGGTTTTTTAACAGTTTAAAAAAAGTTTCCTCTTTTTTGTTTTTTAACAAAAAGTGAACAGAGTAGCAAAAAGAGCAATGATAGGAAACTGCAATGAAGCAACTGGATTCAGTCTTAAAAAATTATCGTGTAGTCACTGGAAGCAACAACAAAAACTAAAAGTGATTCTTCTTTACTGTATCCAAGAATGCAACCACAGAAGACATTTTTATAGCAACAAGCATGTGGACTTTTCAACAGTGAATAACCATGTCACTCAATTCTTCACAGGCATGTGGTATTTTAATGACTACAGCTGATGATGGCTCTCCCAAGGCTCCTGTAGAGATCGACGGTCCTGCTGCAACTGCTTTCACTTTCATCATCTGGTTGAAGACCCTTTCATGAATTGTTTTCAGGTGCTTTCATATGGAACTTTTCCAATGAGAACAATTATTTGCAGTGCCTCTGTATAACTGAACTGCTTGCTGCAAATATTACACTGCACACATTTTGCTATAACTACTTTTCTCCAAAAGGTGTAGTAAAGTGCTTCCACACATAACTTTCTTTTCTGCAAGGTGGTCTGCCTTCCTCCGCATCCTCAGCAGGTTGTGAAAGCTCATCCTGGATAGCCGATGTAGCTTCAGCCATTGTGTAAAAGCAGAGCACCACTGGGTCTCAATCCTCCTTCTAGAGACTTCATTGGAGAACAAACTGCTTTAGGGTGTCATTCTCCATGTGTAAGGGCGGGGTCTTAATATACCTAATCAGTAGACAAGGTTTCAGTGTCCTTTTGAGTGAATGTGCGAATCCGTTCCGTACATTTTTTGATTCGTGAAAGTTGGAAAATGGGTACCTTTGTTGAAAAACAGATATAAGGTGGCTTGTATATACTTGTATGCTCACAATGATGTCATTAATGAAAATGTAGGGGTGCACATATTTGCAGTATTTTAAAACATTTAGCAGACTAGTGATCAGGATTAAAAATCATGGAGTAGTAGTCCGTCTATACTTACTGACCCGCAAAGGTACAGTTTTACGCTAAAACTTATTATTATTTGTTTAGTTACATTCAAAAACTTCATATACTTTACAATAACTGCATATGTGATTTTTATGTGGTTAAATGTAAAAAGAATGTCTACAATACAAAAACAAAAATAACTCAATTTAAAATCAAAATGATAGTAATACACTTAGTATTTAAAATAAACCCCGAAAATTAACTTTAAAAACTAAACATTAGAGGGACATAATACTTAAGAAATGGAATTTGAAAAGCCTTTGAAATTCACTGAAGAAATGAAAAGTTACAGGGATGTTATAGTTAGGACATTGCAATTAAATAAACCTTAGAAATTCACTGAAAAAAACAAAGGTTACAAGAACGTATGTGTATGATCAATATTCATAAAGAGCAATTCTACATTTATTTGGGGTGTCATCACATTAGTGATTTTCAATTCAAGTAACTGTACGGTGATTAAGAGGGATTTCTCAATGCCTACTTCAATCAAAACCCAAATCGTGTGACGCAAAGGAGCCGTTCACAGCTTCCCCCCCAAATCAAAATTATGTGCATGTGGTAAGTTACAAAGAGAATTGCCATATTTGGTTTGTTCACCCCGTTTTTTCTGATTGTGGGAGTACTACACCAATTTTTCCAGCTGGTAATTCTAGCTAGAACATTCACAACAGGCTTTGGCTCCAGTAGTAGCCAAGACTCACTCCGTGTTTTATTTATGAGGGGAGTATTTTATTTCCCTTACTGCCAGACAAAATTCTTCCTCTAATAATCTGCCTCACCTTTAAACCCTCTTACAGTTCCCTGAATACATTCAAAAACCTTTTCAGAGCAGGTGGAAAATGTATACATTACAACCCCACCGAATGTGGAATTCTATGCAGTTTTATGAATGGAAAAATTGGCCCCAAACAATAATTGTCCATTCTGTTAAGTTTTAATGGTAATTCAACAGTACTGGTGCAGATTTACCATGCAATAACATAAAATGGCTTTTTTTCAGATAGTACAGCTCAAAAACAGTCAGCAAGTTTTGTCTTGTTCTGTTTCTGATCTGTACTTCTGAAAATAAAGCACTAACGTGGAGAGATATCATTTTACATGAATTCAGTTTACTTATTGTAGATACCTAAATCAGGAATTCTATCTGCACTAGCAAAATCAATCATGATACAGCCAGTGTAAGTCTAATAAAAGAATGAAGTGAATGATGTCTAGAGAAATCAAGTAAATTACTGATAACACTAGTAACAGTATATTTATTTGACTCATAACTCACAAGTCTCCCTTTAAATTAGCAGCAACATCAGAATAATGAATAATGAAATATACAATCAACATAATCCATCAAGGGAGGAAGGAAGAGTGAAAACAAACATCACTCACATCCTACAATAGTCCATAAAGAAGCAGTCTTTTCCCTCAAACTAAACTCCTCACACTAAACAAACATAGACAAAATGGGAAAACTTGACCAGCAACAGAAATACCAGCAGAACTTAAAGGACTATATTGCTGGTCTCAGCCAAGGAACATGCTTGAATGGGTGTAGAAACACATCTTGTAGATGGTGCATTGGGGTCCTTTCAAGGCTTCCTATGAAATACTTGTGGTAGAAGTTTGAACTAAATTAAGATACGTTTACATACCCAATAGGAATTTGCAGGAGGAAACAACAGATAATATAAATAACATCACAAAATTGTACAAGACAAAACAAATCAATACCAAATAGAGGAGTGATTATATTAACATATGAGTCTTCAATAAAATCAAGATATCCTTCACTAATAAGTAGGAGAATCTGAATTTTATATCAAGTGCAAGGTTCTATTATTCTGGTTTGATGCACATCCAGTACTGAAAATGAGCAAACGCTTTACAATAGCATCTTCTAAATATGAAGACTTTTGACCAATTGGATGATTTAACAATGTCTTCAAGCCCTGCCCCAGATCAAAACACCTTAGAGGTCACTGAACCTCCAACTGAGTGTGCATTAAAACTGTTTGTACTTAACCCTACCAAGAACATCACCCTTTTAACTAATTCTAATGTTTTTTAAAGGATATTGAAAATTGAGGAGATGACATTCTCAAAGGAGCTCTTCTTGACACATAAGGCTCAAATTCGCAAAGGTAAATTTAGTCATGTGCATTTAAGTATATTTACTACTAAACCTAGGTGTATCTCTCCACTACTTTGCTATTTACCACTTCCAACAGAATTTATGAGTGTAAAGTTACAATTAGTGGGATTGAGTTACAAAACGGTAAACTTTCACTTTTGTGTGTTCCCTCTTTTTCGGTATTCACAAACAATGATTTAATCAGAAATTTACGTATGTGAAGACTTTGCAGTTCGATATGGAACACATGAAAAGCCTCCTGTTTTTGAAGACATTGTTTTTGCTGTTTTAGGGCTCTGCACACCTTATTACTGATAACCAGTGATAAAGTTCTGTGCGCTCTCCTTCAAACATGTTGGAATTGGCTTATACCTAATTGGCACATTTAAATTACTTGTAGGTGCCTAGAAAAGTGGCACTACCCTGTACCCAGGCACTGTAAAGTGTCAATCACTTAAATAGCCCTTTAAACATGCCTCAGGTTTGCCATTGCAGACCTCGATGACTCCACATAGAAAGCTCCAAATCCTCTACAGAACCAGCTGGTATGCAACTCATCTTGATGCAGGCCTTCTCATGTCAAGCCCCTTGTCAACGGCACCCTCGATGACGACACAAAACTTCGCATTGCAAGCTTTGCAGCTCCTAGAAATCACCACTGCACAGCGCTTCCTCGACATGGAACACCCAAATGCTCTACAACCAGGATTAAATATTCTCTTGTTTAGAGGGCCTGACTAGGTCCCTGTGGCCAGCCCGCGCTCCATTGTGGTTGGCTTGCACTTGTGACTTCATCTTGGTCCAACGCGACCAGATAACCAGAGTTGGCGATTTGTGCTTTTTGGTGCTATTTTCAGTTAAATATTTAAAATTGCATTTCTCTGGTTCTACTGATTGGATTGTTGTCATATTTGTCTTAAACTATTTATTAATTTTTAACTCTATTTTTCTAAATTGCTGTGGGATTTTTCTTGTGTTATATTTTCACGTTATTACTGTTTGAAGTACTATGAACATACTTTACACATTGCCTCAAAGTTAAGCCTGACTGCTATTGTGCCAATCTGCCAGAGGGTTGATCACAGGTTAAGTTGGGGTTTCTAGTGACTTCACCCTAACACGGATTGCGGATGCTGGTTGAGTAGGTTTCCCCCCGCACCAATAAACCAATTTCTAACATCTAATAAATAAAATTATACCTACAATTATACCACAATGACACAAATCAGTACAACCAGAGATATTCCATTTTGAAGTTTTTAGTGAAAACTATGGCAATCTGGTTGCGCCATACTGGGGCAAAATCACAAGTACAGGCCAACCATGATGGAGCATGGGCTGGATACAGAGACCGGGTTAGTCCCACTCAAAGTTATACCTTATGTCCTTGATGCGAGGCTTCGTGTCACTCAGCATATGTTCTGATCAAGAGTGCCACAGTGCTTCATTGCAAAGCCATGTGTTGATTTGTGTTGTGCTGTGTCGATTCCGATGAGAAGCTGCCATGGATGCAATGTGAGGTCCTGCTTTGAGTTGCATTGTGCTGCGTTGGTAGTGATGAGGAGTTGCGAGAACTGCAGTTCAGGTCCTTCATCAAGTTGCAATGTGCTTCATTGGTTACAATAAGGCCACTGATCAGGAGCTGCAAGGGGCTCCAATGCCTGCTCCTGCATTGAGCTGCAATGCGCTGAATTTTCTGGAACTCACAATTTGACAGGGAGGAGTATACTCGGATGCCAGATAAGGGTCCAGGACCTGGGACACCTCTCAGGAGGGTCCAGGACCTGGAACACCTCTTGGGAATCAAGACTCACGCAAAGCAAAGGCAGCAGCAGGGCTCAGTCAGGTCCAGTTGTAGGTACAGGAAAGTCCAGTGCAGCCGGGGAGTTGCAGGAAGGCCTCTGGAATTAGTTGTGTCTCTGTAACTCAGACAGGAGTTCAGCCAACTGACCCTTGGAGTCACTCAGGTTAGCCTTGGATGAAGAGAGCAGGACCACTAGTCACAGTAGTGTACTGACAAATGGTTCTGAGGGTTGAATATTTATATATGTGCCAGACATTTGTGTGGAGGGAAACCCTGGCCCCACATCTGGATTTGGAAAGTTATTCCCTTCCCCTATCAAGGCTCTAAACAGTCTTGGGGTGACAAAAGATAGTTAGACCTGGAATAAAATGTATTTTTGTTGGGTAGGAGGCAAAGCCCTTTGAAATGTATGTGGAGCTGGGTACAGATCCTCCCTATCATCCTGCCAGGATGGTCAAACCTGTCCACACATAAGGCCCAATTGTGTTACTGTCTGGAAGCAACACACAAACCCAACAGTACAGCCATTCACACTTATGTGATCTAGGACACTGGCAGAAGGCACAGATGGTTAGGACACGAATTGCCAACTCTGCATAAGTGGCATTTTCAGAAGTGTGACATAAATCACACTTTACCATTAAAGAAGATCTTAAATTACAATTCATTTGAGTGTAAACAGCATATCGCTATCTGCTCCCAAGCCCTGTGTTTTAAATCTAATAAGATAACCCAGCATTAGTCAATGGAAGAGATAGAATCACAACAGTAAAAAAACAACTTTAGGAGTTTTCTCAGTGCCAGGAGATGTAAAACTTAAGTATACATGTCCTACATTTTATTTGCAATGCACCATTCACTATGAACCTTTATGGCCTGCCTTAGGAGTGACTTATACATATTAAAAAGGAGGGTTTAGGCCTAGCAAATGGTTTATTTTTCCAGGTCGAAATACGGCAGCTACTACACACCGCAGTGACAGGGCTGAGACATGATTAAGAGGTTAGTTTAGTGAGTTGCCCAATGAGTGCTGCAGGCACTGTAGAATCATTTTATTTATAGATCATGGGTACATGTTGTAGGAGAGTAGGATCTGCTTCACATGGGTACCCCCACTTTTTGCTGGTGCTTCACTGTTTTTCGACCTTAGTCTGGCTGTGACCCTGCTAATCAGGTCCGCAGCCTATCTGCTTCCTCTCTAAAATGGTTTCCATGTACAATAGGTACATTTCTAATTGGATTCTGGAGTGCCTTATAAGCCCCTAGAATATGGTAAATTATATACCTAGGGCATAGGTACCTCAGAGGCCTACCAGGGGCTGAAGCATGTATTATGCCACCCCGGGAGGCACTCCAAAATGACACCACAGGTCTGCTACTGCAGCCTGGGTAAGGTGGTGCCTGCACCCCTTACTGTGGTATAGGCTACCTATATCACTACCATTGCACACACATATAAAACCTATAAGTCACTCCTATGGCAGGCCTTAACAATCCTGAAGGGTGGAATGCTACTGCTGACCGAAGCTCTAGCAGGGGAGGCCTGAACAATAGGTTTCCTGTCCCAGGGAGGTGTAACCACCTCCCCAGACAGGCAGATGTGTATTGTGGCTGGGCGGGAGCACTCTCTGGTGCTTTGAAGTCCTGCACTGGGGGCTCACTTGGTGTCCCTGTGCATAGTCCAGTTCAAACCAGTTGCAGGGGCTACCTGCCCCTACTCTGGAGTGAAACGGGACAAAGGAAATGGGTGTAACCACCCCTCTTTCCATACCCTCCCATAACAATAATCCACATTTCTAAAGAGCGAACAATAACCCGTAAGGGTCTCTAGGCGCTGGGGGCCGTCGGGAAGATTAAGCAAGCCATTACCCAGAGTCACATGGTGCCGGGCTAATCTGCCGCCGGTGCTGGGTATCGAACCATGATCCCCAGATTCTGGAGTCAGTCGCCCTGGCGCCACACCTCCCATAGGTGGGTCCCTAGAGTATGTCCCACCCCCAAACTTAGTTTAAGTATGGGAACCCAGTCCTTGCGACTTTAGATTACCCTGGACGAAACTCTGCAACATATATCCTGGCCCTTCGACATTCTATTTAAACTAGAAGACTGAAGAAATCTCCCTTGGGGTCAACGAGTGACTCCCCTGCTTGGCAGGCACCAAAGAAGCAACTGTCCTGTCTGCAACACCCGCCAGACGCCGAAGTCTTTGCATCACCAGAGGTGGTTTTCCAGACTTCCCCGTGGCTATCCTGAGTCCACAGCAAAGCTGAGGCCCGTGGCTATCGTAAGTGATGTGGAACAGTGACCCCGGGACACCGTGATCTTTGCCAGTCCATCATCTTCCTGGTCTTCCGTGAAGTTGTGCTTTGGGCTCCGAGTAACCCCAACCTTGGCAATCTACAGCACCGAAGATCTCTGGCCTCCACTCCTCGGGTGATCTGTGGGCCAGTTTCCAGTGCGACTGCTCGAGGCTCCTTTGCGATCGCTAGCCCGTTTGCTAGTGGGTCCCCACGAAGGCAACTCCTCTTCTGATTGGGCTTTCCTAGTTGCTCCAGATGTGCCCCGACTTACCCTCACTAGGTGAGTCCCCCAGACCTTGCTGGTCTGCACCAACGTCTTTCTTCTGTTTCCCCTTGACTTGCGGTTGCCAAGGCTTGTTGGGTCCATCCTGGTCGCCAACACCGTAGCACTCGACAGACTTTGTGGGACATCTCCTGGTTGTCGCCAACGCCTACTGGACCTCGTGGCTGAAGAGTCAAGACACCCATCAACTCACCTGAAGCACCCGACATCTGTGGGCATTGGGCTATCGTGCCCCTGGTCACTGGCAAGTGACCCAGACTCTGTCCCCTCTGCTTTCAGGTTCCTTCCATCCTCAAACCAGGCTTGGATCTCTCTGGACACTTCTCCTCTTCACGGCAGCAGCACTTCTTTGCCAGCTTCCATTGAAAATGGCGCCGCGACCCAACACCATTTAACCTATTCACCCGGCTTCCCTGGGTGAGGTAACTCGAGTACTCTGGTGCTCCCGTGGGTGTTGGCCCTAGACACCTCTAAGTCCAAAAGGGTTTGCTTGTAGTCGTCCTTTAAGTGTCCTTAAACTCTTAATTTCCAACCGCGACTTTCCCTATAGAAGTTAACGGCGATTCGCTACTGTGTTCTCACACTACACGCGTCCCCCGTGGGTCCCCTGTGTCACTACCTTGGGTGGTTCCTTTTGGTCCAAGCACTTCTACAGGCTCTAGGCCTTGTGTCTATCTCAGTCGTGGTTCTTATACCACTTTATTGGTATATGGTTTGGTACGCCCCTAGGGCCCAAACGTGTATTTGTGCTTTTACTGTTGAATACTGACTTGTGACTTAAGTACTTCGAACTCCAGCCTCATAAAGAGACTAGAGGGGTGTGTTTTATCTTAAATACATATATTTTAAATATATACCTGGTGTGGTTGTCCTTTCATTTGGTCATTCAAGAGATTATAGACTGGTAAAACAAGCTGCTTTACATTCCTTCAAGACTTAGCCTGAAGGCTACTCTCCATAGCTACCACTAGGATAGCTTTCGATAAAGGTTGTCTTTAACTTATCACCATAAGGGGTTGTTGTGCCCACTATAACTAGTGGACAGCATATATCTGGCCAACTTCTCACACATGTATTACCATTTACTTGGTATTTACAAGTTAAATAGATGTGCCAATTAGGCGCAGGCCCATTTTATCATGTTTGTAGGAGAGAAAACAAGCACATTGTCACTGATTAGCGCCAACAAAAATGGACCTATGCACAATAGTAAAGCCAAATGTTTTGTGAATATCATGCCAAGGATGTCAGGTCTAACTATCTGGAATTTTCATGGGGGTGTTATAGGACTTGTTTAATGGACTCTATCAAAAATCATAGGAATTATGTTTGTTTTGCAGGGATTTCTCCCTGTTTAACACAAATCAGAGGTAATGAACCTTTTTTTGTAGTGAAATTCAGTCTTCCACCAGGAGAATGGTAAAACTCTAGGAAGCAGACAAATTAACAAAAGGAAGTGAAACTGTATGTCTGACATGCCACAGGAACTCATGGAATTTCTTGTGCTGCTGATAAACCGGTACTGAAAGATATGAGTCTTTGAAAATTAATCTCACTGTTCAATCTAAGGGTGGGCGTAGTGCTCCACTCCGTCCGCGGAGTGTACGTAGTGCTGCCTGCTTCGTGGTCCACGAAGTAGGCGTAGCAGGCAGCGCTACGTACACGCCACGGCGGAGCAGAGTTGCCCGCCTCCCGCCCACCTTCATTTTAAAATAACTTAAAGTCTTTAAAAGTTAGAAAATGTCTATCCTGAGGTGCGGCGTCCCGGGGGCTCCCTCTTCCTGCTTCAGCGGCAACATCTTCCTCACAAATGCGCATGCGCGGATGCCCGCGAATGCGCATTTCTCACGAGAAATTAGTTTACGGAATTGACCAGAAGCTGGCCAATTTAAACAATCTTATAATCCGGGCACAAAATTATGTGGTAGCAACCTATGAAGATTGCACCAGTGCCCTGGAAGGAAATGAGCCGATTAGGGTCCCCCAGGTCACTTACGACCACCTCATAGAGGTCGGTCAGACAGTAGAGAATACAAACAATCATTTATTAGTAAAATACAATGCAGCAGAGCCCAATCTGACCAGCATCCAGGGATGGCTGTTGAGAGGACTGGCTCCCCAACACTTGGTAACACATAATCATTCTTCCGACAACCCCCAAGCACGCTCCCAGTGGAAAGTTACCGGCTTGAGCCGTACATGAACAAAGAAGGCACAGAAGGATGGGCTACCACCTGCGAGATGGGTACACACTATCACTATCTCAAGGTTGCCTTGCTAGGGCTCGGCTCCTCCTAACGTGGGAGTAGAGCTACGGAGAAGGATAGGCATGCAGAGGCAGAATGGCTTATTCATTAGTAAGTCGGAATCCAACCTGGAACACAAGAGAAATAAATTGCTGAATACAGTCTTCTGCTGAAGCAAGCAATACAGATAATTGGAGTTTAATCCGGTCACAGTGTAACATGGCCAACAACCTGCGAAATGGAGCTGCAAACACTAACTTAAGCTTGTATGACAAGGAAAACTCAGTGGGGTACATTAGTTAGGGCGGCTGCTACTAACATAGTCTTATAAATGCTAACCTAACACAACGCAAATGGAAGTACATAAATTGCTAAATTCCAAAAACCTTCTGTTTAATAAATTTGCAACAATTCCAGATGTTTTATCTACCGTAAAAGAAGACCTAAAACGAAACCAGGGCGTTCTCTGCTGCAAAAGTGATTGAAACTCACTAGGGAAAACAGACTCAGGAACGTGTAGGACTACTGATCTTAGTAACTTGACCACATGAATATCTGGAATAGAGGGTAACCGCCTACCCCTAATGGCAACAGAGGTGGCACGTTCTTTCACTAAAGAGCATAATAATCCATGGGAAGTCAAATCAGCAAGGACCTGTTACAGAAAAGGAAGCAATACCCCTTATTTGACGATTAATCAGGGAAAACAGCCCTAAGCAACATTCCCCTTGATATGCATGAGAACCTCATTCTAGATCGGAGCCTGAACCCTGCAAACCTAAGCTACCTCTCAGACCCCACTCCTCTGGATAAGTGCCAAAATGAGGAGTATCAACCCCACCAAGAAGAAACGGCTGCCAGTGGGGATAGCCTAGAAGCCCGCCAAACGAATCACCCACCACCATCCCAAAGCTCGACTTAACCCAAGGTCAATGAGCCTGTGCTGGCCCAGCTGCGCACTTTAATTGCTATTAACCTCCCGGAGAGGATCACCTGATCCTCCCATTGCCTGGTTAACAAGCTGGTAAAGATCCTGCGAGCCCAGTTCAAGAGAGTTGGCTCAAGTGCATCCTCAAGCCGATGATAACCAACTAGTCTTCACCACAGAATTTCAGTCCCAGGGGAGACCATATATTCTTAATCGTGGTAACATCTTGAAACGTCTGCAGGTAATTCCATCAGAGGGTAACTGTGGTAGACATTGATTCAATCTCGTCACTCACAGGCAACACATTTCCAAAATCTACCCTTGTGACGTGGGACTTCAACTCGCCAGCCAGGCATGTCCTCCTGGAGAAAGAGTACTTTTCTGGCTGATGAATCAAGATAAGTAAGCCTTACCCAGCAGCCGACTCAGCATCGTTCGCCCACCAGAATAAGCTTACCCCGATGCAAGGCTCCGAAGGTAATAACCAAATACTCTCGGTCCTCAGGCACTACATTGGTAAAATAGTTCCATCCTCCTCTTCACAATTGGCAAACTCTGTTCCGTCAAACTAGCCTTGAGTTGGCTATCAGCTGCCCTGCATGGCAGCAGTCGACCCTGACATCCTAAAACATTGCTAATTGTGTTGCTAATACTAGTGTGAGAAATGGTTACTAGGCTACTTTTCGATTTATTTCTTGCCTTGCATTGCTTTTTCCTTTATTTTTTTGTCAATTGTTTCTCTGGTTGCCCAAAGGGGAATAGTTGGAAGTTGCAGGTGGTATAAAAATGTCACATTTTAATGATACAATTTTAAATTATGTTGCTATCACTCTAAATGGACTTAAATGTCTAAATAAAGTAATTTCTCTCTTATTTCTCAGAAAGACTCAAGAAAGTGAGACGTCAGCTTTGTTCAATGAGTTAAAAGGCTGAACATATTTCCCCATCTTTTTGTTGAAGTTGTCTCCTAAGAATAAGACTCGTGCTCCTTGTCCAGACACTGAACTAGCCACATTTGGCAGCAATCAATAGTAGTCAGCAATTGCGTGCAGATATTCTAATAAGATCAACTAGTTTCTGAAAAAACAAATCACCCTCTGTGCCCAACTAAATATTGTTTCCAGATCAATGTGCTTTCAGGACTTTATGGCCTGTTCAGCCATTCTAGGAAATGTTGTAAGCGGCTCAATAACATTTAACAACTCATTTTGGTATGCAGTCCACTCACTGCTGTTACCCTTCATAGTGTCATGAACATGCCTTGCTAAATGCAACACGTCTAAGAAAATCAGATTTCATTTTTGATATATGATACTTGTCCAAGCTTTCTCTCAAATAACTCTAAAATATTCATGCGGGATTTGATTGGAGTAGTTTGTGTTCTAGAAGGACTGGTTGAAACATAGTCTGGCTGCTAGCATGTAGGATTACCGCTGGGTCAAGCCAGGAAGCAAGAGCAGCCATGCGAGTAGTCTAACGCAGTCCCACCTGACCCTTGGCAATAAGGATCATAGTGATAAGGCAGCCAATACACTGAGGAGCATATTCTAAAGTCCCTATCACCACCACAACGTCACTTTCAGTGACATTGTGGTGGCGATGGCGGCCTTGCCTTTTTCACAAGGCAGCGTTAAGCCACTTAATGTGGATTAACGCTGCCTTGTGAATAGGCCCCCTCTCACACTGTGTTTAGCGTGAAAGGGGCGTGCAGTGGGTGTTGTAGTGGGTGTTTCACTGCAACACCCATAGATATTTACACTGCTCCCTATTCACAAGGGCAGCGTAAATAGGAGCTAATGCCAAACTTAAGACCAGGAATACCCTGGTATTTAGTTGGCGATACAAGGAAAAATGCTTTATTTCTACTCGTTTTTGCATTTTCCATGTGTGCTGCTTTGTGCAGCACACATCGGAAATGCAAAATGACATAGTTTGTTTATATACAGGAAGGTGTCCATTCATTTACATAAACAGACCTTTTTTTAAAAATGCCGTTTTGTAACTTTTATGTGTGCTGCATGAAGCAGCACACATGTCAGTTACAAACTGGCATTTTTGGTTTGTTTATGTGCAGGAAGGGACACCTTCCTGTACATAAACAAACCTCCCTGCTGGCAGACACCCTAATACTCTGGTGCAAGGGTGCCTACATTGGCGCTAAGCTGTGAAACTTAGAGCCATCGCAGGGGGAAAAGCAAGGCTGCACCATGTCCTGGCAGTAAAATGCCAGTTTGTAACTTACATGTGTGCTGCTTCATGCAGCACACATGTAAGTTACAAAATAGTATTTTAAAAAAAAATGGTTTGTTTATGTACAGGAAGGGACACCTTCCTGTACATAAACAAACCATGTCATTTTGCATTTTCCATGTGTGCTGCACAAGGCAGCACACATGGAAAATGCAGAAACGAGGAGAAATAAAGCATTTCTCATCGTATCGCCAACTCGAGACCAGGGTTTTCATGGTCTTAAGTTTGGCGTCAGCTCCTATTTACACTGCTCTTGTGAATAGGGGGCAGCGTAAATATCAATGGGTGTTGCGATGGAGCGCCCACCACAACACCCACTGCACGCCCATTTCACGCTAAACTATGTGAAAGGGGGCCTATTCACAAGGCAGTGTTAAGCCACGTTAATTGGCTTAACGCTGCTTTGTGAATAAGGTGAGGCTCCTATCGCCTCACCTTATTCACAAGGCTTGTGAATATGCCCCTCTATTTTAACAAGCATGGACTGAACTGTTGCTTAAAACTAAAACAGCAAGAAAGATATTGGTTTGAAAGGAAGTCTGCCTCTTTATTGTGTATTGTAGAACCTGATTTGGTGTTTAATTTTCTCACTTTCTATCTCATTCCCGGGGTCTTGGTTACTGTAGTTTGTGTTATTCTGCAGCTGCTATTAAATAAAAGCAAGAATTGAGATTACATAATAGAGCTTCAAGTGTTCCAACAAATCTCATGTCAGCAATTCTTATCGCTTTCTAGAGAATATTGCCAATGTCCAAGAGGCATTAAACATGTTAACGTTCTAAGATGGCCAGCATGTTCATTTGCATAAATACATAGTGACTATACAGTGCCTCATACCGCGGAGAGCCCACTTCCACTGGAAAGTAGAAGGCAATTGGCTATTTAATACCATGATGACAGGCTGTCCTTAGTACAAGGTTCACTGTTCCTTGTTTTTACACCTCTGAAAACATTTTCCACACGCACAAACATGTCAGCCAAGCAAAAGTGCAAGCACTTGTCTGGTGTGTGTCAGAAGATTGGAGCTCTCAGAAAGAGCACCACCATAAAAAGCACACGACGAGCAGAAAGTACCAAAAAAGAGAATAGCAGTGTCCTTCCATTACAGTGCAGGAACTGTTTGCATTGCTGCACAGCAATGGAAGACCTCAATTGATGTACATGAAGCACATAAGCGATCAATGACATGCACAGAGGTGGATGAAAGGCAAATACTCATTTGCCGGAAACCAACATGTGAATGATACCTTTGTGATCAATGGCCGAAGGGGCGCACCCAACGCAACGACGGTTGAACGGGGTTGACACAAAGCTCTGTGAATGATATATTACAAGATTGCGCTATAGATGAAAATATTTTTGCATTAAATGGTGCGAGCTCCATTGAAAGTGCAGCTAGAAAATGAAGCAGGTTCAGGTAAGACCCAGAAAGTTTGATGAAGAACATTATTGCCCTTATAATTTAGTTGGAATATTAAATACAACTCCATCCTTTTACTCCTTCATGCTTCACCTTCATTCTCTTTTAAAATGAGGCATTGAGTTTATGTTTGTTATGGACTCTTTTTTCGAAGATGAATCCACTACAGAAGGTGTATTGTTGTCATGTAAATGTATCTACGTTGTTGTGTATCACATCAGTTCAAGAGGAAGCTGTAAATGCACTGTGTGTCTCCAATGCGCTGCTACAAGGTAGTGCATCACTGTCCTGAGGACACTTCACAGACTCAAATGTATTCTGAGTGGTTGACATACACTCGGCATTCTCTGTTAGGCCAGCCTTGCTCATAGAGCTGTGTTTGTAAAAAATAAGGGGCTATGAGCCAGTTTGTCTCAACCTTGCACCACGCAAAGTGGTGCAAGTGCGACACAAACCAAGTGGTGCAAGTGCGACACAAACCAAGTGGTGCAAGTGCGACACAAACCTTACATGTGATGTATGAAGCCACACAAGGCCACTTTTCATGGCCCTAAGTGGCTCCACAAATCTGGAGTGAGTCAATGCTATTAAAATTTCTGGGTTGCCTTACTCTGCCCTGGGAGGACGTTCCAAGGGCGTTGCATGGGTGTTCCCGCTCAACTCCCATTGTTTTTTATGCATTCTCAGATTTACCAGAACTGGTAGACCTGGGAATGCACCAAAAAGATACGCCTTCTCAGGTGAGGCGTAATGAGGAGAATTCTCTTTTTTTTCCCTTGTTACTTTCGCTTTCTATATGTGCTGCATTCCGCAGCACATATACAAAGGGGAATATGTCTCTCAGGATTGTTTATGTGCAGGAAGGTGTGCCTTCCTGCACAAAAACAATCCTTAATGCAATGCAGGCCTCCCTGCACCACGGTGCACGTGGGTCTGCGTTGGCTCTAGGCTACCAAACGGGCGATGGCACAGGGGAAAAGCCAGGAATGCACCATATTCTTTTAAATATGCCTCATTCCTGCCCTTCCCCTGTCACACAGTGCAGCAAGACGAGTTGCTCGCTGAGCTGCATGACTTTTTCATGAATAGGCCCATAAATTCGGATATCTTTATTAAGGAGATGGTGCACCAGAAGAAGTAATTTGCTCACAAAAGAAGGTGAGCTATAATTAGTGAGTTAGGAGGATTGGCTCACCTGTGGGATTCTACTAATTCCTCATCTCTGCTGATATGAACAACCAAACGCGGATCCGATGCTATTTTTTTGTAATTTTCCATTTATGTGGTGCAAGCTTTTCACTTATAATAATTATGTAGACCATACATTTCAGCATATACTTGTGATTTAAGGAGCAACAAATATCAGTGTGTACCTGCGAACCTTAGATTGCATTTCAAAATAATGAAGGCCTTTGGCAGGTTTACATTTAAGATGCATAAACGTGATTTAGGTGTGTTGATCTGAACTCCTGTGCTGGCTGTGAGGCATGTTAAACTGAATTACTGATATATTTTTTTAAGTTATTATAAACGTGTAATCATCCATAGCAATATTGAACATCCAGTAATCAAATTAGAAGAAAGGTTTTTTTTCAAAATCTTTTGCAGGGAGCGTGCCTCACACTCCAGTGGAGCATTCTATTACCTCCCAGTCTATAGAGAAAGAAAAGCATCGAGAACTAATGAATAACACCTATTTTCTTGATTTAGAATATAAAGTTAATAACATTATAATGACCTTTTTGCTAATGCTTACTAGTGTGATACAAATTTTCCGGGATGCAAAGAGCTTTAGGCAAATCTTTTCGCACATTTCTTCCTCTCTCATACACATTTCAAAACAGGTTTAATTAGTTTGCAACAGCTAACACTGACTGCATGTAATGAGATTTCAGCTGCATTGGAAAAATAGCTATTGGGAGTTAGTAAATAGCAATGAAAGGTTAATAGAAAGCTAAATAATCTCAACAAATCCTAGCTGACTGTTTATTATAGGTTATAAGATTGCTGCGACAAAACATATTGTCAATCCACAATGTTTGTGTTAATGCTTACACTTGTATTTTATAGAGATATCTCAAAATAGACCTATACCTATCCATTGCAAATGAATGATCAATCCAATATCAAAAGTATACCGACCATCAGCAAACGAAAAGCAGGAAGAATCATCTCTCGTGATGATTAGATCATTGATAAAAATAAAAGATACACTTGTATTAAACGATCAACGTCTCTGTGGGACCACGGCAGCTTTGAATATTGTACATAGGGCAGGCTGAATGAATGTCACTGCCCTTCGTACCACGAACATCTACTGATTAAAGTTAGTGAGTTCCTAATCCTCATCCAAATGCAGAAAAATACGATTGGTGTAGAGTGCACATTTTATGAAGTCATAAAATCCCACTCGTAAAAATCTTGTTGTAGTAGATGGACTTCCACTAGTCAATTAACTATTCTACAATCGAAAAATTACTACTGAAAAGGGGTTGGGACACAAATACAGTGTACTGCCTCATGAATATGGTAAGGAGGAAATGAAAGGGGCCTACTGTGGGAGGGGTGGGGGCCCAATTAAAAACTACAACAGTCTAAGTCAGTCAGCAGGTAGCCTCATTCACAAAAAGAAACATACAACTCAAGAAGTACTGCAAGCCAAGGAGGCTCATATGACCAACCTTCAGCTTGAAATAACTCACACACCATGCTCAGGCGACTCACAGGAAATGAAATGGAATTTACAAACACCAATGGACATAGTTAACCACACTACAATGACAAATCTGAGAAAGACGAGGAAACTTAAACGTAACAAGAAATGTTACAAAACAATTTTGAGGAAAGTTAAACAGTCACATTAAGCAAAGCATCATCAAAAAGTGAAAATTCCCTGTGTAATATAAAACAAACTACAGTCAGTCACCAACCTCACACAGCTCAGCACCAGAAATAATCTAGCCGCACACCAATGTTGTTTTAATATTAGCAGTTTCTGTGTTTGCAGCAATGGATCTGATCCTTAAGAACAGCCAGCAGAACATTTCAAGACAAAGGTTCACATATTGTGGTTTGGTTCATGAAGAGTTGCTCGATAGATACTGCTTCCCTCACACACAATTCAGAAAGGTAATATGAGCTAACTAAACACTCAGGGGACTATTTATGAGGCTGTTTGCATCGCTCATGCATCATGCAATGTGGTGGAAGAGAAACGCAAACCCTAGGACAGATTTTTCAAGCCAGGCAAAGCCATTTTGCACAACTCTGGGTGGCTCAAAAAATCTGGAGTAATGTAACACAGTGCAAATCGCTGTGTTGTGTTGCTCTGCCCTTGGAAAGGGATTCCAGGGGCATTGTGTGGATGTTCCCATGCATCTCCCATGGAATTTGATTCATCCCCAGATTTACAATAACTTGGGGATGAGCCGAAATCTTACACCTTCCCAAGGGAGGAGTTTCTAGGAGAAAGGTGTCCCTTCCTGCACAAAAACAATCCTGCATTGGGGCTAGGCTGCCTAAATGGCGCCTCTGCTAGGGAAAGGACAGGAAAAAGCAATATTACCATAAATACAGCAAATTCCTGCCCTTTCTCTGCTCTGCAATGCTGTGCAGCAAGGAGACTTGCTGCGTGACTTTCCGAAAAATGAGCCCCTCAACCTTTTTCCATTGCATCGGTTCCAAGTTCAAAGCACTCATCACACTCCATTTCTTGTCCCTAGCAAAATTCTGGAGGATAGGTGGATCATGGATGACATTTCACAGCCACGCCAACTGAGGTGCTTACATCAGGTATTAAGATACATCAACATTTGGGTGCAGCAGTTCAAGACCATGAAACAATAACAACAGGACGAGTAAAGAGAGGCATGGCAAGTTTATGCTGCTACTAATTTTCAAATGGTGCGTGGAGCCAGTAACTGCATATGTGTTGCATTTCAGGAGCTCCAGCACACTACACAACTTTATCATGAGCAACACTGTTGACCAGGGGCCAATTTAAACATGCTTGTGCCAATTCTTCTATGTAGCACATGAAAGATTTATTTTCTATCAGCTAGTGATTGCTTTTAATTTGAATTATAGGGATTATAGAGAAATGTACCTGATTAGTGAGTATCTTGACTGCACACAAAAAGTGAATGCTCAGCTGGAACATGTCATCACAATGACTGGCACACATCATATAGCTTCTCCCTTTCAAACCCTTTTCCCTGATTTGCAATGTTGGCCTGAGCAACTGTGTATAATTGCCATATAGATATTTAATTATCTATCCCTCCATCCTCTCCCAACATGATTTTGCATCTGCATTTACCCAACTTCCATTTTTCCACCAACATTTCCCCACTGAGGTGCAATCAGCTCATACACATAACCCAAAATATATTAGAGAACCCATTCGATCTCTCCAAGTCATGCTTCAGATATCTTCATTACACAGGGGTGTGCTAGTGTACTCATCCTAAGTAGTGTGAAAGATCACCGTTGCCTCTTGCACCTTGTTGCACCACGTTGCAACAAAGAACATGCATGGACCTTAAGTCTGCTATTTAATCAAGCTCCCAAGCCATGCTAGTGTCCAGATGTGATGGTCTGCATGTTTTCTATGGACTTTTGGCATCGCACTGTTCCTGTGACACTTGTTGGGTTGTTGTGAACTACATGCAACATGCAATGTTCAGTCACTGATAATAGGTTTAATATCTCAGCTGACACATACCTTCTTGAGCCCTGTTAGGATGGTGCATTGCTCATATAGCACTCAAGCTATTCAAACACTCTGACTTCCCTTGGGGACCACATAACTACCCTACATACCTCCACTGTAGTCTATTCACCGCATTTATTGATCCATTAGGGAAATGTCCGGTCCCTCCATCATTGGTACTTTCATCGTTACATGTCATTCAATAGTTCTCCACTATATAGGTACGAGCATGGGATGTGTTAGACCTGTCAGACTTATGGTGGTCTTCCCCCAACTTTTTTGTCTACTCTCCTCCTGTTTTCTGAAATTACTTTTTGTTGGTCTTAGAACTCTGCACTTTACCACTGCTTACCAGTGTTAAGTGCTCATAATCTCTCCCCTAAATTTGGAATAATTGTTTTACACCCAATTTGCACATTTAGTTTACTTAGAAGTGCCTAGTAGAGGGGTACTACATTTATCCAGGGCCTGAAAATGAAATGCTACTATTGGGCCTGCAGCATTTTGTGTGCCCTCCATTAATTAGGAATTCCAAAAATGTCTTTGGCCTGCCACTGCATCCTGTGTGCAGTTTTAAAGTGCGACTTTGACTTTGCAGAATGACATTCTTTCCATGCAAAAAGTGACCTGATTGTAATGTGTTACTTTCAAGAGTCGTGTAGTCAATTTCCCTGCCTTAATGGTACTGAGATGTTCTTGTATCCTCACCTTTACTTTGCGGGATGTGGGGCCAATATAATGCAATCCAAATGCACAAGTTAGTCTTTAAATTACATTTGTAGTGTTACAGTTGCTGAATTTATTTTGCTGCCAAGTTCTACCATTCATCAGCTGAACATTCTTGGACGCCTGAGTAAGATCACAAATATTGCAACTCCCACATGGGAAGTGCCTTGATGGTATACATGATTCCCTTTTCTGTTGGATATGACGGGTATGGACCAGCCGGTCTCTCAGGTTAGATGCCCTTCTAAATGTGAACATGGGTGAAGGCATTTGTTTCTGGCTCGTGTCCAGCAACAACCAATGTTGCTTAATAATCTGCCTGATTTTGGTAGACAGTGTCAAAGGTGGTTATCACTGGTAGACAAGCTTCCTTTGATCTTTTGTTTCTTTCCAGCAATGCCTCTTGAGGGGTATTCATCGTTCACTTACGTGCCACTTTGGTCGGGTAAGCTCTGTTTTCAATCCGTTTCATCACATTTTCAAATTGTTCCATATACATGCTTGTATCTGTATAGTTCCTACGGTACCGGAAAAATTGCCCCATGGCAAGATTATCCTGCAAGGCCCTCGGGTGGAAGGAACGATAGTGCAGAAGCGAGTTCTTGTCCGTAGATTTTTGATGGACAGTGGTGTGGAGTTTGTGATTGATGGCAGCAATGCCCAGATCTAAATAGACAGCAGCATGTCTGCTGATGGTTCATGTAAAATGTAGGCAACTGTCAGCCTCATTCAACCATCTAAGGAAGTCACATAGTTTGTCCTCTGGCCTAGTCCAGATGCACAACATGTTGTCAATAAACCTCTTCCAAAGTGAGATGTTCTGTTGGAAGGGGTTGGAGACATGATGAATAAAGTTCTGATCAAACTGACCAACGTAGATGCACACCAGACTTGGCGCAAAAATAGCCCCCATAGAGGTCTTGGGGCAAGATGTAGGTAATCCACAAATACCGAATTCTTAATACCGAATTTTACTGATTCGGTATTAAGAAATCGGTATTTCTTATGTAGGTAATGAATCAGTAAACAATACTGATTCCTTAATATTCCTTAATACCGATTCGGTAATAAGGAATACCTACCCATTCATTCCTATGGGCTTGGAGGCCCATAGGAATGAATCTAAAGCCATTCTGCATTAGCGATTTGGTATTACCGAATCGGTAATACCGGGAGGTATTTCCAGGGTGCCAGGGTGTCCAAAGGACACACTGTTGCACCCCTGAAATGTGCCTGTGTGCACATATGGCGCACATACATGCCCTAATGGCATCGATTGTGTGCCACATTGCACTTAAAAAAAAATTCAAAAGTGAATTTTTAAAGGAATTAGTTAATTACCACCAACTTGAAGTTGGTGGTAATTAACGAATTCTTAAAGGACATAAGCACTCTTTTATGTGCTTTCTACATTGCATTTACCGAATCGGTAAATACAGATTTGGTAAATACAGATTTGGTAAATACCGATTGGGTATTTACCGAATCATCACCTACATTAGGAATGGCTAAATACCGGTCGGTAACCCTGAAATTTACCGAATTTCGGGGTTACCAATTTAGCCACCTACATCTGGCCCTAGGTTCTAATAGCAAAAGAAATTGCATGTAAGTGCCAATTCAACACACTGCAGCACAAAGGATGGTGTATCATAAAACCACCCAATCACCCCAAGTGCACGCCCTGCTACCATCAGCGTGGCATCTTGGTGAATCTGGTATCGAGGGATTCAATGTCAATGGTTACTAAAAATTGGTTCCCTGGGTCGTAGTCTAAGGGTCCCAGAATATTAAGAATGTCAGTGGTATCCTGGACAAACGAGGGTTGGTTGATGGTAGTTTCCCTCCAAAAGAAATTCTCAAACTGAGGGAGAAGTTCCAATAATGATTGGATACCTGAAACAATCGGGTGGCCAGGTGGTGGACATTGGGCCTTATGAATCTTAGGCAAGATGTAAAATGCCGGGGTTCCTGGCTTTGGATTATTCAAGAACTCAGCCTCCTCATGGGTGATCAATTTTTTCTCCTTGTCGTCTGACACCATTACCCTAATCATGTCTTGAAGCTCCCCCATGGGGTCTTTCACCAGTGGTCTATAACTTGCAAGTACACCCATCAATTTCAGAACCTCAGCCTCGTAATCTTTGATTTTCATAACCATGATCGCGCCGTCTTTGTCAGCAGGCTTTATTATTATTGTTTCGTTCTCCTGTAAAGATTTGACTGCTGACCAATCCATTTTACTCATGTTTTGATAGCTCTCTTGGATACACGACTGTTCCAAGGAGGTAATGTCTTTGAGTACATGTTTCAAATACTGCTACCTCGGGACCCACAGAGGAGGCTGGAGGGCAAAACACTGAGGGGCGTTGTAAATTGGTCGAGAACACTGAGGGTGGGTCTGGTGTCTTGTCTTCAAAAAACTTATGGCGCTTCATTTTTCTCATCAATTCAAAGAACTCAGCCCTGAACTTAAAGGTGTCATGTTTGGGGGTTGGTACATACCAATAAGGTGGGAAGATAGGAACTTGTCCCCTTCGAGACATACCCGAGGTCTTGGCATGGGATAGGCAAGGTTGAGATATATGTACTAGTATGTGTTCGCGACAATTCACACAAAGGTTCAGAAAAGTAAGAAAAGTGTGAATTGGGTGGGCTGATTGGAACTTGTCCCCTTGGAGATAAACTGGAGGATCTGGTATAGGATGGGCAAGGTGGAGATAGATGCACCAGTATGTGTCTGCGTTTGCTCACTCCAAAGGCTAGCAAAGTAAGAAAAGTGCGAACCCAGGGGCACTGGCATGGGGATCTTTAAATCATGAGAAATACAGCTAAATCAGGAAAGGTTATTTGTGCAGCTTTGTACCCACTTTACCATTTTTTGACCACATGTATACCAAACTTTAAATCATGAGAAACACTGCTAAATCAGGAAAGGTTATTTGCGCAGTATTTCACCACATTTGACTATCTTTATCCTGTTTATTCCCTTGGGTAGCACCGCGTAGCACACTGATGCTGCATGCATTGGTGCCGGGAGGTACAGAGTTCCCTTGACTACTTAGGTGCCCCTCAATATTTATATAAATCCTCTGGTATATATTTAGATAAGCACCCCAATGCCTATACGCACCCCTTGGGAGTTACATGACTGCCCGGGTTTGTCAATAAACTTGACCAATGCAGTGCATTTTTGTAATAAATACTGTGTACCTAGATGTTTTTTTAAATACTGTGCACCCAGATGTTACTAAACTGTAACCATCTTCGGGGTTTGCCGTGCAGCTATGACAGATATTGCCCTATTTGGGAGTAACAACTCCAAGATGGCACTCGATGAGACCCCCATTTAACCAGTACAAATGGTGGGCACTGCACAATCTCCCGGACTCACAGGATTGGCAGGAACTGGCCATTGACCCAGGCGAGAGGGCGGGCTTCCCACTCTCCTTCTGGGTCACGGTACACGTACTTCAAGGGGCACACACGTTCTTTCGGCAACCTGGAGAAGAATGCAGCCGAGACGACCGGTATAGTGGTGAGTGTGGGGGTAAGCGGGTGTATGGAAAGGATGTGCTGCCTGCAAATTGTTACCCGCAATGTTATAGGTTTGAAAGCAGCATAACCTTAACAGAGTTGTGAGAGTGTTAGGAACAGAGTTAGTAGCTGTCGGCCTAAACATTGCACAGATTTCCCAGCAGCTTGACCGCAATTACACAGAGCAAGTTCGTGAAACGAGTTAATTACTTTAGAGCCAGATTTGAGATATTCTATCATCAGCATACATATATAGACATGAGTAAGGCACTCAATGGGTATTGGGAGAACAAGAGAGAATTATTGAAGTACTGGCATTATGTATAACTAAGGGCTCATGATGATTGTATACATGTATATATCCACAGGCTGACATTCGGTGGCTGCTATTTTCTTCATGAGGAAGCGTGGCTAACATTTGTGTGTGCCCTCCCCTACGAGTGTGTTGCTGGTATGAGTCCAGTTGGCAACCACTTTGTAATTATTGCATAACCATGCATGTTTAACTGCAAAAATGTCTTAGCAAAGTTGCCATTATACACCATTTTAATATGTGTTTACATGTTTGGCACAATCTTTCTTTTATATTGTTTTTCAACCACCACAGATTGCGCTTGAAGCATCGGTGAGCTGGAGATCGGTCCCCGAGCACTGATGAAATTGACGAAAATTATTAGGCAATGAAACATGTCGGCCGTTCTAACTGAAATGCTGTTCTTTTAATCTGAGTGCGATCACTGCAAATAAAAAAGTATGTACAACTGCAAGTGAGTCACAACTCATTTTAGCTTGGAGAAGCAATTTTCATCTTTCAAGTTATGGGGTCCAGTTGGTTGATGGATGACACAAGCATCGACACTACACTCTGTTTCTTTCTTCACCTTCTCTAACATAAACTATAAAACTTGGGCACAACAACCTTTTGGGTCATGAAAGTTGCCAATGATGACAAGGTGAGCAAACTGGTGAGTACCAACCAGCAGCTCCTTTGGTGATGCTTACGTGAGGTACTTTCTGACCTCTCACACCTTTTTCTGGTTCTGTTTATGATGTGAGAGTATGTATGCTGGGCTGGCTAACTTTTAAAATTTAGAGTACAGAACACTTAAAACTGGGACTGGTAATTTGGTGGAACTAGCCTTTGTCAGAGATTGGTTACAAAGACTGGCCCCTTGTATTTTGAAAGTGTATAGTGCTCATTATAATCAGGTCACTTTTTGCATGGTTCAGTGAGTGGAGGGCGACCTGGCCATTATCCCTCTATTGCCCCTTTTTTTGATAGGGGAACATTCTTTGCAAGTTTTTAACCATCCTTTTTAATACACATAATTCACCCCTAAGATAGGCCCTATACAGTCCTTCGGGCAGGGTGCAGTGTCCGTTGGACATGTACTTCAAAGTGTTACTTGTCCTGGTAGGGACAAACTCTTACATTTGTGTTTCAGTACTGCAAGGCCTATCTCTCTTATAGGATAACATAGGGTTACCTTATTACATTTAATAAGTAAGAACTTTTGTTTGGGAATAGGTAGAATGGCATGTATGGTAAGAAAAGCATTGTAATTGTAAATCTTCTTTAGTAGTAAAGTTGGATTCTGAAAAGTCACTTTTAGAAACTTGCACAAATAAATGATGGACAGAATGCTGAACAAATCAAACATTCTCCTCCAGTCAAGTGATCAGGTTAAATCTATTATTCTTTTTCTCACCATGCCACTCCAGTTTGAACCCAGCCATATGTAAATCAGTCTTGACCCTGCTCCACATGGGAACATGCCAGCCTGAACTGCCAAGCCAGGTCCTCCCTGGACCAGAAACAAGCATGCTTGAAACCTGCCTTGAACGCACAGATGACTGCACTGTTGCTTGATGACTGTCTTGCTGCTTGAGCAAAGTACTAATAGAGTGACTCCAAGGGGTAGTTAGCTAGCCTCCTGTTCTGACCTGCAGGGCCATAAAATGCTCCAACAACTTGAACCCCACACCTGAATCAGGCCTGAAGTGAGTCCTGCCTGCCAAGTGGTGCCCTCCCAGTCCTGAACCCTTCGAAGTGGTGCTAAAGGTGACCAAACAGCCAAAACCCCAAACAGTAAACAACTTTCACAACACAACCATTACAACGCATGCCATTACATCGCATGTCATTGCAATGTAAAA
This sequence comes from Triturus cristatus, assembly GCF_964204655.1. Taxonomy (NCBI): domain Eukaryota; kingdom Metazoa; phylum Chordata; class Amphibia; order Caudata; family Salamandridae; genus Triturus; species Triturus cristatus. The sequence goes on along the minus strand of NC_140581.1, from coordinate 534,628,521 downwards.
GGTGTACAGCAGTGGGTACAAGGTGTTGGATTTCACTCAACACCTTCCCTACTGTTGCACACACTGGAGTTGGAATAGGAAAATATTCTATTCCAACTTCCAGCGCCCCCCGACAGAAAGTTAGAGTAAAGGTTTGCGTTGCAACGGCATGCGATGTAATGTCATGCGTTGTAACATCACATATTTACCCAAACTTGCTCATCAATCTGCCAAAAGTGCATCACCAGTCAGACTGACTTAGTGGTAGGTCCTGCTTAGTTCCTCTATGCTGTACCAAATCGTGTTCAGCGGCTACTCATAGAAGGGGTATGCAGCCTCATGTACCCCATGCTGGCTACAACCAGTCCTAGGATGCTTGTTTCCAGTCCAGGGAGGAGCTGGCCTGGCAGTTCGGGCTGGACTGTTCCCGTTGGACACAGGGTCAAGACTGATTTGCATATGGCTGTGTCCAAACTGGAATGGCATGGTGAGCAAAAAAACGGCCCAGATCTCTGTACTGGGGTGAATGTATGACATTGTTCTGCATTATGTCCATCAATAGTTCTTTTTGCAATTGGCTACAACCTGCACCTTCGTCTGTCTGGAGAGTTTCGACTTCTAAATAAATGACGAAGTATGAATGTTAAAACTTTCACTGTGACTTCATTCAGCGGCTCCCTGACGACAACAGTTCCTCTCTGACATCGCCAGTAGCCTTGCCCTTCTGTATTTTATCTTCTCAGACATTTTTCTTCAAAATTTCTTCAAAGTCTGAAGGTAAGCCTAGACCAGGATAATCCATTTTGTGTATCCGAACCGCACTCCATCACAGTCAGCCATAACTGTTGACTTTTCCCCAGTCTCACGTCACTATACTTTGATATTTTAGGTGCTATTTTTTTCTAAAAATTTCAAAAATTCATAAATCTGATTATACTAATTGGATTTTTGTTATTTGTTGGCAAAAGTTGATTACAAGTTTCTATATTTTTCTAAATTGTTGTGGAATGATTGTGGTTATGTGTTTTCACTTTATTTCTGTTTGTGTACTGCATAAATACTTATCAAAGTGCTTTTAAGGTAAGCCTGTCTGCTTTTGTGCTAAGCTAAAACAGGGTTAACTATAGGATAATTTATTGACTTTTGTTGTTCACCCTTATTATCTTATCTTTCTTGGTTGAGCAGTATTTTCATTCTCCTCAATCAAAAACCCAATGGCTAACATTGGTGCTTAGTGGTGGGATCCAGTACTTGTGTTTGTGTAGTGCCACATAGTGATTTGTGGGACACTACAAATCTCACAAACTTGAAACAGCAAGCCAAACGAGCACACCTCTGTGTTATTGTGACGCACGTCCCCACAAGACAATCTCCCCAAAAGAGTCCAAAATTGTGAGTCTTATAGCTCAAAGGGTGTGCATCTCCACTGCTCCCGCCGTTTCCAAGGAGCAGTCTCCAAGACCAATGCCAATCTTAACACAAATGTGGAGTGCACCACCAACACCAAAAAATAATTTTGTGCATCCACTGTCGATATTACACAAGCTGTTCCTTTATTCTTCTTCTTCAATAAAACAACAGCCAAACAGCTGACGCATTTCGTCCAACTAGTGTGGACTTCATCAGGCCTGTAGAACATATAGAACATATAGTGTATAGTACAACATGAATAATCACCATAGAACAATAATACATGACAACACAAAATTTGAACACTGAGCCAGACAAAAATTTGCCTGTAAAAATTCCTAAATTAAACATTTACATTTAAAAAGTCATACATGACAAGACCACATTGGCAATTCACAACTGCAAGAAAACGGGGACAAACGTGACATGTGTCCATTACATAAATAATTGTAGTTAAAAACATACATAATGTAGTAACACATAGTAAAAAATGAGCAAGTGAAAGACACAGCAAACAAAGCAAAGTATCAAGAGAAATTTAGGAAAATAAAGCACCATCCAAGTGTGAGAGAATCCTGAATCAAGTGAGAAGGTCCACCCAATTATATTCTGGACGGGCCTATTGCCCAGGATATAATGTCACTAGAAACTACAAACCTTGAAATGTGAATATAGACTTCTAGGATAGTAGGTATTTATACAAAGGTTAAAGAACGTTTGGGAACTGAATTAGTACTGTAATACAACTGTACCCTCCTGGATCCAGGGACAGTTCAAAGTTGAAGTGGCTCCTGTGCCTCCAAGGTAGAGTAATGAAAGGTAAGGAAGGAAAACCTCGTCTTAATCACTGTCCTTAACCCATGTCATGGACTTAATAATATAAGGCCACGCATAAGAGAAGAGATATTGAGACCCCATAAGAACATAAATGTTATAGTAGCAGGAAGTCTTTTAATAAACAGAGGGGGACCCATTATGCAACCGATAGGGCCGTACCACGTGAGCCTCCAGATTTGGTGAGCTAGTATCGTGTATCCCACAACAAACAGACAAACATGATCCACTGCCTGCATTATGATTAAAGTCAGGGTAGTCCAAAACACTTCAAATGGTCACGCCACCTCAAAGAGTACCGGCAAACTATCCCCGGGAGATGCTAACAGCCTCCGTTAGATTGTAAATCTATGGGTGAACGACCGTAAAATGAACCCGAGCGCGCACAGAAATCTACCCTGGGAAGTGCCCGCTATGTCAACAAAACAGTCTGTGCCCCAGGGGCATCCAAATGCAATTGACGAATGCCTCCCAAGTAACAACCACAAGAGAATAAATGATTCAGAAATCCCAAGTTACAGGCTCACCGTATCAAGCTGCAACGAAGACTATCCTTATTTTTGTTGTCTTGCTCTGTAAGAGAAAGCGTAACCTCATGGGACGTGTCCAAGCGCCAACTTAGGGAATATCTGCAAAGGTGAGTTTCCAAAGAAAGAGACTACCATTGCCTGACTAGAGACATGCTGCAGGGCCTAATGAGACACGTCTGTTTATGTGTATCGGACATTTTTAAAGTTGCGTATATATAATGCCAGGTACCGGGGAGTATTATAATACAAACCCTGAGAGATAAAGTGCAATACAACATTTGGGTGTGTTAAAGTGTATAACGAGAGACACATTTTAGGGAAGTGGTGCAAGGAGTTAAATACTAGCGTACTGTGCAACTCGGTGGGGAATATATTGTAGAGTATGGGGGCTAACGGCCAATGCCCGTTGGTACATAAAAGATTTCAAATTGTATTCATAGGGTAACAGTGGGAAAATTAGAAGTAAAAGTCCACTAGGACAGTACCAATCATTTGGTGATATAATATGTCAAGAAATTGCATGATTTCAGGTGTCTTGACCATAACATCAAATGACTGGATTGAGCTAACCAGTGTGTTGTGCAAATATTAGCAAAGGCAACTGAAGTCTTGATGTGAAGAAACATCAAAAGGAGACAGAAAGAGATAAGGGATAATACAATATTTTTACATACATTCCTGAATGTAGAAGCAGTACATCAATACATGAGCAGAGAACCTGCTTCATCATCCAGTCAGGGAGCATTCAATATTTAATGAGTCTTATGGTATCTTGAGCTGTCGTGTATAATTTGTGGTGTTAAAACATAGGTCATAATAACAGGTATTGACCTAGCTTTGCAGTTTATCCTGTATAATAGTTGTGTAAATGGACATACAGGTTGAGACCCCCGGTTAACCAGGCCCACGGAAGATGTGTATATATATATATAGTATAAAGAGTGTGTTTCGTTGCACCTATACAAAACAGTGCAGCTGCTCATCTGTGTTGTGCCCCAACATAACACAACATAGGTGACAAATCCAACCTGCTTCATTACGTCTGAGGGCCAATTCTCTGTCCCCTTCCCTTGCCCATGTATGGACATGATCAATTGCATGGAACAATATATCCGGTTTGCCTGCATGATGTTCCGCCATATGAGCCGTCATGGGATACCTAGTATCCTGCAACTTGATTGCTCACACATTTTCTTGAATACTGATTTTGATGCACGTATAAAGACAGGTGACGTCAAACATGACAAATCAAAGCCCCTCAGACCATGTTACATCCTCAAAGTTATTTAGGATGTCTTTGCTGTCTTGTACAAAAGCTGGTAACATTTTATATTATCAATAGAGTGGTACTGTCCTATTGGACTTTTACTTCTAATTTTCCCACCGTTACCCTATGAATACAATTTGAATCTTTTATGTACCAACGGGCATAGGCTGTTAGTCCCCATACTCTACAATATCTTCCCCACCGAGTTGCACATTACACTAGTATTTAACTCCTTGCTCCACTTCTCTAAAAAGAGTCTCTTGTTATTCTCTTTAACACACACAAATGTTGTATTGCGCTTTAACCCTCGTGGTTTGTATTATAATACTCCCCGGTACCTGGCATTATATATATGCAACTTTAGATATGTCTGATACGCATAAACAGACCTGTCTCATTAGGCCACACAGCATGTCTCTAGTAAGGCAACAGTGGTCTCTTTCTTTGGAATCTCACCTTTGCAGATCCCTAAGTTGACACTTGGACACGTCCCACGAGGTTACCCAGTGCATCTTTAAAGTGCATCTTTAAAGCAGACAACCGCGGCCTCGCGCTTTCACTCATAGAGCAAGAGGATGAAAATAAGGACACTCTTCGTTGCTGCTGGATATGGTGAGCCCATAACTTGGGACTTTTGGATCATTTATTCTCCTGCGGGGGGTTTCTTGAGATGCATTTGTCAATTGCATTTGGATGCCCCTGGGGCACAGACCGTTTAGTTGACATAGTGGGCACTTCCCAGTGCGGATTTCTGTGCTCGCTCGGGTTCATTTTACTATCGTTCACCCATAGTTTTACAAACTAATAGCGGCTGTTAGCAAATACCGGGGATAGTTTGCCGGTACTCTTTGAGGTGGCGCGACCATTTGAAGTGTTTTGGGCTAGCCTGACTTTAATCATAATGCAGCCAGTGGATCATGTTTGTCCGTTTGTTGTGGTATACACGATATTAGCACACCAAATTTGGAGGCTCATGTGATACGGCCCTATGGGTTGCATTGTGGGTCCCCCTCTGTTTAATAAAACACTTCCTGCTCTATTACATTTATGCTCTCATGGGTTCTCAATATCTATTCTCTTATGCGTGGACTTATATTATTAAGGTCATGACATGGGTTAAGGACAGGGATTAGGATGAGGTTTTCCGTCCTTACTTTTCATTACTCTACCTTGGAGGCACAGGAGCCCAGTCACTTTTGAAATGTCCCTGGATCCAGGAGGGTACAGTTGAATTACAGTACTAGTTCAGTTCCCAAACCTTCTTTAACCTTTGTATAAAGACGTACTACCCTAGAAGTCTATAATCACATTTCAAGGTATGTAGTTTCTAGCGACATTATATCCTGGGCAGTAGGTCCATCCAAAATATAATTCGGTGGACCTTCTCCCTTGATTCAGGAGTCTCTCACACTTAGATGGTGGTTTATTTTCCTAAATTTCTCTTGATACTTCGCTTTGTTTGCTGTGTCTTTCACTTGCTCTTTTCTTGCTGTGTTACTACATTATGTATGTTTTTAACTACACTTATTTATGTATTGGACACATGTCACATTTGCCCCTGTTTTGTATGCAGTTGTGAATTGTAAATGTGGTCTTGTCATGTATGACTTTTTAAATGTACATTTTTTTATTTAGGAATTTTTACAGGCACATTTTATGTTGTCATATATTATTGTCCCTTTTTGGTTATTCATGTTGTACTATACACTATGGGCCCAATTCGCAGAACTAATCTGAGACAAAAATCTAAACTTACTACTTTTGGAATTCACAAAAGGCACTGACTACTTTTGGTATTCCGGCCCCCCACATTCGCTGGGGATGCCTGGTTTCACCTTGGAGATACCCTGGAGGGACCATCTCACAGGGATAGCCAGGACGGGTTCCCCAGCGGTCTACAGCGCCAGGACGCCTCAGGGCAGCAGTGCGCTTTACAAGACACATACATTTACATTTACATTTATTCACAGAAGGCACTTACTACTTTTGGTATTCACAGAATGCACTTACTACTTTTGGTTAAAATTACTACTTTTGGTGAAGTTAAACTTATTACTTTTGGTATTCACATAAGGCATTTAGTAGCAGTAAAATTAGGAGTCCTAACATAACTACTCCTAAATGCCTTCTGTGAATGCTAAAAGTAGTAAGTTCAACCAAAAGTAGTAAGCTTAACCAAAAGTAGTAAGTGCATTCTATGAATACCAAAAGAAGTAAGTTTAGGATTTCGTCTCAGATTAGTTCTGTGAGTCGGGCCCAAGATGTTTTATATGTTCTACAGCCCTGATGAAGTCCACACCAGTTAGACGAAACGCATCAGCTGTTTGGCTGTTGTTTTATTGAACAAGAAGAATAAAGGAACAACTTGTGCAATATCTACAGTGGATGGTCAAAATTATTTTTTGGTGTTGGCGGTGCACTCCACATTTGTGTTAAAATATCTAAAATACTTCAATAACAGACTCACCATCTTTTTACATTCTCTTTTTTTTATTTTTTATTTGCCTATGGTTTTCATCTTTTTCTAAATTTAAGGATACCTCTCCTACTTTTTGATGCAATTGAGATTTCATTTTCTAACAGTGAGTAACATTTATATTCATAATAGACATGTATTCACACCGCTTCTTCAGGGATTTATGAAAATATACAATCAAGATACATTTAATGTCTAGTTTTTCAGAAACATATATGCATTAATAAACAAACTCAAAATACATATACCAATACATTCCCACTATATCAGTATACCTTACATCAATAATTTTCAGTCCTCCAGTGATATATAAACATAATTTGCTATGTCTTTGGACAGTATAAATGTTTAAGAGCAAAGTTGATAAATATATACTTTTTAATATATGTTTCTTGTCCATATTCATTAACAAAATATTTTGATATCAAAACATATCTCTATGTATCTGACGATGGGTAAACCATCATAATGCTATTAAACCATGCTCTAAATCATTGGTATTAGGTCTTCATTTATAAATTCACTTAAAGTTCTAGTCATCACAAAATCACTTCTAGTACTATTTTATTTTCAAAAACTCTCATGCATTTATCTCCTTATATCATATTGTCACAGTTATTACAAATAAGGCGCAGCTCCTCCATAATAGTGGAAGAGTTTCACCCCTCTGCCAGCAGATGAAAAATAAAATGATAATAAAACTATTTTATTATCATTGTATTTATCACTGCCTGAGTAGCCTGAGCAATGGAGTCTTGGGCGGGCTTGGCCGGGCCGGGATGGGCTGGGCCATGGCAGGGAGGAGGAGTGGTGGGCTCTTAAAAGTGTGCATATCAGTTTTGCCAGCTGTTTTAGGCCAGCCAAACAGACATGAGCACTCCAACCCAGCTGTGTTGCACAGAAGAGTGTTGGAGAAAAGCCACAGGCTCACTGTGCCTAAGCGAGCGTCAGACTAGCCCACTCAGGTCAATCCAAGCGCTTCTCTCATTCTAAGTATAGCATGAGAGCAGCATCTGGATTGAGCAGGAAGGCTACGCTGATGCCCATGGGCTTCTGGGAGGAGAGCTGGAGAGGAGCACCGAGGCATCTGGCAGTGTCAGCAGCTGGTAAACCTTTTCTATAAATTTGTTATTATTCCCCTAACTCCCCCCCCCACACCCTGCCCGCGCCACCCCTCCACTTTAGATTGGCGGTAGCCACCACTGCTATAAATCATAACATTTTAGCACAATATTAGAAAATAGAATATAAAACAAAATGTAATCATTATTACCTAACTAAATCTATACTAGATATTATTTTATACAAAAAAGTGAACTCAACCAATGACCAGGTAAAACATCCAATTTCAATATCATCTCAGTCAATGATTATAAAATTAGTTTTTTTGCTCTCCATTATTAATGGGGTCCATTACAAATGGAACTTGATAAGGCACAAGATAGCTCGACTAGACATTGGTAACTTCACTGTTATATCTCATTTTTAGGTCCGTAAGTCATCACCTGTTATAAAATGTAAAAATAAATGTGAATATACCATAGCACTATCGATTTTGACTCAATTGGACCTATATAGTAACCATTGTTACTTAACTCTGTCAAGTCACCTTTAAAAAGAACCCCATTTTCTTTCTCCTATTTAAATACATTTTACTACTACATTATAGCATGCTGCTATTTCTATCAGTAAAACATACTTGAATCCTTACCTGACCATATATAATACACCCATTCTCACTTAAGACATATATAAACAAAGTGGAAAAACCAACCAATCTTTAGCCTATATTTTAATGATTCCCTCATTTTTCATTCATGTCTATGCACTTATCTTGAATTGAATAACATGGTGCTATGCTTGTTTGTCAAATCATGGTTGAGACCAAATCAGCCCATGTGTTGTTGTACAAAGTGGCCTTTTTAGTGTCACCCAGGTCACTAATGACCCCCTCTCAGCCTTCCATACCAAATGAAGATTCGGTCAGACAGTAGAGAATACAAACCATTAACTGTTTATTAAATACACTCAGAGTGGAACCCATTCTGCCCAGTCGCTAGGAGTGCTGCAGAGGGACTGACATCAACAAGCAAAAAGATACATTATGTACATTTCGTAACTGGACTGAAACACGCCCACAGTGGAGTTTTCCAAGCAGATGCAGCTGGACAGTAAAATACAAAAAATAAGTTTTCATTCTAATATCTCACACCACCCAATACAACCCAATGTCGTTTCACCCTGTACCCGACACCAGATAAGTGGGAGAGGGCCTCTATCTAGTCAGAAAGGTTTGCACTAATATGAACAGTCTATTCATTATTGAAGCAAAACCTAACACTGCAGAAACGAAACATAACAGAGGCTTTTTTTCAGAAATAGCAAAGGATTAGTTTGGATTATGGCTCAAAACGGCGTCTAAATAGAAAATGGTGCCCTGAATGCTAACTTACATAAGGCAATGCACAAACACGAATATTTCTATTCTAACATTATTTACTTATTGTTGTTTGAACAATGTATAATTGGCCTGAAAGCTTGCTACCTTTATGCATACAGTTTAAACATTGACACTCATTTCCTATTACTCGGTATACATAGTGAGCTTAAATAAATTATAGTCACCTCATTAACTCTGTCTGATTGTTCGGGAATAACCAAAGGTGGGTGGTAGTCTCATAATTTCCTGTTGCATAATTATATGAAGTTACAGCAGAATCACACAAGATTATCTGGAATTACGAGAGGAGCATAACCCAGCTTTTAGCGCTGTTTTATTAGCGTAAAATGCACCCCACATCCAAAATAGTGCTAAATGCAACAGAACACAAACAGCAGCAACCACTTACTAAATTTGTTGTTCCTGTGATCCTGAAGTAAGATTGTTGTGCCAAATTATATATAAAAATAAAACTGTACATAGTTGCATAATTTTCATTAATTATGCATCAAAAGAATGACACAAAATTACTCTGATTACTCTGATGTACACAAAATTTCGCCAAGACCGACTAATAACATCCATGCTAAACTTAACTGACTCAAACACACTTTTTTCAAAATAATCATCCATCTAATTTCTTCTTCTGTACACTTAAATCGAAAGGCCTCTCCATTAATATTTTAGCCAGCCTATTTATAAGCATCGGTTATTTACGCAAGTAATACTGCATGTTAATGTGATGGTTAAAACTAAAACAACCGCTAATAAGCAACCTCTTATGGTTAAATAACAAAGGACATCAATGTTAAAGTTAAAACTGACGCAAACACTCTGTTTACAAAATAGCCAGCCATCTAATTTCCTACTGTGTAATGCATATTTTGTTTCCATAAATCATATGGCTTCTTCATTATTTTTTCACCCAGCCCATTTATAAACATAATTCATTTACGCAAGTATGACAAGTTGTTACCGCCCGGATTACTCACCTGTAAGATGCATTACTCTGATTCTTCCTTACTTGTTGCTGTAATTACTCAATGATTAATGTGCCACCATTCCTAATGTCTGATACCAATTCCAATGCAAATTTTGCTTTCTATAGCACAAGGGAGTTCCCTATAAACCTCCTCCCAATTCATCGCTCCTCCTGTTTGCAACAAGCCCAAAATAAAAAAGACGGAGATAGGGAGTGAGACATTCGTACTGGGATGCTTAAGGTAGATCAATGAAGATTACCAGTACAAAATCCATCCCATTCCTTACTCTATGAGGAGTGCCCAAGTATGACTCTCATCAGCTGATAAATAATGAAATAGATTTTAGAATCTTTCAGGAAAGAGAAACAACATTTTATCATTTTTATATCCTTCGCTTGTTATATCTTGTCATCTCACTCATCAACAGAATTCCTGAAATATTAGAACCCCCAAAAATGTTCATTGCCTAACATGGACGTTTTAATGAGAAGAGAACCAAAAGACAGCTTGGAACACTGAATAACATTTAGGTTGTAATAGTTATTGAGTGTAGAGGGGGAAACCTTAGTGGTTGCTCTACACACATTCAATAAGGAGTATTTCTGACCATTCTGCTCAGGAGGCTGTCACACCCCCAGTGGAATGTGCTTGAACTGAAGTATATGCCTAGCACTACTCTGATAAGCCAAAGTAATTACCATTTTTAACCACCTTTCCTGGTTGGAAGAACATGTTTTTGATCCCGATTTGAGCAGGCTGAAATGTATAAAGAGAGGCTATCCAAACTCCTATATTCTAATGTTCTTGTAAGATAGATCTTCAGCACTCTTACCACATCTAAGGGGTAAAAAGAGTCATTCTGGGAACTCGGATCTGAACTCAAGGAAGGTAGTATTATTTCCTGCTACCTATAGATTTTGGAATTTATCTTTGGCATGATCTAGGACATAGGGACAGGACTGCCTGATCACCAACTAAGGGTGATGACAAACCAACGCTCCTAACTTCCCTATCCTTCTTGGCATGGTTATCACTACCCAAAAAATCCTTAAGGGTATGAAAGATTTGAAAGATAGTCACTAATAACACAGTGGGGCAGCCTGGAGGGAAGAAAAGATAAAGAGAAAATCCCATGCTAGGAAAGGGTTTTTAACTTTAGAACATAATATACTGAAACTGTAAGACATTGGAGTATTAGTTGAGCGAGGTAAAGACCCACCTCAGATAATAATGTCACAAAATGAACTGTGCTTAACTCTCAAGCAGCTTGGCACATAAGCAGTCAGGCTTAACTTAGAGGCCATGTATAAAGTATTTATGCATTACTTTCACAGTAATAAAGTGAAGAAACAACACAAGAAAAATCCCCAAAAAATTCTGAAAAATAGAGAATAATAATTTAAAAACAAAATGAAACCAAGCAACAAAAATACAATAAGTAGAACTGGAGTTATTCATTTTTCTAATTTAATGTTCAAAATTGCACCAAAAAGAGTTACCCGCAACAGCAGTCATCTGGTTGTGCTTGACTAGGACAATGGTAAGCTTTTAGGCCACCCACGATGGAGCCCGAGTTGGATACGGGGACTAGGTTAATTCAGGAGAAAATGTTTAGCTTCAGACTTATTCTCTGGTATGGAACTCAAAAGTCCTCCATGGGGCAAGGCAGCAGACTGCAGCTGAACAGGGCTTCACTTTGGTGGGTAGCCTCTGGATGGGGTTTCAATGGAGCCATTGTCTCTTGGGGGGAAGGGTAGAGTGAAAAATGTGAGTTTTGTACCCAGAATAGGTCTCTCACCATCAGGTCCCTCAAAACCTTGTATAATTCATTGGGTAAACCATTGGTAACTGGGGCATTCCCATTTTTCAATTTTTTAATAATGGTGTCTATTTCCAAAATGGTAATCGCCTTATTAAGGGACATCTGCTGGTCTATATCCAGACAGGGTTTTTTATCCTGTTGTAGCCACCTCCTAATTTCTAATTGTGTGTCTGTGGTTTCATCAGTGTATAGGTCTTGAAAAAAAAACAGGAAAGCCTCTCCAATCATCCGATCTTCGGTTTATCTGGTTTTTGTTATATTATTTATCACTTCCTTAATTTTGTTCCTGATGTTGTCTTGTCTTACCTTACATGCTAGCATCTTCCCACACCCTTCTCCATACTCAGAGTGTACCAATTTACTAGCTTCCCACTTCTTTTGAACATTTCCCTACAAATATTCTAGCAGGGTCTCTTTTGCCTTCCTCAATTTACTTTGGAGTACTGCAGTTACAGACGCCTGCCTACAGTTTGCTAAATCCTCTTGAGCTTTTTTAATACTCAATTCATATTGTCTTAATTTGTTCTTATCCTCCTTTATTTTATGTGCTGTGAGGCTAATTAATCTTCCACGGATATAAGCTTTGCATGCATCTCGATCCCATACAATATATAGGGGTGCCGGGGGTTCGTTTTGCTGAAAGCTGAAAAAACACCACCATATTGGCCTTTAAGACCTTTATAGCATCTAGATCCAGGAAAAGTGTTCTCCCACCCTGCCATAGCAAACTCTGCTTTGCTTCGTTGAAGCGAGAGCAGGAAAACCTGCCCTCGCTTCAACAAAGCAAAGCAGGATTGCTTTTGAGCAAGGGGAGCTGCATGTTAGCAGCTCCCCTTGCTCAAAAGCAATGTCGGCTCCCGCAGGAGGCGGGGAACCGGCAGGACTGTGGGGGAATTGGGGCTCCCCCCATGGTCCCCAACGCAAAGGGCCAGTCCTGGGGGATGGGGTTCCTGGGGCCAATAATGGCCACAGGAGAAAATAACAAACAAAAGAATATTAAATATGTGGCCATGCCCCTGGGGATGGGTTCCCCAGGGCCGAAATTGGTCTAGAGAGGGGAGCCACACGGCCCCTTCCCTTTATTGAATGTTTTTAATAAAAAGAGGTCAGGCCATGGGGGATGGAGGATGGGGTCCCCAAGGCAATAACAATGATAAAAGAAGGGGGCCACACAGCCCCTTCTAAAAAATGTTTTTTTTTTAAAGCTGGCATCTCGCTGGAGGCCCCATCCCCTCCATGCAGCACTCTGCAAACGCACCCCCTGGCGCATTGTAAGTTGGGGAATTAATTCCCCTTGAATACTGAGGGTCCCAAGGGGCTAACAAGCCCACCAGGTACCCCCATTATGCGCCACATAGCTACGTTGCAGAGAGGTGGTCCGAGGCCTTGCCCCTTTTTACACCACTCTGCAAACGCACCTATTTGGCGCACTGATGGTGGGGCGATGAGGTCCTCTTGTGTCCTGAGGACCTCAGGACACAATTGGACTTCATTCCCTGAGCTCCAGTGCTCCAGGAGCTGCGTTTACAGAGTGGTGTAAAAAGGGGGTGTGACCTCAGACCACCTCTCTGCAACGTAGCTTTGTGGCACATACTGGAGGTACCTGGTGGGCTAGTTGGCCCCCAAGGACCCTCAGGAATGAAGGGGACTTAATATGCCAACTTAGAACGCGCCAGAGGGTGCGTTTGCAGAGTGGTGGGGAAAGGGGGCATGGCCTTTGTCCACCTCTCAGCAATCCCACTGTGTGGGGTTTACTGGAGGTATGACATAGGCTAGTTGGCCCCTAAAGGACCCCCAGCAGCAAAGGGGACTTCAATCCCCATCCAAGAGCGCTCCAGGGAGCGTATTTGCAGAGTGGTGGGCAAAGGGGGCGTGGCCTGCTATGAGAACTTAGCAATCATGTTGTGTGGGACTTACTGGAGGTAATAGGAGGGGTAGTTGGCCCCCAAGGTTGTCTTGATACCTGCAGTAAGTCCCACACAGTGAGATTGCTAAGACGTCTAGGGAGTGCATGCACCCCTTTCTCCATCACTCTGCAAACACGCCTCCTGGCAGACTACGTGATGGGGATGATGTATAATTTATTTTGGAGGGACTTTGGGGCCAAGAAGCCCTCTTGATACCTCCTCTAAGTCCTATGCAGCGGAATTCCTGAGGGCTGGTCGGAGGCCCAGCACCCTTTCTCCACCACTCCGCAAACGTGACCACTACTTAAAGAAGCATCTTTCTGCACCTCTGACTTAGAGGCAGTTTTAATCCCCATGCCCTATTATGTACTAGTGCAAAAATAACTGTTGATGGACAGAATGCATTCACCCCAGTACAGAGATCTGGGCCTAAATCCATAGATTTTTTGGCTCACCATGCCATTCCAGTCTGAACCCAGTCATATGCAAATCAGTCTTGAACCTGTGACTCATGGGAACAGTCCAGCCTGAACTGCCAGGCCAGGTCCTCCCTGGACTGGAAACAAGCATCCTAGGACCGGTTTCGGGGTTTCAGCCCTCATCAGCCAGGATAGATTGATTCCAGTGGCATTGAGAGCACGAGACCTTCGTCTGGGCATACCCATCCCACTCGGGGTGACCAATGCAAAAACAACAGTTGATGGACAGAATGCAGAACAATGTCATACATTCACCCCAGTACAGAGATCTGGGACTAAATCCATAGTTTTTTTGCTCACCATGCCATTCCACTTTGAACCTAGCCATATGCAAATCAGTCTTGACCCTGTGCCTAATGGGAACAGTCCAGCCCGAACTGCTATTGCCACTGGATTCAAGCTAGCCTGGCTGAAGAGGCCTGTTAGCCCGAAACCGGTACCAGGATGCTTGTGTCCGGTCCAGGGAAGACATGGCTTGGCAGTTCGGGCTGGACAGTTCCCATGAGGCAGAGGGTCAAGACGGATTTGCATATAGCTGTGTCTGAACTGGGGTGGCAAAGTGAGCAAAAGAATGATGATGGATTAAACCCAGATCTGTGACTGGGGGTGAGTGTTTGGAAAGTTTCAGCGGTCCGTCCATCATCTCCTTATGTTTGCTTTGCTTGCCCTAAATTGGCAGGGTATGCCCAGGCGTGAGTCCCATGCTCACTTTGCCACTGGATTCAAGCTATCCTGGCTGAAGAGGTCTGTTAGTCTGTAACCGGTACCAGGATGCTTGTTTCCGGTCCAGGGAAGACATGGCTTGGCAGTTCGGGCTGGACTGTTCCCATGAGGCACAGGGTCAAGACTGATTTGCATATTGCTGTGTCTTAACTGGGGTGGCAAAGTAAGCTAAAGAATGATTATGGATTAAACCCAGATCTGTGACTGGGGGTGAGTGTTTGAAAAGTTTCAGCGGTCCGTCCATCATCTCCTTATGTTTGCTTTGCTCGTCCTAAGTCGGCAGAGTATGCCCAGACATGAGTACCTTGCTCACTTTGCCACTGGATTCAAGCTAGCCTGGCTGAAGAGGGCTGTTAGCACAAAACCGGAACCAGGATGCTTGTTACAGGTCCAGGGAAGACATGGCTTGGCAGTTCGGGCTGGACTGTTCCCATGAGGCACAGGGTCAAGACTGATTTGCATATAGCTGTGTCTAAACTGGGGTGGCAAAGTGAGCTAAAGAATGATGATGGATTAAACCCAGATCTGTGACTGGGGTGAGTGTTTGATAAGTTTCAGTGGTCCGTCCATCATCTCCTTATATTTGCCTTGCTTGCCCTAAGTTGGCAGGGTATGCCCAGGCGTGGGTCCCTTGCTCACTTTGCCACTGGATTCAAGCTAGCCTGGCTGAAGAGGCCTGTTAGCCCGAAACCGGTACCAGGATGCTTGTGTCCGGTCCAGGGAAGACATGGCTTGGCAGTTCGGGCTGGACAGTTCCCATAAGGCACAGGGTCAAGACTATTTGCATATAGCTGTGTCTGAACTGGGGTGGCAAAGTGAGCTAAAGAATGATGATGGATTAAACCCAGATCTGTGACTGGGGGTGAATGTTTGGAAAGTTTCAGCGGTCCGTCCATCATCTCCTTATGTTTGCTTTGCTCGCCCTAAATTGGCAGCGGATGCCCAGGCGTGGGTCCCATGCTCACTTTGCCGCTGGATTCAAGCTAGCCTGGCTAAAGAGGGCTGTTAGCCTGTAACCGGTACCAGGATGCTTGTTTCCGGTCCAGGGAAGACATGGCTTGGCAGTTCGGGCTGAACTGTTCCCATGAGGCACAGGGTCAAGACTGATTTGCATATAGCTGTGTCTTAACTGGGGTGGCAAAGTGAGCTAAAGAATGATGATGGATTAAACCCAGATCTGTGACTGGGGGTGAGTGTTTGAAAAGTTTCAGCGGTCCATCCATCATCTCCTTATGTTTGCTTTGCTCGTCCTAAGTTGGCAGAGTATGCCCAGATATGGGTCCCTTGCTCACTTTGCCACTGGATTCAAGCTAGCCTGGCTGAAGAAGGCTGTTCGCCTAAAACCTGACCCAGGATGCTTGTTTCTGGTCCAGGGAAGACATGGCTTCTCAGTTCGGGCTGGACTGTTCCCATGAGGCACAGGGTCAAGACTGATTTGTATATAGCTGTGTCTGAAATGGGGTGGCAAAGTGAGCTAAAGAATGATGATGGATTAAACCCAGATCTGGGACTGGGGGTGAGGGTTTTACAAGTTTCAGTGGTCCGTCCATCATCTCCTTATGTTTGCCTTGCTTGCCCTAAGTTGGCAGGGTATGCCCAGGCGTGGCTCTCTTGCTCACTTTGCCTCTGGATTCAAGCTAGCCTGGTTGAAGAGGGCTGTTAGACCGAAACTGGACCCAGGAGGCTTGTTTCCGGTCAAGGGAAGACATGGCTTGGCAGTTCGGGATGGACTGTGCCCATGAGGCACAGTGTCAAGATTGATTTGCAAATAGCTGTGTCTGAACTGGGGTGGCAAATTGAGCAAAAGAATGATGATGGATTAAACCCAGATATGTGACTGGGGGTGAGTGTTTGAAAAGTTTCAGCGGTCCGTCCATCATCTCCTTATGTTTGCTTTGCTCGCCCTAAGTTGGCAGGGTATGCCCAGGCGTGGGTCCCTTGCTCACTTTGCCACTGGATTCAAGCTAGCCTGGCTGAAGAGGGCTGTTAGCCCGAAACCGGTCCCAGGATGCTTGTGTCCGGTCCAGGGAAGACATGGCTTGGCAGTTCAGGCTGGACATTTCCTATGAGGCACAGGGTCAAGACTGATTAGCCTATAGCTGTGTCTGAACAGGGGTGGCAAATTGAGCTAAAGAATGATAACGGATTAAACCCAGATCTTTGACTGCGGGTGAGTGTTTGAAAAGTTTCAGCGGTCCGTCCATCATCTCCTTATGTGTGCTTTGCCCGCCCTAAGTTGGCAGGGTATGCCCAGGCTTTGGTCCCTTGCTCACGTTGCCACTGGATTCAAGCTAGCCTGGCTGAAGATGGCTGTTAGCCCAAAACCTGTCCCAGGATGCATGTTTCCGGTCCAGGGAAGACATGGCTTGGGAGTTTGGGCTGGACTGTTCCCATGAGGCACAGGGTCAAGACTGATTTGCACAGAGCTGTGTCTGAACTGGGTTGGCAAAGTGAGATAAAGAATGATGATGGATTAAACCCAGATCTGTGACTGGGGATGAGTGTTTGAAAAGATTCAGCGGTCCGTCCATCATCTCCTTATGTTTGCTATTATGTATTAGGGCCTTACAGAGGAGGTAATGCCAATCACAGGGGTACACCAATGCATACTCTACCCTCATGTATGTAGGTGTTTTCACCATATTCTAAGTGTCTTTTAGCATAGCATTGGCTCTACGCCTGGTTAGTCAGAGTCAGTTACCACCAGTACCCATCAGCAAAAAGTTGGGGGCACAGGATGACTGTGCAAAAATGCCTCTTTCTGCTCCTCTGTTGGTTCGTTGTGCACATCTCTTGCTTCTTTCTGCACATTTCTTTGTCTTTCTGGACTTCTGTTGCCTCTTTCTGCTTTTCCCTTGCTTCTTTCTGCGCCTTTAGTCCTCTTTATGCACATGTCCCACCTCTGTAAGCATAGTTAGAAATTAGCATTTAAAAAACCTTTGAAATTCACTGGAAAAAACACAGGTTTAAGGGACGTTATAGTTAGAAATTAAAATTTAAAAAACCTTTGAAATTCACTGAAAAAACCATAGGTTTCAGGGACCTTATAGTTAGAAATTAGCATTTAAAAAACCTTAGAAATTCACAGAAAAAAACAGTCAGTCAGTCAGTCAAAACACTTTATTCGATTAATTAAAATCATAAAAGTACAAAATTCATACAAAAAAAAAAAAGCAATCCAGGACATATACTGTACAAATGTAATTACAATAAATCCACAGAATTAAAACAACATAAAAACATACATAAAAAGCATACATTAAAAATTGCTCATTAATTGCACAGGTTGAAAGGATTTTTTCGCTTTGCAGCGCATAGCTGCCACCAAGAAATTTGCCACACTAAATATGATACGAGTACTACTCAGCTGTTGGAGAAAGAACAGAGCAGGTCTAACTTGTAAGAAGCCAGCTTCCTTCAGAATTGGGAGCAGATATGTTTTACGGCTTACAGTGTAGAACTCGCAAAACATAATAAAATGCAAAGTATTCTGGGATGAAAAATCATCGCAATGGCATGGCATGCTACATTCGGGCCTACCCCAAGATGGATAAAAACCAAGTGAATAGTGGATCAAATTAAATCTAAATCTCAGCAATAAAATCTATGAAATGGATTGGAAACAATACTTCAATAGGGTTCCAACGAAGGCGATAAGAGAAGCAAAAAATGCGCTCTCAACTAGGTTTTCAAAGTTCACTCTCCTCACGATCCATTGTAACCCTATCTAAAAAAGACTGCCTAATCCAAGCAATATCTGCCTTGACTATAAGTGATGGGGATGAAAAAAGCTCAGGGCGCCCAATGCGAGAGAACGCCGCTCTGACGGACTCCAGACAGGGTATTCTTTTAGCATGGTCTAAGGCTAGGACGTCATTCAAGATCCGATGGTTAAGAGAGATTTCCTGGTTTAACCAGGTTTTCACCCAGAATAACAATGGGGCCATCTTCAGTTTATCTGAAACATAGCCCAAACCAACCTCCGCATGAATAGAAAAAACAGGGGTTGATTGGGGAACTGAAAGCAAATGACGCAGGAATCTGTTTTCTACTACTTGGATCATATCCTGCATAACGTAACCCCACAGAGCCGCGCCATGGGTGGCAATAGCCAGGCTTTTTGAGGTATAGACTTTCAGCAGAGCCTCCAGTGGCCTTGCCCCCAGCTTCTTAGCAAAACTCATCAGTGCTGAGGTAGACCTGACTACAGAGTTATGTTTAAGCTTGATTTATGGGCCCCAGGAGCCATTCTCATCGAAAAGAACTCCCAAATAGCAAAAAACCTTTACCCTGGTAATCTCTTCCCTATTACAAAATAAAGATCTAGAATTAGACTTTTTACTCTGTTTCCCCGCCACCATAAAACTGGATTTCTTAATATTCACCTTAAGATCTAGAGCAGCCATAAAGGCACCAAAGGCATCCAGCAGTCTCTGGAGCCCCACCGCAGTGCAGGCCAACAGGACAGCGTCATCCGCGTACAGAAGAACCGGTACAACCATTTCCCCCACACGCGGCGCATCCACTCTCGGGACCCCCAGAGACCCCTCCAGGCCGTTAATATAAATATTAAAGAGGAGTGGGGCAAGGATACACCCCTGCGTCACCCCTCTCTCTGACTTAAAGTGCTTAGTGCATTTCCCATCCTGAGTGACCCTCACTGATGCAGAAAGATCCTGATGCAGTGCTGCAAGGAAACTTACTAAAGGGGGGTCAATGCCTAATTCCAGCTTGGACCGATTAACTAAATCGAAGGCAGAGGACAGGTCCATAAAAGCCATAAAAAGGGACCCGTCCTTCGCCACTGTCTATTTACTAATTAAAAGCTGAAGAAAAAAACACAGGTTTCAGGCACGTTATAGTTAGTTGGACATTTCAGTCAATGAAATTCGGCCATTATAGTTAGTTCAGCTAACTATAACTCGCGTCCCCGCAATGCACTGCTGATGACGTCACATCTTACATCACTCATGACATGGTCAGTGACATCACTGATGACATCACTGATGACATCTCAAATGACATCACTTATGACATCATCCACGTGATAATCTGATGCATCTTCTCACACCCAAATATAACCATATATATATATCTATAACTTTGTCAGAGAGCGAGCTGATCGTGAGCAAGGTGTCAGGCGGCATCGAAACGCGTAGATCTAGCTCAGCTAAGGCCCTAATGTAATGGAATAAATAGATTTAAACTGATACTTTGGGAGTGCGACCCGTATTTCTTCCTGGCCAGGAAGATTGTGTGCAAATTGAGTAGCGGTGTGGTTCAACCGCAGGGTGACGCACCCACAAGGAGCGCTGCAAACAACCGGCAAACAGGAACCAGGTTGGAGGAGATATCTATAACTATATATATGTATATATATTTATATATATGCTAGTCCATTTTGCCCGCCCTCATCCTTTTACCCGTGACTGCCCAGAGACTCTGTCAATGTCTTTAGTGAGATGGTGATTGAAGATTTAAAACAACTCAATGTCTCTGTTAATTCTGAACGCCAGAAGCGCAGTTATCAATAGAAAAGTTATTGGGCTCTGATGAAAAATTACGTGATATACATGAGGTTATTGTCAGCAGTGTAGACAAGGGTGGTAACATTGTGTTATGGCTAAAGACTGACTATCTATTAGAAGCCAAACGTCATCTGTCTGACTCCAGCTGTTATTCCATAGTCAACTGCCAACACTTGAATCAGGTGAAAGACACTGTTTATAAACATCTTCAACAATGGAAGAGACAGGGTTTATTATCCAAGAATGAATTTCTCTTCCTGGAAAATGACTTTCCAACATTTTGTACTTTATCCCTAAGGTGCATAATGGGACATCTCCTGTTCCCGGCAGACCTATAATATCAGCAAGGAACAGTGTGCTGGGAGCAGTGTCTAAATATGTTGACTTCATTTTACAGCCACATATGACTAGTTTGCCCTCCTTCATAAATAGATACAGGAGATTTCTTGAAAATAATAAATTAAGTTGAGTGGCAGCCTAATAATTTGTTAATAGCCATGGTTTGGAAGCAGTCAAATATTTTCTTAATGATCACACCATTTGTTTGCATGAACATAATTTCATGCGGCACAAAATGATTGATCTTTGCCTCAACAACAATCTATTCCTGTTTAATAAGATCTTATATAAACAGTTAAGAGGGGTTGCTATGGGGGCGTGCTTTTCTCCCACCTATGCCTGCTTATTGGTGGGGTGGTGGGAGGAGCACATCCTCATAATGACTCATAAGGACATCTGGGATCCCCACATTAAATACTATTGCAGAAACATTGATGATGTATTTATAGTATGGGAGGGCACTGAGCAAGATGCTTCACAATTTGTAACATCTATCAATGACAATTTAATGAAACTTCATCTCACCGCCACTATTAGCAATCAGAGGGTAGAATTTCTGGATGTGGAAGTATACATCTGTGAGATTCATACAAAATTGCATAGGAAAGACACTGCGGGTAACTCTTTGTTACACACTACCAGCTCTCATCCACCACATCTTATCCGCAGCATACTATATGGCGAATTTCTTCGCCTACGCCGTATTTTTAGTCTTGAGTCGGATTTAAGACAGTGTCAATCTGAGGCTCTTGACCGCTTCTTGGCTCTTGGATACAAGCTTCCAGAGTTACATTGGCCTTGGACAAGGCCAATTCCCTACCACGTGAGCACTATTTTAAAACAGAGAAGGAAGGCAATGCAGAAACAATGGTTCAGTTTTTATTAGTTGAAGAGAACAGTGACACACAGCCTATTAGACTTATTACCACATTCAGTAAGCAGGACAAACAAATTCGATTTTTTTTTACAAACGCTGGCCCATTGTGTTTGCAGATTTAACATTGAAATTACTGTTGCCGACCGTCCCTGCTATCACTTTCAGGAGAGCACCCTCTATGAAGGTTGCCTTAGTTAAATCTAGCCCTGAACTAACACCTGGCTTTCCAAATCTGGCATTTTTAAATGTTCTTCTTGCCGGGCATGCAAGTTTGGGGTCAACATGTCTGAGTACTTAACGGCGTTGAGTGACATCCCAGTACAGATAAAAGATCAGTATACATGTCGCACTGAATATGCTGTGTGCACGCTAGAATGCACATGCCATCTTAAGTACATCAGCAGTACTAAGCTCCCGGTGTTCAATTGGATATTGCAGCACTTGCGAGCTATAATCAACTCAAACAACTATCCGGTGGCCCGGCATTTTAAAGCCATTCATCAGAACAAAGTCAGTATTTAAAATATTCTGTGATTGGGGCTGTCCTCCATCTAAGCGAGGGGGGTAACAGAGAAAGGAAGCTGTGACAGTTAGAGTCCTTTTTTATTTTGACCCTCGACACAAAGATGCCTAACGGGTTAAATACAGGTGAGGACTTGCACAACTATCTATAGCTGTGCCAGCAGCAGGGCCTCCTTAAAAGATTTCTGGCTATTTGATCCACTCTAGGGCTGTGGACCTACTGTCTCTTCCGTTCATTTATACATGACTCAGGAGATTTTTGTGTATACAAATGTATATATCTTCCCAGATTTTTAGAACACAGATATTATGAAATTCGAATTGCGTTCTTTGCACATATTTGATGAAATTCGTTTGCACTGCATCCATTAGAAATTGACACTTTATTAAACCAGCATTAGCACTTTGATTGTAATCTTTATATTTATATAGGATTTCTTGTGCCTCTTGCACAGCCCCACTACGTAATATTTTGCAGTGTTTATAAGGGATTTTTATTGGTTTTTATTACTTTATTTGTCACTTTTTCACACGTTAGAGAGTATGGAGCTTTTAGCAATCGGGTGATGATTGCTTTTACCTTATAGGTGCAATATGTATTGTTATCTGAATTTCTTCAAATGTATCCATTCTGGTGTATTAAATTGAGAGACTGTAGCATGCGATATTCAAGAGTGTTATATGACCTTCATATTTTCCTGCACTTTATTAATTAATGGCACTTGCCAAGATGTCTAGCATATATGTGCTTTGACTACAATTTTTAGTGCTATTTAGATTGTAGTTTCTATGCCTTTATGTTCTTTTGCACATAATATTTTTTCTGTCTCATATTCCCCATACAATATTTATTTTGATTTCTTGTTCACCCAGAGTTGATATAATCTATGCACTGTTTTTAATTATATTGAAGTATCTTTATGAGCCATGCTATATTGCCAAAAGGTTTGCTTCCATCTACATGCTCCATGGGGTAGGCCTGGGCTAAATTTCCGTTCCGCTCGCGGAAATTGCGATAATTTGACATTTTCGCGTTGTCAAAATGTCAAAATTTCTGCATTCCGCCGCTTAGCGATAATTTGGTTCTTGCTCGCGCTGTAAAATAATACATTCTCGCGCGCGCGCGATCCTCTTACCTGAATCCCCGCGTTCGCCGACAAGTTTACCCGATCCGGTCACGTTCTCCACAAGGTGTTGGATTGTTGGTAGCCATTTGCGCTGTCTCGCGACAGTTCGCGCCCGCAGTAATGTCATTGGTCGCGCGATCACGTCTTTCATGCGATCATGCACCGCGAGAAGAGTGAAAACAAAATTGCCGCGTCCGCAAGCAACCGCATGGGTAAGTCAGCGAGCCGCGACCATGCAGAAAATACCGCGAACGGGCGGGAAAAAAACTTCCGCATCTTCGCGATATTTCTGCGTGTTTGCGGAGATTTGTAACATTTTCGCGATAATTTGCGAAAGTCACTTTCGCAAATTCCGCCCACCCCTAGTCTGGGGCTGACACACATCTGTTTCACTGGGTAAATACTAGAATAAATTACGGAACTTTGAACCAGCTCTCTTTGGATTCATTGGAATACTGTGTTGGTCTGTACCTGCTGTGTTTTCCCTCTCATTGGAGTAGGAGGGACAGGACTTTAGTTTCAATATATATATATATATGTATATATTCACAGAAAAAAACATAGGTTTTACAGACGTTATAGTTAGGAATTAGCATGTAAAAAAACCTTCAGTAATGTCATCAGTGATGTCACTGACCAGGTCATGAATGATGTAATATGTGACATCTGTGGAAATATGGATTTTTATGATCAGTTTTGTCCCCTATCTTGGACCCCAACGGTTTCATGTATAAATCACAAGTACATGTATGTTTCCTCCAGTTCCAGTTATGAAAACGCAAACACATGTGCGTCCACCGCCAACATGTTCTCTTTCAGATCCGCCATGAATGGGCCGGATATTCCATTCCTAAGTACGAAAGGCCACCGGCTTTATATGGTTCACTTATGATATTTTATAGTCCAGGCAAGTAGGCCCTGATTCTGACATCAAGCTTTTCCTGCCTTCTGCCTCTGAAAGCTCCAGTCCGAGCTCGCATCTGTATCCATGAACTTTGTCCTCATTCTCTGCGCAGCTAACGGTGCCTGACATCAGCCTGTTGCCTGCCAAAAACTGTATTTCACCTTCGAAATTATCTGCTCCGCTCCCTACCCAATGCATTCCTGTCTAGTAGTTTAAGTAAACATTCTGCCAGCTACCGAGCAAAAGGCCCGGCTTCTCTGTCTTTATGCAAGTAATTCATAGCCCTGTTACTATGGAAGATTTTCTGCCCCCGCATATTGTGTAGACACTTAGACGCTTGTACACGCACTCACAGTCAGTATAGTCAGTATAGAATAAGATTCTACTCTAAGAGACTTCTCTTTTGGATAACACAGTTCTTTAAACATAGGATGTTAGATATGATTTGGGATTAGGTTGACTTGACCCTCCAGACTTCTGTCGCCACATGTAGAGCTAAATGTCAAGTCCCCTTTACCCCCTAGTTGCACGTCAATCACACGTCATGCTGCTGCGCGCGCATTTCTGCCAAGTATTTCTGCTGACATTGCGAAATTCTTTCATGGTACCACCCTATTATGACATCATACCTGATGACGTTCTTTAGTTACGCCCAGTTACACCCACTTTTGCTACGCATGTATGTTTTATCTTTACTATCAATTGTTACGCCTCCTCCATTTGTTTCACTGTAATGCCTATTGTATAAAAATGATTACCTGTCAATAAAGTAGCGTCTTCACTTCCTGAACTTTCGTGGTGATGGAATATGGAGCGCATCAATTTAAATTGATTCTGGAATAAAGCCCGTTCCGAACCTCTAATACCACGGATTCTGCCTCTTATTTTACTGAGCTATTGTTATAGATTTTCCGCATCAAATTAAGTTCCGGTAATTAAATTATTTACCACATAAATGGCGCCCGAATAGGGACACTTTCTCATCTCACGCGCCGGCGGTGCGTTGCAGGCCCGGTCTCCTGTCACAGCTGGACGGACAACAACGCGTACCCACAGGATTTCCTGTATCTCCCTCCTGCCGAGCGGGGGTAACTGAGGCTGCGATCAACACCCAGACGAGGCGGTGAGAAGTGCGAAGTATCCCGACCAGAGCCTAGCTGAGAGAGCAAGATCCGAGGTATACAGAGGCCCACCAGTTTCCGATGTTTCCGAAGTTTCCGAAGTTTCGAGTCGAGTCCAGTCCGGTTCAAGTTCAGTTCAGTTCCGAGGCCTTCCGTTCCGAGCTACCCGGTGAGTACCATTATCGGGGAGGCGTTCTGACGTGCACATAGGTTGTGCCGGTCAAGACGGGTTTGGGTACACAAATCCGGTCTGCACTGTTTCAGCAGTGTATCTGTACTGTTTAGCAGTATATCAAGTATGTCTAGTATATAAAATTCAGAATTACCTGGTTAGTATCGAGTATTATGCTTAGTGACTAGTTCCCTAAATGGCCATCATTGTCTGTTTCATTTAAATGTTAAATGTTAAAGTGTTTTAAATACGTTCTGTATATTGTGGTGTGAATGACTGTTCATTATTGTGTTTTATGGTATTAAACGTGTTCAAAATTAGGTATCAGATCAGTTCTCAATATGCCGCTCTTTTCGAAATTAAGACAGATCACAACTAGAAAAGGGGTACTCGAAGAAGCTGTTCCCATTCCTCCTAGGGACACTCCAGGGTACTTCATGTATCATAAACATGGCCTAGACGCCATATTATTTCTTGATCTATGGGTAGACTACACCAAGGAACTACCAGAAGGTCAGAGGTGGCCCGCAGCGGGGACCTGGGATGCAGATTGCATTATGAAAGTAGAAGAAGAATTGTGGAAGAAGAAAGCTAGACAGTCACAGAAAGATGCCATTGAATTATGGCGTAAAGAATCATATAGACGCACAGAGAAAGCGCTCAGACAGGAAGAGAAAAGTAAGGAGAATTCAAATAAAGTTCGAGAAAGTGTATTAATTGAAGAAGGTACTCGAGTAAAGTCAGAACAAACAGACAGACAAAGAAATGCCCTTGTGAATGGTATATATCCTCTTCTGGCCGAAGGATTACCTAAGGCTACTCCGGAAATACCAAAAGACTTGCCACCCCCATTATTTCCGATAAAAGCACATCCCAAAGGACATCCCAGAACCGCAGAAGATGTTTTTCTTTCCTCTTATTTAGACGACGCAGCTCCCGAGTATGCTAATACTGCACCACATAGACCGTCTGCCGAGGGGGTTCAACGCCAAGACCCTCCTCCGTCTGTACCTCTGCAACAGCGAACCCCGACACAAGTTCCGGCAAGCACATCTGTTTCTACATCCGCATCCACACCAATGGTTGCTATATCCCGTTCAACGAATCCTTTCACATCCAGCACCCCAGGTGGTGCTACCGGAGGTGCATCAAGCATTTTTTCTACGCCACCCAGAACAAATAAACTTTCCTTTCAAGAATTAGCCCACCAACGTACACCCAAACTAGTAACCCCGAACACGCTCAAGGAACTTCTAATAGATTGTAGATATGACCCTGTGCCCGGAAAAGGGGACGAGATGATGCTGGCATCGTTACGTATCCGACGAGCTGCAATATACTTAGGGAAGCTACCAGGAATGACTGCACACTTAGAAAATATATATCATTTTGTTCAGTCAGGGCGAGACCCTGAGAGTATTAACAGAGCCATGGAGTACCAAAAAGTGGAAATCCAGGGGGAACTGTTACGTTTCCTCATAAACTGTGTGATCAGAAATCAAGATCAACCAGGGGTAAGTCCGGCAGAAATGCAAATTCTTACCACTTGGGGTAAGAATATTTCAGAGGGGAGACACGATAAACGATCATGTATAGTAGCTATGAGCCGAAAGATCCGCAAAGAAATAGAACGAATACACGAAGAAAGATTAGCAGTAGACGAACCTGAACAAACCGAGGATGAGGAAGAATTAGAACTGCCCACAGGACAGTTAGAAACCATGGCCTATGTAGGTAGAGGAAGATCTTGCAATAATACTAGATGCTTTACTGATCCGATATGTCCGATACGTCAAGATAATAACAGAAAATTCCAAACTCCTATAATAAATACAAGGTCCCCCGAACATTCATTCCAAGCCGCTGACAAATTACTCCGAGAACGAAGGGGTTATCATATACTCGATTCTATGGACGAACAAGAATTAGCCAGGTCAGCCGTTCACTGGGTTGATAGTCCTGGAAAATATGGTGATGATACACTAGCGCATACGTTTTTGAACCTCGCCCCAGATGAACAGCGTTTAGCTGGTATCTATATGATTCAACAACTTCTTATATTATATAAAAGCCAACACTCCGATCCTGGCCCCTTACCAGATATATTGACTGAATTGCTCACGAATAAATGGAGAGGTTCCGGTACTAAGTTAATTAGAGAAATACTAGAATTTAGAAGGCAGTACATTCTTTTTGTATGTCCTGAACATGTCTCACTGCCCATCAAGGAAAGAACGACGTATTACATGGATAGACAAAACCCCTTACGAGAAGTGCACCCGATAAAGGGTGATGACAATGAGTTTAAACGTGTGTTTGTATACATACCCATATCCAAAATAGAACTATTAGAAATGAAGAAAGTGGTACCCAGTCATGACAAAGACTCAGCGGGTTTCCACCGTGAAATTAAAGATATGTTACTCATGGGAGAATATACCTACCCCGACATTATGACAATATTGAAGGTATTATTGCCTGCGGGCATTTACGAAAAACTCAAGGAAAAGGATTGGGAGGTGGGAGATCAGAAGATAGATTGGACAGCATTAGAAATCGAAGAAAAAGCTCGAGGTCCAGGTTCAGGACTCGGGGACAAGATCAAAGCACTACCAGGTCTACTAGTACAGGTATTGCCACGTTTATTAACTACGAAAAAGGAAGACTGGGGTGCAATCTCAGCCTGTAAACAAAAACCAGATGAAGACACTAGTGATTTCTATTCCCGATTTGAGAAATGTTTTGGTATAAATAGTGGAATAAAAGCAAGTAGCGAGTCGTATCCACATCTGTTTGTGACAAAGTTAGTTGAAAATGCCTTGCCCCAAGTTAAGAATAGAATATTGAAGTTCGAGAGTACCTGGCAAGGTAACACTCCATCACAAATGTTACAAATGCTACAGTACCATCACAATAGAATTAGAGAAGAACAAGAACATGAACATAGACGCATGAAAGACACGAAAATGAAAATGCTAGTTTCCCAGACAGTTCCAGCTGACGGTCATAAGAAGGGTATAACACAGTCCAGTGTTTCAGCAGGTCCTGTTAAAGGGACGTGCAACTATTGCAAACAGCCAGGTCATTATGTACACGATTGTCCAGTTTTAAAACATAATATTGCCATAGGTAACGCAAAAGAAAGACCACGACCAATTAGACAGGATCAGAACCAACAAGGAGCCCCGCAGCATGCACAGTCCATGCCAGCTCCGCAACAGTCTATGCCAGCTCCGCCACCGCAGCCTATTGCTGCCACACAAACAACGACCCGACAGATGTATCAGACCGCACAGTATGACTATCCTGATTATCAACGATACTCATGAAACAGCCTAGAGAGGGAAGTTGGCTTACCCCTTATTGAGGTCCCTGTAGATCAAGAAGGACCTTATGTACACAGTGAACTGTTAGGTCAAGATAGAAAATTCTTACTTGATACAAGGGCAAGCCGAACAACAATAAAAAGTAGTGAAGTTCCAGGGGCACCCCTCTCAGGCTCACAGAATATTTCCCTTGGCTTTTCAGGAAAACCCATCATTAACGAAGTAACACAGCCTCTTCCACTTACGATCGGTCCCTTGACACGAACTACAGATTTATTGCTTACTAAATCATGTCCAGAAAACTTGTTAGGTATAAAAACTTTGAAAGCTCTAGGAGCTATAATATGTTGTTCTCCGGAAGGAGTAAGATTGTTTTTACGTGATTTCAAAGGGCACTACGTGTCCCGAGACATGGATCACCGATTACAGACTTTACCGACACATTTATGGGCACAAGGCCCTACAGATGTTGGTTGCATGAACATTACACCATATCGAGTCACACTAAAGGCAGGAGTGGTACTTCCACGAATGCGACAATACAAGTTACCCCCAGATGCTGTAGTGGCTTTACTACAAATCATTGACGAGCTTATTACCCAAGGAGTGGTTGTGGAAACTGACTCCAATGTATGTAATTCACCGATAATTCCGATTCTTAAACGAACCGATCCAACAGCCCCGCCAGTATATCGATTGGTTATTGATCTGCGCGAATTAAATAAATGCATAGTACCACAATACCCCGTAGTCCCAGACATTTCTTCATTACTGACAGCCATTGATTCCGAAGCAACATTCTTTACTGTAATTGATCTCAAGAATGCCTTTTTCAGCGTCCCCATAGATCCGGAAAGCCAATACTTGTTCGGATTTAGTTTAAATGGACGAAGCTTTAAATTCACACGCGCACCTCAAGGATTTACAGAAAGCCCCAGCATTTATAGCCAAGCACTGAAACGAGAACTCGACAGTATCCACATGCCAGTCAACACTGCCCTGCTTCAATACGTCGATGATCTGCTGATCACCGCTAGAAGCGAACCTGAATGTGAGAAAGCCTCACTGACGGTATTACAATTTTTGGTCGAAAAGGGGCACAAGGTGTCCCCTTCTAAGCTGCAATTCTGTGTCCAGCGAGTTGTTTACCTTGGTCACTCGCTGTCCAAGGAGGGAAGGCAGCTTACACCAGATCGCATCCAGCTAATTGCTAATATGCCAGTACCCAAGACACAAAAGGAGGTGCGGGCTTTCATAGGCCTCACTTCATATTGTAGGCAGTGGATCCCTCAGTATGCATTTCTAGCAAAACCACTCATTCAATTGACAACACAGGAGGCAGCCACATCGACTGTTCTCCCTTGGACTCAGGAACATACACAAGCTTTTGAAAGCCTAAAGAAAGCCTTATGCCAAGCACCTGTTTTAGCAACACCATGTTACAATAAACAGTTTACACTCTTCGTTACAGAACGCGAAGGTACTGCCTTGTCAGTACTCACACAGGAACAAGCAGGATCACACAAACCATGTGCTTATTTTTCTAGTACGTTAGATCCCGTAGCTCAGGCTTTGCCTGCGTGCCTGAAATCAGTGGCAGCAACAGCTTTAGCAATCAGACAAAGCGATGCCATAGTATTAGGACATCCATTAACAGTACAAGTACCACATGCAGTAGAGGTTCTCTTGAACCGCACACAAACACAACACTTGACTATAGCACGACTTACTGGTTACGAATTAACATTGTTTCAGCCACATATAGAAATCAGACGTTGTAGTACATTGAATCCTGCCACACTGTTACCAATAAACGGAACAGACCCACTTGCACATGATTGTATTGAAGTTATCACTATCACGACGAAACCCAGACAAGATTTGACAGACGTCCCATTGTCAGACCCAGACCTGACGTTGTATGTAGATGGTTCATGTATGAGAACAGGTACAGGAGAGCTAGTGGCCGCTTACGCAGTCACAACAGACACTGAAATCGTTGAAACAAATTGCATAAATACCTTGTCAGCTCAAGCCGCAGAGCTCATCGCTCTGACACAAGCCTGTATTCAAGCGACAAATAAAAAAGTCAACATATACACTGATTCACGTTATGCATTCGGAGTTGTACATGACTTCGGCGTGCTGTGGCGAGAGAGAGGTTATTTAACTTCTCACGGTGCCCACATTCAGCACGGACCCCTCATTCATGCCTTATTAGATGCAATACATCTACCCACTGCAATATCAATTATGAAATGTAAAGCTCATACGAAAGTTACTGATATCATTTCTCAAGGCAATGATCTAGCTGACAGAACAGCTAAACAGACTGCTCAAACTCGAACATCCGACATGACAAAGACAATAGTCCCGACACCAACATATTGTATGATGATTAAGGATCCCGCTCTTGACGTAATCGACATACAGACACATGCTACATCAGACGAAATAAAGAAATGGACTGAATTAGGAGGGATCCAAACGGATCAAGGATGGATGACGAAGGAAAAATCTGTATGGTTCCTTCCTGATTCAATGGTCCAAGTCGTTATTAACACTGTACATAGTCCAGCACATTTAGGAGAAAAAGCTATGCTAGACAGCATTCAACACATATGGTTCAACAAACATTTACGAGCAGCAGCTAAACAAAAAGTTCGTACCTGTATGATCTGTTGTCAGTTTAACCCAGGAAAAAGCATTCCCGTAGAACAGGGTGGATTTCAGCCTCCTGATCACCCTTTTGAAGTCCTCCAGATGGATTATATCCAGATGGAACGATGTCGAGGATTCAAATACGATCTCGTGGTTGTCTGTGCTCTTTCCCGTTGGACAGAGGCATACCCGGTTTCAGATTACACTGCCCCGACTACTGCCAAACAGTTAGTTCGAGAATTCTTCCCACGGTACGGTTTACCACGTGCTGTCTACTCAGATAACGGCCAGCCGTTCTCATCTGAATTAATGAAACACGTTTCACTTTTGTTAGGCTATCAGTGGAAATTTCACTGTGTCCGACACCCCGAGGCAGCAGGTCTCGTGGAAAGACATAATCAGGCCCTGAAAATTAGATTGTCCAAAATTTGTAGAGAGAAAGGTGTCGACTGGGTAGTAGCCTTACCCGTTGCACTCTTTTACATGAGAATGGTAGCACACTCTCGAACAGGGCTATCCCCTTATGAGGTGATCTTCGGTAGACCACCAAATATGTGGGGGACGCCTATACCACGCAAAATAACTGATATTGACTGTAATATGCTGACAGATTACTTGGCTTCCTTGATGTCTGCACTACAATCTTGTCGTTCACAGGTAGCTGCAGCCTTTCCTGACAACACAGAGGTGAAACCCCATGACGTAATTCCAGGAGATTTAGTTTTAGTAAGGAACTTTGACCGGAAGTCTCAGCTGGATCCTAGGTGGAAGTCGCCTCAACTCGTATTGTTAACGACGAGGACAGCCGTGAAGATCGAAGGTCGAAAAGGCTGGATACATTCAAGTCATATCAAGAAATTTCATGGACTACCGTCAGACGTAAACGACACACCTTGCGTGTCTTCACCGATTGACTCAAAACTTCCTTTGGTTGAACTGAATAGCCATGAACTATACAAACTAAAACTTAGGTCTAACCAGTCAGGCAATTTGATTGTTTAAGTCCTCTCCAAGGTGAAGCGGTCGAATTTGTCTCTGACATGTACCCCTTAGACCTGTATAGAGAGAGAAACAGAAGGATAAAGCTGAAACGACATGCGTACTGTAAATCACTGCGTAGTCATTGCACAGTGACGTTATTAATTTTGTTTTTCTTAAGTTTTTTAATAATTACTGCAAGTATATTGTTGCACAAAATTTATCCTATTTCTAGACATGTTTATAATGTTACTGCTGAACATTCTTTTAGTGAATTACCTCCGCATGAGTTGTCTTATAGATTTGCGCTGCGCAATAACACTTTTATTAGTATGTTACATCATTCCCATCAGGTTAGCAATGCTACAAATTGTTGGATATGTGGTCGACTCCCTCCCTATCAGAATTATAAAGGAATTCTACCTCTTTTTCCATACCCATTCACACACAATGGATCCTGTGGAGCATGGTTTAGTTTAATTAATTCCCTAGATTCAAATTCTGCAGTTTACCAGAATAACTGGGTATGGGGAAATTTGAACTTAGTTTTACTCAAAGTCTGTCACCCTAACAAGGAGGGACTTCCCAAAAGAACAGGAACTGATCTAGAAAATGAAGTATATGGATTAGGTAATTTTACGCTTAATCTCATGATCCTGAATGTCGAATCCGAAGCTACTCCAATTTTGCCCGCCATGTCAGTGTTTCCAGTTAAAGGTGAATTATGTGTAAGAAAGAATGGTTCCATACATATGGGCCATAGTAGATGCACCACTGTAATAGAATTTAGTGATCAAGGCAAGTCTACATTTAGAGCTTCCCGCCATTCCTACTTCATATGTGGTCAGACGGCATATATACGTTTGCCACTAGATTGGGATGGTACCTGCTATATCGGATTCCTTTTGCCACCTGTTTTCCTAGCTCCTCCTGATTATCATAGAAATACTCATTTAGTACACAATAGAGAAAGGAGAGATCTCCCAATAGTCGATTACACTGAGACCGCATGGGAAAAATACACAGATTTCAATAAAGGTCTCTTTCCCTATATAGGTACAGTTACCAATAGTAAGCTGATACGTAGATTAACAAGAACCCTTGAAGCAGTAGTGAACGAAACTATTTCCGCCTTAGGCAATTTAACAGAAGAGCAGTCTGCTATGCGGATTGTTGTGCTTCAAAATCGTCTTGTCCTCGACGTCATCCTGGCCGATAGGGGCGGAGCTTGTAGGGTCATCGGATCAAGTTGTTGCATTTTCATACCAGAAAATTCGCCATCTGTATATAAAGCCATAACTCGACTTCATAAGATTGTAAGCCAGATACACCAGAATCCAGGCACCTGGACTTGGTCCGGTTGGTTTTGGAGTGTATTATCTACCTTTGGATGGAAGGTCCTATCCTTCCTAGGTGTTGGCTCTCTCATACTATTCAGTTGCTGTCTATGTCTACAATGTGGACCAGCGATCTGTGGTCTGTGTGCCACATCGTGTATTCCACCATCAAGATTTCGTTCATCCCGGAAGAAAAAAGAAGAACAAATGATGCTATATGAACAGATCGATGGATTGATGAAGATTGATATCTCTTGACGGGCAAGTAGGGGACAAGGAGGGAATGTGGAAATATGGATTTTTATGATCAGTTATGTCCCCTATCTTGGACCCCAACGGTTTCATGTATAAATCACAAGTACATGTATGTTTCCTCCAGTTCCAGTTATGAAAACGCAAACACATGTGCGTCCACCGCCAACATGTTCTCTTTCAGATCCGCCATGAATGGGCCGGATATTCCATTCCTAAGTACGAAAGGCCACCGGCTTTATATGGTTCACTTATGATATTTTATAGTCCAGGCAAGTAGGCCCTGATTATGCCATCAAGCTTTTCCTGCCTTCTGCCTCTGAAAGCTCCAGTCCGAGCTCGCATCTGTATCCATGAACTTTGTCCTCATTCTCTGCGCAGCTAACGGTGCCTGACATCAGCCTGTTGCCTGCCAAAAACTGTATTTCACCTTCGAAATTATCTGCTCCGCTCCCTACCCAATGCATTCCTGTCTAGTAGTTTAAGTAAACATTCTGCCAGCTACCGAGCAAAAGGCCCGGCTTCTCTGTCTTTATGCAAGTAATTCATAGCCCTGTTACTATGGAAGATTTTCTGCCCCCGCATATTGTGTAGACACTTAGACGCTTGTACACGCACTCACAGTCAGTATAGTCAGTATAGAATAAGATTCTACTCTAAGAGACTTCTCTTTTGGATAACACAGTTCTTTAAACATAGGATGTTAGATATGATTTGGGATTAGGTTGACTTGACCCTCCAGACTTCTGTCGCCACATGTAGAGCTAAATGTCAAGTCCCCTTTACCCCCTAGTTGCACGTCAATCACACGTCATGCTGCTGCGCGCGCATTTCTGCCAAGTATTTCTGCTGACATTGCGAAATTCTTTCATGGTACCACCCTATTATGACATCATACCTGATGACGTTCTTTAGTTACGCCCAGTTACACCCACTTTTGCTACGCATGTATGTTTTATCTTTACTATCAATTGTTACGCCTCCTCCATTTGTTTCACTGTAATGCCTATTGTATAAAAATGATTACCTGTCAATAAAGTAGCGTCTTCACTTCCTGAACTTTCGTGGTGATGGAATATGGAGCGCATCAATTTAAATTGATTCTGGAATAAAGCCCGTTCCGAACCTCTAATACCACGGATTCTGCCTCTTATTTTACTGAGCTATTGTTATAGATTTTCCGCATCAAATTAAGTTCCGGTAATTAAATTATTTACCACACATCATCAGCAGTGCAATGCGGGGGCGCGAGTTATAGTTAGCTCAACTAACTATAACAGGGGAATTTCTATGGTTTTTTATGAGTAAAATGTCCAACTAAATATAACGTCCCTGAAACCTATGGTTTTTTCAGTGAATTTCTAAGGTTTTTTAAATGGTAATTCCTAACTATAATGTCTGTAAAACCTATGGTTTTTTCAGTGAATTTCGAAGGTTTTTTAAATGTTCATTTCATATTTTAATATTTATAAAACCTATTTTTTTTCTATTTTTTTAAATAATATTTTAAATCGCATTGGGTGCGGTCTCCTTGCGCGCTTGCCATGTGACCTTAAAGAAAAGCATTTGATTGGTTCATAACATTTCCATTCTACCAGTTGGAAAATGCAACCCATTTTCGCCATTCTCTCTACAGCATTTGATGAGACACACCTCTTCTGCTTAGAGAGCTTTTCTGAAAACGTTTTGCTATATACACATATCTTACACTACACACAACATGCAACCATCATCTTCATCAATATTCATGGTCTGTAAAGTAGCTTTCCACCTGTGTTAGGCACACACCTAAAACTTACTTAACCAAAGTTTTCCCCACTGCCAGAGGTAACATGCTTGCATACGCTATCTACAGCACAATGTAATGTGGTACGGCCCAGGGGCACTATCATCCATAGATAATAAACACACGGACACAGATAGATGGTGGAACTGGGTACGGGCACGTGCGCTCGACTCCTTTTTATTACCAGGGTCACATATCCAGTGACGTCTGTGCTGGATGCATGTGGGGTGAGTGTAAGCCAGCCCTCAGAGAAGGGTTGCTGCTAGCATCAACTACAACAGTAATCATTGGATCACACACAGAGATTCAATAATAAAAGAGTCAATAGTTTGTGTTCCAGTAAGGTAGGGACAGTAGATGTAAAATAATACAGAAAAAATTCTATCGTAAAAGAACCACAACTTGTTCTATATTCAGACACAGGCAATAGATCTGAAATAATACACAAAAAGATTGTACCATAAAGGGTCCAGCAGTTCTAGTGCACTTAGATAGCCACATCAAAAGCATTCAGCATGTGCACAACCAGCGATGAAGTGTGCTGCAAGCGGGCCGTACTAGCAGCAATGTCTGTTGCCATCAACACTGCATCATCTGCAATAGCAACTCGATCTCAATTGTGAACACTGCTGTCTGCAGTCTAGGCCAGAGAGAGCGGTCAGCAAAGACCCACAGCTACGTAAGGTGGACTTTAGCTACACAGTTTGTCGTACGCGATGCAAGAAAAAGTGTGTGCAGAGCCTGTGATGACGCGTATGCATGGTGCAGACAGAGCGCACTGCAGCAAAGTCTTTTCCTACAGGACTGCGTCATCTACAATACCGACTTGATCTGAATTGTGAACACTGCAGTCGGCAGTGTAAATTGAAGGCATTAGTCACACAGACATCCATTAATACTTTTCCTCACTTCCTCTTCCCAAAATGCAACATAAATTACAGAAAACTTTGCAATAAATAAATCAAAACAATTCGAATTGCGATTTCAACTGTCCAGAGTGTAGACTATTCAGTGTTCCTTTGAAATTGCAAGATGAATTTCACCATTGTACTAAAGATATAACTCATCTAAAAAAAATTATTCAAGCACATATTTTAAAAGAATATTCTGTATATTTCAAGACGTTATAGTTAGTTGCCTACTGAATTCTGTAATTAAACAATCACAACTCGATCTGAATTGTGAGCCCTGCTGACCGCAGTGTAAGCCAGAGGCAGTAGCCATTAACACCTCACAGCCACATACCGTTGGATTCGGATGCACGGAGTTGGTTGCACCTGGTCTGAGGGGGTACACAGAAATCATCACAGCCTTTAACTTCTGACATCCTCAATCATATAATCAAGACCCTGTTTCACTGTTCGGACCTTCTGTACCGCGGTGTAGTCCTCCGACTACAGTCAACCAAGCCCAATAACCATGTGCAGCAGTTAACTACGGAAGCACAGACACTGACTGATGCACCTCAACGGAAACAGTTCTGTGAAAAGCAAGCA
This sequence comes from Triturus cristatus, assembly GCF_964204655.1. Lineage (NCBI taxonomy): Eukaryota > Metazoa > Chordata > Amphibia > Caudata > Salamandridae > Triturus > Triturus cristatus. The sequence goes on along the minus strand of NC_140581.1, from coordinate 534,591,245 downwards.
GCAGTTAATATCGGACACTGTCCATTGTGGGATCAAGACACCGTTTCACTGTTAGGACCTAGAGTTGATTGCACCTGTTCGAAGGGAGTACCTTCATCTCCACTCTCAGATGCAGTTCTAACATCGTCCATTGTGGGATCAAGACACCGTTCCATTGTTGGGACCTAGAGCTGGTTGCACCTGATGGAAGAGAGTACCTTCATCTCCACTCTGAGATGCAGTTCTAACATAGTTCATTGTGGGATCAAGACACCGTTCCACTGTTGGGACCTAGAGTTGGTAGCACCTGGTCGAAGGGAGTACCTTTATCTCCACTCTCAGATGTAGTTCTTACATAGTCCATTGGTGGATAAAGACACTGTTTCACTGTTCGGACCTGCTGTTCCGCGGTGTACTCCAGCCACTACAGTCAGCCAAGTCAAATAATCATGTGCAGCAATTAGCTACGGAAGCACAGAGTCTGATGCACCTCAACAGAGGGAGTTCTCTGAAAACCCAACAGCAGGTTAATCGGACATCGTCCATTCCGGGATCAAGACACTGTTCCACTGTTAGGACCTAGAGTTGATTGCACCTGTTCGAAGGGAGTACCTTCATCTCCACTCTCAGATGCAGTTCTAACATCATCCATTGTGGGATCAAGACACCGTTCCACTGTTGGGACCTAGAGTTGGTTGCACCTGGTGGAAGGGAGTACATTCATCTCCGCTCTGAGATGCAGTTCTACCATAGTCCATTGTTGGATAAAGACACTGTTCCACTGCTAGGACCTAGAGTTGGTAGCAGCTGGTCGAAGGGAGTACCTTTATCTCCACACTCAGATGCAGTTCTAACATCGTCCATTGTGGGATCAAGACCCCGTTTCACTGTTCGGACCTGTTTGACTACTGTGTCAGTAGTATACAGAGCACTCCACGCTGCAGGACATCAAACTGAACGCTGTGTGCCTGTGTCGCGGTAGCCAGTGTTGAGCTGAGGAACCTTCCGACCTCGCAGACCTCACCCCAGGAGCTTCCGCCGGCATGTGGTGGGCCCTCTTTCACATAATGCGGTAGCAAAAGGTGAACTGTGGGGCATATGTGCATCGCAGCGACCACAACCGTTTCTGAGTACCAGCAGGCTGAGAGCATCATTCACGCAGTCACCTTCCCTCATGAGGTCAACCTCGTGGCGGTGTAAGCTGCGCAGACCTGGCAGACATGTTTGCCATTCCAGAAGAGAACCATGCCCAGAGAAACATGCCTTTTATTCGTACCCCTACGCTAGCTTTGCGTAAGCCGAGCCAGTCACTATGCTAAAGATTTTGGGGGGGCACATACGCGCTATGTTTTCGAAATCTTCCTTACTGACTGTACTATTATGGTTCCGTCCACTATCTACTTCACTCAATAGACCATCCGTGTATGTTCACATATACATGTGTGTGCTCTGCATGCTCAAGTCTGTCTGGCACATCCCCTCAACACTTTGCATTGTATACTTTTATAATCGAGAATCACTTGCCACCTTCGCACATACTTTGCTCCCATCTCTCCCCGCATTCTGCATTGTGTAACAGAGGTGCTATGCCATGTTTGCTTTGTGTACATGGCTAGCCACGGTTCCCACAGTACGTAGTGCCGTTGTGTCTGATAGGTGTACATGTTGTTTGTCATGTTGTATGCGATTATATACGGTAGCGCATTTATTCACAAGCAGTGGTTTCTCCCATTTACATATCACTGTCTTAAAGAGCATACAGAAGTTTTTCTCACAGGTGCAAACTGTGACCACAATGGCAGTCATTCATTACTATGCAAGAATTTCCAACTGCACGACACTTCTAAGCTTACAGCCCCCAATCTTGCCTGCTTTCTTGAAAGCACGCCAACTCTCACAATCACACCAACATTCACACAGCTTTCTAACGGCAGTTATCTGCTTCTTTCTTTCTTTTATTTCTTTATTTCGGCCTATTTGGCCATAAAAGATACAATAATACAATATCAAGATAAAAACATCTGCTTATATTAAGATCATTCCATAAAAAAGAAAACCGTAAAATTCATCTACATGGCAATGCTAATCACAGGGAGGAATTACAATTCGTTTCAGCAATATTCAGTCTTTTATTAATTTGCTCCTTATCTGCCACATGGCCATTATGAATTTGGCAACTGCAAAGACTATATGGGGGAAAGTGCTCGTTTTCAGTATTCTGTACGAATGCAAGTGGCTCCTTATACCCAGATTTCTGTATAGTGGAGCTAGCCAATATTTCCTTGGTCTATTGTAGGCTGGGCAGAAGAACAATACGTTAATTTCCTCCTCATCATGGTTACAACACCCTGGACAAATTTTGTCATCCCTCTTTGTCCATTTACAAGTAAAGGTTTTAATGGGCAGAGTCCCTAACCTCCACTGAATGAACAATTTTCTTGATAAAGTGGGGAAGATAATGTCCATAAAACCTTCAAAATGATATGAATTTTTGAAATCCAAAAATAGGTCGGTTAAAATACCGTTGTTGGATGCAGAGACCAGAGAAGCAAGACATTTCTCCTTGTATATCTTCACAAGACTTTTACGTGAAACCCTATGGCAGCCTTGTTCAGGTAACTCCCATAGTTCAGGGAGTCCAAGCCGATACAGTTCTTTCTTTATAAAAGCCAACCACGGGATTTTATCACACTGGTTCAAGTTCATTACATGAATGAGCTCTTGCCTATAATGTGCAAGCTCGCCAGTGGACCAAAGCCTGTGCCAGAATCTTAATGGCATAAATTCCAAATCCTCTCCTATAGAGGGAAGACCCATATCTAATCTTAAGGGGAACAGGGGTGTACCATGGGGAAGGGCTAGGAGACGCCTGAGAAAATTATTTTCTACAGTAACAAATTCTGCCCCTGCTTTATACCCCCATAGCTCTCCACCATAGGATGCGGCCGCTTTAGCTTGGGTTTTATACACTTCTACTGCCGGACTGATGGGTTTGTAAGTAGAAGTGTTTACAACCTTCAAAATTGCCCCAGACAATTGGGACAGCTTTAGCCGGCATCTTGCTAATTGGGGTTCCCATGATAAGTTCTCTTGCAGGGTTACCCCCAAATACTGAAAAGTTTTTACCCTTTCCAATCTTACTAAACTTAGTAGTGGGTTAGGTCTGGTTTTGGGTGAGGGATTGAATATCATGAACTTGGTCTTCTCTGTATTGATTTCTAGACCATATTGTCTACAGAAAAGACCAAATCCATCTAAAATCCATTGAATCCCCATCGGGGATTTTGAGAGCAGGAGGGTATCGTCCACGAACATGATGGCTGGTACCCTCCTGCCTGCCAAAGAGGGAGCGTCATTGTCCCCAATAGTGTCAAGATGGGATATGACATTGTTGACATAGAGGCAAAACAGGGTTGGCGCCAGAACGCAACCCTGTCTTACCCCTCTAAGGACTGGAAACCTGGATGACAACGCTCCATCCCTCCCACACCTAACCTGAGCAAAGTTGTTATTGTGAAGCCTAATTATGGCATTTAATAAATGGATCGGAACACCCAGCTCCTTTAGGACCTCCCATGATTTCTTGCGGGGGACCAGGTCAAAGGCTGACCTCAGGTCCACGAACACCATGTACAGCTTCCCCCCCTCGATCCTCACAGTTTTCCAGTAGAGGAGAACGAGGCGGAAAATCTGGTCCATGGTGGACGTGTTTTTCCTGAAGCCAGCCTGGAGGGGGCTGAGGATTTCATTTTCCTCCATACAATCTAAAAGGTGGTCCAGGAGGAGGCGAGAGTATACATTTTGGGGAACATCTATGAGGCTGATCGGCCTGTAGTTGGCCGGGAGAAGAGGAGAGCCCTTTTTAAAGATAGGTAATATCTCCGGCCCCAGCCAAGTACAGGGGATCTCCATACCTCCCGCGATGGAGTTAAAGAGAATGAGGAGGTAAGGGCCCAGATCTCTGGGTGGTGGCGAAAAAGGTCACCGGGCAATCTGTCAAGTCCCTGGGCCTTCCCCGTCGCCAAACCCTCTATTGCACTGACCACCTCGCCAAGGGTAAATTCCAGTCCAGCTGCAGAATTGCATAAAACAGTGGAGGGCGCATCATTAGGAAATTCAAAGGTTTCTTGGTACAATTTGCCAAAGTGGGCCTCCCAAACAGAAGCTGCAATGTTTTTCTCCACCGCAGCTATTGGTTCTCCTGTGCCTGTATTAACCAGGGACCAGAATTTTCTCGGATCCCTCGCTTCTAATGCTAGTGAGAGGTCCTGCCATCTATTCCAATCCCATTCTGATCTTGCTGATGCCATAGCTTTCCTGTATTTCCGCCTGAGCTCAATAACCTTGCCCTTGTCAGAACCTACTTTTATTGTATTTATTAATTCTGTCTTAATCTTTTTGCAAGAAGAGTTGTACCAGGTTGGGGTTCGAGTCTTTTTCTTCCGTAATGGTACTACTGGATAGAAGACTGCGCCTATAGCTCCCACTAAGTCTTCATGGATTTGGGCTAACTTCTCATTAAATTCTAAGGGTCTCGGCTGATTAATGAATACATCCAATTCTTTTAGCTTGGGGAGTGCTAGCTGATAAATTTTACTTATACTCTCTTCTGAGTTTGCCAGTTTTCCCCATTTGACCCTGTGTCTGTTGGAGATGAGAACCAAATTCCCTAGGTCCTCACTGGGCTCGGCGGAGAGTGATCCAACAGCACATGCAGGGTGCACCATATCCAGTTGGAGTGCGTTGTGATCACTGTCCGTTCTTGCAATTACTCTAAAATCCTGGACTTTGGACCAAAGGCCAGTGTCTACAAAAATATAATCAAGCTGCGACTCATGGTCCTTCCTATTGAAGGTACATGATGAAGGGATGTCAGAGGGAGTACGTCCGTTACAGGCCCTTAGCGCAAAATTTAGTGTTAGGGACATAATTTGTACTGCGTGAGGGGACCAGGATTTGGGGTGGGGAGATTGACATGGCGGGACACCCCAGAAGTCGTCTTCAGCAGTAAGGGCACCTTCCTTTAGACCTTCCAAGGGTTCAAAGTGGCAGTTAAAATCACCGCCCATCACTATCTTGCAGTCATATGGAAGTTGGGCCAGAAAAAACGAGAGATCGTCTAATGTGGGTGATTCCATGGCCGCACTAACTGGGCGGGAATACACGTTAATAATTGCCAGATTTAAAGCATTGGGCCACTTGAGTAGAACACACTGTATGTCCTGCGAGAGCGTAGATACACTCTCCGCATTACACCCAATGTGACTAGCTACCCAAACCGCCAGACCACCTGAAGGCCTCCCTTTACCAGTCCAACTGGCGTTAATTTCAAACACTGCATATCCTGCTCTACACAGCGGTTCCCTCGCCCAGGTCTCTTGAAAAAGACAGATGTCACTGTTGCCTACTAGGGAGTCCCAGTCATTTGTATGTAATTTATTGGCGATGCCCACCACGTTCCAGGAAAGAACCTTCAAGGTTTCAACTGGAGGTTTTAATCCTAGTCCCCCAGTTTTCTCAGGTGCGATGTCCAATGTTGGGGCTAAAGGCCCTTGCAGTGGTATTTCCAAAATGGGTGGGACAGTAGGAGTAGTATTGGGAACAGGCGGGACTATCGATGTTAAGTAATTACCATTGGGAGTATTGGGAGCAGGCGGGACTATCGATGTTAAGTTATTACCAGGTGGACTCTGAGATGGATTAGTTACTTGGCCCTGGGAGCTAGTAGAAGTTGAATTCTCCCATCGGGGTGCATCGATTTCTCGAGCGATAGTATCTATATCGCCTATCACGGTCCCCTGTCCTACAGATGTACTAGTGGTACCTTGAGTATATCGTGACGCTGCACCCTTATATGGTCAATCAACCTGGTCAAGACAACTATATCTATTAGGGTGTATGTAGTTGCCATAATTAGTAATAACATTACGGATGGGCCTGAATCTAGACCCATCATCAACAATTCCCACCCTTGTCCAGCCATCGTCCCTCATCATAATCGAGTCGCGTGTGTTAGGATAGAAATATGACAGATGGACCAATTCAATGGATGTGTCTCCTACACTCCCAAGCCAGTTACAAATATAAGGTGCAACCTGCGGACTCTTAAAACTTACAATTATACAGTCCCCCACACTTTTCTTAATGGTGTATCCAACCCATGGAACCCTTCTGACCATAAGGATTTCTCCTCTAAGATTAGATGGTAGAGGCCTTTGGATGTTTAACCAGCTAATAACCTTATTACGTAAGGAGTCATAAGGTTCCACCGCATTGCCGGGGAGCACAGATACCCCCTTCAGGATCACAGTATATGCTGCCGCCTCCGGAGGCAAATTGACTGTTTTTCGCCAGTCGTGGCGGCTGACTGGCCGGGATGGGCAGTTTACTGTGTCATTTGCTGGTTTCTCCTGGCCTGATGTAAGGGCCGAAGCAGACAATTTCGACCTCCTGGCTGTTGGTGTCGGGGGTAGTTGCCTGGGGAGAGGTACAGGGGCAAGTTTTGGCAGGGGGGCTGTAGTGGAGTTTACCCGGGGGTTAATTGTTGGCAATATGGGGGCCACAGTAATTGGATCAGTAAAAGTGTGAGAGGTCCCATCAAAAGTCCCAACAATAGTCCTATGGGCTCCATGCGAACTTGCTCCTAGGCCTGCTACTAGGTCTAAGAGTCCCTTTTGCAAGTCCAGTAGACACGTTTCCATATTTGCTAAACGGTCTTCTAGGGGGGTGAGCATTTCCCTCAATAGAGTGCGAATACCCGAGAGAGTGGACTCCCCCAACCCCGCTGAAACATTTTGGCTAGGGAGACTTTTAGCCGGGGTCTGGGGGGGCGGAGCCCCTGTTTTTAGAGGCAAATTTGGCCCTTTATTAGCTGTACCCAGTTGGTTGCCCTCACCCCTAGGATTAGGCTTAGGAATCTTAGGTTTTCTCCCCCCCCTGTGGTATTTGCCCTTTTTTTCCTTTTCGGGATAGCTCCCTCCCTCTCTCCCTGTGATGGCTGCACGGGCTGGAGTGCCCTGTCAGTAATTGTATTCATATTAGAGACACTCCCTTCAACAGTGGTTCGGGGTAACGGGGCCTTAAGTGTTGGAAGGGGTAATATACTTATCTCAACAGCGGCAGAGGTGTCACAATCAATAGTAGAAATAACAGAGCAATTTGGGTTAGATGAAACAGGCATGCCATTTATCCCCCCTGGAACTGGTGATGTACAATCAGACATTTGTTCTGGAGTAATAGCATGAGCAAGGGGTCCCAAAGAAGATCTCCTAACCCAGTCGATTTTTTTGCGAAATGCACCTTTCTAGGATAGTGATCTCATCAATAAGAAGGGATCCCGCTTTGGCAACGTACGTGTCCAAAGTACCTGTTGTCTTCCCGGTGGCCAGTGAACTTTTGCTCCTCGTTTCTCTAGACGACATAGTCCCAAGCAGAGTTCCAGGATTAAAATATGGTGTCTTTGGCAAGGGGGGAGGGCCCAAGCCCTGACTCGCCCGTTCTCGAACGGCCTCAAACGGCCCACTCTTTGCCCAGTCTTCGCCCACTCTTCGTCCCTCGCGCGTCCCGCTGGTGCGGATACACCTGGGATTTAAGTGAGGGGGTGGATCAGGCGGGAGTAGGCGGGAAGAGGCCCCAGCTGCACCTGTGGTGATGACGCTGTGCAGGCTGGTCCTCGCAGTCCCACCTACGGTGTTCAGCAATCACAGAAAGCTTCCCTGGGTCCGGTGCACTCCTCAGTGTCCGTGGTCAAAGGTCCCGTATTCCTGCAGTGTCTGTAGTTAATTTACTCTGCGAGTGGCTACCGCGAAGCGGGGGCCGCGAGAAGTAAATAGCGATGAGGGAGGAGGAGGATTGTGGGAGCAGGCGGGAAGAGGCCCCAGCTGCACCTGTGGTGATGGCGCTGTGCAGGCTGGTCCTCGCAGTCCCACCTACGGTGTTCAGCAATCACAGAAAGCTTCCCTGTGTCCGGTGCACTCCTCAGTGTCCGTGGTCAAAGGTCCCATATTCCTGCAGTGTCTGTAGTTAATTTACTCTTCTCAATAACATGCACTCCTACGGAATGTGAGGTGGCATACCGTATGTCCTTACTGTTTCAAACCAAGTAACAATGTCTATTCCCACCCACACAAAACTTCAACTTGGCCTTGAATGCCCACTTTGCAAACAGATTTCATGAAACTAACCAAACTAAAGCGCTTTCTTCAGAACAGAAGTGTCCCTCACTTCTGCAGAAGAAGTTTATCGCCTGCAGATAGCATGAACTTCCAGTAAAATACAGTCCCTTTTAAATTCGAACCTCCCATTACACTTTGTGAATTGTTACCCAGTTTTCAACACATCTCACACTCAAGGTCTGGCACACTTTTTTAATAAGGTCTCCTTCGTCCTTCTCACAGCCTTTCAAACTGTTTTTGGTATAATACCACACTTCATTCATTCGATCATCTCTGGAATAACAGGAACAGTGCCCAAAATTCTCGCTCTCTTTGCGGCCATACTACTACTATTTTTGCTTGTAAAAAATGACTGCGCTCCCTGCGGTAACAAGCATCTCCGACAGAATACGCCCCATCAATACCGTGAAAAAATGGAACAACTTTTCGGCTGCCTGCCTCTATCTATTATCGGAGCCAGCCACAACATGACATTTATTTACATATATACAATCTGCGTGCAACCATCTTTCTATTGCAAAACTTGCCTATTCGATTGGCGAATGGATCTATGACTTTGCCAACATCCCACCAATTGCTCCCGATATCCAGCAGGTAATGGAGTATCTTGAAAACCATAAACTCGATTGTTCCGGCAGTAGAGCAATGGCGGATGCAACGCAAAAAGGTATCGTGGCGGAATGGGATTTCTGCGCAGCCGCGAAAGATCTACTGCAACGTACGATCTTTGACAACATCGCAGATTGCCTGCCAATTCAAATTGCCGCTCCAACATTCGAGGAACATTACTGTCCCTTCGAAGATATGAATTGGATCGCTTCCCTTTTCTCACACGATGGCAACAATGACCTCTTGGAACATTACGCATCTCAATCCGCTGAAGAACTTCCAGACTGCAATCTCCAAGACTTGGATTGATTTTTACCAACTTTTTTTAGTTTTTTCTTTTAATTTTGTTAATACACTTCAAGTGAACTATTTTCATATAATAACTTTCTAAGTATGCTCAGACATTTGAACTCTGTTTTCATTATTGCCCCTTACGTCTCCAGTCTAACCAGGGATGGGTGATGAATGGCCTATCCAAATACACTATTTACTTCCTAAACCCGACATCCATTTTAAAACCATTTCTATTCTTTGTGCACACGTCTCTCTGCCTGCCTGTTATCCACAAAGCCCTTTCACACAAATTAGCTCATCCTCAGCCTCTGCTCACGAGCTGGCGATCAAGATCAAAAAACACAGCATTGTTTAGGAACTGGTTGGCACAGTGTGGTAATCGTATCCTACCTTTATTTTCATTCTACAATTTACAGTCATTCATGTCTAATAGCTATTGTTTATGTCACATGGAACTGTAACATGTAATATGGAATTGACTGATGCAGGAGCTTAGGTTTGAATACAGCAGAAGCGGTTGGAGTTTCCCTCAGCTGGATGACTTAGCTCTTGCACAAGAATGTTTTTTTTAAAGGGCTGAAGACAATAATGTATGGTTTGACGAGAAGGGTACCTAATGTGCTTCTCAGAAGCACAATTTTGTGTTCCTCCTCAAAGTTCCGATGTGACTACAACTATTACCAATTCTGACATGCACCAGATTGAATCTACCGTACAAGAGATTGCCGACTGTTCTACTGTTTATAATTTTGTGTTACAACAAAGGAGTACCAGGGTACCGAAGAAGTTTTTTGTTGTTGTTTCTTTTCTTAAAGGATACATGTGCTAATTAAGGGTGGGCGTAGTTCGCGAAGTAGCACTTCGCGAAGCTACGCAAAGTGAAGTTCGCACTACGCGAGCTACGCGTAGCACTTCGGGAACTGCGTAGTAACATGTTCGCACTGTGCAAGATGTTGTTTTCAATGATTGCACAGTGCGGACAAGCAACCGGCACTGTGCAATCATTGAAAATGGCATCTTGCACAGTGCGAGCTGTAGTTTTCTGCTGCTCGAGTAGATTTTTACTCGAGCGGCAGCTTTCTCAACACGAACTGGTAGTTTCTCATCGCGAGCGGTCGCGAGCATACGCGACCCCTCTCAATGAGAAACCTGACCTCCTCACGCTGGGAATCTCGCCGGGAGGTTTATTTTCCATGCTCGCGATCGCGAACAAGGAAAAAGTCTCGCCGGGATGTAATTTTGCTTGCTCGCGGTCGCCAACTTGACGTTGAGGACCGCGAGCAAGCAAAAAATGACCGCAGCACTACGCAACACTACGCTACGCGTGTTCGCACTGTGCTACGTGCAGTTCGCGTAGTGTGAAGTAGCGCGAACTTCGCAAACTACGCGAGCGTAGCGTAGTGCTTCGCCCAGGCCTAGTGCTAATCGTATCCTACCTTTATTTTCATTATAGAATTTCGAGTCATTCAAGTGAAATAGGTATTGTTTATGTCACATTGAACTGTAACATGTAATGTGGAATTCACTGATGCAGGAGCTTACGTTTGAATACAGCAGAAGCGGTTGGAATTTGCCTCAACTGAATGCCTTACCTCATGCACTTTCTTAGATACACCTGATTTCACCATTTCTCTTCTGTGGCATTTCAACATTCTGCATTATATTCTTCACGATTATTTCTTTATTCCTCCTTCCTATTACACACACACACTTTCTTAGACACACCTGATTTTACCATTGCTCTTCTGTGGCATTGCAACATTCTGGATTATATTCTTTACGATTATTTCTTTATTCCTGCTTCCTAAAACACTGCATTCGAGTCTTCAGAAAGGAGAGGTGAGTAGTTTGCTTCCCACTCCCTGTATGGTATAAACGCATACTAATACTAATTACACAGATATGCTAAAGCGGCCAGTATCCTACAACGCCCACACACATCACTTTACAGCAGTGCTTTCCAAACTTTTCGTCTTGGTGACACACTTTATAGGCATGCATCATTTCGCGACACAGTAATTCAGTTTTGCTGGCAAACCGGAGGTTAAATTAATGGCATTTTTAGACATGCATCATTTTTCACACTGTACATACATACAAACTTACTGAGTATTGAAAACAAGTAGTGGGCAGCGAGTAGGCAGAGGCAGCTTAGCAGCAGCGCTTGGATTTGTATGAGGGTTGATTGTGGTGAAAGAGGAGAATACTTTGAAGTCAGGATTTGTAGGTGGGTTGATGTTTTTTACCAGTACTGTGGAGGTCGGATTCATCAGGCATGCCTGCAGTGCCATCCATGATTTCAACGTTATCAGGGCCAGGGGAGTGTCAAGGACAAGGACAGAGCACTTCCTAGTGATGGCCATTTCATTTTGTTGTCTTTCAGTATTTGCTAATGCATATATCGGTATTTGTATTTATGTAGCAGGAACTGAGCAGTGGAGCAAAACCATGCTGTCAATTAATTAGTGAGGCTAGCGACGATACAAGATCGTGTATATCAAAAAGCTTTGTACAAATGTAAATTACACATGTGTTAAGTAATTTAAGCTAAAGGCCCCATCCATGGGTTGCCATTTCTGGATTGATGAGGCTGGAACAGTTGGAAGTCCAGATATTTGTTGGAGCTGCTTGTGGAAGTTATGTTAACATCATCTCTATTTGTCATGCCCAGGGCTGAATGAGGATTACTTCCAAGTATGGATGGTTCATGGATTGAATACTCAGTAAATATCTTGCTGTAAGCCAGTTGTTGTCCGGGCTGGAATGATCATGTGGGAGACAGCGAACCCCCGCCCCCCAAGTAAGTTGAGGTCCAGGGGATTGTCCACTATCCTGCGTGACAAACAGCAATAAGAGAATGCACACAGTTTTCTTTTAGACTCGTATATAACTTCTTTCCTCAAATCCTCTTTTAGACTGTCAGACTCGTTTGCTATACTCACTCAGTACACAAGTGGCTCGTATGAACACATTTTTCAGTGAACACTGAGTGTGGTCCCTCGTTGCCCACCTAGAGTGACTGAAGCTCCTCCCAGCCTTTGATTCATGTGGCGTTGAGCTTGCAATGATGGCGTGTGCTACCTGACCACTGTTCCTAGGATATTTTGGAATGGCTCTTAATGACTGCCTGGAGGTGTAATCATTTATGCGCCTGCTTCTTTAGTCTGCTTGGGATCCTCGTGAATGATGTTTTGTTTCCCTATGCCACCTGTTGATCTGTTCATCTCAACTCTTTAGTGCCGTTAGTGTATCTGGCTGCCTGATAGCATTGCATTCTTTGGGCACCACGGGGTCTGTTATTTTAATACACTTGTGGGCCTGGGCTTCGAGGCGCATTCAGGGCTAATGAAGTCAGCAGCATCAAAGGGGTGTAGGGCTTTTGTATGTGGACATCAATGACAGGTGATGCCAGAAGTGAATGAGTATTGGGTAGACGCTGCAGTATATTATTCACCACCGCTGCAACGGGCCATCGGAAGAATGGCAGGATGAATAGGCCACGTCTCATCATCATTGCACGACACACCCACACATGGCAGGCGACACAGTAACGTGTCGCGACACAGAGTTTGGAAAGCTCTGCTTTACAGCAATCAGCTCACGGCTTATGCTAACGGTTTCATCCCTGAGTCTTCAGACCAGTACCAGTGAGTAGTTTGTTTCCCACTCCCGCTATTCTCTAAACGCATACCAACACCACCTGCACAGCTATCCTATAGCGGCCAGTATGCTACAGCGCCCAGACCACATCAGTTTACAGCACTCAGCTCATGGTTTAGGTGCACGCTTTCATCCCAGAGTGTACCGGCACCTCACCTCAGCACCATCTCACTCTGCGCAAAACAGCACTTTCACTCCGGTAGGGAGAAATACTTCAGCACATCCGTTTACAGCAGTTTGAGATGTCAGTGATGTCATCAGTGATGTCACTGACCATGTCATGAATGATGTAATATGTGACATCATCAGCAGTGCATTGCGGGGGCGCGAGTTATAGTTAGTTAAACTAACTATAGCAGGTGAATTTCCATTGTTTTCTATGACTGAAATGTCCAACTAACTATAACATCCCTGAAACCTATGGTTTTTGCAGTGAATTTCCAAGGTTTTTTAAAAGCTAATTTCTTACTATAACGTGCCTGAAACCTATGTTTTTTTCAGTGAATTTCAAAGATTTTTAAATGCTAATTTCTAAGTATAACGTGCCTGAAACCTATGTTTTTTTTCAGTGAATTTCTAAGGTTTCTTAAATGATAATTTCTAACTATAACTTGCCTGAAACCTATGTTTTTTTCAGTGAATTTCAAAGGCTTTTTAAATGCTAATTTCTAATTATAATGTTCTTTAAACCTATCTTTTTTTCTGTGTTTTTTAATTGTCATCCCATTTTTAACTTAGTGAAAACTGCAAATCTCACCACTCTTCCATCGATACTTTCGCCAACAAAATCGCCACAAACGAGAGCCACAACTAACGCCAATGAAATGCAAAGTAGGCGTTCCCGTGCAAAACAAACACGAAAACACCACTTCCCCATATTTTCAACAACCAGCCAAATCTGCAATGCGACCCAAAAATCAGGCGATAAGCCGTGTTAGCAGTAACAAATTAACATCAACCTTTAACTGGTGTAAGGAGGTCGACTATCTACTCCGTGAATTGGACCCAACTCACAGCCACATCTAAAGACCAACACGTGATAGACCTACTGATCATGCAGCTCCGACACCCAACAAGGTCACAACACCCAGTGCCACCACCACCAGAACCTCCCCCGCACGACCCCCCCTACTACCACCGAGGCAGCGCAAAACAGGACATGCCATGCCCCTCAGCCACACAATAGCTGAATGTTGGGAGATGTGGCTACCAACTATATATGAAGGAGGCAAATCACCCATCAACAATAAAGCACAGAATGCCAAGTGTAATGCTGATGTGCTGCACAGACCTCACTATGCAAAGCACAAACCTCTCCATGTGGAGTTATACTATTGATACTTGTAGTGTAGTGCACAGTGGACGCAACCATGTTACCTCAGGCAGTGGGGAAGATCTTGGTCATGTAGCTGTGTTGTCCCCCCCCGGAAGCGGAAGCGGAGTGGGCTGCTCCAACGTACGCCACTCCAGCATAGGAGTATGAATAAATAGGCCAGGCCCTAGGCGTGGTTCACTTGTGGGAAGACCAATGAGTCTGTCACAGTGGCAGCCCTCACCCTGGCATGTGGCTGCCACCATAACCGCGGGCCTCCTCGACACAGGCCCCCTGCGAACCCAGGGGCAGAGCACCGCAAACATATGTCTGTACCGACTACTGCCTTCGATCTACACTGCAGACAGCAGTGCTCGCAATTCAGATGCAGTGGCAATTGCAGATGTCGCAGTCTAGTTCACAAGACATGTTGCTCCCAGTGCGGCCCACCCAGACCACGCATCATCGCTGTGTGCTTCAGGTGCTACTACTTCACTGCACTATAAGCCATCGCCAAGCCGAACAATCCCACATGTGGAACTGTGTCCTGAATGGCAGTGACCCCAACTCCATGAGACATCCACAGCACCAGACTCCCTTCGATCAGTGAGGCATATTTCCATATGCAACGGCGGCGACACGTGGTGCCAATAACTCTGTTCAACACAAGCCGAACAATCCCACATGTGGAACTGTGTCCTGAGTCCTGAATGGCAGTCACCCCAAGTCCATGGCAGCGACCACAGCACCACACTCCCTTCGATCAGTGATGCATATTTTGATATGCAAGGCCGGTAACACATAGTCCCACTAACCCTCTTTAACACAAGCCGATCCCACATGTGTAACTGTGTCCTGAGTCCTGAATATTAGTCACCTCAAGTCTGTGGCAGCAACCACAGCACCACACTCCCTTTGATCAGTGAGGGTTATTTCCATATGCAACTACAGACTCCAGTAGGCAAGTAACTATCACAGACCTACACCATACATATTATCCTTTTAGTATCCTCGCTTCAAGAACTTTTTTTATATCAGTTATAGCTTTACTACAATGACCAAATTAATCTTCAAATGCAATCTAACATGGAACACCAGTCTACACTGCAGGCAGTACAGCTCGCAATTCCAATTTTAAATGCTAATTTCGAACAACAAGATTGTACTCAGAAAATACAACACTTCGTCAGTGTATTCTATACTTATTTCATCTTTTCATCATACGCCTACACTACACTCAGTAGGGCTTACAATGAAAATTATTTCTTCATTCATTAACTACAGAGTCCACTAGGCAAGTAACTATTACAGGCCTCAAATCAACATAATATCCTTTTAGTATCCTTTTTTGAAACAGTTATTGCTTTAGTACAATCACCAAATTAATTTTCAAGTACAAACGAACACTCAGCAGTCTACACTGCGGGCAGCAGACCTCGCAATTTGAATTTTGGACACGTGGTGCCAACTAACACTGTCCAACACAAGCCGATCCCACATGTGTAACTGTATCCTGAGTCCTGAATGGCAGTGACCCCAAGTCCATGGCAGCGAACACAGCACCAGACTCCCTTCGATCAGTGAGGCATATTTCGATATACAAGGCCGGCGACACGTAGTCCCACTAACCCTCTTTAACACAAGCCGATCACACGTGTGTAACTGTGTCCTGAGTCCTGAATAGCAGTCACCCCAAGTCCGTGGCAGCAACCACAGCACCAGACTCCCTCTGATCAGTGAGGCATATTTCCATATGCAAGGCTGGCGACATGTAGTCCCACTAACCCTCTTTAACATAAGCAGATCCCACATGTGTAACTGTGTCCTGAGTCCTGAATGGCAGTCACCCCAAGTCTGTGGCAGCGACCACAGCACCAGACTCCCTCTGATCAGTAAGGCATGTTTCTATATGCAAGGCCACCAGCACGGGTGCCACTAACCCTGTTCAACACAAGCCGATCCCACATGTGTAAGTCTGTCCTGAGTCCTGAACGTCAGTGACCCAAACTTTGTGAGACCAACCACAGCACCACACTACCTTCGATTAGTGAGGGGTATTTGCATATGGAAGACCGGCGACACGTGATGCCACTGAACCTGCACTACACAGGCCGGTGGGGGCCACCAATATATGCAAGTGGCTGTGGGCCCTTGCTCACCGCTACCTCTGGCCTACACTATGGTCAGCAGGCCTCACAATTCAGATAGAGTCCTGATTCCACATGAAGCAGTCCAGTAGTCAAGACACATTGCTCCCACTGCGGCTCGTCCACACCAAGCATCATCACAGGCTCATACAGTCTCGATGCTTCTGGTGCCACTAACCCTCTTTAACACAAGCCGATCCCACATGAGTAACGGTGTCCTGAGTCCTGAATGGCAGTGACCCCAAGTCCATGGCACCGACCAAAGCACCACACTCCCTTCGATCAGTAAGGCATATTTCGATATGCAAGGCCGGCGACACGTAGTCCAACTAACCCTCTCTAACACAAGCTGATCCCACATGTGTAACTGAGTCCTGAATGGCAGTGACCCTAACTTCATGGCAGCGACCACAGCACCAGTCTTCCTTCAGTCTTATTTGTTGTTCTTTTCTTTAAATACATTTTTTTATATGTAAATCTATACATGACTAAGATTCTTCTTTGTCCAAATGCACAGGGACACTTCCAGGCCCAAGAAGGTTGTTGGGGGTATGTTGGTAATGTGGGAAGAGGGTGCGTTACCTGCTGATGTGGGGAGAGGCAGCGTCAAAGGGGTATCTTTTACAGAAAAAACTCCGATATGTTTTCACAAATGCCTCGGACAAATGCCAGCTGACGGACTGAATCACAAAATGTTTTCTCAATGCTTATGTAGTGTGAGTTCTGAACAGTTCGCACCCAGGCTGGCAGAGGGACAGCTGCGGCCCATCCGCTTGACTCACAGACGCAGTACTACGAGACGTCCGCGTCATTGTAGCTATCCCTGCCCTGTTCCGTCGTACACCATGCCATGCCACTCCAATTACGTTCCGACGTTGGCCCCAAATAGCTACCTAACGCAGGCGTACTCGCTGTTGGTGTTCAGGTCAGTGGTCTAGTTCTCAACATCTCACGGCCACTCCCTGAGGGCAGGTTTGCACACACATCACACCCATCTGGCACATATGTCACAGGCCATGTCGATCGACAACGTCACATCCTTTATTGCCGGTGCTGACTAGATGGCGGACGCTCCACGTGTCTCAACCATAAAGAGTGTTTGAAAAGTTGCGTAGAAGGTTAGTCGCACCCTGATCTGTATAGCTGTCAGGGGCCTACCACCCCCTTGGCGTGGACTTCAGATGCACAGGATTAGTGCCATCCGAAGCTCATATGGCCATCAGGGGCCTACCACCACGTGGCATGGACTTGAGTTCCACTGGGTTAGCGGCCCCAAAAGCTGATGTGGTCTCCACCATTGATGACTCAGGACTCAGCGACATGTGTGAGATCTGCCGGGCCACGGAGAAGCTGATGTGTTCTCCACCATTGATGACTCAGGACTCAGCGAAATGTGTGAGATCTGCCAGGCCGTGTAGAAGATGATGTGGTCTCTGCCATTCATGACTCAGGACTCAGCGACATCTGTGAGATCTGCGGAGAAGCTGATGTGGTCTCCGCCATTCATGACTCAGGACTCAGCGACTGCTGCACACTCCGGTGGCACCAGGTAATTATTTGCTCATGGATGCGCAGGGGCAGCAGTGTCTGTCTGTCTCTCTCTCTCTCTCTCTCTCTCTCTCTCTCTCTCTCTCTCTCTCTCTCTCTCTCTCTCTCACTCTCTCTCTCTATCTCTCTCTCTTCCTTCTTTTCCTTCTATCTCTCTAACTCTTTCTCTTTCTTCTCCCTTTCTCACTCCATTTCTTTCCTTTCCTCTCTTTTTCTCTCTGGCTTTTTTTTCCTTCTCTGTTTCTCTGTGTCTCTCTCCTATGATATGTCCATTACACACGTCCGTATTTTGTGCTTTCCAGGCTCTGTCGTCGACATCCATGGTCCCCACAGGAGTGTTCTGCCTTGTTGTTTTGTATTATTTTTGATACATTTTGCTTATTGTTTATCGTTCATATATATATGTTAATTAAAAAAAAGTTTAAAAATAGTTTATCGTTTACATATTTATGTTTAGAAAAAAATACAGTTTGAAAAAACAAATAATAACGTTTTTGGTTGTTCTCTTAACTGCTGTGTGACTCTTTCTTGTTCTTATTACTGTTATTTGATGGAGTCCATCATGGTGTTACATTTTGGGGCACTTATCGCGGGAATACTGGTGATGTCTGCAGTTTGCACCAACTTCTGAATAGTGTGTTAGATTTATCTCAACTTTACTTCCATTAAAGTGCTGATAATGAAATGCAGACTAGCCGTTCCCGTGCAAAAAGACACGAGGTGCACCTTTGCGATTTATTCTAAATACTAAAATCCTGTATTGAATCGCACTGAGGTAGTGGCTGCACTTACAGTGTACACACAAAATTAATTAAGAAATCTAATTGTATTTATATTGATTGGGAATAGTGCGTCAGGTGCTGGATCTTGACAAGATACACTGCTCATTTCATATATTGTTCTGCACACACAAAAAATCACAACTTTCACACCAACTGCAATGCGAAACAAATTCCGTCGATAAGCCACGTTAGCACCAGGGATTTTACACCTGCTTTCTGTTGGTGTTAAGCAGGATGACTACCTGCACCATGAAAGGGAACACAGCCAAGAGCCAGAACACCCACAGGTGCCATGGAGTCAATGAGCATGATACAGGGATACCCATGATGGCCACATGACTCATCGCAACAACTCCAGGACCGCCAACACCCCCCAAACCTGCATCTGAGCAAGTGTGTCCCTGTGGTCATTGTCTTAGCATGTCACAGTGTGCTGTCACCTTAGCGTTGGCAGTGAGCTGGGACATGTAGCTACGCATGCATCCTCCTGCATGCACAACCGGCATGTGCTGGTCTGGGGTACACAGGTCAGCGCAGGGGTGTGCCTATCCGGCAAGGGGAACGGGGTGTCTCGGACATGTCTGTGTACAGGAAGGGCAGTAAGTGTGTCTCTATGTTCTGGTGTGGCCTGCCACAAGGGCCATAGCAGTCACTGTTGTAAAGTGGCATGCACCACCTCCAAACGGCACTGTGATGGTGTAGTTGCAATGTAGCAGGACATGCGCAAATAGGCATTACAATGGTGTACCGTACGATTGCAAGAGATACAACAGCGCACCGTTCAAAAGTGTGGGGCCTCGTGGGAGGGAGGAGCAGCTGTTTGGCAACATAACACACAGTGAACTCGCCCATGTGCCATGTGCTGGACATCTCATCCTTGATGACCACGGTCACAGACATCCCACAACACCAACGATCGGCCTTTGTACACATCCTGTATGAATGCAGCATGGTTTTCACCTCTATGCTCGTTCAGTGGTGTGATGTTGGCGGGTTGTGTGACTTGTGCTCCTTGTTGGTGTGTTTCATTTTGGCCATTGTTTGTCTATACTTGTGCTGTAGTTAATTGTGCATGTGTGCTATTCTGCCCATCTCCCCCGTCCCCCCACTCCCTGCTTCTTCCTCTTCCTGGTGCTGTTGTGTCTATAATTTTGTTGCTCCACACATAAATACATGTAAAGAACAAATTAGAATAGTTCCTTGATTCTTTTCGGTTTCAAAACTTCTCTCTATTGGTTTCTTTTTAATTTTCCATATAAACCGTTTTTTTAATATTCAGCAACACATAGAAGTCAGAAGTGCAATGTATTCTGTCAACACACTTTCTAGAGCATTCTACAACACATGCAGGTTAAACGTTCATCAATTTTTTTAAACGTAACGATTTTTTTTGCAACATTTTCTCGAATATTTAACGGCACGTGCAGGTTAAAAGTTCACAATTGTTTTAAGTTTGAACAGGGCCTTCCAAATGCAAGTAGCAGGTGTGGTTGAGTTGAGCAAATTTTGTCCTATGATATGTACTCCATGTTAAAACTGCTTTTTCTTAACCAATTACAAAGATGCTTTTCCACAAAACTAATGTACACCCTACTTTTAAAAAAGAATGCTTTTCATCGCCCAATCACGTATCATTTTGTATGTCAAAAAAAGTAGCTCCCGATCTTTAAACATATCTCTTATTCTACCAAGGAACTGCATGAGCTACAGACATCTTTCCATACCTTCCAGCCATACCTTCAAAATGCTAGTATGGATCGTAGGACATAGCTATATTTTCTGGTGCAAGAGGTATGTAGAACAGAGACATATTGACTTAGACCTAGGTTTACAAAATGTGGACATTAAATGGTTTGCACAGAGAAGATTGAAGTGGCACCAATTGCTACCTTTGGTTAAAACCTCTTTGCATCTTCCACACCCTGACCTCATGATTGTGCATTGTGGTGGAAATGACCTAGGTACATTGACTGGGTAGATTTGGAAATGCTTGTGAAGGACACCTTTGGACACCTCAGCTCAGCACCATGTCACTCTGGGCAATAGCTCACTTAATAGCTCACATAATTTCCACGCCGGCCTCAAGGGCCTTCAGACCCATAGGGGTGAGTTTTTTGCGCTTTACAAATACCGTATTGGTTTGATACGTGCAAATTTACCTTTGCACTCAATGTATAACACCCCCTAAGCACCATACACAAGTTACAATGTTCAAAACAAAAGTTCCTCTGAGTAGGTATAACTACATGTTGACACTACTTGACAGATGTGGCACAGCGGCCAGAGCATATGACTTCACAGCATAGGACACACTCGCGCTTTTATCCCCGACTCTGGCAGCACCTCAGCTTAGAACCATGAGACTCTAGACAATACCTCACATATTTTCCGTACTCCAGGACTTTCAAACCAGTAGGAGTCAGTAGTTCATCCTAGTAGGTATAAACACATGCTGACACTACTTCCACAGGTGTGCTGCAGCGTCCAGGGCACATGACTTCACACCATAAGACACACAGTTTAGGCTCATGCTTTCATCCCCGACTCCTGCAGCAGCTCACCTTAGCAGCATCAGACTCTACGCAATACCTCACTTAATTTCCGTACCTAGCACTTTCAGACCGGTAGGTATGAGTAGTTCGCTTCGCATCCCATCTATAGCACACCCTAAACACCCCACAGAGGTTACAGTGCTCCTACCCTCCTCTTTCCTACTTTTTTTAGCCCTTTTTTGCCCTCACTCGCTTAGACAGAATCACAAAATGGCGGCCAACACTTCCTAGTTGCAACCGCTCGCAGTGCTCCCAACCAATAAGCAGCAAGCTCGTGCTTATAAAGCCTCAGCCAATCAGATGGCAGAATTCCCAAACATCGATATCTGTAAATTTCGATATTTCTCAGAAACTACAGAACGGATTTACACCAAATAAACAAAAGTGTGCTTTCTAGACCAAGACCCTTCTCCCTGCCAAATTTGGGGTAATTCCATTCACCCGTTCGACCTGTAGCCTTGTTTAAAGTTTTCTATGGAAACTAACATGGAGAAAACACGTTTTGGGACCTCCCTTTTTTCTCGACCCCCCCTTGACGAATCACCCCCAAACTTTTAACATAGGAGCTGATATATATATTTGTTTAAACAAATGCCCTGGAGCTTCGGGAGGGCACTCGGCAGCAATCCAGCCATCCGGCTTTCATTCTTGACTGTCCTCTGCAAAACAAAAAAAACAATTTGTAGCCTGACACGTTTCGATGCAGAAAGCATCTTCCTCATAGGTTCGCAAAAATTACCGCAGGAAAGGCTCGCTTTTATGGTTATTTCTGCATGTCTCATCATTTGTTTTGCTTAATAGGCTTTGCATAGTGCAGTTTAGTGGCATGCTGGGACAAGTAGTCCATGACAAGCAAAAGTCTCCCCTAAGTGGGCTCCTGTCGGTAATTAATATTAAAATGCATGTCTTTTTCTTAGTAGGACTTTGAATGTAGAGAAATGTTTCTTTGCTTTTCGGATCGCTGCACTGCACAGTCAAGAAATGGTTTCCCACCATAGCCTCTCTGTTGCCTTTATGTGAGATGGTGCACCTCCCCACAACCGGACCGCCGTTTGGATAATTTTGTTCAAACAAATGCCCTGGAGCTTTAGGAGGGCACTCGGCAGCAATCCAGCCATCCGGCTTTCATTCTTGACTCTCCTCTGCAAAACAAAAAAGAAAATGTATAGCCTTATGCGTTTCGATTCAGAAAGCATCTTCCTCATAGGCTTGCAAAAATTACCACATGAAAGGCTCTCTTTTATGTTTATTTCTGTATGTCTCATCATTTGTTTTCCTTAATAGGCTATTCGTAGTGCAGTTTAGTGGCATGCTGGGACAAGTAGTACCATGACGAGCAAATGTCTCCCCTAAGTACGCAGAGAAAAGTTTCTTTGTTTTTCGGATCGCTGCGCTACACAGTCAAGAAATGGTTTCCCATCACAGCCACTCTGTTGCCTTTAAGTGAGATAGTGCACCTCCCCATGACCGGACGGCTGTGTGGATAATTTTGTTCAAACAAATGACCTGGAGCTTCGGGAGGGCACTCGGCAGCAATCCAGTCATCCGCTTTCATTCTTGACTCTCTTCAGCAAAACAAAAAAGAATATTTGTAGCCTGACGGGTTTCGATGATGAAAGCACCTTCCTCTTAGTCTTGCAAAAATGACCACAGGAATGGCTCTCTTTTATGCTTATTTTTTGCCAGGTTTAAATAGCAGTGTAAACTGCACACACAGGCTCTGCCATGGCAGGCCTTAGACATGCTAAAAGGCTACTTAAGTGGGTGGCACAAGCAGTGCTGCAGACCCACTAGTAGCATTTAATTTACTGGCCCTGGGCACATGTAGTGCACTTTACTAGGGACTTATGAGTAAATGATATGTCAATTTGGTATGATCGAATTTTAAAATGTTTTAGGGAGAGAGCACAAGCATTTTAGTGCTGGTTAGTAGTAGTAAAGGGCTCAGAGTCCTTAAGCCAAAAACAATGAATTCAGCAAGCAAAAGGGAGGAGGAAGGCAACACAATTGGGTAGTGACCCTGCAGAAAGGGCCATTTTCCAACAGTAAGGACTGGATAAGACATCACTTCCACTCACAAACTCGTGCCAGGCATAAATATGGCAATCCCTGGCATCCTCATCAGAACGCCGTAGATTTGTGAAAACAGAGATGAAGGATTTCACTTGGTGTTGGAGACCTGTGGGGAGACCTGAAGTGCTGGACTTGCTACCACCTGCACCCAGGACAAAGAGGTGAACTCCAAGGATCAGTTTAGTGACCTCTGGTTCACACTACAGTGCCACAATTAACTGTGCATTTTCCTGAAGTGTCTAGCTGATCAGTACCAATTGGACCTGACCTGGACCCTGCTGCTGACCTCCTCTGGAGTATGCTTTGAGCCTCAAGGGCTGCTCTCGGTGTCCAGGAAATCTTTCCTGTGTCCAACTCAACTTCTCCCATCTCCCTAGAAAATGTGATGTAAACATTTTTGAATTTTCACAACTCTGACGGACCGAGTCAAACCTTATTATGACTTTGGTGTTGCAGGAGTGGGCTGCAACACCAGTGCCCCGCTCCCGCACCGTCAAAGCCATAATTAGATTGCCTGCCGGATTCCAATTCGAATCCAGGTTGGGTGGTCCAGCAGGCGGCTGACTCATGGGGGTCCCTGTTTAAAGGCTCAAAGGAGAGCCATAACACGCACTGCAATGGGAACTCCATTGCAAATTCCTACAGGATCTGGGGGAGCATGCAGACAGGGGGCACACAATGTGAATGCATCCCCTGGTACAGAGGGTCCCTTTGTTTTCTCTCTGCCACACTTTTCATTGTGGCCTCACAACTATGAAAACTGTGGCAGAGAGGAAACTCGTAATATGCTTGGTGGGGCGACAGTGTTTACGCCAAGCATATTCCAGCCTCAAGATCACTGCAACACCACCAGGGATCTCTGATTCCTGGCGGTTGCAGTGGAGCCAATGTGATCTGACCACTCAAGTCTTAATGGGGTAGACCGCCGTTGTGACAGTGCCTGCAACACCACCAGTCATAATAAGGCCTTAAGCCAATTTACCCAAGGTGAAACCTCTCAGGGCAGAAGAAACAAGTTTACTCCCTGTTCAGAGCTTCTCCGCAGCAGCAAATGCAATTCAGTGGGACATCGCCGAGAAATTATTCAGTAGCCTGGGTGAAATTATTATTACTCCGGAGTAACTTCTGTAATTTCTGTAATTTTGCATTACTCTTTTGATAAGAAATTAAAGAAAATTGCACAGTTACACAGATTAGTACAAAATACTACCACTGGAGCAGAAGAGCAAAAGACCTAGCAAGCTCAAGCAGCCACTGCTCTTCATGGTCTGTTGCATTTAGCTCTATTTTATTCACGCATAATGCATCCTCTGGTGCATTATGGACACAAGGGTGCATTTTACTCTGAGAAAGTACAGATAGATCCTGGTCTAGGCTTTTTGGGTGATTCCCCATAATTTGTGCTGTAATTCTTTCACATAATAATGGTACAGCAAATTATTCAAGTTTATGTCCACCACTAGTATACAGCCTTGTGGAGCCCTCTTCAGCTGCAGCCTTTTGCCTTACACTACTGGAGGAGTCAGAGCACCAAAAAATGAAATACATGTGAAGATAGAAATCTTGCCTGGTCAAAAGTATCTGGCTGACAAGAGGACTTCTTTGTGTCTGAAATGTAAATGTCGACCACTCAAAGCTAAGACAAATGGCTTCACTGCAAACTCATTCAATGCCAATCCAAAATAGTGGAGCCCTATTCGGGTACATCCTTCTGCCTTGATGTGCTAAAGGGTTTGACGTCCAGTAAAATACTAGGTCCCAAGGTAAAACCTATGACCGAGTCAAACCTGATAAGTTTGTCCTTCATTCTTCACAGTTGACTTGAAATCTTTCTTGATTGACTACCCATATCTCTGATTCCCATGATTGGCTTTTTATTGTTATGGTGTCATTTTGCCCATTAAATTGTTTTCTTTTTTTATAAATTAGAGTGAGATTTTTACTACGCTGTGTTTCTGGCTTTTTAACTGATCTACTGCTTTTAATTGCTTCCCACAATTTCCTTAGTTAAGCCTAGCTCATCTGTGACCATATTACCTTTGGTGGACTTCTATCCACCTAATTAATCGTTAACCCTCTCACTGCCATCATTAACCATTAATTGCTACAATCAAATCTTAATTTGAACAAACATATTTCCATTTGTGCACATCCTTGACATGGGGTGGGAATGGACTGTTTGAAAGAGGAGCTTGAATACTAGGAAATTAGACAAGCAGGGAGTTGAGTGAAACAATGAAAAGTTACTTGAAAGAACAAATTCAATAAAAGGGCACAAGGAAGGCATTACATATATCTATAGGAACAGTTAATTTCATGTAAATCAGCAGACAGTGATTGTGAACAATTGCTGAGTAAATGTTATTGTTGTGATATTGGGCTGCATGGGTCATTACAGCTAATGACTGGGCCTTCGTAGGACAGGAGGAAGCAGCCTTCCACTTGGACCGAAAGGCCATCGGGAGAGGACGTTATGAACAAGACAGTTGAGGGCACACTGCCAACGCACACAGTTTTCCACTTCCTTAGAGAGAAGTTTTAAGTTAGCTAGGCTGCAGGAAGTGAAGGCTTTGACCCTGTTGTGGTGTAGAGATGTTCTGCATGTGGCCCTCGAAAGCCTTGCACAATAGAATCTAATAGATGTTTCCCATTTGGGTAATATCTGACAGGGGCAGGCAATGGTGTCATTTGACACCTTATGACAGGAATACAACATGGCAGAGAGGGAACAATACAAATACCTGCAGCTAAGACATGCCCTTCACATGCACATACTGGAGAGGGATCGAGTGCCGGAGGAAGTCTCACTAGAGGATGTCCTTATAGTGTCACAGTTAAAGAATAAAGAATAAGGAAGTTTTCATGACGTACAGGAAGATCATTAATAACTCTCCTGATCTCTTGGATGCCTTCAGAGAGTCTAGGGAGAGAGAGGCGGGGGCACTAGATGACAAGGAAGATATGAAGTCATTCAAAGTCACAGGGAGGTATCCATATGGGCATGATCTAGATTGATCCAACTTAGGGTACTCCATAGGTCATACTATTCCAGGACTCTTCTTTAAACAATGAATCGGGGTGACACACCACTCTGTCTGCAAGCATCTGGTCAAGAGGGTACATATTAAGGCAATGCCTGTCTATTCAACTATTCTTGGCAGACATCCTACAGGTCATGACTGGGGTAGTGGGAGAGAAATTGCAAGGTGCTCCTCTTGAATATCTCCAAGGAAGAGGTGTTGCCCAGGTATCATAGGATTTGGATGGTGACAGCGGCAATTGTGGCCAAGCGAAACATTGAACGCGCCTGGGGGTCGGGAGTCACTCTTCAGCTGGAGGAATTGAAGGTTGATCTAGACTGGTGTCAGAGGGCCGAATGAGTGGTCTACTAGAGTAGTGGCAGCCCCAAAAAATGGGACAAGTTGTAGGTTAACTGGTGCGCCTATTTAGGCAAATGACAGTGGGAGGGCGAAGAGGGTGGTGGTGGTGATTGGAATGTCCAGTGTGAATGATAATGGTAAGCAATTGCAGTCAGATGTCTTTCGGTTTTGTTTCATTGAGTGTATCCCACACTGAGACTCCCCTATATTACCGATGAGCAATATATTAATTGATGCACCCATTGTACTGTGCCCATCTGTTTTCTTCAATCGAATCAATCAATCAGGTGTTTATTAAGTGCGACTACTCACCCGTAAGGGTCTCAAGGCGCTGGGGGGTGGGGAGGGGTCGCAGGTTCAAGTTGTTGTTATTCAAAATAAAAAGAATTCCATAAAATTCAAAGAATCCCCCTAAAACAATTAGTGTTGTGATTTGTTCTGCCAAGCTAGTGAATTGTTTTGCTGTGTCAGTGCTCCTTAGATCTTATATCAGTGTCTTTTGTTCTTTGTCCTGTGTTGTCTCCCATGAATCATGTTGTGAAGTTGTATTTTTCTGTCAATTCTTTTCTGTGTGAAGATGATGCACTTTCATTCTGTTATTGGGCATTTGTGTTCTGTTTCTTCTGCATTGCTATTCATTGCTATCTTTATAATCAGTTATGTGGTACTGTTTAGCTGTGTGGATTTATTTTTGTTATCTTTGTTTTTATGCTGTTTTGTGGTTGTGTTCATTATAATTGTTTGTCTTGCTATTGCATTATTGCATGTTGCTGTCTTCCCGGTGTGTTGTCTGTGTTTTGTAGTGTAGTGGTTTACTAGTTTGCTATCTTTATGTGTTTTCTTTGCTATGATGTTGTTGGTTACGTGATAGTTTGTTGTCCCTTCTGTAATTATTGTACCATTTTGTTGTTGTATTGTTATGTGCTTTACTGTGTTTTGTTGTTTGTGCTGTGCAATTTTATAATTGTATTATGAAGGGTGTTTTGTGTTTTTTTTAATGTTGTGTTTTTGTGTTGAAGTGTCCAGTTGTGTTGTTGTGTCATACTATATTGCGTGGTGTTGTGCAATTGTGAAGTTCAGTTGTATTACTTTATCAGTGCATTGTACTGTTGCTATTGAAAGTTTGGTGTTGTTTTTGTGCTGGTATTTTATGCAATATTGTCATATTTCAAAAAAGGCACCCTATTAAAAGTTGAGTATTTGATTGAGGGGGCTGAAACCCCTTTTCAAGCAACACCTTGAAAAGGGTTAACCACAAAAGTCTCTAAATTAACCTGTGTTTAAACCTCTGGTAGCTTGGCACAAAAGCAGTCAGGCACTGTGTTAAGTATGTGTGCAGCATGCAAACAATAATAAAGTGAAAACGCAACATCAAAAAGTACTTTTTTAAATACATTATCTGACAGTCAGAGAACAAAACTCCTATCAGTTTAACCGGAGTTATGATTTTTTTTAGTTTTTAGTCAAAATTAGCACCTAAAAGTTCAAAGTGCCAACCGTGGGCATTCAGTTTTGAGAGAACAGGGCAAAGTCGAAAGTTGTGACCAACCATAATGGAGCTCTGTTGGGATTGAGCCCGGTTTTGCTTATTTTTGGACTTGAAAGAAATTTTGAAGAAAAATTGTGGAGAAGTTGAGGTTCAGGAGTACAAGGCAGCTAGTGGTGCCCAAGGAGGAAGCGTTGTTGTTGGGGAGCCGCTGGACAAAGTCAGAGTGAAGATTTCTAATTTCGTACTTTTTCACTTTTTTAGAAGTTAAAAACCTCCAGTGGAATGATACTGCAGACTTTAGCCATCAAGAATTCGGCAAGGCTGAATATCCCTTCTGTAGCTGCTGAACAGGATTTGTTGGTGCTGAGAGGAATGTAGGAGGAACTACTGTGAAATCAGGCTGACCAGCAATGCACCTTGGGCTAATTCTCGAGCAGGTAAGTCTGGGTCTCCTGTATGATCACAGTACCAAAGTACTCCCAACAGTAGTCAAAGATAGTAATTTCAAAACTTGATATTCACATGATTCTTCACATAAAAAATAAACAACAAAATTCAAATGATTGTAGACAGTAGCGTGTATTAAGACCAAGGAAGAGCAGCCGACAAGTGTTTTGACACGCAGTGACTTCTTCAAGGATTGATGATATTGTGGTGGATTATATGTTCTACGTGTACTCGAAGGTCGCAAAAAGGTCCAAAGTGCTCCTGCTTCAATTTAGGATATGTAGCCTCCCGTTCAGTTGATGGCCACAAGAATTTGCCCTGCCAAGTGGCGTATGAAGTCTATGATGTGGATCAGTCTCAAAAGATCACTACATAGGAGTCCATAAGAAGTCTCCCAAATCTGTATCATATCTTTTCTCGTCTGATTTTCTCACCATCCCATAAGTAGGCCTGGGTCTCTTGTCAGTTCCCAGAGCACATTTCGGGTAAAAATTTACCAAGTCGCAATTTTGGGTTTTGGCTGTTCGGCACTTTTTAATAGTAACAAAGAGAGAGAAAGGGCATTATAGTGGAGCCACTCTTGGTACCCATGTAATCTATAAATGAACAATGAAACAGTGATTCCAAATCATTGGCTTGCCTCAGGAGTCACAACTGTGTTTTAAAAGAACTCTTACTCACCAACCTAGTTGGTGACATGCTTCATCATTGGGTTCCCACCCGAAGGGCCAAGTGCCTCTCGGGTGTGCTGCGATGCCTGATTACAGTGGAGAGGGTTTTGTTGGAATGTGAAGCAAGTGAACAATAATATTAAAACTGTCTTTACTTATCCTAAACAATTTTAATAATGGAAAAGTAAGACAAGGTTAAAAAATGGCGATAGTGGATGTTTTAACTGGTTAAATTGACCAGTGGCATCCTTAAGTGAATATGTGATGGCCGGTCTACATGTTTCAGCCTCAGTATGCAAATAGCAAGGCTTTCCTCAGGACAAGATTTGTCACAGGGGTATGCACACGCTAAGGTGCACTCTCACCTGTGACAATTATTACTGTAGACTTACAGTTTTGGGCATTAAGCGGAGTCTGAAAGAAAATGAATTAAGAGCTAGGAGAGTTCCTACCCCATGGATCCTAGCAGGGTTGTTGGTTTGTAGTCACACATACGTCAAGACAAAACGCCCTCTAGGCACCTGGTACAGTTTTCATCTAGGACCCAGTCATGAGGAAAGCCTCGCTATTTGCAATAGAGTCAATGGAGTGATTACTGTTTTTCATGAATTTGATTGCATAAACTACCTCAGATATGCGTCAAGGTGTCTGGAAAGAGTGAAGAAGCTAGAGGTGTAAAAACCACACCTTTTATAGACAATTTGTGGGGAAAGACTCAAAGGGAAGGTTCAATGCTGTGGCTCCAGATATGAACCTGGAACAAATGATCCATAGATCACAGAAAAGCTCCAAGGGAATTGTTGGTCAGACACATAAACGTGAATATGTTGCTCAATGGCAACTAGTTTACCATGAAGTCCTTTCTATTTGAAATGTTTTCAGAGTGATAACAAATTTAAAATTAATGGACCATCATGAAATTGTCCTCACCACAAACTTGTGGGAAAGAGAGGGGAACGTTTTAATAAAAATGTTAACAGCCTTCTGTATTTCATGCAGCAGCAAGTAAACCCCTTTGAAATGACTGAGCCTGTGCAACTACAAAACTTTGTGACCAAACAATATGTGGATAATGATATAAAGACACATCGACTAAATGTCCTGGAACATGGATCAAAACTATATGCAGAACTGAAGCAGGAGATATTTGTATTGAAAGAGAAACAGATGTTTGACATAATCACTAAAGCAAACTTCCATAATTCAATTGCCAAAGTAAGAGTTTCATCCAACTGCCACAACAAAACAGGTGACACAAAACAACTTTTGCAAGCACATAGAGAGATGGATGTAGCAAAAGAAATGGGTGACTTGATCAAGGACATTCTCTCACATGATCGTCTTCCAACAAACACATTATTTGATGGAGATGCTGCAAACCAGTGAAGCACAAACTGATACCAGAGCTTGAAAAAAAACTTTCACTGGAAGAATTTCAATTAAAAAATGTGTCCTCAGTGAATACTGCTGTTGTTGTGGTTTATTTGTCACAATTGCGACTGGTCAAGATTTCAAACATGCAAAACTTTCGAGAGGTCATTCAGATATCAAAGTCAGCATGCACCTTGCAAGAACTGCACATTGTCTTTGACAGTTATCTTGAACTCTCTGTCAAAGAAATAGAGAAAATCAGACGAATGACACTTGACCTTGGCTGCATCAAAACTTCGACACCTATACCTGTGTAGCTGGATAAATTCTGGTCCTCAACATCAAACAAGATGAACTTGTAGATGTTAACTCACCAAAACATTGCTGATGCTTCAGTGAACACTGAATTTCCAATTATTACAAGTGGAATGATTGTCAATGAGGAGTTGTTGCCTACAGCACATTTATTCAAAAGGTACATATTGTTCAAGAACATTACAGAAAATTTCAAATAGCTGACCATCATGTTGTACCTTGTCGCACTACACAGAGTTCCGCAGGTGGCAGAGTGTGTTAGGTTGTGCCGTAGGCACTAATTTTTAGCACCGGGTGTTGTGTTCCATGCAAGAAAATGAGCTTGAACCGCACCATGCGCAGCCCAAGAGGTTGCTGCTTATTTCTGCTGCTTGAGTAAATGTTCTACTCAAGGTGCAGCTTCCTCAAAGCAAACAGATGGTTTTGCAATGCAAGCTGTTGAGAGCAATCTGCACCAGCCCCTGTTGAGAAATCTCACTGGGAGTTGGTCAAGCATTTGATTTTCCTCATTCGTGTTCGCCAACGTAACACTCCTGGGAGCGAAGTTTTATTGAATTCTGTGTGCTCAACAGAGTGAGGAAAACTCTGCAAACTGAGTGGAGTTCACCACCTTGATCTAGTTGTGTCACATGTTGAGTGGGTTGTTGGAAATGATTGCAATTGAGTCATTATACTCTCAAATGACACAGATGTTTTTATTCTACTTAGGTTTATTCCAATGTTCCTAAGTCAATGATTGCCAGAGTTGTGGATACGTTATGGAACAGGCGAGAAAAGACACTTAATCACATATTCTGTACAAGAAACTTGACCCTTGCTTCTTTCTGCACCCCTCTTGCCTCTTTCTGCACCCTCTTTTCTCTTTCTGCACCTCTTTTGCCTCTTTCGGCACCTCCCTTGCCTCTTTCTGCACTTCTGTTGCCTCTTTCTGCACTTCTTTTGCTACTTTCTGTACTTCTCTTTCTTCTTTCTGCACATGTCCTGTCTCTTTCTGCACCTCTATTGCCTCTTGCTGCACCCTTCTTCCTCTTTCTGCAACTTTCTTGCCTCTTTTTGCAACTCACATGCTTCTTTCCTCACTTCTCTTGCCTCTTTCTGCACTTCTCATGCCTCTTTCTGCACCCCTTTTGCCTATTGCTGCAACTCTGTTGCTTAGTTCTGCACCTCTGTTGCTTCATCCTGTACTTCTATTGCTTCTTTCTGCACCCCTCTTGCCTCTTGTGGCACCTCTGTTGCTTCTTTCTGCACTTCCCTTTCTTCTTTTGGCAGCTCTTTTGCTACTTTCTGCACCCGTCTTGCCTCTTTCTGCACCCCTTCCCTGTTTCTGCACTTCTATTGCCTCTTTCTCTACCTCTCTTGCATCTTTCTGCACTTCTGTTGCCTCCTTCTGCATTTCTCTTGCTTCTTTCTGCAACCCTCTTGCCTCTTTCTTCACCTCTGTTGCTTCTTTCAACACTTCTGTTGCGTCTTTCTGCTGTTCTCCTGCTTCTTTCTGTACCCTCTTGCCTCTTTTTGCACCCCTCTTCCTTCTTTCTGCACCTCTGTTGCCTGTTTCTGTACCTATTCTGCCTCTTTCTGCACTTCTCTTGCCTCTTTCTGTACCTATGTTGTCTCTGCACCTCTCTTGTTTATTTCTGCATGTCTCTTCCCTTTTTCTGCACCCTTCTTGCCATTTTCTGCACCTCTGTTGCTTCTTTCTGTACTTCTCTTACCTCTTTATGCATCCCTCATACATCTTTTGCCTCTTTCTGTAGTTCTCTGTTGCTTCTTTCTGCACTTCTCTTTCTTCTTCCTGTACCTCACTTGCTTCTTTCTGCACCCCTTTTGCCTCTTTCTGCACCCCTTTCCCTCTTTATGCACCTTGCTTGCCTCTTTCTGCACCTCTTTTGCCTCTTTCAGTAGTTCTCTTGCCTCTTTCTGTACCTTTGTTGCTTCTAATGCTCTTCTCTTGCCTCTTTCTTTACCCCTCTTGCCTCTGTCTGCACCTTTGTTGGTTCTTTCTGCACTTCTCTTGCTTCTTTCAGTACCCCTGTTCCCTCTTTCTGCATCTCTCTTGGATGTTTATGCAACTCTCTTACCTCTTTCTGCACCTTTCTTGCTTCTTTCGGCACCCCTCTTGCCTCTTTCTCCACCCCTCTTCCTCTTTCTATACCACTCTTGCCTCTTTTTGCACTTCTTCTGTGTCGTTCTGCACCTCTCTTGCCTCATTCTGCCCCTATGTTGTCTCTGCACCTCTCTTGTTTATTTCTGCATGTCTCTTCCCTTTTTCTGCACCCTTCTTGCCATTTTCTGCACCTCTGTTGCTTCTTTCTGTACTTCTCTTACCTCTTTATGCATCCCTCATACCTCTTTTGCCTCTTTCTGTAGTTCTCTTGCCTCTTTCTGTACGTTTGTTGCTCTAATGCACTTCTCTTGCCTCTTTCTGCACCCCTCTTGCCTCTGTCTGCACCTCTGCTGGTGTTTTCTGCATCTCTCTTGCTTCTTTCTGTACCTCTCTTGCTTCTTTCTGCACCCCTATTGCCTCTTTCTATACCCCTCTTGCCTCTTTTGGTGCCCCTCTTGCCTCTTTCTGCACTTCTGTTGCTTCTTTCTGTACATATATTGCTTCTTTCTGCACCCCTCTTGCCTCTTTTTGCACCCATCTTTTCTCTTTCTGCATGTCTCCTGTCTCTTTATGCATCTCTCTTGCCTTTTTCTGCACTTTTGTTGCCTCTTTCTGCACCTCTGTTGCTTCTTTCTGCAGTTCTCTTGCTATCTTCTGCACCTCTCTTGCTTCTTTCTGCACTCATCTTGCCTGTTTCTGCATCCCCCCTCCCTCACTCTCCAGCTCACTTGCCTCTTTCTGTACCTCTCCTGCCTCTTTCTGTACTTTTCTTGCCTCTTTCTGCACCTTTGTTGCTTATTCTGCACTTCTTTCTTCTTTTGGCAGCTCTCTTGCTACTTCCTGCACCCGTCTTGCCTCTTTCTGCACCCCCTTCCCTGTTTCTGCACTTCTGTTGCCACTTTCTGCATCTCTCTTGCTTCTTTCTGCAACCCTCTTGACTCTTTCTACACCTCTGTTGCTTCTTTTAACACTTCTGTTGCTTCTTTCTGCTGCTCTCCTGCTTCTTTCTGTACCCTCTTTCCTCTTTTTGCACCCCTCTTCCTTCTTTCTGCACCTCTGTTGCCTGTTGCCTGTTTCTGTACCTCCCCTGCCTCTTTTTGCACTTAACTTGCCTCTTTTGCACCTCTCTTGCTTCATTTTGCATGTCTGTTGCTTTTTTTGTACGTTTCTTGTTTCTTTCTCAACCCCCATTGTCTCTTTCATTACTTATATTGCCTCTTTCTGTACCCCTGTTGCTTCTTTCTGCACTTCTCTTGGTTCTTTCTGCTTCTCTCTTGATTCTTCTGCACCCCTCTTGCCTCTTTTTGGACCCCTCCACCTTGTTTCTGCACCTCTGTTACCTGGTTATGTTCCTCTCTTGCCTCTTTCTTCACTTCTATTGCCAGTTTCTACACCTGACTTGCTTCTTTCTGCACCTCACTTGCCTCTTTCTGCACCTTACTTGCCTCTTTCTGTACCTCTCTTGTGTCTTTCTGCAACTCTCTTGTCTCTTTTATCACTTCTCTTGCGTCTTTCTGCAACTTTATTGCTTCTTTCATCACTTCTCTTTCTGCACTTCTCTTGCCAGTGTTTGCACCTCTCTTGCCTCTTTCTTCACCTCTGTTGCTTCTTTCTGCACCCCTCTTACATATTGCTGCCCCCTTCTTCCCTCTTTCTCTACCTTTCTTCCCTCTTTATGAATCTCTGCCCCTCATAACAGCCATTCATTCCCTACTGAGATAACCTATTCTATGGTAGAACTTAATTACATCAGCCAGTTGGTAAACTTGGCAGGTGATTTAAGGGGGTGTCATGAGAATGGTCTGTCATCCAACCTGGTTGGGCCGTTCTCTTGTAAACATTGCCATTTCCAGAGTATTATAGCAAGATCAACAGAGGGAGTACAACATTCCCTCCAAGACTCAGTAGATGACTCAAAGCCAGAATTAAACACTTCTGTTAATTTAGGCAGGAAGGATTCTCTTAGCCCTACCTATAGTTGGAGAGCCTTTTTAATAAACGAAAGATCTTTGCCCAAACATTTCACTGATGTAGGATTTCTAATAGAAACATGGCTCAAACCCTTTTCCATTCCGGCTATTACGCTAGCTCTCCCAGAAAAGTACCGAATTATGACTCTTAGTAGAGATAGCAAAGTAGCTGGAGGTGTTGCTATTGTCTTTAAATCATCTCTGAATATAACTATAAAAGATGCTTCCTTGGATGACACAATAGAGATCTGTTTTTTTAAGACTGAAATCACACCCCAGGATTGCTGGAAAGGTGTCTTAGTATATCGCCCACCAGGGCCTATTAAGGACTTTCCTTTAAAATGAATGGAAAGTATTGCCCCCCACGTCATCTCTTCTGAACAATTTTTTCAATTTGTGGACTTTAACATACATAGTGAAAGCAGTGGGAATGTGGATGCAGCTCACTTCTTGGCAGATATGGTGTCCCTAGGGCTGGAAAAGATTAATTCAGGGCCTATTCATGCAGCAGGCATACATTAAATCTTATTCTCACCAACTCTCCCCACATACATTCTGACCCCCCTTTCCCAGTGATTTGGTCTGAATACTCACTGATTAACTTCCAGATTAATAGTACTCATCTGATTGGTGCCCAGTCCCTCCCACAGGGAATACTACGAGACAATGGAATAAAATTTCAGAAGATGCGTTCTCAAAAGAGTTCATACCGTCTACTTGTGTTAAACCCGGGGATATTAGTGTTAAACTTAATGAACTCCATCAAGCTATAATGGCAGTCAAAGACACTTTAGTGCAACTCCAGATACAACAGACCAAATCCCAAAGAAAGCATGCAGTCTGGTTCACTCTGAAACTACGTAGGGAGAAATTTAAGTGTAAAAAATGTGGTGAAAACCTCAATCGCAGGAAGAGAAAAAAATATTTAAAATGGCTGTAACTTCCTACCATAAAAACATTCAGATAACACGTAAAGGATATATTTATGCACAATCAAGCAAAGCGGGCAATTCTACTAAGGAACTCTATAAGATTCTTAAATCATTTACGTCTCCAACTGCCTGTGTTAATCCCATCTCTGTCGCTCAAATTTTATGTGAAAATATCTAAAAATATTTTAATGAAAAAATTGACAAAATCTATGACAAATTTCCTAGAGACTCCAGTACTTTAGACACCTCCATTCCTTCTTCTACAGCTACCAGAAAGAAAGATATAGTCTTAGCAGGCTTTCCGCCCCTGTAGATTTCTAAAGTGGAAGAGATGCTAAAAACGGCTAAATCAGGTTCCCCCACTGACATTATGCCAGCCATACTATTCATCCTACTCGCAAAGCATCTCCCCCTTCAGGAACCTAATCTCTTTTCTTGGTCCCCTGGGTCAGGAAATGAAGGTTGGGTGGAAAAGCTTTTTCTTACCTCGCTCCCCTTTATTGGAACCA
Source organism: Triturus cristatus (assembly GCF_964204655.1). Taxonomy (NCBI): domain Eukaryota; kingdom Metazoa; phylum Chordata; class Amphibia; order Caudata; family Salamandridae; genus Triturus; species Triturus cristatus. Next base: position 534,554,927 of record NC_140581.1, on the reverse strand, counting down.
GCTCCCCATCCATCTGAGACAATGTTCTGACTATCTTCAATTCAGAAAGCTTCTCAAGACTGCTCTGTTCTAATATTGCCCGTCAGCCATCCTGCAGCACTGTTCGAAGTGCAGAGATACCCCTTTGGGGGTGATTCAGGTGCTGTATAAAACCTATAAATAAATAAAATAAATATGCACCTTATTGAACTACTCCCTCTGCGAGGGGAAAGTGCCCCTTGTATGGAAATCAGCTCAAATCCTTCTGAGTTGTAAAAAGGTTAAAGTGCCTTCTACAGAGCTTTCTAACTACTGCCCCATATCACTCCTTCCGCTCATGAGCAAACGTTTGGAAGGATATATCAACTCGAAGCTCATGGAACATATTGAATCCCAAGTATGTCTTGACCCCTCACAGTCTGGTTTTAGACCAAGATACTCTACCAAATCCACCCTTATAGGTGTGACATACTTCATTAAACGTTCTCTAGATAATAACAAGACAGTATCATTATTGCTGCTGGATTTGTCCGCAGCCTTCGATACTGTAGCCCACCATAAGCTACTGCAAATGCTGATGGAAATTGGTATCGTTGGGCTGACTCTTCAATGGCTTTCCAGCTTTTTAGAGCAGCGCACTCAAACTTTTAATTTGGGTCCCTTTCGCTCTTGTGCTAAATCACTTACAAAGGGGGTTCCACAGGGCTTGTGCCTTAGACCTACATTATTTAACATATATGTGGCCCCCTTGCAAATATCATCAGAGATCGTGGCTTTGTTCCCTTTTTGTATGCAGATGATACACAACTTCTTCTTTTGTTTGATAATAATACAGTGGTGACAAAACAGCTCTTTGCAGACGGTATGCAAACTATCCCTGACTGGATGCCAAAGAATTTTCTCCAGTTGAACGCCGATAAAACTGAAGTTATTCTTTTCAGCAAAGCACAAATTATATGGTCCACCGATTGGTGGCCGTCAGAACTAGGCCCAGATCCCACCCCTAAAACCAAGACAAAAAATCTGGGAGTTTATCTGGACCATAAGGAGAGTGTTCCACCTTCTCCCTTATCAGCACGTAAGACCTTGATCCAAGCTCTGGTAGTCAGCTGACTTGACTACTGTAATGCACTTTTGGCAGCTGCAAACCCTACTGTGCTAAACAGGTTGCAAGTGGTCCAGAACACGGCAGCACGTCTGTCTCTTACTATGCCTCCTAGATCGGCATCTCTGCCATTATTGAGACACCTCCATTGGCTCCCCATCTTTTAAAGGATCAATTTTGAAATCTGCTGCTTGGTCCATAAAACAATCAATGATAGGGGGGCCCAGATATCTGGCGGAAAAACTCATCCATTACCTTCCTAGCAGATCTCTGCACTCTGGAGAGAAGGCTTTGCTAGTTGTCCCTCGGTTTAATAAACTATGAGCTGATGGCAAAACCTTTGCCTACCTTGCCCCACGATTTTCGAACTCGCTTCCTGTCTCACTACGCAAGTGCCCGAATTTTCTTAAGTTCAGGAAACTTCAGAAAACTGAACTTTTCAATAACTGATTGCTCCTCTCTCCTTTGCTCCTTCCACTGTTAGCACAGAGATGCCTCTCCGGGGGTGATGGCAGTGCTCTACAAATCATTCATTCATTCATTGATCTCTCATGCCTGTTTCTACACCTCTCTCCCCTCTTGCTGTACCTCTCTTGCCTCTTTCTGCACCCCTGATCCTTCTTACTGCCCATCTCTTGCCAGTTTCTGCAGTTCTTTTGCCTCCTTCTGCACCTCTGTTGCTTCTTTCTGCATTTCTCTTGCCTCTTTCCGCACCCCTCTTGCCTCTTTTTGCACCTCTGTTGGTTCTTTCTACACTGCTCTTGCTTCTTTCTTCACCTCTCTTGCAAGTTTCTGCACCCCTCTTGTCTCTTTCTGCACCTCTTTTGCTTCATTCTGCACTTCTGTTGCCTCTTTCTGTACCCCTTTTGCCTCTTTCTGCAGTTCTCTTGCCTCTTTCTGCACCTCTGTTGCTTCTTTCCATACTTTCCTTGCCTTTTTCTCCACTCCTCATGCCTCTTTCTGCATCCTTATTGCTTCTTTCTGCACTTCTCGGGCTTTTTGCTGTACCTCTCTTCCGTCTTTCTGCACTTCTCTTGACTGTTTCTGCAACTCTCTTGCCTCTTTATGCAGTTCTCTTGCAAGTTTCTACACCCCTTTTGCCTCTTTCTGCACCTCTTTTGCTTCATTCTGCACTTCTGTTGCCTCTTTCTGCACCCCTCTTGCCTCTTTCTGTAGTTCTCTTGCTTCTTTCTGCACCTCTGTTGTTTCTTTCCATACTTTCCTTGCCTTCTTCTCCACTCCTCATGCCTCTTTCTGCATCCTTATTGCTTCTTTCTGCACTTTTCGCGCTTTTTGCTGTACCTCTCTTCCGTCTTTCTGCACTTCTCTTGCCTGTTTCTGCAACTCTCTTGCCTCTTTCTGCCGTTCTCTTGCCTCCTTTTGCACCTCTGTTGCTTCTTTCTGCACTTCTCTTGCCTCTTTCCGCACCCCTATTGATGAATACAGGCCTCAGCTAGGCCCGCAGGACACAAGGGTTCGCTCTCCTGCAATGGAATCTATAAGGAAGTTGGCACGGAAACTGCAAAGTACAAAGACAAGGTTTATTGACCCTTAAGGGTGGTCCTACAATCCATACAATACCCTTCAGTATTGCATAGAGTAGCACAAAGAACTTGCGTACACAGTCCCCTTTTATACACAACAGAGGGGCTCATAAGTGGGAGGATACAACATGAGGCAAGGAATGTTACCTTTTATGGACATTTTCGATACAAGATCAATATGTGGGCGGAGCTGACATACTCCTTGAGCCCGCGAAAACATGGTCAAGCAAGGACTAACTGATAACAGATGTGGTCAAGCCTGGGCATGCGCCAGGCGGACAAAGGAACTATTTATAGACTGTTACTAGGCAGATTACAAGAGCAACTAACACGAAGATAGGACTCTTCTCGTGTTGAGCACGTGGAGACATGACAATACAAAATGGAGTCCAAACTTCAGTCAACATAACGAAAGAGACATGTGTAAGGCAGGAGAATTCATGTCTTTAGTAAATGCTTAATTACATCATGGTTTCAATTTACAACAGACGACCCTTTCAGCATTTACTGAAGACATCCGGTTTGTTAGGATAATCATCGTATATGTCAATTGTCATCATTTCTTCTACTTCTTTAGCTAAACGTTTCTGGTAAGTGACATTGGCAATAGCTTTCTTATCGGGAATACAGAATGATACACATAGGGAACAGAGCAAAGGACCACATTGGACACAGATGCAGCAAGAAAACAGAACTGCTATAATTATACAGAGACCAGTTAAAACCTTCCAACCCCAAGCAGTGATCAATGCCCAAAACCATCCAGAAAAGGACCAAGTGCCGTTTTCTGTATGGATTTCAGCTGCAATTTTATGCAACCTGTTGATTGCATTATAGACTGACGGTGTGTGGTCAGGGATAAACACACAGCAACTACTCCCAATAATTTTACAAGCTCCACCTCGATCAGCTAACATAACATCTAACACCATACGATTCTGCAATGCAACAATTCGGGTAATTTGCAATTCTTCCGTAAGATTCCGAAGAGCAGCAGCGGTTTGGTTTGTCACAGCCTCTACCACTCTTGTCAATCTTCGAACTTTCCTACTATTTAGGGCAGCTCCAACGAAGAAAAACAATCCTAAATTAAAATCAATGTACTGCTGCAGACTGGTGTCAGTCTGATCCACATCATCAATTGATAGAGTACGTTTATACCTATTTACAGTCACATTATTTAACAACTTCAAATCCTTATGATAGGATGCAGGTGCCAAAAATACAGGAGGCAATAGAAATGCTACATAACATACTCCGGACCAACCGGCTGGCAAACGGTAATAACCTTTATTTCCGCATACGAAGTATGTATTATGGGATGCTAAGAAGGTACTGTTATTCAACCCGTCGATGTTTAATATGGTAATACAATCACTAACACCAACAGGAATATAACCCACACTCTGGACACACAGGTCCGCTTGAGCTTGTGCCACTTGAATCACAAATCTGTCTTTTCCCACAGTGTCCCTGGTGTTCGTGAAAACATAAGGAATCGATTCATTGTCTGGTCAATACTCTTCCCATTCCCAAATTGTCCCATTCGCTTGCGGATATCCATCTTTATCCTGATGACATTCTTTATTGAGTCTGAAGAGTAATCGTCCCACTGTGGGTTTCCGGGTGGCAAAAAGCAAAGTGTACCATGCTCTACAAGAGCCATTATGAGAGAAAGGAAGAGGTATGAATGGCGTTCCTCCTTTCTTCTGATGAGCTGGCATCATACCACATATCCAACAGTTCGTAGCATTCGTGGCAACGTGGGTATGATGCAACATCTGGATGAAAGTGTTATTCAAATAAGACTGACGATGCTTCAATTCTTGATACGGAAGGGTATAGAAGTAGTGCGCCTCAGGCACTGGAGTGGTCAACACAAGTAACTCTCGAGCAGGAGTCACATCCTCCACAAACCATGTGGTTATCCCAACAATAGCTACTGTGAGCATAAAACCTGTTGCACAAAGGATCTTCTTTTTCTCCATGTCAAGATAAAGAATCAATATCTTACTGAAACTAAAAAGGTTTGTCAGAACTCTTCCCCTTAGGCAGCGGTCGATTTCTTCACCAACGGGCCAAGACGGGTGTCGCTACACTAATGCAGGGCTGATCCCCCCCCCTTGCCTCATTGGCTCTCCGTTTCACTAACCCAAGGGCCGTTCTGACAACATGTCCCGATACTGAAGGATTCACTTTCTTGGCCTCAGATGATATCGCTTTCCTCCAGGAGTCGCATGGTCCAGAAAGAGCTCCTCAGCGTCGTTCGATTCCACAGCACGGCCTTTCTCTGTGGTCAGAATCTCTCGTTGATCGGTCAATACAGCAGGCTCCACCAATCCGGGCGGTACTTTGCGGCAGTGCAGGGAATGGATCCAATTCTTTCTGTTGGAAACTCACACAGCCGTCCTCGTTGCAAGTAGGGCTTGCTCAGGACCAACCCATCTCAGCTCCAGGCTGTTCGTCCTGTCAAAGATTTTTATCATGACATGGTCGCCAGGCCGGAGACCATGTCCTTCACCGGTGGACCGATCAGGGAGCGCCTCCCGGACCTGTTGATGAATAGAAACCAAGTTATCCGTTAACTGCGCCAGATAATCATTCATCATTACACAAGGTACATCATACACAGTCTTAGGTTTTGGTGGACCCCAAATATTCATTGGGCGTCCAAAGACAATCTCGTACGGTGTAAGACCGGTTCGAGAGTGCGGTACCGACCTAATTGACAATAACGCCAGTGGTAAAGCATCTGGCCAAGTCAAAGACGTCAAAGCTTGGATTTTAGCGATCTTGAGCTTCAGTGTACCATTATACTTCTCGACTAGTCCTGCAGATTGAGGGTGAAATACTGCGTGGAACTTCTGGGTGATGCCCAGACCCTTCAAAACATACTTTATAACATCCGCTATAAAGTGGGGTCCGTTATCACTCCACAGAAGTCTACAAACGCCATATCGAGGGAAGAACTCCTTCAACAGCATCTTGGCGGTAGTCATTGCAGTATTGTCTTTCGTAGGGTATGCCTCAACCCATTTGCTAAAGGCACAAACCACTACTAGAACATACTTCAAATTGTTACAGCGCTCAAGCTGGATGTAATCCATCTGCAGAACCTCAAAGGGTGCAGTAGGTGTTACAAATCCTCCTGCTGGGGTTCGAGTACCCTTTCCTGGGTTGTACCTCAGGCAGATCATACAGGTCTGCACCACCCTCTTTGCCGTGCTAGCAATCTCTGGATGCTCCCAGACTTGGGTAAGCAATTTTACAATTGCGGAAGCTCCAACATGTGCTAGCCCATGTGCCATCTGAACCATAGGTTGTACAAAAGCCGTGGGTAATTTCCATCTATCCATCTGCTTATTTCTCCAGCAACCCTCATCATCCAATTCTCCCTCACTGGACCATTGCTCCCGTTCTTTATCAGAAGCGGTCCTCTGTATTTCTCGCACTTCTTCCTTCGCATCATGCCATCTTTCTACTTGCGACTTCACTACATACATGGCAGTAGCACCAGGCTGCATCGCAGTCTCCCGTGCCACCCGGTCTGCTAACGCATTCCCTTCTCCAACTTTATCGACTACTTTCCTATGGGCGCTACATTTAATGATGGCAATTTTCTTCGGATATGTCAATGCAGTTAAAAGATTATGAACTAACTCCCCATGCATTATTTGTACTCCATGTGACGTTAAAAACCCCCTCTCCTTCCAGTGCAGGCCGAAATCGTGCGCTACTCCGAAGGCATACCGGCTATCTGTATAAATATTCACACACAATCCTGTACTGAGCTCACATGCTCGTGTTAATGCTATCAGTTCCGCTGCTTGAGCTGATTTCTGTGGTATGCGTGCTGCCTCCACTATTGTTTGCAATGTGGTAATTGCATACGCTGCTGAAGTCGTACCATCTGGTAGCTTCAGGCAGGACCCGTCCACCCACAGTTCTCCATCTACATCTGGAAAGGGCGTATCCTGGAGATCAATACGACCCTTTGTTTGTTCCTCAGTCACAAGAATACAATCATGTGCTTTCCGTGCTTCAGACTGAGTCTCGAGGTATGGCAACAATGTGGCCGGATTTAACGTCACGCACCTCTTTAACGTAATATGAGGAGCCAAAAGCGTCAGCTCATATCCCGTTAAACGGGCACTGGTCAAATGCTGCGTCTTTGTCTGATTAAGCAGGGCATCAACAGCATGGGGGACTAATACCAACAGCTTATGAGATAACACAATTCCCTCGCTTTGGCGTATTGACACAGCTGTCGCCGCAACCGAGCGAAAAACAACCAGGCAATGCTCGGGCAACAGGATCAAGTACAGCCGAAAAATATGCACAAGGGCGCTGCTTGTCGCCGTGCATCTGCACTAAAACTGATAATGCACATCCATCTTTCTCATGCACATACAGCGAAAAAGGTTTGGTATAATCAGGAGTCCCTAACACTGGTGCTGAACAGAGAGCCTGTCGCAATTTCTGAAAGGCAGTGTCACACTCATTCGTCCAAGGAAGCGGAATAGGTGTGTCGTTTGTCAAAAGGGCTAACAATGGCTTAGCTATGTGTGAAAACCCTAGTATCCATTGCCTACAAAACGAAACGAGACCCAAAAATGCACGCACGTCCTTCTGCGTGGACGGCGTCGGCATGTCCAGAATTACTTGGACACGATCTAGTGTGAGTGCACGCCCCTCCTTAGACAAAAGGTGACCCAGATAAGTCACCTTTGGTCTACAGAATTGCAACTTTTTCCGAGATACTTTGTGATTGTGGGATGCCAAAAAGGAAAGCAAAGACAACGTACTCGTTTCACACAACTCCGGAGTGTCGGCCGCCAGCAAGATGTCATTGACATATTGAATGAGGGCGACGCCCTCGGGCAGAACAAAGGAGTCCAATTGTCTTTTCAAAGCTTGACTGTAAATGCTAGGGCTTTCCGTGTAACCCTGAGGGATTCTACAAAATCGGTAAGACCTATTATTTAGAGTGAAACCAAAGAGGTATCGACTATCGGGATGAATAGGAATTGAAAAGAAGGCATTTTTCAAATCAATAACTGAAAACGTTGTCGCCGTAGGCGGGACCAAAGTAAGCAACGTCGTGATATCAGAAACCACTGGGTACTGAGGTATCACGATCTTGTTCACTTCTCTCAAGTCAATTATAAACCGATAGACTTTGGCATCCGTATCCTTTTTCAAAATGGGTAAAATCGGGCTATTACAGACGTTATAGGGAACTTCTTCCACTACTCCCACCTTAATCAAATCCTGCACTATCTGTATAAGTGCCTCTTCCCCCTCCTGCGAAATACGATACTGTGGAAGGCGTGGTAACACCGCCCCCTCCTGGACACTAATGTGAACAGGCGGAATCACCATCTGTCCCACATCAGTATCCGAGGTGGCCCACAGAGCACAAGGGAGGGTAGCTAACACAGCATCTTCTGCAACCACACACATCCGTTCAGACAGGGGGTAATTGTCATTCAATATCACCCGCACTCCAGCAGGGGAACAGCGGATCGTAGCTCTGAAGTGCTTCAGCATATCAAGGCCCATAATATTGTCCGGCGTGTTCGGGGCAAGCAAAAACGGACAGGGTGCAGAAAAAGAATCAACCTGAAATGTGAGGGGCCGTGAAAGAGGGCTTCGGGAGAGTGTACCATCAAACCCTACCGATGTAACCATTAAGCCAGATGGGGGAGCCCTCGGAACCAATTGTTTAGACAGCGCACTACGAGTCGCTCCTGTATCCACTAGGAACTGATCAGTAGCACCCAAAACCTCAGCTGATACGTAAGGACCCTTCTGATCAACCGGCACCTCAACTGATTCTAACCCCCATCCAACGCATTCCTATGCATGCTGAGAATCATGGTACCCAGAACGGTCAATCCCCGACACTTGATACTGGTGTTGTCGATCGAAAACATTAGGCCTATCTCGTTGCTGCCCGGCAGGGTCAAAACGAGCGTGATCGTTAGAATTCCCTCTAAAATTCGAGAAACCCCCTCTACCTCTCGGACCACCCTGATTGTGTCCCTGACGCGAAGCATGCAACGCCGGGCAATCTCTGGCCCAGTGTCCCGATTGCTTACAATACGCAGATTGATTCCTGTTCAAATCAGATCGGCCCGAGGGAGGACCATAAAATCCTCCCCTACCTCTATTTACACCCCGTCGGGGCGGACCATATACTTGTGCTAACATCACCTTCGTTTTTAAATCCTTCGATTTCTTCTCCTCCTGCCCCTTCGCCTCTTGCTCCTGGCGCTCATAGTACTGAGCTATAGTCAGGAGGGCTGTCGGGGTCGCAGTGGACCAAGAACTTTCACTCGCTTTTAGGCGGGCTGCGATCGCCGGTAATAAATTCGCCACATATTTATCAGCAAAAAGGTGTCGACCCGTGTCATCCGTAAGTGACTGACCACTAAAATCATGAAACGTCTCCTCAAAGCGCGTAAAGAAATCTGCAACTGATTCATCGACTTTCTGCTTGCACAAGGCTAGCATATTCCAGTCAATCTTTTTAGGGGGGATGATTGTCTTCAACTTAGCCAGAATAGCAGCAGGAAGATCTAAGATAATCTGAGGTGGTTTCTGCGCGGGCTTTCTCTCCCTATCCTCATCCTCAAGCTCAGACCACCGAGCCTTAAAAGCGGCAACATCGTCCACCTTCCGCACAGATCGCCACATATCTGGTGGTAAAATAAGCCCAAAGAACAAATCTATATCTGCTAAGGTCATAGTACAAGAATTCAAGGCCCCCTCGACTTCGTCGTAAAAGGCCGCTGGATTCTTGCGGGGATCAGGCAACGCATTCTTTAACGCCATGACGTCAGCCCTGTGCCAGGGAGTATAAACCCAATTATACACAAAATATCCCTTAGCATCGGCGGAGGTAGTATCCGAGCTAGTCCCCGCTTCTTTAGGAGGAACATACAAAGGCGCCGCCTCTCGCATTGGTTTAGCATGCACTAGGTCGCTCTTATCTGACTGAGGGGTGGATGAATGGCCATCTCCGGTAAGCGAATCCGACCGCTTCTCCTCCGCAACTTGTTGGCGTGCTTTCTCTTTAAGGTCCCTCGCCGCATCCTGCAACGCAAACAGTCGCCGAACCGCATCAGGCGCCTTAGAGGGAGAGAAAACACCATTACGCAATGCTTTAGCATCTAATACCACATCGTCAGGTTCAAAGACACTGGAATATTTCCGGAAAGCAGCAATCACTTCCTCAGAAAAGTGGCCCAAAAAATACAACCTTTCTCTATCCTGCCACAACTCCCAAGAATCCAACAACTCAGCAAGGGATAACTTGCCCTTAAGTGCACGATAGGAAACTTGCCGAAGCTCACCCATTCGCTCAGCCGATAACATGGACCGCGTGTCTACCTTACCCGAACCCGATCCAGAATCTTGTGGCCTCGGGGCAGACGCGCCGACATAAGGAGGCGGAGAACGATCTAATAAATAAAAATCATCGTCATGATTATTAAGGACAGGATAGAGTGACTGACGAACAGCATATTGACCCGAGACTTGTAACCTACGCTCTTTCTCTTGCCTCTCCGTCTGTTCTCTTTCCTCCCGACGCTTTGCTTCCTGCGCTCTCACATGATCATTCTTTCGTTGCTCTTTATCAAACAGCGCTTTCTCACGTTTCTCTCGCTCACGCACTTCCTTCACCCATAATCGCACACATTCAAACATGTCTTGACGAGCACGCCGTTTACACATACACTGTTACACATACTCAATCTTACGCATATCAAACGACCCATACAACGGCCACCGTAACTCAGGATCCTTTCTGGTATATTTCCTCCATACTGTGCTGTACATTATGGAAGAAAGACCATGCTTCACATACATATCCCTATTAGGAGTCCCCTCTGGGGGAGCTGGAGCAGATTCCTCGAGGTTTAACCGGTTTCCAAAGCAGCAGCACCACTTACGGAGTGCGCTAAAAGCAGGCATGCTCAAAAATAATGCAGAATATGCAGTATTATCAAAAAAATGGCACTTAAACGTTGTGCCGTTCAAAGTTACACAGTTCCGGAGAAATATCTCCACATTACCTGCCTATATGTGTTGCAACGCATATATTCTCACAATAATCAATACAAGATATGACCGGTCATCACAAATCAAACTCAAATAGCCAAACCAGGCTTCAAAAACTCGGAGCAAGTACCGTACAACGGTTCTTACCAATCAAGAGTCCAGATTCCAACTGCCAAGCTCCAAAATTCGCCCAAACGGCTGTCACGGCAGGACCGACAGAAGAGGTCTCAGTCGAGGACCGGCGCCACCCAGATGGTCAGGTCGGAAGGGAAGGAAGAAAAACCTCGGGATGCCAGGACTAAAGTGCCTCTGGCAGTGATCACATCCCCGGCCAAATTCCTCACCTTCGTCGCGACCAATCCTTCGAGCATCCGAGTCGCCGATGAGCCCCACGTGACGGGCGCCAATTGATGAATACAGGCCTCAGCTAGGCCCACAGGACACAAGGTTTCGCTCTCCTGCAATGGAATCTATAAGGAAGTTGGCACGGAAACTGCAAAGTACAAAGACAAGGTTTATTGACCCTTAAGGGTGGTCCTACAATCCATACAATACCCTTCAGTATTGCATAGAGTAGCACAAAGAACTTGCGTACACAGTCCCCTTTTATACACAACAGAGGGGCTCATAAGTGGGAGGATACAACATGAGGCAAGGAATGTTACCTTTTATGGACATTTTCGATACAAGATCAATATGTGGGCGGAGCTGACATACTCCTTAAGCCCGCGAAAACATGGTCAAGCAAGGACTAACTGATAACAGATGTGGTCAAGCCTGGGCATGCGCCAGGCGGACAAAGGAACTATTTATAGACTTTTACTAGGCAGATTACAAGAGCAACTAACACGAAGATAGGACTCTTCTCGTGTTGAGCACGTGGAGACATGACAATACAAAATGGAGTCCAAACTTCAGTCAACATAACGAAAGAGACATGTGTAAGGCAGGAGAATTCATGTCTTTAGTAAATGCTTAATTACATCATGGTTTCAATTTACAACACTCTTGCCTCTTGCTGCACCTCTGTTGGTTTTTTCTACAATACTATTGCCTCTTTCTACACCCCTCTTGCCTCTTTCTGCAGTTCTCTTGCCTCTTTCTGCACCTCTGCTACTTCTTTCTACACTTTTCTTGCCTTTTTCTCCACTCTTCATGCCTATTTCTGAACCCCTATTGCTTCTTTCTGCATGTCTCTCACTTCTTTCTGTACCACTCTTGCTTCTTTCTGCACCCCTCTTGCCTCTTTCTGTACCCCTTTACCCTCTTTCTGCATCTCTTTTCCCTCTTTCTGCACCTCTCTTTTGTCTTTCTGCACCTCTTTTGCAACTTTCTGTATCTCTCTTGCTTCTTTCTGCACCCCTGTTGCTTCTTTCTGCACTCGTCTTCCCTCTTTCTGTACCTCTCTTGTCTCTTTCTGCACACCTCTTCCCGCATTTATGTTGCTTTTTTCTGCAATTCTCTTGCCTCTCTCTGCATATCTGTTCCTTCATTCTGCACTTCTCTTGCCTCTTTCTGAACCTCTGTTACTTCTTTCAGCATTTCTCTTGCCTATTTCTGAACTCATGTGCCCTCTTTTTGCACCTCTCTTGTCAGTTTCTGTACCTCACACCTCTTTCTGCACCCCTGTTCCCTCTTTCTGTACCTCTTTTGCCTGTTTCTGCAACTCTCTTGTATCTTTCTGCAGTAGTCTTGCACGTTTCTTTACCTCCCTTGCCTCTTTCTGCACCACTCTTGCATTTTCCTGCACCTATCGTGCCTCTTTTTGCACCTCAATTTCCTCTTTCTGGACTTATCTTGCTTTTCTCTGCACCTCACTTGTTTCTTTCTGCACCCCTGTTCCCTCTTTCTGTACCTCTTTTGCCTGTTTCTGCACTTCTCTTGCTTCTTTCTGCCATCCTCTTGTCTCTTTCTGCACCTATTTTGCTTCTTTCTGCACTTGTATTGCTTCTTTCTGCACTTGTCTTGCTTCTTTCTACACCCCTCTTGCCTCTATCTGTACCCCCTTCCCTCTTTCTGCACCTCTCTTGCCTCTTTCTGCTCCACTGTTGCCTCTTTCTGCACTTGCACTTCCCTTGCCTCTTTCTGCACTTCTCTTGCTTCTTTCTAATTTCTCTCGCCTCTTTCTGTACTGATGAGGGAAGTGCAAGCTGTCAAGTTTAAAGGTCTGCATGCTCTAATGACTGAGGTGTATGTCTACTTGAACATGTATTCTCGCATGTGTTATGCATCTGAAGATTGTAGCTTAAAAAGCGGGTTACTTCTCCTATAGGTGGTCAAATCTTCTCAGTTCTGCTCTGTCATTCTGTTGCAGAGGCATGCATGTCTTATGTATACAGGTGTTGTAGAGCCCCTCAAATATGCTATTGAATACCCATGTGCCCTGTATTATGAGGAGAAAGAAATGCATACACCTTTTTGTACACATATTTGCAGAGCATGCTGTTTGAAACACAGGTATTCAAGTATGTGTATGTTTATTTGTATTTAACATGTCACTAGGTAAAAGCAGAGGCCACATATGCCTAACTTCACAAACTTGGTGAGACTTACAACAGTGATGTGGTTAGGATTGCTGTTTTACATTTGGTAGGCCTAACATTTTGAGCAGTCAATGAATAGTGAACTTTCAAGAGAAAAATGAGGTTTAAGACATATTGGGAGAAGGATTAGTGATTAGGCTACTTTGTGTGAGTCTGTCGAAGTAGGCCTCTTTCTGCAACTCTGTTGCTTCTTCTGTACTTCTCTTGCTCCAACCTGCACATTTCTTCCTCTTTCTGGACTTCTGTTGCCTCTTTCTCCAATATTCTTGCTTCTGTCTGTACCTTTCTTCATCTTTCTGCACCTCTCTTGCATCTTTCTTCACTTGTTTTTCTTCTTCCTGCACCGTTTGTTCCATTCTGTACATGTCCTACCTACTATGTAGACATAGTTAGAAATTAGCATTTAAAAAACCTTAGAAATTCACTGAACAAACCACAGGTTTCATTAAGGTTATAGTTAGTATTAACATTTAAAAAATCTTAGAAATTCACTGAAAAAAACACAGGTTTCAGGGACGTTATAGTTAGGAATTAGCATTTAAAAAACCTTAGATATTCACTTGTACAATATTAGGGCCTCCTCGCCTCAAAGGTCCTTGTAAAATGCCTATGTACTCTATCTGTTTATCTATCTATCTATCTCTATCTATCTATCTATCTATCTATCTATCTATCTATCTATCTATCTATCTATCTATCTATCTATCTATCTATCTATCTATCTATCTATCTATCTATCTATCTATCTATCTATCTATCTATCTATCTATCTATCTATCTATCTATCTATCTATCTATCTATCTATCTATCTATCTATCTATCTATCTATCTATCTATCTGTATCTTTGTCAATCTCTATACTAGAAAAAAACAAAGATTAAAGTGATATCATGGTAGGGTATAGTAATAAGATCTTAACTTAAGTTATGTTAAAAAAAAGTTGAAGCTTTACTGAAAAAACAAGTCCTAAAATAAAGTTATTGTTAGTTGTTGAAAGAACACAAAAACAAAAGTTTACATAGCAAAATAACACCTATATTTAACTATAACTTGTGTTCCCGCCATGCACTGCTAATGACCTCACATATTGCATCACTCGTTCCAGGTTAAATTACATCATTGGTAACATCACTGAAGCTATCTCAAATGGCATCTCAAATGACACAATGCATGACCTATGTTTGCCTTCAAATGGGGTTCCAACAACAGAAACATGATAGTCACAGCAGCCCTTCCCAAGCCTCCGAAACTCACTCGGACATCCCAATGTGGTCTACCCCTGCCAAAAGTCATTGTAAATGCAAGTATGTTTACTATTGAGCATGAATTTTAATGCATCTACCATGTTCACTGTATAAGATCTGTATTTGGTTATAGAGGGTTTTGCCTTCCATGAGATCTTCTAACTATATGTCCTTCGTTGTACTACCACATTTCATCTAACTGCCCAACACAGGAGTTTTACTTTGAAACTCGTTCCTATGGGGTGTTTTTCTTTATCTGGCCACACCCCTGGAGATAGTTGCTATGATGTGGACTCATCCATGAGCCACTTTTACCCCATGAGCAGATAGCGTGACTCAATTTTCTATTTCACCGGGAGACACACGCATTGGTGCACTGACCATTCTTCCTGAGATTAACAATCTTTCTTGACGCTACTGTAAGTAGAACTATGTTTGCTCTGTGAGTCTGTCCAATGTCTTTCATGCGACCCAGTGACATTGATGTCCCCCTTTGTCAAAATTTCTTCTGAACGATCATTGAGCCCCACTGTCTGAAGACGTGTAACGATTCCTGCATCATTACTCTTTGTCAACCTTTAGGACAGACGGGTGCATGATTTCTTCACTTTCAGCCTGCAGCTCCTGACTGTTGCATGCCAAGCATTTTTCGTGCTATTGCATGGCTCACATTACAATTACAATCTGAAGATGGGTAACTATTCCTGCACCATTACTCCCGGCCCACCTTCAGGCCAGATGGGTGCATGATGTATTCATTTCTAGCCGGCACCTGCACCTGGGGAACACCAGCCTCACCTGGCTGCTGCATGGTAAGCGTTTTGTGCAGTATTGCATGGCTCACATTTTTAATTCCTTCAGAAAGCCTGTAACACCATTCCTCATGTTGATTGTAGCTAAGGGCTGCCCAACCATAGGTACCTCTTCATCAGGAAACGTTCGTGTTCATCAAGTTTGTTCAACCACATGCACACCTTTGACTAAGGCGCTCCAGTACAGTCCACTGTGTCCTTACATGACGCTACACAGCGTTTTTGACAATATACACGGCACACACTTGCAAAATGCCACTGCATGCTGAACAACTTTGGCTCACCCGTTGACATTCCTCATTTGATTGTGTACGTTTGGAACTACATGGTCTATGAGGACCCGAACTGGCGTGTTGGCACCTCCACGACAGACAGGCTAATTCATGCACTTCCATCCTTGGCCTGATTACTACGCCCACCTTGGCTTTCCTTCACATACAGAGAGATGTTTCACAGTGGATACAACCTTAGGAACTGTCCCATTTCACTCCAAGAGAATATCACAGTCCACATTCTGTGTTCTCAGTTTGCTTTCAGGTCACTTAGTGGGCCTTACCCCATGGATGACTTGCTGGGGAGAATTCCTTCTTTTATCCTCACCAGGAGGATTCAGACAACTATGCACACACCAATGCATGTGTTACGTTTATGCAGGTTTCGGCTCTCATGATTTTAATGACAGCTTAATACCTTACAGATTAGTAATGTGAAACTGACTGATTCAAAACAACCATATCCTATACAAATCTCTTACAATTAGAGGTGTCTATTTGTATTGTTCTGATGAAGACGCCATTAATAAGTCGATTCCTTAGGCCGAAAAGTTGATGTGTTGTTCTTTTGAATTAATAAATAAAGTATCCTATGTGGGTCCCTGAGTAAAGGGCTCTAATATTCTTGAATTAGTGCAACTATAAGTCAAGTATATATGTTTTTATGTTTCACAATGCACTCTATGTTCACAGAATTTCTCACTATTCAATCGCAGTGCACCATCCACCAAGAGCTACTTGATGTGACCCATTACACTTTGTGAATAACTTGAATAACTGTGTTATACATTGTGTATACCCGAGATCTGCACAGGACTGTGCAGAGCAGAATACATGGCTATACAATCCATTAAACAGTTGTTCTATCCAAAATCTACTTCATGAACCACGTGTATCCCTTTTGCCAAAGAAGCACAGGCTAAAGCTTCCCCTGAGAGAACATTTCGAAAGCAAGCAGCTCCTGCTGAATGATCTGGTTTTGCCATGCACAGCTTACACATTCCTTTCTCCCTGCAGTCATTTGCTCTGGTGGGGAAAAACTCATCCACTGCTGGTCAATGGCCTCTTGAACATCTTGCAACCATGAAGAGAGACATCCACTGCTGACTTCAGCTCCTTACAATATTGCCAATAGCAGAGTAGCTTCTTCTGCAGCTTTAGCTCCCTTTCATATATTGGTCTGACACAGTGGTTCACTGCATCTTTATCAGCTGTTCAGAACCAGAGACTTGCAGATTCAAGTTGTACAGAAATACTGGGTGAGTGTAACAGCTATCACCTACACCCATGCAAACCTGCAGCAACTGAGGGCCACAGCATCCCTCGACTTCAAGTGGCTAGCACCAAACATCTGGTGAGAAATGATAGCTCATGGGCCATGCTCCTGCAGACTCCATCAGAGAAGCAAAGACTGGCAGTCATGTATTGCATACTCTTCATCATCACATATTCTCTGTCTAGATGCAATACCCTTGTGCACTCCAACCCATCATTCTTTAGCTCACCATGCCACTTCAGTTTGGATTTCCTCATTGGAGCAGTCCAGCTTGAACTGCCAAGCCAGGCCCTCACTGAACCAGAACATACCCAATCCAGGACCATCATCAGCCAGGTACAGCTTGGTTCCAGTGACACAGTGAGCATGGGACCCACGTCCTGGCCCGGACTAGCCGTAGCGGGCACCGGGAGTTTTCCCAGTTGTCCGCCAGGGTGAGGGCTGGTTTTGGATCCCTAGGGAGGCACTTTTGTTACTGGGGGCTGGTTTTGCAGCATATGGGCCCCCTGTAATAAGAGCAGCTGCAGTGTTTTCCAAGCGCCCCCCTTTACGGCCGGTCCGACTCAAATGCCAGGACCGGTTTGCGTTCCCAGTCCGGCCCTGCCCACATCTGGGGATACCCAGGCCACTTAGGGTGGTACATGAAACACACAAAAGGTGATGGGAGGTTGGGTGCAATAAGTCTAACCACTGGCAATCGCTCGGGTAGCACTCCAACCATTGTTTTTTTTTACTCGCCATGCCACCTCAGTTTGGACCCAGCCAGTGCAAATCAGTCATGACCCTGTTCGTCATGGGAACAGTACAGTCTGAACTGCCAAGCCAGGCCCTCTGTGTGTATTTAAGAACTTTCTTTTCAGAAGCACCGAATTGGACAGTTATTTATTGTGCTAGTCAGTGATTGCTGGGTTCTGAGCACCCCCACACAACTTCCATAACAAGCCTGTGGCTACCCACCATCGTTACCACTGAGAGTCGAAGGCTGAAATGGTTGTACTTGCCCAGTTTTCAGAGCCCTGGTAGGACGAAGCATAGGACATCGAAGACAAATGATCCCAGCCCCCAAGTCTAAGGCCCATGCTTGGGCCTTAGCCCACAGAGGTTGGTCTGACAATTTGGAGTTTACAATGGCAACAAAGGCTACAATGTGATTCATGTGCTGAGGAAGATCAATGCCTCTATTCAGAGGTGATGGGCAACGCCGATGTATTTCGCATGAACACTTACCACACAGTCTTAAGACATTATTGTTAAACTTTTTTTATATTCGCTGATGATACGCATATATTTGCACCTGCTCGATTTATAAAAGTATGACTGACTCTTTTATAAAGTTGGTCTAACACGACATTAATTCTCCAGAGTCATATTAAGAGCATTATTCTGCCTAAAGTTTACTTGTGCCCTTGGCAAATATATTTAGTATAGTAAGTTGCATCAAAGTTGCGTTTGTGTGAAACAATTGATATATTTTTAATAATTCAGTTCTTAGCCTTTTGTTACTGATAGCTTAAATATTCTGGTTCAAATCAGTAAACCACGCAGCCTGTTGATAACGTAGTCATGCAAAAGAAACTAATTTATTTTCATAACGAATATTAAAAGGTTTTCCCACAGAAAAGCAATTAACTGCTATCTCTGTTTTCACGATAACCATAAAAGCATTAGGTTTTGTGAAATATGCAACTGAATATTAAATATTTAGATAAAATGATTCATGTTCTTCATCTGTCTACAGCCCTATCTTGAGTATTCAAAAAGTCATCGTAGAAGATGTGTTGCAAGATTAACAAAAGAAAACATTTCCCCAGGCTAGGGTCGGCAAAGTTTTGAAAATAGCTACTATTTTCACATAGTACTTTTCATTTTTAGAAGACCTAGGTTTTAAGGGCCTCATTTATGAAAAGTGACGCATGGCTGCGTGAAAGCAGCGATGCGTCACTTCTCAGTGCGCCCTCCTTGTGACATGATGAATGCGTCATCTTTACTGTATGATACATCATGTCGCAAGTAGTTACAGATACGTCAGTATTTCTGAGTATCTATAGGTGCAAAAGTGACGCATTGCTGGAGTATGTCACAAAAGTGACGCAACTCCAGCAATGTGTCCTTTCACACGGGGCAAGCCCCATGTGAAAGGACCTGCGTCAGTCTTACGCCTGCTGTGAGGCAGGCGTAAGATATTGTCGCATTTGCACCATAGAAGTGGCGCAGTGAAATCACGTCGATTTTACTGCGTCACTTCTACAAGGCTTACTTACGTGGGAACGCCCACCCTGCATACATTATACCTGATGCAGGTCTAATGTAGCGCAGGGGTTTACAAAGTGATGCATCTGCTTAGATGCGTCACTTTGTAAATAGGGCGCAACAGGAGGCATGTTTTATGCCGCCGATGCGTCATAAAAAGTGATGCAATGGATATGCAAAACGGACGCAAGGCCTCATAAATAAGGCCCTGAATATTTAGAAAGCGCGTAAACTACAATATAGTGAATCACACAAAGATACATGTGCTCTGCTTAAAGTAAAAATGTAACCAATATATTATGTGCCCTAGGTCATAACTCAATTCAACGCCATACTCTTTATTCTTTTCAGCAAATACAAGACTAAAAATTACACACATAAAAAACTGTTAAAAGTAGATTCGATAAAATGACATCTAAAAGAAGAATAGGAGAAAATAGAGTAGGATGTCACTTTTCTATAGAAACAGTACTCTGGAAATTAGCTTTGGACATGGCACTGATGGCAACTAATGAACTCCAACTGGTCTGCATGGGAGCACAAAATTAATCTTTTCAAGGAGGACTCAACCTTCCAGGTTGGCTTGTGGCAACTGCAAAAGTCGTGTCGTAGGAAGCTAGCTCTGCATATGATATTACCACTAGTTGTTAACACCGTGCACATAGTCCAGCGGTTCCCCAAAAGTGTACAGGGCTCAATGCAAAACCCAAAGTGCTGTATTAGTGGTAGTGTGGGTGAGCAGACTTAGGCCTAACACAGAAGAGTGTAAGACATGTATTGCACACACAGAATCAATAATGGACAGATGACTCAGAAGGAGATCCAGACCAATTTTATAAAATTATACTTTGTATTTTTATGTTGAAGATCAAGACTTCATAATAAGATAAGTACGTTTCAAGTCAAACTACTATTCACGTTTAAAAATCAACAGAGCAATATTCAAATAGTTCAAGATTCCTGACGAGGTAATCAAGTGAAAGGTATATTAAGCAAGTATACAACTTACAGTTCCAGTCCTCGGGTGGTCAGATGCACACGGAGCACAGGGTCAGTCCTGGGGGACCAGGGCACCCATACAGTGCGGATTTTCGTACCTTCGCCGAGGTGGTCGATACCAGCAGTGTTCTTCGCTCTCATGGTCGGCTGAAGCAAAGAGCGGCATAGGTTTCATCAGGCGGCCAGCACAGTTACCGTTGCAGTCGCTGTCGGTCAATGGCTGTAGTTCGGATGGGGGATTGCCATCGATGTCTCATCTTGGAGAGATCGCGGTCAGGTTGGCGGTGTAGGAGGTGACCGGCAGGGCCACTAGCTAGAGGGTACAGGCTCTTGGACCCAAAGCTGTGGGCTACTCGGGTCGGAGGCTAGAGAGGATTCCTCAAGGTTGTGCAGGTCATCCAGTTGCAGGGCATTCTGTGGGTAGGAGAGAGTCACATCGACACAAGTGCCGGTCCCCTACCACTGCGGTCTCTGGAAGAACTTTGGTCACAGTGAGTCTCGTCAACACCAGTGTCAGTCCTTGTTAGACTTGGCATCTTTGGCGTGGTTTCCCCAGATGGTTTTGCTGGCTTAGATGCTTTGGGCACTTTGCCACTGCTGATCAGTGTCAAAGTGCAAGTGCTCCCTGTGTAAATTGTTATTATGATTGGTTCTCCCTGATTGGCATAATTGATTTACTGGTCAGTCCCTAGTAAAGTGCACTGAATGTGCCGGGCTGGTAAATTAAATACTATTAGTGGGCCTACAGCACTGATTGTGCCACCCACATCAGTAGTCCTGAAATGGTAACTCAGCCCTGCAACTGCACTTGTTAACTGCCATGTCGACTTGGCAAGTGCACCCACTTGCCAGGCATTAACCTTCCCTTTTCTCACATGTCAGTCAACCCTAAGGAAGGCCCAAGGTACTGCTGTGGGCAGGGTGCAGTGTATGTGAAAGGTAGGACATGCCTCGATAACATCTTATAAACATAACTGCCCCTGGGAAGAATGTAGAAAAATAAAGTTTAGTATGCCTAAACTCAGAATGTTAAAATGCATCATTTAGTGAGGGTGATTTTTACATTCTGTGTTTGAAAATATCACTTTTAGAAAGTAGACATTTTCTTGTTTAGCCATCTAGTGTGCCTCTGCTAGAATGTGGATTGACTGTCTGGGTTTGGAGTGTCAGGGGCTGGGGAGGAGCAGTGGCTCCAGAGAGCCTGATGAGTCGGAGCTGGGCTGAATAGCCCTGGCTGCATTTAGAGTAGGGGGAGGAGATTTCCTTTCACCTGAATGGGCCTGGTCTGCTTTCCACATTACTGTCTCCATCCCCTCCCAGGAAGTTGCATCAGAACTGGTTTTGACTGAGCACAGGGCTTCTCTGCACGAAGAGAACAAAGACATTTTGGGGTATAAGTATTCGACCTAAAACCCCTGAACTTTAGACTACTTGTGGAATCAAGAGGAGCCTTTGCCAAGGAGAAGAGCTGGAGTAACTGAGGAGAAGTACTGCCCTTGCTGTGTGTCTGGGGTTGGCCTGCAGTTGATGTCCCTGCCAAGGAAAGGAGAAGGACTTTGCTGCATGCTGTGTCCCCTGCTTGAGGAAAGTCTCCAAGGTCTTGAACAGAGCTTTCCTCCTGTTTTAAAGTCCCAGGAACACAAAGAATTCACCCCCAGCTCCCCTGACCTTTCTTGCTGGAAGTTCTGACCTGCCAAGAAGTGCCTGTGACAGTGTGGGTCCTCTGGAGGTTGTTTCTGCTGCTGGCAGCTGGAAAAGCAACACAACAACGAGAAAATCGCTGCATCGCTCTTCTTGCAACAGTTTTGCAAAGCAACGCGTGGTGCACGATGAATTTCCATGCATCACTGCACCGCTGCTGAAACCGCCACAGCACCTGTCTCCGCTGCAAGAATTGAAGCAACGAGGGATTGCGGCTGAAGAAGTTGACACTGTGCTGCTCGACGCCGCCGCATGGTTCGAAGACACATCTCGGATTTCCACGCATCGTCCCTGTGCGACAAGTTTTCCCATGGATCGGAGTCATCTCAGAATCGACACATCGCTTCCCCCTACAGACCGGACCCGACGCACCACTCCCCTTTGCCCAACGGAACTGTCACATCACATCCACGAAGGTCTCAGGAATCAACGCATCTCTTTGTCTTTCGACGCTTCCCATCGCTGCAGCTGTTTGGCTTGGTGAATTTTATCGCAACAACAGGTACTTTGCACGGAATCATCCATTCATAGTTTTCTATAGACTCAGTTTTGGTTTTGTTGAGTTTAGATAAAGATACTTTATTTTTCTAAACTGGTGTGGTGTCCATTTGTGGTGTTATCACTGTGTTACTGTGAGTGTTGGTACAAATACTTTACACATTGCCTTTGGGATAAGCCTATCTGCTCGTGTCATGCTACCAAGGGAGCGAGCAGGGTTTATCTAGAGTGTATATCCCTTTTCGCTGACTAGAAGCAAGAATCCCTATTCGGATAAAGGTACCTACCTCTGCCAACTTGAGACACCCATTTCTAACAGTCCTCAACTGCAGTGGTTCTTGGAGTTCTTGTGCAGCAGGGAGTTGCATCGACTAGGGCCGGCCCTCCAGGTAGTGGTTTTTGGAGTTTGGTTCTTCTTGGACAGGTCTGCTGTCCTCTGGAAATTGGTGTGTTTATTGAATGCAACATCCCCCCAGGGGTTTTGGATGTTGAGCTGCAAGACAGGTCGCAGGTTTATTCTCAGTGGGAGACAGACTAGTAGGGCTGGGGCCAAGCAGTTGCCGTTTTCTGGTTTCGGCTGCAAGGTGCCTTCTTGCTTCTTAAGTCATAGCAATCTGGGGTCCACATCTGGGGGAGCCACCTAAATACTAAATTTAGGAACCCTTTTAGGGCAGTAGCAGGTAGGGCCAATGGGCACCGCACCTGGCGTGACTTCACCCTCTATTATGCCACCCTCCAGTGGGAGGGGGCAGAGACCTAGCCCTGATGGAAGGGGTCCCCCTGTCCTCAAGATGGCGGGGACTGAAGAGTGTACTTCTCCCCACCTGAGGGGTGTGGTTGGCAGTAGTGGGCAGACCTCCTCTCTTTTTTAAATTGTCCTGCCAGTATTCCATTACAAAGTGGGGGTGTAAATCAGGGGCTGCCATCTACTGCTAGCAGTAGAGGCTAGGCGTTGCATTACAAAGGCAACAGTCCTTTGAAGCGTTCCTTCTTTGAGCACTGGCCCATCCTGGGGGAGGAGGCATGACACTACATGAAATTACATCAAAACCAGGCAAAAAGTGGGGGGCTAAGCATATGCAAAAGAAGCACTTTCTCACTTGACCCCCTCCCCAAATAAAAGAGGATGAAACTAAACTTCCTCTAGAGAGCCTTCATTTTCTAAGTGAAAGAACCGAGAAAGACCAACTGCATTGGCATGGGCAGTCCCAGGTCCGTGTTCCACCTTGAAGTCCATTCCCTGTAGGGATATGGACCATCTTAACAGTTTGGGATTCCCACCTTGCATCTGTTGTAACCACCTGAGAGGCCTGTAGTCTGTCTGAACTAGGAAGTGAGTGCCAAACAGTTACGGCCTCAACTTGTTCAAGGCCCAGACCACAGCTCAGACCAGAGCAAAGTCTTCCCTCTCTATGGCACTCAGACTCTAGGGAGTGGTCTCTTGCTTATAAAAGCAACAGGTTGGTAATTTCAGTCATCATTTGTTTGGGCTAGGACTGCACCTATCCCATGCTCAGAGGCATCAGTCAGTATAATAAACTGCTTGGTGTAGTATGGAGCTTTCAGGAATGAGACAGAGCACAATGCATCCTTCAAAGTGTCAAACGTCTTTTGACAGCCCACTATCCAGTTTACTTTCTTGGGCATCCTTTGGAAGGTAGGTTCTATGAGGGGAGTCACTAAGGACCCATAGTCTTTTACAAACCTCCTATAGTACCCAGTCAAGCCCTGACTTGGGTCTGGTTTGTTGGAGCTACCAAGTCCAGAGTTGTCCGGATCTTGGGTTGGAGTGGCTGATCTTGGGCTTCACCTAACAGGTGACCCAAGTACACAACCTTGCCCTGCTCCATCTGGCATTTACTTGCCTTGATAGTGATGCCTGCACTTCTGAGAGCCTCCAGGACTTGACAAGGTGGATCAAGTGATCCTGCCCGGTGGAGCTGTAGACAACAATATCATCGAGATAAGCCGCACCAATTGATTCCAACCCAGCAAGGACTTTGTTTACCAACCATTGGAAGGTGGCAGGGGGATTCTTTACTCCAAAGGGCATCACAGTAAACTGGAAGTGCCCATTTGGAATGGAAAATGCAGATTTTTCTTTTGCTCCACAGATCAGGCCTGTCTGCCAGTATCCAGATGTGAGATCAAAGGTACTGAGATATTTGGCTGCCCCATACCGGAGAATTAGCTCATCTGCCCAAAGAATTGGGTGAGCATCCATTTTTGTTACAGCATTGAGGCCCCTATATTCCACACAAAACCTCATTTCTTCCTTATCACCCTTGGAGTGAGGTTTGGGGACTACGACAACTGGGCTGGCCCAGGGGCTCTCAGAGGGTTCTATGACACCCAGTTCCAGCAGCTTGCTGACCTCATCTTGGATGCTCTCTCATAATCAGACTGCCTGTAAATTTTATTTTTTACAGGTAGGCTGTCACAAGTGTACACATCATGGTTACACCAAAAAGTCTGACAAGGGGTCAGAGGGAAGAGCTCAGCATACTGGCTTAGGACTAGCCTGAAGTCCGCCTGCTGTTTGGCAGTTAGGGTCTATGAAACAATCACTCCATCAACCCACCCGTATTGGGGCTTGCTGGAGAGGAGCTCAGGGAGAGGTTCATTCTCATTTTCCTGTCCCTCATCTGTTACCATGAGCAAGGTCATGCCAGCTCTGTCATAGTAGGGCTTCAGGCGGTTAACATGTATTACCCTTTTGGGGTGTTTGCAACTGCCAAGGTCTACCAGATACGTGACCTCCCCTTTTTCTTCAAGGACAGGGTATGGTCCACTCTACTTTCCTTGGAGGGCCCGGGGGGCCATATGCTCTAATACCCATACCTTCTGCCGTGGTTTTAATTCTACCAGATCAGCCTTTGTGTCATACCATTGCTTCTGCAGTTCTTGGATGGCCTGAAGGTTTTGGCTTGCTTTCTCCATGTACTCAGCCATCCTGGAACAAAGGCAGAGCACATCGTCCACTGCGTCTTGCTTTGGCTCTTTGAGAGGTTTTTCCCAACCTTCTCTTGCCGGACTTAGAGGACCTCTAACAGGGTACCCAAACAAACGCTTAAAGGGTGAAAACCCCTTTTGTGGCACTTCCCTGTAGGCAAAAAGCAGGCATGGAAGTAGGACATCCCATCTCCTTTGGAGTTTTTCAGGGAGCCCTCCAATCATGCCTTTCAATGTTAGGTTGACTTTTTCCATCAGGCTATTGGTTTTTGGGTGATAGGGTGTGGTGAATCTGTAGTTAACTCTACACTCATACCACATGTGGTTTAGATATGCATACATGAAGTTTGTACCTCTGTCTGATACCACCTCCTGGTTAATACAAGAGACGTGGGAGGGATATCATCTTGAAGATGGCAGATCGTCTGAATAGAGACAGGGGCAGATGTGACCAGGACTTCACTTCTTCTTTCACTTGCATCAATAGCGGGGCGACAGTATGTTCCTAAAATCTGGGCAGGGAAACAGTAAGAATGACACCGAGATATTTGAGCCCATCTGTGGCTAAGGTCAAGTCCGTGGACCACGCGCCCAGATCGATTACTCCCTGCAGGCATTCATATATAAACCAGGTGTCTTCTTAAATATTTGCATGATTCTGAGCAATCTTGGGCCTGTTCTAATTGGGTCAGTGTGAAAAATAGGACAATGTGAGCATAGAGTGCTATGCGGTCAGAAACTTCCGATGACCATTCAAATCCCCGGACTAGAGTGTCTACCCTGACCCATGCTGACATCAGCTCCATGGCTAAAGCAAATAGATATGGGGATAGGGGACATCCTTGACAGGTGCCACACCTAATAGGAAACCTGTGAGAGACCAATCCTGCCACCCGCACCAAGGATGTAACATCTGTATAGGGTAATTGTAAGTATGATAAAAATCCGGGGCCTATATTTAGTCATCACAGGAGCACAAAGAGATGAGTCTAGCTGACAAAATCAAAGGCTTTGTCTATGTCAGCCAGTAATAGGGCTGCGGGGTATCCCAGATGGTCCACCACTGCTATGGCGTTGTGAGCGCGGCGAACGTTGTGGTGAGTAGCACGGTGGGGCATGAAGCTAGCCTGATCTGGATGTACTAGATCAGTTAGATGGGGTAAGATGCAGTTTGCCAGGGCTTTGGTGAGTAATTTGGCTTCTATATTTAACAGAGAGATTGGGCGGTATGAGAGTGGCACTCAGAGGGCTGGCCTGGTTTGAGAAAAACTACTAGTTCCGCTTGTCTCCAGTCTGGAGGAAGCTGCCCCACCTATGTCGTGGCATGAACCATCTCGAGATAATGGGCTCCAAGTTGTGATTGGTATTTTCTTTAAACTCACAAGGAAATCCGTTAGGGCCTGGTGCTTTGCCCGAGCGTAGTTCTGCCAGAGTAGCACCTAATTCTTCAATCAAGAGGGGGGTATCTAGTAGCGATCTAGCCGTGTCTGATAGGGGTCTCGGGGGTACGTTGTCTAGAAAGCGTTGTACTAGAGCTTCTGGCCATGTCTCATGTGCAGCATAGAGCTCTTTGTAATAGTCTGCGAAGCTGGTTGCAATCACGGACGGGTCAGTGAGAACATTATCCTCGGAGTCGTGGATACTAGGAAAATGAACCGGTCATAGAGTATGCTGGCATTACTGGTGCAACAATGTGCTGGATTTATTCCTCCATTGGTATATCCGGCTACGGGAGGCCAGCCATGCCATCTGGGCCTATTCCAATAATTCACCATTTTAAAGCTGTTGCATGAGGAGTATTTGATGATGCGCCGAGCCCCCATTTTCCCCCGACCCCCGCGCTGTGGTTCTATAACTTGGGCTTCAATCTGAGTTAGCTTCCCGTAGCATTGTGTCTGCCTCGCAGCACTGAAAGAGAGGTCCACGCCATGCAGAGTCGCCTTCATGGTCTCCCACAAGGTCTCGGCTGAGGCAACCATCTGGGAATTAAGGGTAAAGTACTTTGGCCACCGCTCGGTTCATATGTGTCCTATATTGCTGGTCATGTAAATGCCAGGGAGGGCAGTCAGGGCCTACCCGAAGTTCAAGTGCCACCAGAGAGTAGACTGACAGACCCTTGGACAATATTTTGGCAACCGAGACTCTCTGGAGATACCTAGAGGTCACAAATATGCAGTCGATACAGGAATATGAGTGATACATGTGTGAGTAGTATGTATAACCTTGTTCGTTTGGATGAAGTCTCTTAAAGACGTCCACCCATCCCATTCCATCTACGAAGGATCGCAATTGCGATGCCCGTATCTCTGCCGGTCCCCCTGCAGCTCACCATCTGTGCCAGGTCTGGTGCAGTAAGTCATTTCAGTCGCCCTCCATTACCGTCATTCCTTCGGGGACATCCATCCATGTAGTCATTAGGCATCAAACAAGGGCCCAAGCAAGGAAAGGGGGAGCGTATACACTACCAAGGACTACTTGCTTGCCATGCTCTGTTACTGCAACAATAACATATCTGCCCTGTGTGTCTACCCATGATCTGGAGTGCATAAAGGGGACACTATGATGAATCAGGACCGCCGCTCCCATGGAACCTCTAGTAATTCCAGAGTGGAAGACCTGGATATACCCAAATTAGGACAGAAATTGTGTTTTAGTACCTAGGAGGTGAGCAGTAGGATATTTGCCTCATGATGTTAAGCTTGTCAAAGCACAGCTCCTCTTTTCATCTTGTTTAGGACGCCTCATAAATTTCAGCTAATTATCCAGATCCCACTCCCTGGGATGCTAGTAGTACTATTTGCGTTTTAATTTGGTGACTGTTATCTGCAGGACTGGATCCGGGTACAACCACCCCCTGGGAGCACCATATGTGTGGATTAGAGACATAGCGCAAGCAACAAGTAACTTCCCTCCCTCTCCACTCTCCCTCCCTAATATCTCAGAAAGGTTGAAGTATCTGTCGCTGATGTGGTATAGTCCCAACCCCAATGGGAGCTGCAAACTGAACCCCTCCAATGGATCCCCATCAAACTATGAATAAACATGTGATCGCCCTAGAGTTTGGAGATTGTCTATCAAGGGGAGAAACCCTTCAATGGTGCCGTCGTGAACATTAGATTCGATTCAAGATGTTTGCCCCAATCTCATATATCTATGAGTTTGTCCAGTCTCGTTAGATCTAGGATGTTCCTGAGCGGGTTTCGCTGCAGGCTCCAGATCTTTCAATGAACCCGATCAGTGTCCCCGTTTTCCTTTGGATTTAGACTGTTTATGAGAAATGTCACTGGAAGACAAGTTTGAGTTCAGCAGCGGAGGAGTGTGTGGCTTCAACCGAACCACTTCATCTATCTAATCAAACACTTCTTCGGGGGTTTCAAAGAAGAGTGAGTGTGATTGATATGTCACTCTCAGGCAAGCCAGGAATAGCAAGGCGTAGGAGAGCTTAAGGTTGCACAGATGAGCCTTCGCCTCCAGGAATGATTGATAACGCTGTTGGATTGATCTGGTATACTCTAGAAATATCAGTTGAGAATAAAAAAAAAGAGAGTCTTTCAATCTGGCATGCCTTAGTTCAGTGTCTCTATTATGAAAGTTCAGGATCCTGCCGATGATGGGCCTCCAAATGGTGCTGGGAAGGAGTTTTTTCCAGGAGAGCTCGATGGACCCGTTCTATAATGAAGCATTGGGACAGGGATCAAGTTAAAAGCCAGTCTGCGAGCCAAGTAGTAAGGAATCTCTCCCCATCCTCTCCCTTGCAATTATCAGGAAATCCCATGAAACCAAGGTTATTTCTGTGAGCCCGTAACTCCATTTCTTCCACTTGCATTGCTACTGCTAGGCCTCTCGTGAAGGTCTCCAGTGTGTTTAATTTCTTCTGGAGGGTAGTGACTCTATCCTCAATGCCCTAAGATCCCCGTCTCGGTTTCTGTCATTCTGTCAACTGAGTTGCGTAGATCTTGGCGTAAAAGCATGACATCAGAGCCGACAGCAACTATTTTAGCATTGAGAATGTCTCTGGATTGTCTAATAACTGCCATCAATGCCATGTTATGACACTAGTCGAGCCTCCTGGGTCTGCCACCTGGGCACCTGCTCCTGGTAGCGGTCCCTCGCACTTTGCTTAGAGGTAGGTCCTGGTGCTTTATTGCATGTCATTGTAGGATAGATTCATGGTCTAGTGAGATAGCCGCAGGACTCACCACAGATGGAGGGATAGAAGGTCTGGATGTGGATCTGCTCCTTGATGGTATGGATTTCAAACTGAGGGAGGGGAAAGCCCCCCAGAATTCTCATAGAGGGCAGCAAGAGGAGAAGAGGAAGCAGGCTGCAGGGTCTATTTCCCTCTCCATACGGTGGGGCCGAGGGAAGCCCCACCACCCGCAAGCCGCACCGTGGCCTATCCCGACTGCCTCCATAAGTGGGTGCACCCCCCACCCCTCCATTGGATGCCTCACCTGATGACTGCAGGGGCACTTGACCTGGCCTCTTCTAATCACCACCCTCAGGTCGCCACCAACTACGCTGCGGCCTGACAATGGCTTCACCAGGTCCGGATCAAGGCCCCATCAGACCCAGCCCCTTACTATCCCCACTGCTGACACAACCTGGGCTGTCCAGCGCATGAGGTGACTCCGTCCAGCTTGTGTGGAGGTCTGCTTTGTGGCTCAGTGCCACCACAGAGCAGCACAGGCTCCGGCAGAAGTGCAGCAGGTGCCGCAGCCCGACGTGGCCGCCGAGAACCAGAGGTATTTTATCATTGGCCGACTGCGGGCCCCTATGTGTGACCACTATCGGCCTGATCTTCATCGGTGCGGCCCAGGTGACAAGTCCGACGTGGCACGCAGTGCAGCTCTTTGCCACGAGGCCTCACAGTCTGCCACTCACCGGCTTCACAAGGTGGCCCTCTCCACCACAGCTTCCTGCCAGTGACAATCTGGACTTCCCCGCCTTGCACTCCAGCCCCGGCCAACTACGGTCTAGGGTTAGGCAGATCGGGGTTCCCAACTGCTCCTCCAAGGCCCAACGCCTGCAGACCTCTGAAGGAGGGAGGGTGGCCCCAGCAGCGAGGCATGTGTCTGGCCGCAGTCGTTCCAGCAGCACAATATGGCCAGCTGAGCGCTCCTCCCAAGCAGCCACAGTGACACCCCTCCTCTGGCTCCTTGATTGCTCCTTCTCCAACGTTTGGGTATCCGTGGATGTGAGGATCACTTTGGGAGCACTAGAGCTTACTGCAATGCCGATTTGGCAGGATATAAGGCGGATATGTAATTGGGCTACGGGGCTTGTCCGCTATGTTGGACCGCTAGGAAACGCCCCTTCTTCAAATACTTTTACATTCCTAAAACAGTGGAGGACTTAATCAAGGCCCTAAGACTAATTTAATACAATTTGGAAAAAATCAAAAATTGTCTAAAGACAGTAAGTTATTAATCAAGTGGTACAACAAATGTTAGAATCTTGTACCCCAATTCTGCACCAACAAGGTAGGAAGCTGGCTCTGCATATGATATTACCACTAGGTGATAACACCGTGCACATAGTCCAGGGGTTCCCCAAAAGTGTACAGGGCTTAATGCAAAACCGAAAGTGCTCTATTAGTGGTATTGTGAGCGAGCAGCCTTAGGCCTACCACAGAGGAGTGTCAGACATTTATTGCACAAACAGGATCAATAATGGACACTTGATTCAAAAAGGAGGTCCAAGCCAATTTTTTAAAATTATACTTTATTTGTATTTTTATTTTTAGGACCAAGATTTCGTAATAAGGTAAGCACGTTTGAAGTCAACCTATTTTTCACGTTCAAAAATCGACAGTGCAATATATGAATAGTTCAAGATCCCTGAGGAGGGAATCAAGTGAAGGGTATGTCAAGCAAGTATATAACTTACAGTTCCAGTCCTCTGGTGGTCAGACCTACAAAGAGTGCAGGTTTGGTCAGGGGGACTAGTAAGGGTGGGCGGAGAACTACTACGCGGAATTTCACGAACTTGATCAAAAACTCTGTCTATACATGCTAAAATGCATATAGTCATTTCACAAAAGTGAAAATGAAAATTTAGCAAGCAGTGAGAGAGGTGATGATTTTGGGATCCTCCCTAACCTAGGGAGAGAACCAAGCAGATGCCTTGAAAACAAAGAGCACATCTTGCTGAACGATTCCGTGGTGGTTCCATCCTCTTAGGACCACCCCAAGCACAGTTACGGGCAAAAATACAATCCCAACGAAAGTCCCTGCAAAGCATTATGCGACGAGATTAGCAGTGGTCAGTGAATATTATAGTATCCAATATCAAAATAATTCTACAAAGAGCTGCAGTTCAACTAGTCGTTACTAGGTGTCCCTCACGAGTCAAATGCAAAAGCATTGAAATTATTACATCAAGCTGCAGTTCCACTAGTCATTAATAGGTGTCCCTCACGAGTCAATTGCAAAAGCATTGAAACCCTTTCATGAAGCTGCAGTTCCAGTAGTCATTACTAGGTGTCCCACATGAGTCAAATGCAAATGCATTTGACTTGAGGGACACCTAGCAACGACTAGTTGACTGCAGCTTGATGTAATAATTTCAATGCTTTTGCATTTGACTCTGAGAACCGAGAGACAAACTTTGTAAGTGATTTTCCGTTTGCGCCAACAAATGGTCGCATTACATGTATATACAGAACAAAAAATAAAGTAATACAAGGTGACTGCTATTATTGATTTAAGCAGCCACGAATGAAGCAAAATTGCAAATGATTTGTCAGTGTTGCATTTCTTGTTTGATTAAACTACGTTACACGCTCAGATTCACTGTCTGAATGAGCCTAACTACTTTGTTGGTTTAACTTTCTAAAAGTGGCATTTCAGAATTGTGACTAAAAAGCCAAATTTACCATTGAAGAGGGCATCTAATGACAATTTCGTACACACCAACAATACTATTTCTACCTGTTCCTAAACAAAAGTTATACCTATTAAATGTAATTAAGTGACCCAATGTTATTCTATGGGAGATGTAGGCCACACAATGAATGAATTAATTTGTAAGTTTTTCCCTACCAGGACAAGCAAAACTTAGAAATACATGTCCCACTTTCAAAATGCAATGCAACCTACCTTATGGGCTGTTTGGTGGGCCTGGGCTAAATTGGAACTACACCAGAGTAATCAGAGTCATTTCAGTAATCAAGCATTACTCTTGTGATGTAAAAGTACAGAATTTACACAATTACACCAGCTTGAATAAATAAGAATAAATGTGGCCAAAAAGTTTACCACAGAGCAACAGGAACAATAAACTAACAGAGAGGGATTGGCTGTTGGCAAGTGCTGTTCATATTCTGTAGCTGTTAGTGCTATTTCCTTGCACAAAATGCACCCTTCGGCCCATTTCGAACACAAGGGTGCAAATTGCAAAATATTGAAAAAGACTTGATTACGCTTCTTATGCAATTATACATAATTAAGAGTAATTTCATGCTAATTATGAGTAATTATGCTACAGCAAAGTATTAAAAAGGAAGTTTTGGGCTTGGAAACATTTATTTTGCCAAATCAAATTGGCAGTTTAAAACTGACCACAGGCTGCAATGTCATGATTGAGACATGATTTAAGGGGTTACCTTAGTGGGTGGCACAATAAGTACTGCAAGCCCACTAGTAGCCTTTAATTTACCATCCTTAGGTATATGGTATACCATTTTACTAAGGACCTATAAGTAAACTAAATATGCCATACAGATGTAAACCAATTTTACCATGTAGGTAGTAAGCACAAGCACTTTAGCACTAGTTAGCAATGGTAAAGTGCATTAGGTCCTAAGGCCAACAAAAACACATACAGCAATGAAAGAGAGTAGAAGGAAAAATTGTTGGAGGAAGGTCACCTTAAGGCTGACAGGTCTAACACTTGGTGTGAGAAAGTTAATTATTAGTTGGGGTGGATGTTAGCCTACCACAAGAAATAACACTTATCTTGTTAGATCCATTAAATATTTCAGTAATTTGAACCAGAGCTCACCCTTTATTAGATACAGCACAGTGCAGATGCGCTTAACTTAAGAAAATGTGTAGAGCAAAAACACAACACAATAAAAGCTCACATAAACAATAGAGAATAATCTAATAAGCACACTAACACCAAAATGAAAAAAAATCCAATAAGGAGAACCGGAAGAATGAATTGTTGAAGTTTAAAGTGAAAATAGAACCAATAAACATTACGCGCCGACTGCAATCATCCAGTTCTGCTTTGCTAAGACCTAGGTGCAATTTAAGGCCAAATGCAATTGAATGCAGGTCAGAGACAGAAACCATGTTCGTACTGGTTGGACGTTTTACCTTTTAACTTCATCTTTGAAATGAAAGTCAAAAATTGGGCAAGGCAGTAGACTGTGGCTGAGCAGGGCTCCACCAAGCCAGATAGCCATCAGACAAGGTCCTTGTGAAGTTGTTTACTTTGTCAAGAAAGCTCTAAGCAGCACAGCTGCAAGCTGTCCCCAAATAGGACTCCAAGTGGACCTAATGTCCTATCTGCTGAAACTGATTTGCTGTTGCGGAAAAGCTCAGAGTGAGAGAAGCCTGTGTGTTTGGACCAGCAGCAACGCATCCTCGACTGATTGACTTGGCAGATTTGTCTCAGTCCTCGAAATGTCTTTAGAACTTAAAAAGTCCAAGACTCAGATTGTTCAGGATGTTAGGAGGGTTCACTTTGACAAAGCTAAGATTCCCAGGGCCTCAGGAACAACACTTTGGGGTCAAGTATCACTGCAGCAGAAGCCACCAGCAGTGTACAGGGCAGACTCAGCTAGATCTGATCAGCTATGGCTTCTAACAGATTGTTGTGTTCATGTAGATTAACTGTAGTATAGCCAATTGATCCTCAGTGTCCACTTCCTTGTCCTGGGTACAAGTAGGAGCAAGGCTAGGCTTTCATATCTCCTCATAGCTCTCAATATCAGGTGCAGTATTTCTTCTGATTTCCACAGGTCCAGTAGTGTTAAGAAGATGGTGCCCTTGGTGCCACTTATATGCATGTCACTAGCCTGTGGGGGGAGGGGGGTAATTCCTGGCCCCTTCTTAACTAATATGAAAAATGTTCCCAGTGTATCCCTACCTGGTTTTACACCAGTTCCCGTGTTCCCTACTTCAAACAAGCCCACAGTCTCCCCTCTACCTAAAACCAAGATGGAAGACCCTTTTTATCCCCTGTCTAGAGCTTTTGTGTTCACCCCAGATGTGTGGTAATAGAAATGAGCAGCCCCTCCTCTGTGGTTACTTCACACAAGTTCTGGAGACAGCTCCTCTCGCACTGAGATAAGTGCCTGTTGGATTGGGTGGAAAAAAGAGGGC
Organism: Triturus cristatus; assembly: GCF_964204655.1. Taxonomy (NCBI): domain Eukaryota; kingdom Metazoa; phylum Chordata; class Amphibia; order Caudata; family Salamandridae; genus Triturus; species Triturus cristatus. Next base: position 534,520,349 of record NC_140581.1, on the reverse strand, counting down.
CATGTCTAGGTACCAGCTAACATTTGCTCTTGACAGGATAGGACTCTTTGAAGTTAATCAAGTTACTGGGCACAGCTAAGAAGGTAATCGTGCCAGAGAAACAGTACACCTACCTACACTCAAGGCCTTTGCTCAAGTCTGGGAGCAAGTTCAAATATCACCAAGAGCTCTATTCTGCTTGTGGTAGTCAGTTGGAGCTAATGTGAATAGGCTTCTTGAGGCTATAGGCAAGAAAAAGGTAACTTTCCAAAAGTATTTTTTCCAATATTTATAACAAATCTGATTTTACAAGTAAATTGAACTTGTAATACATTTTTTAGATAGTCTAACAATTCATTTCATAGCTACTACCTAGCCTGTAATTGCATTAGGAAAGGTAATAATATATCCCAATATTTTCCTGTAGAATAGCTTACCCAGCCACAGTGAAAATTGCTTTTTGGGTATTTTTATTGTAAGGACATAGTTAACATTAAACATATACATTTCCTACCTTTAAATATCATGCAACCTGCCTTATGAGCAGTAAGGCTTACTTAGAGGAGACTTATCAATACCTAAAAGGAGAGTTTAAGCCTCTCAAAAAGGGGTTATTTTGGCACGTCAAATATTCAGTTTTAAAACTGCACAAAAAGGCTACAGTTGTAGGTTTGCAGTCATGTTTGCACTGTCACTGAAGTGGGTGGCACTTGGGTGCATCAATCTATTATCAGGATTTAAATTACAGGCCTTGAGTACACTTTGTGCCTTAGACTAGGCACTTATAGGTAAGGTACATGTATGCCAATTAGGAGCTTAGCCAATTTCAACATGTTTTAGGAGAAAGAGCAATTGCACTGGGGTCTGGTTAGCAGACTCCCAGTATAGCATCAGTCCAAAGAAATGTGGGTGGTCATGCAAATAGAGGCATTTTTTTACACTTGGCAAAGAACAAGAGGCTTCTTTACATGGAACCCTTGAGAGAGAAATATTAGAAAGGATAGCAAGAAAAATATTGTTCAGATGCTGTAGTTTTCAGGTTTAGGAGTAGCACAGCACAGCCAAAGGTATGTCAACATTCTTGAGACGACATCAAGAATTTCCAATGCCCACATTGAAGCAAATTATTTAAATGCAACCCGGACAACCTAGTAATCCTTGAGGAGACCGACTGAGAACCTATGAGCACCAAAGAAGCTTCCTAAGAAATCCTTTGCACTATTTATAATATTAATTTAGTGTTGAAAAACTTTGTTGTCAAAGTAAACTCCTGATGTTTGAGTATTACCAGACACAAAGTATGCCTGACTACATTGCTGTACCCTCTATGTATGATGAGTAGTCAAGGTTACTTAGTTGGATTCCTTTGTTACCTTTGCTTGTAATAACATTCAAAATATTCAAAATAATTCTTTGCAGTCAGAAATTATAAGTAGAATTGAGCATGCGCATAGCAACAAATGTGGGTTTTTGTAGTAGCTATATTGTACAGTTACAACCACTGCACTCCATGATAATCAATTTTCATGGGCCTCAAGATGTAGCTTAATCTTTTAGCTAGGCGTAACCAAAACTTGGCTGGAGGAGCATTTGTCCCAGTTCGAAGGGAACTTTGTCTGGTAGCTTGGTCTGGCCTCTTGCCATCGGACCAGTTCCAATACTGATTTACATGTGGCTGGTCTCTGTCTAGATTGACACAGTATTTGAAAGTGATGGACTGGAATGTGGGCTGAACAATTACACTGAATTGTTATAAAGATTGTGCATTACTCTCTTCCTTTATCAAAGCTCCATCTGAGCAGAATCCCTCACCCTTATCACCATTGTCAATGCATCCCTCACTCATGGCATCTTTTTAGAAGATGTCATAATTAGCAAGATCCTCACACTCCTAATGCAATACAGTCTGATGACCTCCCCAGCTACAAGCCCATCTATCAATCCCTAACATTCATCGACAAGGTCATTGTAAAAGCAGTCTATGTTCAACTGCAAGATGACATAAATGCTAATCATTTCATGCATGACTACCAGCCTGGCTTCGATCATGCTAAAGCATGGAAATATCAACCTAACACATCATGGACTATGCCTTCTTGACCACAGAAGAAGATGTTCCATGCCTCCTGATTTTGCCAGACCTTTCAGTTACCTTCAATACAGTCAACCATCTTGCCCTCATATGCATTCTGTTGTCCCAAATAGGATTCACAGGCTATGTTCAGCACTGGTTCTCCTCCTTCCTCTCTAAGCAACAGTTTGTTCACATGTGCCCATCCATGTCCCAAGGACCCCTATCACCTATAAAGTATCCCAGGGTTCGATATTATGTCTGTCATCTTCAACCTCTACATAGATCCTCTTGGTGCTTTACCTACAGGTAAAAGCATTAGGATTCACAATATGACAAAGTCTCACAATTCTACTTGAAAGCTTCAGACAGCCCATGCCTCAATCACTCCCTGCATTACATGCAGACCTGGATGTCCAGCTTCTAAATGAAGCTCAAGCGCACCAAGACTGAATTCCTATTATTTACCAAACACAGTAAACTAGAAACAGGAGAAACTTCACTTAAATTCATGAATCTTGATAGCTTCAAACAGCAATGTACACAGAATGGCAAGTCACTTGGATTCAGCCTGGACACCAACCTCCTAAACAAACCTGGTATCAGCTCTCTCTTTGATCGAAAGTGAAACCCTTTGTTCTATATAGCAGCTTCAGTACTTGTGTTCAAGCCTTTTTACTCTAGCATCTGGTGGTAACACCCTAGTCAAAGCCACACATACTCCACATTGGCACCCTTAAGGATGTTGGCAATTCTGCAACCGCTGCAGCATGTATCATCCATGATTTGATGTAATATGATCACATCACCAGCCGCCTGATGGAAATCAATTAGATTCGCTTTCTGGGCTGCACCATCTTCACAAACAGCTTTATCACTTACATGGCCATCACGACCATCAGCCTTGCTTATCTTGCAGGCAAGCTCAGTTCTCTGGTGTTTCTTGGCACACCCATAGTAAGGATACCATGAGACAGCAGAGGAGATGTAAAAAAGAAAAACATGGGAGCAGACCTTTTCCACCAATGCATTCAGGATCTAGAACAAAAGAGAATTGAAGACAAACCTATCTACATAACATTAGATCATAAAGCATTTCCAATACAAAAACCAGCTACCTTTCCTATCACTCGTTGACTTAATGCTTGTCTTTGACACTGTCAGTGATCCATTGCCTATTTGCTAGATTAGCTCTGTTGAAATACAACATACTTATTTACATTAATTCAAGCATTCCTTATAACACATTTTGTTTACCACATTTACTCGTGTCATTTTCAGGAAAAATAATGTGCCTGGGAGATGTTTTCAACCTAACCAGGGAGAAGCACCTCCTGAAGAACCTATTGGGGATCAAACATCAACATAATTTCCTTTCCATGCTGTCCTCTCTAATTTCTCAACCCCCGGTCTCAATTGAGGCTTTGTTCTTTGTAGCATTTGAGAGTCAAGAGAGGTACTTAGGGCGTTCTAAAATACTGCCTGTGCTTTTCCGTCAAATAATCTAAGATAAGAGATCTAATCAAAGCTCTCAAATCCCATTCCCTCTGCTCCCCCTTATAATCGTATGGACTCCGTGGTGGACCCATTTCCATTGCCTATGAATCTCAGGGCATCATTCACAAAGAAAAATGTATATTTTTGTGTAAGTTAACGATTGTTTGCTAGTTTGTGGAGTTTCCACACATAAAAAGATATGACTGTCCCATTTCTTAAATGCGGGGACTCTGCTCTTGTCAAGATACTACCCATAAATCTCTTTGTGAATAGCAAACAATTATAAACATCCACAACATTGTATGTTTACCTTTATAAATCAGACACTCAGGGGCATATCAACAACAACCGGCGATAATTATCTCTAAGCGCACTTAGCGCTAGGATAATTATCGCCGGCTAGCGTGAATTTTTATCGCTGAGATAGCGTGCTATTAGCAACGCTTATCTCAATAGCGATAAAAATTCTCACGCTAACAGGCTAACGTGAGATTATCGCTGGAAACCCAGTGATAATCTCACGTTACCTTGTTGATAGGGACAGGCAAACTTAGCCATGATATCCTCCTTCCATAGGATATCATGGCTAAGTCAGAAAAATACCAGACGTAAAAAAGCAGCGTTAACCACGGTTAGCGCTGCTTTTTTTGTCTCTAACAGGGTTAGCGACATTCTTCATAATAGGAGAAATGTCGCTTAGTGACATTTCTCCTATTATTTTACTCTGGAACGCCCCCTTTGCATCTCATTAGAGATGCAAGGGGAAGCGTAGAGTAAAAGGGTGCTAACATGCAAATTTGCATGTTAGCACCCTGTTGTTGATAGGGCGCTAGTTTTATCTCTCCTTTTTTGGCTTTTAAAGCCAAAAAAGCAGAGATGAAGCCCTTGTTGATATGCTCCTCAGTCTCTATCACACTAAATAAATGAAGAAATGGTGGAATGGGCAGCAGAGACATCTTGCAATCATGTAATGGATGGATGAGGTGTCAAGTGTATTCTCTGATGGATCTATCTGACACACATTGTAGGAAGTTGTCCTTATTTATATTTGGGATAACTTGTTTGTTAGGTGTTCTGCAACTTCCAGAGATGACAGATTCAGACATCTCAGGAGGCCATTCAAAAATTGGATTCCTACCATTTTTTAACTTGAGAAATTATTTTGTATATCTTTTAAAATTTGGAAACTAGAAAGAAGGAAAGTGTGAAAAAATTATTGGGGAGTTTATTCTCCCCATTGACCTGAATTGAAGTGGAACCACTCCTAATCTTATGGTGAAAAAAACAAAAAAAATACATCCAAAATTGAGAGATTCTTTTCTAAATCCTGGGGGTTCTTGGGCCCCCAGTGCTAAAAGCCAAAAGTAATTCAGAGGCAATTTAATAAGGATCCAAGCTATGTTACAGAATGGGCAACCATATTAGTTTGTAGAACACGCTAGCAACTGTTATATTCAATTAGTTTTATCTAATATTGGTCTCTGGTGAGTATTGATCTGTGATAGAGCAGCACAATCAAACTTATCTTTTTTTATTTTCACTTACATTTCAGTCTGTAAAGGCACATTGCTTTATTCTGACTCCCCTAGAAGATTCATCTCTTATCAAGCTGTAGATGTCTTACTTTCCTATCCATGTGAATTTTTCACACCATTAATGCCTCAATATGCAGTTCAGGGACCATCAAATTAAAGTTCTCACTTTCAGTATCACTTATGCACCATGTCCTGTCAATCAGTGTAGAGGACTGCATTTGAGGCAGATTCTAACCATTTTCATATGTATGCCTGGCTGTTTCACAGTACATTTCTGAAGTATCTCCAAAGGTCTTAGGATGTGGGTATTAGCTGTATTAAAGTGAAACATCTCTCTTCCTTATAATGGGGCTTGTAGATCCGAGTCTCATTTGAGAGCCCGACAGCGCATTGCTCTTCTAACTACAGTTGATAGGAAATATGGCAAGACCAGAATTCACATTTCTTTTGGCTGAGGTTTCACAATAGTTTAGTCATTCACCACATTATCCTTCAGTTATCCATGGACCCTTTAAATTATGTGTTAACCCCAATGATGATACCACTGGCACGTTTCATAGACTATCAAGTCTACTATATTAGTTCCTCAAGTCTAAAGCACAGATGTTAGAAAAAGGTGATCAGGAGCTATTCTGGGCTCTGTGTCAACCCAAATCTCTAATTGGGAAGTAAATCAAGCTAATCAACCGACACAAGTGAGTAATCTGTGTTGACCTGAACAAAAAGCTTGTTCACAATGGGGCATATTAAATTCTTCTGATTCTATCCCCAAAATCTACTTATGCTGAACTGCCTCTCTTCTATTCACAGCCATTCTGGATTCATGGGGGGAAGATCCCATGGGCTAACTACCTCTGTAATAACTTACCATGTGTTGGAAAATGGCCCTCTCTCGAAGTGACAACCCAAACTTTTTGCTTTCCTCCTCCTCTTTTACTGACCGAGTTAACCAGTGCTAAAGTGCATGTGGTCTCTCCCTAAAACATGGTATCATTGGCTCATACACAATTGGCGTATTTAATTTACTTATCAGCTCCTAGTAAAGTGCACTACATGTGCCCAGGGCCTGTAAATAAAATGCTACTAGTGGGCTTGCAGCACTGCTTTTTCCATCCACCTAAGTAGTCCTCTACTCATGTCTCAGGCCTGCCACTGCAGGGTCTGTGTGTACAGTTTACTGCCACTTTGTCTTAAAACTACTTGCCAAGTCTTCAATTCTCTTTTCATTGCACAGAAGACCCCCTAAGGTGGGCCCTACATAGCCCATAAGGCAAGGTGCTGTGTAAGTAAAATATAGGAAATGTACTTTTAAGGTTTGCAAGTTTTGGTAGCAACAAACAGCTACATTTATTTTTCACTGCTGTGAGGTCTGCTCCTATCATAGGCTAACATTGGGAATTCCTTATTATACTTTTAAGCTATAATTCCTGATCAGAGAGGAGCAGCTTGTTCATGGTTCATGTGTGTTAAATGGGAGTGCTAAATCCTCTTTACTGGTGAAGTTGGATTTAACATTACTGTTTTAGAAATGCCACTTTTAGAAAGTGGACATTTCTCTGCTCTTAGCTCTTTCTTTCTTACAGTCTGTCTCCAATACACGTCTGGGTTGGGGTACAGCTAAACTTCGTGCATTTCCTTTCAGACAGCCACAAACACAGGAAGACTAGGTGTGGCTGAGTATCCATCTACCTACATCTGCATTCTGATGCGACTTCCTGGGCAGGGGTCATAGGAGGAGCCGACACTTGCACTTACATAGGTATTGTCCTGTCCACCCACAAAGCACTGATTTACCCACCCACGGTTAGCCTGGAAGACAGGACTGAGCTGAAAGGAATTGTGTACACTTCAGAGGTCAGCCTTTGAGATCACTTCCAGTTCAAAGGCACTTTTGGGTATGAGCACTGCATCCCTGACTCACATAAATTAGACACTTCTGGACCCAAACCTGAACCTCTGTTAGAAGAACTGTTGTGCTGCCCAAAGGAATCAACTGGACTGATGATATGGAAGGCCTGCATTTGTGTGTGTTGCCCTACTACCTGTGGTTGCTCTCTGACTCTGCTCAGGAGAGCTGGACTCTGCCTTCTTCCAAGTGATCTCCAAGGGCTTGTTTGCTTGCCTCCTGCTGCTTGAGACAGGGGAATATCAAATTTGTTACCCCTGCTCATGTGCCTGGCTCACTGGGAGTGTTCCAGATACTAGCAACATGGATTTTGACGAATCTCCTGTTAGCATGTAGCAGAACCAGTACATTGCACTGGTTGCGGAAGGAAAATTGGTGCATCGCTTCAGGAACAGCGCATTTTCTCCAGAGATTGGTGCATCAGACAGCTTATCACTGCTGCTGCTGCTTGGTAAGATTGACGCATCCCCTCAATTGCATGGCAGAATACGACACATGGCAGAATGCCTCTTCACTGACTAAGATTGTGGTCCCAACTTGGATATGGTGCATTCCACTGCCAACTAGAGACCCAATTTCTAACTACATCCTTTCACAAGTAATTTCAAATTTCCACATTCAACACATACATTAATATGGGTGCCTTTCCCGAGGAATGGCAAATCATAGAAGTCAGGACTCAGCTCAAGAAACCCTGCACTGACTCTTGCAAAGTCAACAACCAATTCCCCATCTCACTGCTCCTGTTCCCTGCCAATGTCTTTGAGAAGGCCATCAACGTCCAGTTCACTAAACACCTGGAGAGAAACAACCAGTTTGATGCCTGCCAGTCTGGCTTCCATGCTAACCACAGCACCAAGACCACCCTGATCTCTGCCAACGATGATATCAGAACCCTCCGCAACCAATGGAAGACAGCAGCCCTGCTTCTCCTCAACCTTTCAGCAGCATTCAACACTGTATTCCACCACACTCTCATCAAGAGGTTTCTCCACATTGAGATCCAGGGAGATGCCCTCAAATGGATCGCATCCTTCCTCACAGGATGAACCCAGAAAATCAAACTACCACCCTTTATCTTGGAGCCCAAGAAAATCATCTATGTTGTCCCTCAAAATTCATCCCTCAGCATGGGTCTGTTCAACACCTACATGACACCCCTGTCCGACTTTGTCAAAACCCCTGATCTAAACATCGTATCCTATGCAGAACCAACATCCACAGCACCATAACGAAAGAATCATCTCCCAACTCCTGATGAGACTCCAGACGATACAGAAGTCAGCAGCCAGACTCATCCTCGACCACCCCAAGCAGACCCTCATCACCCCCTCTTCGGGAACCTCCACTGTCTCTCCAGCCAGAAAAGATGCTGGTTCCAGATGCTGACACATGCCTGCAAGGCACTCTATGACACTGGGAAAAGTATACCTAAACCACCACCTGAAATTCCACCAACATTCACGACATCTGTGCTCTGCCTCATTTGCCCTTGTACACACACCCTGCATCAGCCGAAGTTACAGTGAAAAACGTTTCTTCTCCTACCTCACCTCCAAAGCCTGGAACAACCATCCCTCTCATCTCCGAACTTTACCTTCTCTTATAGAAGGGAGGCAAGACCTTGCTTTTCAAATGAGCCCACGAGACCTCAGTCCCTGGATACCATCAAGGGTGAGTAGCTGTGATTTAGAAATGCATATTGATTGAGGACCATATCTGCGGATCTGAAAAGAATAAATGGTTGCATTTATCTATAATTGGAAGAAGGAATATGCCTAAAATATTGTATTTATTTTGTTCAATCCCGCTCGCGGTTGAAGAACAGACATTGAAGACCTTGGAGTCCATCTTTTCTAACTTCATTTGACAATACAGGAAAGTGAGAGGGTCACTTAAATATTTAACTCTCCTGCAAGATAGAGGGGGGCTCTTAATTCCTAATATTAGGATGTACTACTGAGTGGCTCTTCTGCATCAGATGACCTCCTTGTTTGTAGTAGGTAGGGACAAGGAGGTTGAAAGTGTGGCTAGAATACCAACGATATATGAGCTCGCCTTAGGGAAGGAGGCCTCCAGGCTGCTGCTGAGACAAATGGAGCAGAGTTGATATAAAAAGGTTTGCTTCAAGGTAGTATATGGTGCATGAAGGATATGGAATAGAGTGTCAAAATTCATGGCAATACCTAAGTTTTCCCGATATAGTCCCTTGTGGTGATCCTCGCTCTTCCCACCACACTTTTATGATGCTATCGGAATGCAAAAGAAAGAGCTAGGCGTAGTTACAGTTGGAGAACTCTTTGTGGGAGAGCAAGCATTACACTTTTCCAGGCTGCAGCAGCAATTCGGGATTCCAAATAACCACTATTTTAAATATTTGCAGATCAGGAACATCCGCAATACAGGTAGACTGGCGTTAAAACTTGAAAGCATAACAATGTTAGAAGTAATTACTTGGGAGACTGGTGAAATCAGGAATATTTATAGACTGCTGATAGAAGAACAGCCAGACGATTTACAAAAGACTGAGCTAAGCCGGGCAAGGAAACTGAACCACCCGGATGTGGTTATTTATATAATACTATCATTAACTGCGGACGTACTTTTATCTACTTGCTTAAAGGCACAATTGTATAAATCTGTATTGAATTATTATTTTACACCTGCTAAATTATTTGAATGGGGAAAAAGAGCAGATGATAGTTGCCCTAGATGTGGGGTCAGACCGGCCACACTGACCCACATGTTTTACAAGTGTGATAAACTGTCTCCTTTTAAGAATGGGTTACTTAGCTTCTGGGAAACTCTGTTTGGATTTAGGATTAATCTGACCCCTACCCTGCTGCTCCTGGGATATGGTAGCTCTCTAGAGCTTGATACCGCATAAGAATACTGTATATTTGTGAGAACAGCAGTATTTAGGATAATGCTAGCCGCCAGATGGAAGGATGTAGAGCCACCTACCTTCCAGATGTGGCTAGCTCGGCTTATTGGGATATATAATCAAGAGACTGCATTGTATGCATGAAATGAAATGAGGTATTTATGAAGAGCTGACTGCGACTCCGAAAGAAGCATCATGGTGCTGGTATGGAGGTGAGAAGTAGCTCCGATGTTCTTAAATGAGTGCGTGACAAAATTCATCTGAGGATCCGAAAATCCAAGTTTTCAGTAGGGGTGGGCAGAATTTGCATAGTCGTGCTACGCAAAGCATCGCAAAACGGTAAAAAATCTCTGTGAACACGCAGAAATTCCGCGAACACGTGGAATTGCTTGTTCGCGATGCTGTTTTCCTGTTCACGATTGCTGTTTGCGTGCTCGGGGGGAAATATCTTGCGAACACACATTTTGAGAATGCGAACAAGCAAAAAATTCCGCGAAGCTGCGGAATGCAGCATTGTGGGCAATTCCGCATTCTCCGCGGAACGCAAAATTACCCAAATTCTGCAAATTCCGCGAGCGGAACAGAATTTACCTCACAGGCCTACTTTTCAGTGCTTTCCTATATTGTGTTTCAGTTTTTAACATTCTCAGATGCATTGGCAATAGGTTCCAAGCTCTGGTACGTAATACGGCCATTGTTTTTCCTCCCTATGTTTTGCATCTAAAACTGGGGGGTTTGAGGAAGTTAGCTGACGAGGACCTAAGGGTTCTAGCTGTAATGTAGGGGGTGAACCTTGATGAATGGTACTTTGGCCCCTGTTTGAGTGAGTCTCTAAAGGTGATTAGGAGAATCATAAAGAGTATTTTGTTATGTAGTGGGAGCCAATGAAGGGTTTTTAAGGCTGCAGATGCGGAGGACCTTCGTGGTAGTTTTAATACAAAACAAGCCACTGCATGTTGGACTACTTGGAGTCTTTTTAATGTTTGTTTATTGGCTCCTGCCAGGAGGCTGTTTCAGTAGTCCAGTCGCGAGAGCATCAGGGTGACTGCTAGTGATTTACTTGTGGCGAGTGTAATTAAGTCAAAAATCTTTTTCAAGGAATTTATGAGGCTGAAGCAGGTCCTTGCTACAGACATTGTGTGTGGTTGGAAGGTGAGAGCAGAATCAAACTGTGCTCCTAGGTTTCTAGCTACCTTCACCGTATCAGGCGGAGGTGTTGTACCCTCCGGCCACCACTCACCAGGCAGAAATGAGACCTCTTTTCCTATTGGTAGAATCTCAGTTTTATCAGTGTTGCACCTGAGGTGGTTGTCTTTCACCCACTGGATGACCTTGGTTATGCATCTTTTGAAGTTAAGTTTGGCGTCCGTGGAGTCCCGGTCTAGGGATACGATCATTTGGGTATCTTTTGCATAGGAGGTGACTTCGACTCCAAATGATCCTATCAGTGAGATGAGTGGGGTCATGTAAATGTTAAATAACAGTGGGCCTAGCGATGAACCCTGTGGAACTCCTGTTGTGATGGTACGTTCAACAGATAGGAAAGTTCAGAGGGCCACAGCTTGTCTGTGATTGGAGAGGAAGGATTTTAACCATTCCAAAGCGGTGTTAGAAAGTTAGCTGGATTTGAGTCTTGACAGGAGAATACTGTGTGATATAGTGCCAAATGCGGCTGATAGGTCAAGTAGGATCAACACAGCCTTCCTGCCTCTGCATGCAGGGGCAGACAGGCGAGAATCCGTGGAGGGAAAATCTGGGCACATGTCTCAAAATGGAGCAGAAAAGCTAGGGGGGCTTAGGTGGTGATAGTAGGCTTCCCCACCTTTATTTAGCTGGTATGCTGGATAAAATATGGATTTAAGGGTCTTCTTTCAATAAGCATGAATTGCAATATTTTAGTTTGGTTTTAACTTTCTAGCTCCAAACTGCATATACTAAATTTTTGCAATTGTTATTATTCTCGATCAGCTCATTTATGGAGCTCTTCTTTTTAAGTGATCTATTTCTAATTTTGCACTAACCTATTAGAAATGTATCATTTCATATGATCTATTGATATTTATTCTTCTATATGACGTTATAAGAAATGCATATTGATTGATTGATAGATATCATACTTATTCATGCAATAAATCAGTCTTCATGAAAAATGAAAACAATCACAGGATACACTGTATTATTATATTTTTATCCACCACTGGTGAAATTCTTTTACCCAGTGGCAGCTAGTCACCATTTAAGTCACTCAAGGATATTTTAAGTTCTGCTGAATTCGTGCAGCTGTATCAGTAGCTATGCTTATCAATAAAATATGATCTTGAATTGCTGCTTTTTTAATTTGTAGTATGATGTGACATATTTTACTGTGATGTTTGAAGACTTATTCAATTTTCCACAGACTATGGCCCTCACTATAAGTGACAGGTCTGGGTAAAATTCCAAAATTTATCAAATCTTTAAACTCTGGAACCAATAGGTCCTTGCCAAAAGACACTAGACCTTTGTACAAGCTGCAGGGACTGTGGGCAGCCGCACAACCTGTTCCCTAGCCCGACCCTGCTGCAAGACAGGGAGCATTAAATGCTCCCGCCAGACAGACTCAGTTCTGGCCTTTCACCCTCTAATTAACATACTTTAGCCAATTCTCTGACACTTCCTGCCTGCACAGAGCAGGTGGAAAAGTCTGAGGATTTCTCCCTGGAAAGAGATGGGACCACCCCATGGAGAAGGACCCATAATATCCCAATCTGTGTGGTCTATGATGCTTTCCCACCCAAGGAGAAACCTGTAATCAGTGAATTGTGGTGTGTGAAAACTGACCAGAACTGGAAATTCCACCTTTCTGCAGCAAAACTCAGTGGACACTGGCAGCTTGTGAAATTTGAAAGTGGTGGGCATAAAATAATAGTCGTACTGCACTTTGGCGAGCGAGAGTAGCGAGCGTGCCAGAAAAACCTACAAGGGGTTCAGAGGGCTTCTCCGCCCGAGAAAATTTTTAGACCAGGCATCCTGTCTTCCGTGGCCTGCTCCTCCTGAGAACAGTGAACACTTTGAAAGTCTGAATGGTGCAGTGTTGTATGAAGCAGTCGGTCACACAGTGAAAGTCTATAAAATGACATTGCTTCTAAAGTTGACAGGACGTTATTGAATGTCTGAAATTGTGCAGTGCTGTAGGAGAGGACTGTTTACACAATTGTGCACACACTGTATGGCTGGCATGTCGAGGTGAAGTGCAGTAGTGGTGTCAGTGTGCACATAAAGGTCGAGGAGGCCACTTTTCAGCAAAGATGACACTCCACTGTCTGGAGATAAATATTAGTATAAGATGAGGTGCACCCACTAAAGAGTGAACATTGTGCACCTCAGAAGTGGCCACCATGCACGCTGGATGGATGGGACTGTGCAGAGCTGTAGGAAGTAATGTCACACGCAGCATTGTTGTGGGATGAGAGGAAAAGCGCTGAACCATGTGGTATGCTGCATACAATGTTGTACGTTCTTCAATGGCTGGAATGGTACTCTGCTGCTGGAGTTTACAGATAATGCTGCACGTACGTAGAAGAGGACAGTGCACACACCGGAGTGGCAGTCCACGCATTGAGTTGTGAGCATAATGCATTATTGCAGATGCAGTGCTTAGAGGCGGGAAAGACTATAGCGTTGCTGTAAGAGGTGAATTTAGTACATGAATGTTACAGCGCTGCAGAGCCATCACAAGAGGCAGTGCTCACAATAAAGTTTTAACATTGTGCACTGGCTTTTCCAGAAGGCAACAGTGCACACACAGCGGAAATAATGCAGTGATATGGTGAAAGGAAAGGATTAAGCCTGGGCAAAGCACTACGCTACGCTCGCGGAGTTTGCGAAGTTCGCGCTACTTCGCACTACGCGAACTGCACGTAGCACAGTGCGAACATGCGTAGCGTAGTGTTGCGTAGTGCTGCGGTCATTTTTTGCTTGCTCGCGGTCCTCAACGTCAAGTTGGCGACCGCGAGCAAGCAAAATGACATCCCGGCGAGACTTTTTCCTTGTTCGCGATCAGCAACTTCAAGTTGGCGATCGCGAGCATGGAAAATAAACCTCCCGGCGAGATTCCCAACGCGAGGAGGTCAGGTTTCTCATTGCGAGTGGTCGCGTATGCTCGCGACCACTCGCGATGAGAAACTACCAGTTCGCGTTGAGAAATCTGAAGCTCGAGTAAAAATCTACTCGAGCAGCAGAAAACTACAGCTCGCACTGTGCAAGATGCCATTTTCAATGATTGCACAGTGCCGGTTGCTTGTGCGCACTGTGCAATCATTGAAAACGACATCTGGCACAGTGCGAACAAGGTACTACGCAGTTCGCGAAGTGCTACGCGTAGCTCGCGTAGTGCGAACTTCACTTTGCGTAGCTCCGCGAAGTGCTACTTCGCGAACTACGCCCAGGCCTAGAAAGGATACCGATGTCACCACAAGGCGGGGGGAGGCAGTTTGGGGGTGAATCCCTGTTTTACTGGGCTAATCACACTACGCATGAAGCGTCACTGCAACAGTGCACTTCTGTTATAGTGCTTACTGTTACGTCTTGTGTTTATTACGTGCTGTAATTAACAGGTTTTACAGTTAACCAACATTTTTCCACTCATTTTGGCAGCAATGCAAGGACAAACCAATCAATTCACCGTGAAGAAAGTCGATTCACACCACATAAACATTCGGGAGACAGGCTGTGACCTCAAGGTCAGAAATGCTGACTTTAGAATTCCCGGCGTCCGCGCAGCAGCCCGTGATTCTACTAGGCAATTCAGTTAATTTCCCCGGGCCTATAACATTTTTTAAATCCAAATCCAATCTTGCATAATAAAGCTCATTTCAAGCATTCTAATACCTTGTGTCCAAGTTAGCGCTAAATAAAACTGGAAAAAAACATTCTTTGAATATACACAACATCACCAGTCGCAGCTGGCAAGACGGATGGAGGGGGGACCGGCATGTGGGGTGGAAGAGGGACAACAATGAAATTAAAATGAAACTCACTGTGTGCCGCCTGAGCTCCTGGCCGGTCCCGGCTCCCGCGTGCCCCCACGCCCCTATGAAGGAGCCGCCACTGTCAGTGGAACTCTTGATTATATCTAAATTTGTTGTCTACCATCTTTGAACTTTTGAACATGTGTTGTTTCTATGTGTTTCTTCATTTGCAGATCAAGTATTATTTGTATTGGTAAGGAAACACAGAAATGTTGAAATGCATTGCTTTTCCCATGGGCCATTTCAGGTGAAGCAGATAATTTAACTTTAGTCTTACTAACTGAATCTCCCCAGACAGAGGTGAACATCGAAAAAAGTAGTATTGCTCCTTGCTGCTTTTGCAGACATAATTTCACAGTCCTAGAAACTTACTTGTAATAAAGGCCTGAGAATTTTTCTAATATTCTTTAACATTTTGCCATGGATTTCCAAGAAATTAATTTCAGTACAATGCTATGTTTTACAATCGTGTATCTGTTGGTTTGCCATTTCTTTTGTTTGGAATTCTTGTCAGTTATTTTGATCTGCTGGTTAATCATGGTATCATGAATACTTCGAATGGTTTATAGTGACACATCCTCTGTAGGTGTTATATTATTGTTTTGTTTACAAACCGTGACACAGCAATAGCGAATTTCATTTGCAAGCAAAAATGCTTTTTATTAATCATATGTAAAAGCCTATGTTTAAATAGCATAAATACTATATGCATAATGTTGTAGTTGGTTATCATGCTTAAATGTTATAAGCCTAAATGGGAAGTAAATAGGTGCTGATTTAAGTTAGCCTAACTGTTGATGTCATGTCAACTGAAAATAATGCATACACATTGAAAGGCCTGTTTTTCCACGGTGAGCCGGTATTTTTCACAATATGTTTTTTTGTCCTGTGCTGCAGAAGTTGTAACTTTCCAGAAGCTCTCTATCAGTTAGTGGATGGGCATTTGATTCTATTTGTTAACTGATAGTGAGAATCTCACCACAGAAGAGGAGGCAACAGGAAAGATGATTCACAGGAAGAACATTCTGAATTTCAGAAGGTGAACAATGTATCTTCGCATGGTCTAATGCTTCTAGACCACTTTACAAACATGAGAAAACTGGGAATTTACGTATTCCTAGATGTTACTGAAATCTGATTGGAGAATGCTGGAGATTAAAGAAATTATGCTGCAACCTGGAGTATTGTGGGGCAGATTTTCAAAACATTTGCGCTGGTTTAGCGTCACAAAAGGGAAGCTAACCAGAGCAAATTTTGTTTTGCTATTTTGTTTCCAGCGCATGCCTTGTTTTGCGCTGGAAAGCACTCTTTAGGTAGTGCAAAGTAGCACGAAGCACTGCTTTGCATTACTTTGCGCCAAGGGGGCGTTACATGGGTGGTACATAGGCATTCCCATGCAACCACCCATGCCTTTTGACACAAAACCATATTTAAAAATATTTGTAAATATGATTTCGCACCAAAAGTTAGCGCCCCTTCAAAGGAGGCACTAGCAGGAGAAATGCTTTCATTTCTCCGTGCTTTTCCAACTTTCAATTCGTGCTGCACTGTGCAGCACGTATGTAAAGTGGGAAAAGCTTTGCCTCATGCCTTGCATAGTATTTTGTACAGGAAGGGTACCCTTCCTGTACAAAACCTATGCTACACTCATGCACACACCCTAGGTGTGTGCATTGCGCACGGCAGCTAAAATCAGTGCCAGCGCAAGGGAAAGGGGAGAAGAGAGCCATATCTCTGAAGATATGGCGCTCTCCTGCTCCTTCCATCTCGCGCAATGCGGCACAGCCTCGTGGGAGGCTGCGCAGCGTTGCATGACTTTTTTGTAAATCTCCCCCTGTGTGTTTATATTATTGCGCGTAACTTGAGATAGCAAGGACTTTCCTTTGAGCTTTCCCTTTAAGAGGGCTTTTTGTTTTGAGATTCTTTGTCTCACGCTTGCTGGGGACTCATTTCTGAGCTTTTTATATCTTTTTATGTGAAAGGTTGCTTGGCCTTATTCTTTGATGTCTGATGATTTATAGCTGAGGACACTTTTGGGTATCTGAACTGACACCTTATTCAAGCTAACTCTATTTTAATTCAGATTGGGAAACTTCCTTTATGGAACACGCTTGCTGCTATTTCATTTTTGACTGTTATCCTAACCAATACTGCATTCTGTCTTATACTGAAATATTGGTTATTAGATTACATTAACTATTAATGCTGATACTAATAAGATTAATTCTTGCTGAATATAAAATGAAATCTTTAAAAGAGTAAAAAATAAAAACCCTTTACCGCAAACAGACTCTCTTTATTGACTGTACTAAAGTCCTTTTAATAATTTACTACTATGGGTCTGATTTAGATCTTGGTGGAGGGAAATACTCCATCACAAATGTGATGAACATCCTGTTCACTGTCTTACAATCCTATTATATCTTATGGAGATTGTAAGACAGCAGATGGGATAACTGTCATGTTTCTGACAGAGTATTCCATCAGCCGAGATCTAAAAAAGGCCCTACGTGATTAATGTAGATGATTGCCCTTTTTTACTTCTCCTTGTTGATGAACAATGGTCCATGTGACCAGTGGCAGGGATGTTTAATAATTACACCAAAGACTGCGATATAGAAAACCCGGCTCTGTCAAGTGGTAGCAAGAGGACAGTTTTATGTCTCAGTAGAAAACGGGCTGAAATAATTTGCTCAAGTGTACAATTGTCCATGTCCCTTAAGTCCAAAGCCCAAATTTGAAGACTCAAGGAGTTACCGCTTTTAAAGGTGGTTGCAGTGGTGGAGTGAGTATCAATAGGGTTATACATTGCAATTGTTTAATTAAGAGTCGTCATTATTTTAAAGCCATGTGTTTGGTATTTTGGCAGAGGTTGTTAGACAAGACGTGTCTAAGCGTTTGATGTTGAACAGTTGGAGTAATTATCGGACTCAAAGTAGACCAAGATCCCAGGATAGTTAAGATATAGTGAGTTGTGATGTTTGTCTGCTAAGGTTTTGTGTAGCAAATTTGTGAGGTACCATCAACTGCATCTTTGAGATAGGGTCTGTTTCAAGTTTCTGTGAGTGTACTAATATTGATTGGTGTTTGTAGAACATAATGTGCTACTATATCAGTCAGGGTGATTTCACAATGGTCAAGAATATATTTATGTGTGTGCAAGCAAGTTCGAGGCTGTTAAAACATTGTTCCTGATTCTTTCTTGTATGAATGAAATACTTTGAATTCTTTAGCGGAGCGGACAAGAGTTATTTGTTTATTATGCTTGCTTAGAGTTGTGGAATTTTGTGTACTAACAAATATTGTAAAGAAGGGAGAACTTCAGCAAGGTGTGAAGAATCGCATCAGAGTGTGCAACACTGGGATAGGTCAGTTGGTGTGAAGTGCCACTCTGGGAATGGCTGATAAGTCATATCAAGTATTAAATTGCAATAGGTTTCTATAAAGAAAATTGCCACAGGACTGGAGGAAGGTATTTGACTGATACATAAATGTAAACTGAACACAAACATTGAAACTTTCTGTATTGATCATTGCTCCATTATTTTTGTGAATATTTGCAATCATGTAATGTTTTAAAGCTCTTAAAGATTTGATGAGAGGTGATTTGCGAGTGCCAGTTTGGGAGGATAAAGAGGCTCCACCAGAAGCTATGCCAGGTCATTATATGGTGACAAAGGTATGGCCTCATACTTGTTTATGGCCTAGCCAACGGAACAAGATCACTGAAAATGAAGGATCATTTAGATTTCCAAAATATTGTACTTTTGATTTAACCCCTTCGATGCTCATGACGAGCTGGACTCGTCATAGCACACAGTGGTCGTGTGCTCATGACGAGTCCAGCTCGTCATGAAACATCGCCCTTGAAATCCCTCTGGTGCGGGCACCAGAGGGTTTCCCTTTATGCTAAAAGAGCCTCGGTAGCTGGGGAAGAGCTTCCCCAGCTCCTGAGGCCCCCTCTGGTTTCCCTGAAATGACGATCGGCGCGCACCTCGCGCTGACGTCATTTCAGTGAAACCGAAACTGAAACGAGCCAAGAGGCTCATTTCAGTTTCAGTTTATACGTGCTCAGGGGGCTATCTCAGCCCCCTGAGCATGTAGAAACTCAGGAGAGGTATTGTTGGAAAGGGGAGAATCTCCCTAGTGGATCCCTGCTTTGTGATCGCCCCAGGAGGGTGAAACCCAAGCAGGGTTTCACCCACTAGGCACCAGGGAGGGGGGAGCGGCCCCTTGGGCAAGGGTCTTTGCTCCCCCCATAATTATTTTGGCACGATTAGTCTTTCTGCCCCCCCTGGGGGGTAGATGGGGGCAGTAGCCCCCAATCTGCCCCCCTGGGGGGTAGAAAGCCCACTAAACACCAGGGATTTTCTTATGGGTTATTCATTAGGGATGTATGACGTTACAACGCGTGCTGTTACAATGCATGCTGTTACAACGAAACTGTTACAACGCAAGTGGATTTACAACGCATGCCATTACAACGCAAGTCTTTACATCGACTTGCACTTGATGGCGTGCTAACATCAGAAAAGTGTAATTTACTATTCCAACTCCAGTCCACTTAACAGTAGGAAAGGTGTTGGGATAGTAAACTACACTATTTGTAATGTTAGCACGCCATCTAGCGCAAGTCGATGTAAAGACTTGCGTTGTGATGGCATGCGTTGTAAATCCACTTGCGTTGTAACAGTTTTGTTGTAATGGTAGTGCGTTGTAAAAGTTGCGTTGTAAAGGTTGTTCCCCATTCATTAGGGGTGGGGGCTGCCCAAAACGGGCATGCCAATGCCCCCACCCCCCGGGCACACAATTAGTCTTCCTGCCCCCCCAGAGGCAGATTGGGCAGTAGCCCCAAATCTGCCCCCCGGGGGGGGGGGCAGAAAGCCCACTAAACGCCAGGGATTTTGTTTTTGCAACATTTTATTTTAGGTTGGGGGCTGCCCGAAATGGGCATGCCAATGCCCCCACCCACCACCACCATTACAGCCGTTCTGCCCCCCCTGGGGCGTAGATGGGGGCAGTAGCCCTGAATCTGCCCCCCCCTGGTGGGGTGGAAAGCCCACTAGACACCAGGGATTTTATTAAGGGGTATTTATTAGGGGTGGGGGCTGCTCAAAACAGGCATTCCGATGCCCCCACCCCCACAGTCACAAAAGTACCATCTTTATGCCCCCCCTAGGGGGCATATGGGGCAGTAGCCCCTAATCTGCCCCCCCGGGGGTAGAAAGCCCACTAGACACCCAGAATTTTCTTAAGGGGTATTTATTAGGGGTGGGGGCTGCCCAAAACGGGCATGCTGATGCACCCACCCCCGGCCACAAAATAACAGTCTTTCTGCCCCCCTAGGGGGCATATGGGGCAGTAGCCCCCAATTTGCCCACCCGGGGTGGGCAGAAAGCACACTAAACGCCAGGGATTTTGTTTTTGCACCATTTTTTATCAGGGTGGGGGCTGCCCAAAACGGGCATGCCAATGCCCCCACCCCTCACCACCATTACAGTCTTTCTGCCCCCCTGAGGGGCAGATGGGGCAGTAGCCCCTAATCTGCCACCCCGGGGGGCAGAAAGCCCACTTGACACCAGGGATTTTTTTCCGCGCATTTTTGTGTGGGAAAGTGTGGCATCACCTGGCTCACACAAATTTCCTATCACCCAGCATTCCCCCAGGTTTCCCGATAAAAATGGTGCCTCACTTGTGTGGGAGGCCCAAGTACCCGCGACAGGCAAGGGCCAAAAAAGTAGTGAGGCGAGATCAAAATTGCCTATCTCAAAATCACCTGGTTTTCCAAGGGGGTCACCTGGGTTTTTTGTCCCGTACTTGGCGGCCATCTAGGGAAACCTATCAAACCCACACATTTCTAACAACTAGACACCCAGGGGCTTCCAGGGAGGTATGGCTTGCATGGATCCCCCAAAGTTTCCTTACACAGAATCCCTTGCAAACCTCAATTTTAGATGAAAAAATCACTTTTTTCACACATTTTGGTGTGGGAAAGTGTGGCATCACCGGGCTCACACACATTTCCTACCACCCAGCATTCCCCCAGGTCTCCCGATAAAAATGGTACCCCACTTGTGTGGGAGGCCCAAGTACCCACAACAGGCAAGGGCCCAAAACGTAGTGAGGCGACATCAAAATTGCCTATCTCAAAACCACCTGGTTTTCCAAGGGGGGTCACCTGGGTTTTTGGCCCCGTGCTCGGCGTTTCTTGATAGGCAATGTTGATGTTGCCTCAAAACGTTTTGGACCCTCGCCTGTCGCGGGTACTTGGGCCTCCCACACAAGTGAGGCACCATTTTTATTGGGAGACCTGGGGGAATGCTGGGTGGTAGGAAATTTGTGTGAGCCCAGTGATGCTACACTATCCCACACAGAAATGTGTGAAAAAAGTGATTTTTTTAGCAAAAATTGAGGTTTGCAAGGGATTCTGGTTAAGGAAACGTTGGGGGATCCATGCAAGCCATACCTCCCTGGAAGCCCCCGGGTGCGTAGTTTTCAGAAATGTGTGGGTTTGGTAGGTTTCCCTAGATGGTCGCCGGGCACGGGACCAAAAACTCAGGTGACCCCCTTTGGAAAACCAGGTGGTTTTCAAATAGGCAATTACGATGGCACCTCACTACGTTTTGGGCCCTTGCCTGTTGCGGGTACTTGGACCTCCCACACAAGTGAGGCACCATTTTTATTGGGAGACCTGGGGGAATGCTGGGTGGTAGGAAATTTGTGTGAGCCCGGTGATGCCACACTTTCCCACACAAAAATGTGTGAAAAAAGTGATTCTTTTCCGCTAAAATTGAGGTTTGCAAGGGATTCTGAGTAAGGAAACGTTGGGAGATCCATGCAAGCCATACCTCCCTGGAAGCCCCCGGGTGTCTACCTTTCAGAAATGTGTGGGTTTGGTAGGTTTCCCTAGATGGCCACCGAGCACGAGGCCAAAAACCCAGGTGACCCCCCTTGGAAAACCCGGTGGTTTTCAGATGGGCAATTTTGATGTCGCCTCACTGCGTTTTGGGCACTTGCCTGTCGCGGGTACTTGGGCATCCCACACAAGTGAGGCACCATTTTTATCGGGAGACCTGGGGGAATGCTGGGTGGTAGGAAATTTGTGTGAGCCTGGTGATGCCACACTTTCCCACACAGAAATGTGTGAAAAAAGTGATTTTTTTCAACTAGAAATGAGGTTTGCAAGGGATTCTGGGTAAGGAAACTTTGTGAGATTCACACAAGTCATACCTCCCTGGAAGCCCCCGGGTGTCTAGTTTTCAGAAATGTGTGGGTTTGGTAGGTTTCCCAAGATGGCCGCCGAGCACGGGGCCGAAAACCTAGGTGACCCCTCTTGGAACACCAGGTGGTTTTGAGATAGGCAATTAAGATGTCGCCTCACAGAGTTTTGGGCCCTTGCCTGTCGTGGGTACTTGGGCCTCCCACACAAGTGAGGCACCATTTTTATCAGGAGACCTGGGGGAATGCTGGGTGGTAGGACATTTGGGTGAGCCCGGTGATGCCACCCTTTCCATCACAAAAATGTGTGAAAAAAGGGATTTTTTTCAACTAAAATTGAGGTTTGCAAGGGATTCTGGGTAAGGAAATGTTGGGGGATCCACGCAAGCCATACCTCTCTGGAAGCCCCCGGGTGTCTACTTTTCAGAAATGTGTGGGTTTTCTAGGATTCCCTAGGTGCCAGCAGAGCTAGGGTTAAAAAACTACAGCTTGGCACTTTGCCAAAAAAGGGTCATTTTTCTCAGCAAAATTGAGGTGTGACCACGTTGAGTTTTGTGCCATTTCCTGTCGTGGGCACTAGGCCGACTCACACAAGTGAGGTACCATTTTTCTGGGAAGACTTTGGGGAAGGCGGAGTAGGTGGAAATTTGGGAATCCACGCAGATTCCAGAACTTTCCACCACAGAAATGTGGGATAAATGTGTTTTTTTTAAACAATTTTTTAGGTTTGCAAGGGATTCTGGGTAACACAACCTCTTGGGAGGCAGTCAAGTCACCCATCCTGGATTCCCCTGGGTGTCTAGTTTTCAAAAATGTATAGGTTTGCTAGGTTTCCCTAGGTGCCGGCAGAGCTAGGGTTAAAAAACTAAAGCTAGGCACTTTGCCAAAAAAGGGTCATTTTTCACTGCGAATTTAAGGTGTGACCACGTTGCGTTTTGCGCCATTTCCTGTCGCGGGCACTAGACCGACCCACTTAAGTGAGGTACCATTTTTCTGGGAAGACTTTGGGGAATGCGGGGTGGGTGGAAGTTTGTGGATCCACACAGATTCCAGAACTCTCCACCACAGAAATGTGGGGAAAATGTGTTTTTTTAAAACTATTTTTTAGGTTTGCAAGGGATTCTGCTTAACAGAACCTGGTGGGAGGCAGTCAAGTCACCCCATCCTGGATTCCCCTGGGTGTCTAGTTTTCAAAAATGTATAGGTTTGCTATGTTTCCCTAGGTGCGTGCAGAGCTAGGGTTCAAAAACTAAAGCTAGGCACTTTGCCAAAAAAGGGTCATTTTTCACTGTGAAATTGAGGTGTGACCACGTTGCGTTTTGCGCCGTTTCCTGTCGCGGACACTAGGCCGACCCACACAAGTGAGGTACCATTTTTCTCGGAAGGCTTTGGAGAATGCGGGGTGGGTGGAAATTTGTGGATGCACACAGATTCCAGAACTTTCCACCACAGAATTGTGGGGAAAATGTGTTTTTTTGGACAATTTTTTAGGTTAGCAAGGGATTCTGGGTAACAGAACCTGGTGGGAGGCAGTTAAGTCTCCCCATGCTGGATTCCCCTGGGTGTTCAGTTTTAAAAAAGGTATAGGTTTGCTAGGTTTCCCTAGGTGCCAGCAGAGCTAGGGTTCAAAAACTACAGCTAGGCACTTTGCCAAAAAAGGGTCATTTTTCACTGCGAAATTGCGGAGTGACCACGTTGTGTTTTGCGCCGTTTCCTGTCGCGTGCACTAGGCCGAACCCACACAAGTGATTTACCATTTTTCTGGGAAGATTTTGGCGAACGCGGGGTGGGTGGAAATTTGTGGATCCACGCAGATTCCAGAACTTTCCGCCACAGAAATGTGGGGAATTTTTTTTTTTTTTTTTACAATTTTTTAGGTTTGCAAGGGATTCTGGGTAACACAACCTCTTGGGAGGCAGTCAAGTCACCCATCCTGGATTCCCCTGGGTGTTCAGTTTTAAAAAAGGTATAGGTTTGCTAGGTTTCCCTAGGTGCCGGCAGAGCTAGGGTTCAAAAACTACAGCTAGGCACTTTGCCAAAAAAGGGTAATTTTTCACTGCGAAATTGAGGTGTGACCACGTTGCGTTTTGCACCGTTTCCTGTCGCGCGCACTAGGCCGACCCACACAAGTGAGGTACCATTTTTCTCGGAAGACTTTGGGGAACGTGGGGTGGATGACAATTAGAGGATCCACAAAGACTCCAGAACATTCCAACACAGAAATGTGGGGAAAATGTGGTTTTTTTGACAATTTTTTAGGTTTGCAAGGAATTCTGGGTAACAAAACCTTGTGGGAGGCAGTCAAGTCACACCATCCTGGATTCCCCTGGGTGTCTAGTTTTAAAAAATGTATAGGTTTGCTAGGTTTTCCTAGGTGCCGGCAGAGCTATGGTACAAAAACTACAGCTAGGCACTTTGCCAAAAAAGGGTCATTTTATACTGCGACATTGTTTTGCGCCGTTTCCTGTCGCGGGCACTAGGCCGACCCACAAAAGTGAGGTACCATTTTTCTCGGAAGACTTTGGGGAATGCAGGGTGCATGGAAATTCATGGATCCACGCAGATTCCAGAACTTTCCACCACAGAAATGTGGGGGAAATATGTTTTTTTACACAGTTTTTTAGGTTTGCAAGGGATTCTGGGTAACAAAACCTGGTGGGAGGCCGTCAAGTCACCCCATCCTGGATTCCCCTGAGTGTCTAGTTTTCAAAAATGTATAGGTTTGCTAGGTTTCCCTAGGTGCTGGCAGAGCTAGTGTTAAAAAACTACAGCTAGACACTTTGCCAAACAAAGGGTAAATTCTCCTTCAGAAAATGAGGTGAATTCACGATGGGTTTTGAGCCATTTCCTGTCGTGGGCACTATGCCTACCCACACAAGTGAGGTACCATTTTTATCGAGAGACTTAGGGTAATTCAGATTTGTAAAGCAACTGTTATTACCTATTGATTTTTGATGCATTTCTGCCTTCCAAATGAAAGACATTGTGTAAAAAGAAGTCATTTTGAAGAATGACCGATAATTCTCATGCTAGTATGAGTACTCCCAATTTCGAAAATGTGTAAATATGTACTGTTTCTTAACTCTATAATTTGTTCCCGTTTCAGGAATACAAGGTGTCTTTCATACCGATTTTTCCATGTGTACATTTTCCAACAATAATTGCTATATACCCGGTACATAATAAAAAGCCATTGCAAATTGCTGCTCAGTTTTTGACTCTGGGTTTGTCGGGTTCTTGGTGAACCTACAAGTTCTATATATCCCCACAACCAGAAAAATCCAGCGGATGTGACTGTATATTGCTTTCAAAGAGCTGTCATAATTAGAAGAAGATACAGGTGAAAACGTTGACACAAAAGGCTGTTTATTGCAACAAAATTTCAATTTTTCCTACATTTAACTGTTAGTTTCTATAAAGAAACCTTGAAGGATCTACAAAAAGGACCCCTTGCTGAATTCAGAATTTTGTCTACTTTTCTAAAATGTATAGCTTTCCAGGATCCATTATTGTTTTCATACCCATTTCTACCATTAACTGGAAGGAGGTTGAAAGCACAAAAAATAGCAGAAATAGGCTATGTCCCAGAAAAATGCAAAAACTGTGTAAAAAATGTTGGTTTTCTGACAAAAGTCTGTCATTCCCTAAAAGTTGGGAAAATTGTGAGTTCAGCCCCACAAACCCTTTTTTGATACCATTTGCAGGGAAAATCCCAGATGCTTTCATTTGCAGCCCTTTTTCCCATTTTTCCCCCAAAAAACTAAATTTAGCTTTATTTTGGCTAATCTCTGGGACCCATCCAGGGGAATCCACAAACCCTGGGTACCTTTACAATCCCCATGATGTTGGAAGAAAAGGACGCAAATTTGGCGTGGATTCCGTATGTGGTCAAAAATTACAGGGGCCTAAGCGCGCACTACCCCAAATAGCCAAAAAAAGGCTTAGCACAAGGGGGAAAAGGCCTAGCAGCAAAGGGGTTAAAGATTATTTAATATTTAAGAGAAAATGTTTATGTAATAAAGCACCTCCTGGACCTACACAGTACATAGCATTAAATGGTTGGAAGCAAGCAGCTCATGCCAAAGTGAACGAAAGGTAGCAGAATGGAGCAAAGAGAGCAGTGCAAAATTATTCTGATGCTCAATGGGATGAAGAACAGCAGAGATGGAGCAAATGTGCAGTAGAGGGAGGTAGAACACACCTAGCAATAGCAAAGAAAAGACTAAAAAGAATGAAAGGCAGGAAAATTATGATGAGGAAGCTGCAAGAAAAACTGTCATATAGGGATTCAGGATATGATATTTTATATGCCATGGTATCCTTACATCCACCACCATATGTGGCTCCCTCGACAATTGCTGAGGGTGTTACAACTAGTGTTACAGTGGATACAGCCCCTGTTGATCCGGATATAGCTCAGATTGAAAGACCGCTGCCAGTACTTCTGATTGTAACTGCACCTGCTGAAACAGCCCCTACGTTAATAGCTCCACGTTTTACTACTTCTATTGTGACTGTTCCTGCACCAATGTTATAGGTTGTAGCATCTCAGATATTAGCAGCTCCTGTTGCAACTGCACAACTTATTATTATATTGAGCCCAACTATTCCAGGTACTATTGGAGGAGTAGCCACAACAGGGTTTATTCCGACGGTACAAAACTCACAGATTATTACATAGACCCCATCACAAAATGTTCATTCATTAAGAAAAAGAAAAAGGATTGGCTTTATGACACCTATTGCACAGGAAGAGACAGGATAATTTGATGATGGGAATTTTTTCCAGTGGTTTGAAGAAACTCCAGAAAATAAGAGGATAGGGGAACAGAGGCATTTTGATGTACCAAAACGTAAGGCAAAATTAGAAGAAATTGTTAGAGGATGTCCAGACATTTTACATTTGAATCAATAGCAGGAAAATAAATTGATATATTTCAGTAAAAAAATCACAAGACCTGTGTCTGCCACCCATGACAGATTAACTGAGTTGGCAGCAAAATACAAGGTGAAACTCTGCAAGAGTGTTCCCTTACAGGGAAGTATCAGGGCACAATCATATGATGAAGCTATTGTGACAATGCGGTCTTCGGGAATGAGATTGCACATTATGGAGTTGGTAAAGTGCAGCCTCAAATAGAACGATTTTGACAAGAAAGTTGACACAGAAACAGGGAAACTAAAACAAACAATTATACACTACTGAAGTGATTGGTAAACTACCACCAGTAACCCCAGATAAAGATGAGGCTTGAACCAGGTGGAGGCTATGTTCATGTACTGTGATGTACAGGTGATCTTGCAACATTACATGTACTGTGGAGTAGAGGTGATCTTGCAGCATTTACAATCAACTTTCCTAAACTAAAAGACAATCCTGCTCAGTGGTATATACAGGTTCAAGGATCTGTAAAATTTGCAAAGGTTTTTTGAACATACTTGCATTCTTTCTTTGATATTGTGGTACCGATTGACCTATGGGCTGAATGTAAGATAGCTGTGCAATGGCCACATACTGAGCCTCCAAGAGATGCATCTACCAGTGCATCTTCAACTTTGGTGATGACAAAATAGGATGAGGAGATTAGCTTTTGAAAAGGAAATGTTAAGCCAGGGATATTGATTGGTTAAAGATCGACAAAACTACACAAGAAACTAAGACATCAGTGCATGCGTATTATGAACAATTGCTTTTGAAAAGTAAAAGTTCCAGCGAGGGATATTAATTGTTAAAAGATTAAAGGTCCTACAAGCTCCCATGGCCCTAGTGAGTATGGGTAATCCCAGAGTCAATATGTATTAAGAACCAATAGTAAATTCAAACCCATTCCAAAATCAGAACCCATTTCAACAATTTCCCATGTTGGAGGATGAGAGCTTTGATTCTGACACTCCCAAGGGTGGTGCCTGAGGGAGGAGGAAGATTGCGAGCTTTAGCGCAGTCTAGGAGGTAGACTAAATGTGACCATTTGTAAAAGAATAGGTTAATGGCTACCAAGTGTAATTTCTCTTCGACACAGGTGCTTCCCGTTCCACAGTTAGAACAGAGCAAGTACCAGACCAACCCCTCTCAGGAAAGAAGATCCAAGTTGTAGGTGTCACTAATACTCAATAAATAATCATGTTTCATAGAAAGCACCTTTAAAAATAGGTTCATTTGGGGAGGATCACACATTTGCGGTGTATGATTCAAGTCCTGCAAATCTATTAGGGAGGGGTATTTTGTGCAAGTTAAATTACACTTTTTACTTCACAAAGGATGGCGTTGAATTTCAAACCCATGATGAAAATGATGAATTTAAAATGGCCTGAAAAGAAACAGCTGTGGGATTCTATTGTCTAAGAATGGCACAGGATCTACCTCCTCATTTACACAATTTGCAAAAACAAAAGTATGGGATTTTTCAGGGAAAGACCTTGGAATAATTAGAGGTGAAGAACCAACTCATACTTAATAAAGCCAAATATAGTGTTCCTGAAAAAATCAGATAATTTAACCCTTGAGACAGTGGCTAGAATAAGTTCAGTGATTGAAAACATGCTAAAATAAAACATTTTGAAAGAAATTGTTGGAAGTCTTTGCAATTCACCGATTATGGGTTTACAGAAACCAGTGGAAAGTCTGAAATTGTACAGGATCTTCAAAAAACGAACAGCTGTGCCATGTTGTTCCGTGGTATGAAAGCTAGCAAAAATATTATTTCCGATCCCCTGTACTGCAGATTGGTTTACCGTTGTGGATCTCTGCCAGGTCTTATTCTCTATCCCATTGCATGAGGACAATCAATTCTTAATCTAATTTGAATTTTGAGATAGAGTTTTGGTATGGAGCTGAGTTCTACAACGGCATACAGGAGAGACCTTCAATCTTTAATAAGATCTTGGAAAATAATCTTGAGACTTTAGAGATGCCTTGCAATTTAGTTCTTTTGCAGTACATTGATGACCTTCTTGTGGCTTCAAGGACATACGAACCTGTAAACAGGAAACCATTGCTCTTTTAAGTCATCTAGCTGAGAAAAAGGTGTCTCTGAGCAAGTTACAAGCCTGTCAAAAAGAGGTCCAATACATAGTACATCTTATTGAAGAAGGAATGAGGAAGGTGTCACAAGAGAGAATAGAGACAATCCTGAAGATGAACCCACACAGAACTCAGAGAGAAGTCAGGTTGCTCCTGGGATTGGTTGGCTACTGTAGACAGTAACACCAATTGCTTGAAAGCATTCGTAGAGCTGAGAGAAAGTTTTTGTTGTGGGCACTGGGAATGCCTAATTACTGTAACATGTTCATTTTGGTTTGGTATAATTGGGAGGGGTGAGGAGTGATTACTCAATTACATGGAGATTCTCTAAGACCCGTGGCATTTTTTTCAACTACTCTTGACCATGTTGGTGCAGGACTGCCCGGCTGCCTTAAAATGGTTGATGCAGTTGGTGTCAGAAGTGAGAGTATAGTGATGGGACACATGCTCTTACAGTGATGGTCCCTCACACCATTGAGATTTTGTTCAAACGTAGTAAAACACAGCATTTAACAAACAGCAGACTTATGAATATGAACATGAACAACAAATCCATGCAATTGACAATGTTATTCTCAAACAACGTCAAACACTCAATCCAGCTACATTGTTATCATTGAATATGAAATTGATGGAGATGGGGTTGAACATGATTGCTTGAATGTAATAGATTTATCGAGCCAGGATCAGGCATTACAGATAATCCTATTGATGTGCCCAATTATATAATTTATGTGGAGTGCTTCAGTTTGAGAGACAATGAGGGGACTTTTAGAGCAGCTTACGCTGTTTGTACAATCTAGGAAGTGGTAGAAGACTCCTGGCTTCGAGGTGTTACCTCTACACGAATGACAGAATTGATTGCCCTGCAATATCATGCAATCTTACGGCTCAATTGACAGTGACTATATTTATGGAGAGTTAGTATGGCTTTTGTGTGGTCCATGACTTTGGGCAGTTGTGGTCACAGAGGGGATTTATTACATCATCTGGTTCTCCGATAGGCATTGGAGTATATGTGATGAAACTGTTAGAAGCTTTGCCGTTACCACAAGAGATTGCCATGGTTGAATCTGCAGCCCACAGAAGTGGCAATGAGTATGTCACTGTTGGAAATAGATATGCTGATAAAGTTGCATGATATTGTGCAATTGAGGCATGCACCTTCATATAGTACAAAATGTGATGAGGTCACTACCTTTTCAATGTTATTTTCATTAGAGCAGGATGTGTTAAAATTCGCAAATGACATTTGGGTTTTTGCAGATGGAATACCAATGTTGCCAGATAGTCTTTTGTTCCCCATGACACATTTCCATGATTCTGCACACATTGGAAAGGATGCGATGGTTGGGTTGTTTAGGCTCCAGTTTAGGCTCCTGTGTGGGTAGAGCATCGGGAGGTTTAACTATAAGGACAAATCTATTACATGAAGGCAACACAGTGGCCCTTAATGTACAATGGAATGATTACCAGGTAGTGTTATTTTAGGGAGATCCACCCCTGCACATCATATTTTGTTATAATAATGATTGTCTTTGTGCCAAATAAGAGATTCCAAAGGCTCTTTGAAGACATTGCTTCTCTTGTAAGAAATGCTTCAGATAACAGGCACCACTTATATTTAAGGGGATTTGCCAGTAGAAGGGGCTGGTGATGGGGACACAAGATGTAGGAAATTGGAAGATTTGTTAGCTGCAGCTGACACGTTAAATAAAATGGATTGGGCAGGGGCCAACAACTTAGCCTTAACAACTTTTAGCGGCAGTAATTTTCATTCTGTAATCGATTACCTCTTTATTTCCTGTAATCTTACACAATTCCTATTTCAAAGTAAAATTATACATACTAACTTTGGGGGTGAGAACCTAGTTGAATTTGAGCTTGTTGTACCATCTCGGAAAGAGTTTGAGACTGTTCCTACCATTAAAGATTTGTCTACGCCCTCTGAAAATTCTAGAGTACATTGGAAAATAGCAGACCCTACCAAATTTTTGGGGAAAAACAATCATGGAGGATACTGATTTAATTTATAAATGCCTATCTGAGGAAGCTAATAAAGGGTAGCGGTTGATTTGTTTGAGGACCTATGTAACATTATTAGAAAGTCATTATCTAAGCCATTTGGTCCGCTACCCCAGACCCCTCAATGGTTCAATAATGAATGTTCTAAGGCTAATCGTACACGCATGACGCTTCAGCAATGAAACCTATGGATCAGGTTTTGATTATTACTTTATGGAAACAATACAAGCTGGTAATAAGGCATAGACGTAATGGCAATTTAAAGCAGCAATGGAAGTCACTGAGGTATACAGCCCGCACTAAAAATAGAAAAGATTTTTGTCGAGTAGTAACAAAAATGCACATTATAGAGCGGAGATTGGCTCATATTAGCTTCCACATAAACAAGGAGGCCTGGATATCACATTTCTGGCAAATCTATTCTGCCGCTGAGAATATTTTGTTGAGTATTATAGTGAGTCAGGAGACTTGTTCTGAGTTGGTTAAACTTAGGGTAAAGCTCCAGGAACCAATGGGGTACCAATTGATTTCATTAAAAGCAATAAAGATTTCTGGTCCCCTTAAGCCAATGTTTATAATAACCTAATGGAGTTTGCTGTTCCAAGTTCTTGGAACAGTTCAATAATAGTACCAATTTTTAAGAAGAGGGACCGTTCCAAACCACAATGCTATCGACCCATTTCAGTGAAAAATATTCCTGCAAATATTTTTGAAACAGTGCCTGAATCTAATCTTAATGATCAGGAAATACATTGTGAGAAGGTGTTCTGCTTGGGTTTTCGGATCAGATAGAACCCGCTCATCAGAGCCTCACTAACCCACTCAGAACGTTACCCCCTCCCTAGAACCTATTTACAATCCTACAACCACATATATCTATCACCTAAGGACAGGGGATTCCTACTATGCATACCAAGATCTCATAAGTGGCGGCCTCGCGGTCCCATACGAACCCAGACCTCTCTGCCCATACGACAGTATCACAAGTGGCGGCCTCGCGGTCCCATACGAACCCAGACCTCTCTGCCCATACGACAGTATCAGCACAATCGGCGGCCTCGCGATCCCCTACGAATCCAGACCTCTCTGCCCATACGACAGTATCACAAGTGGCGGCCTCGCGGTCCCATACGAACCCAGACCTCTCTGCCCATACGACAGTATCACAAGTGGCGGCCTCGCGGTCCCATACGAACCCAGACCTCTCTGCCCATATGACAGTATCAGCACAATCGGCGGCCTCGCGATCCCCTACGAATCCAGACCTCTCTGCCCATACGACAGTATCACAAGTGGCGGCCTCGCGGTCCCATACGAACCCAGACCTCTCTGCCCATACGACAGTATCAGCACAATCGGCGGCCTCGCGATCCCCTACGAATCCAGACCTCTCTGCCCATACGACAGTATCACAAGTGGCGGCCTCGCGGTCCCATACGAACCCAGACCTCTCTGCCCATACGACAGTATCAGCACAATCGGCGGCCTCGCGATTCCCTACGAATCCAGACCTCTCTGCCCATACGACAGTATCACAAGTGGCGGCCTCGCGGTCCCATACGAACCCAGACCTCTCTACCCAGACGGCAGTCTCAGCACAATTGGTGGCATCGCGATCCCCTACGAATCCAGACCTCTCTACCTAGACGGCAGTCTCATACGACAGTTCATCCTATGATCACCATAACATACAAAAAGGGAATCAGTCTCACTATTCATCAGATCACACAAGGATTACCAGTTCGGGCATAGCCTGTTCTCAGGTTTGAGGGGCTCCTCTTTCCCTTATTCAGTTACCACTTACCTGATCAGGGTTAACATCTGTTCATGTAGCCGCAGCTGACTAGAAGAATAGGCTACCCTCTTATACAAGAACACACAGCACATGTTGGTTCACTACAAACTGGATACTTTATTACTCATTGCACATACAATCACATAACATTACGATATAACACATAACCTGCAAAGAAAAGTGAAAGATTAAGTTGTACACTCTAATAAGAAAGGGTCGACATCACCTTAGTAGTATGTAGCCTGCACTCAGTGGTCATCTAGGCTCCCTTCTCGTCTATGCCTCGGCTCGCCTGGAATCACCCTTCTCCGAGTCACTGGGACCTCTTCCTTATCGGCTACTCTCTCCTCTCTGGTTATTCTGTTAGGAAAGCATCTGTCTCTCAGTTCTTCTCCGCCTTCAAGATGGCGTCTGTCTTCCCTGGAATAAGTAGTAGCTTTACTGCTAACGGCTAGATGCCGCCTACGGACTGAACTTGTAACTGCCTCAGACTTTCACTAATATAGAGGTGCATTTCCTCATGGAAAATTCCGGCCCGTAACCTGCCGCCCACCAAATTCTTGTACCTCCCCGTACCAAGGACACGTTCCGAGCCGGCCGGCCTGATGTAGTGTCTTCGGCATGAAGAAAAATACAATCCTTCGATAAGGGCCGGCCTGAACCGGTTCTCTCCAAGCGAATAACACCTCATAACTAAAACATCACATTTGACCTAGAAGCATCCCAAGCTGCCGGAGCAGAAAGAAAGATGGAGTCTCTCCCGTTTGAGGCCTACCAGGCCTGCATTCAGCACGGCTCCATGAAATACCCTCACTACAGGACAGGTTATCCCTAATACTAACGAATCTATCCCCTAGGCTATATGTGCAAGCCCTGATCTATGGGGAAGAGCACAGAATCACGCCGAAGTGCCTAGTAAATAGGCTCCATCCACTACTCTAACCCTTAGGCTTGAATGGTAAGAGACTGAAGTCACATTCAATCACCTGTTAATACAAGAAGACCGGGAAAATCGAGCAGAACATTTCACCCTTGACTTCAGTCTATTATACATTCATTAAACAGAACTAACATCTGTGGAAGAATAATATGAAACAAGACTAACTGATCTATGTCTAGTACCAGGTGTGCAGAATTGAAGTAATGAAGGAATACACTGAAAGCAACAGATAGAAATCAAAATGCCGATAGCAATCAGAATACCTCCTAATATTTGACGTAACATATGCAAATCAGGTAACCAATTAAAGAGCCAGTCAAACCAGCCCTGGTCTATGTGTTTTCTAACTTCTTCTGTCAAGTCATGTAATTTGTCAATGTGAACCTGAATGGATTTTGTATGATCCGACAGGTTAAAACAACAAAGACCCTCAAAATCAGAACAATCGTGTCCATGTTTAAGCAAAAGATAATCAATAGCCGCTCGATTTTGTAAGATAGCCCTTCGTTCACCCTGGGCGTCTAATAGCATGTCAGACAGGATTGTAGAAGTATTATTGATGGATTTTACCATCCAGCAGGCCATTTTCCCAATAGATTTGGCATTATAAACTGCCAAAGCAGGAACACCAACAATTGAAACAGCCAGGCTAAGGTATTCAGACTTGGAATATAAATGCAAAGATGAGTCACAATCCTCCTGTAACCTCACTGTATCTCGGATCACACGAGAGTTGGCATTCGGATGTGAGGAAAACATGAGTAGGCTCAGTCTAGTAATGGCACAAGGGCCTCCAGAAATATTTGCGGGGATATATGGCCAGGAAGTATTACCACATGAGAAAAGCCATCCGGCAGGTAGTAACATCGTGCGATAGTGACTGGGGGTAACTACCATACTCTTACAAGTCATGTTGTTCTGAACAGAAGTACATGTTTTCGGTGTCCTTTGAAAGCACAAAGTTCGTTCATGAGCGGTGAAAGAGGTGGCACCTTTCAATTTTAAACGCATACATTCAGAAATCGCACTAGGATCACAAGTAAGGAAAAAACATAAATCGCCTTGTGTGATATTATAGGTAACTATTTGGGACTGGACAGGCGGTATCGGGTCTGACAGTACAGTACACAAGGGGCAATACTCATGGGCAGCGAAATCGCCCAGAAGAACATTGGGACGAGCATTTGTTATATTAAAAATATGAGTCAGGGTCTCCAATGAAGCAGGGACAGCAACCAAACAGGTTGCCAATATATCAGTTACCGATCTCATCGGTGTCAAGCAGAAATGAGGGGTCTTCGTCACTTGCTTGGCCAATGTAACCCAAAAGTTTGGCGACGAATCCCACGCAGCGAAGGAACGCGACACTCGGGTTTTCAACTCATCCCGGGTTGATGGGATCCCTCCTCTCTCGTCGCACCAGCCCGAAAACAGTCCGACGCCGACACATCCTGCAGCAACAGTCCAAAGAATGATCTGAAAGAGAATCAAATACAGGCATTATTCATTCTCGTAAGTAACATTTGTCAGCCGGGACTGCTTCCCAGCTATCTTTCCCTGGTCTCATAACTAAAATGGTGTTATCTTGACCGGTTGCAATGACCTCTGCTTGTTCAGGGGGATTCTTAGGTGACTGCACCCAAACTCTGGCCCCAGGATTATCTGTAGAGCCAAAACCTTTTTGGCCTCGTACAGTTAGCAACGTTGGGGCAGTGACTTTTACCATCTCACCACTGAAGACAGGCATTATTAGCAATTGAGCCACTCGGTCAGTTTTATGTATCAGTAAGTCAACCTCACTGCTATTCAGCAGGAGCACCTTAATCTCTCCCTGATAATCACTATCAATTATTCCTCCAAGCACCTGAATGCCTTTTACAGCCAGCCCCGATCTAGGGGCAATTAATCCGAAATTTCCAGGTGGTATCTGAACACCAACACCTGTCTCAATGATGACTCGATCTTTACTTTTTATAATGGTGTCATCCATGGCATGCAAGTCTAAACCTGCCGATCCTGGGGTCGCTCTGCATGGAGCCAAAGCTCCGGGAGTAATCTCCCAGTACATCACAGTCTCTCTGATCTCGTTAGGTTTAGCATCAACATTCGGAGGAAACAAACGCATAAGTGGGGATTCAGCATTTAGAAAAGGACGGTTATTCAAAATCAATAGCGCTTGAGGCAAAAAATCTCGCCAATTCTTATACTTGTCATCTGTTAATTTGCGAAGTTGGTCTTTTAGCAGGCCATTCAACCTCTCCACAAGACCCGAGGCCTGTGGATAATATGGTATATGAAATACCCATTCAATATTGTTTTCCACACAGAATTCCTGTACCAATCTTCCACGAAAATGGGATGCATTATCAGATTGAATTTGGAATGGCACACCATAATACATCATAATCAATTCCAATGTTTTAATAGTATTCAATTGGGTAGCTTGCTTACAGGGAAGGGCCACCAACAGGCCACTGTATGTATCAACAATGGTGCAAACATATTGACAATTCCTACTCATAGGAAGTGGACCAATGTAATCAATCTGCCAAATTTGAGCGGGCAATTTCCCGCGATGTAAATGACCTTTAACAATTTGGGGCACTTTGCGCTGCCTGATATGCTGAGAAATGGGACAATGTAGAATAACATTTTTAATTAAATCTAGGGGAATATAAATTCCTCGATCAGCAGCCCACCTGCTAGTGGCTTTCTCTCCAAAGTGTCCTGCTTTCTGGTGGGCCCATTTCGCCAATCCCGCAATATCAGATTCTTGCGTGTCCACCACTGCCTCAGCAATTTTAGATTTCTCATCTGCAATATTATGAAAGAATTTGTCAAGAGAGTCTATCGGGGTATGAGCATCCACATGGAAGATTGTAACAGTACTCTGTGGGAGCATTTCCCAAATCTCCTGCCATAATTCTTTTCCCCACAATTCCTTGGAATGGATTTTCCAACTATGGGAATGCCAAGTCGGTAACCAAACTGCCAGTCCATTGGCAGTAGACCAAGAATCGGTAAAAATATGACATGTGCCAGGTAACTCTTGTTTCAGAACTTGATAAACAGCATAGAGTTCAGCAAATTGACTGCTCTTACCCTCACCAGTTGTACTCAGCAATTTTTGTGTGATCGAATTATAGGACACTGCCTTCCAATGCCGTTTCGTCCCTATGAACCTTGCTGAACCATCCGTAAACCAGACATGGTTTCTGTCCTCTGCAGACAAATCATCAAAAGGTTTACCCCACTTAACAGGAGACTCCTGTACTAAGGGTACGGAACATTCACTCTCAGTTTCAGTTGATGGCGCCCGTGCCACCTGCTCATGCAAAGATGCAACTCCTTTTTGTCCCACACGTGCCCTGTCTTGTATATACCATTTCCATTTAATCACACTCGCCTCTTGAGCGTGTCCAATTCGGTGAGTTTTCGGCGAACTCATAACCCACTGCATGATAGGAATTTTAGGTCGCAAAACTATATCATGTCCCAAAGTCAATTGCTCGGTATCCACCAGAGCCCAATAACATGCAAGTAGCTGTTTCTCAAAAGGTGTATAACGCTCACCAGCATCAGGTAACTTTTTGGTCCAGAAACCTAACGGTACTCTACTCTTACCTTGTTTCTGCCACAAACTCCAATTCGCATAAAGGCCTTGTACAGACACATTCAAATCCACATCACCATCACATACAGGCCAAACAGGATTATTCCAAGCAGAAGTAACTGGGGTTATAACTCCTGCATCCACCAACTCCTGAATAGTGGTACTAATCTCTTCATGACCACCTGGAATACGATACTGCTTCTGACGAACCACTTTTGTCGCCTGAGGAACTTTTATGGGGGGCATTCTTAAACGACCAACCCGTACAGGCCTGGACGATATATAATGTTTAGTTCCAAATTGGTAACATCCATCATCTAAGTGCAAAGTCATTCCTTTCAAAATATCAATTCCAATTATGAATTCTAAGAGTGGCACCACTAATACAGAGTATTCTTTTCTAGGAATTCTACCTATTCTCATTTCAAGTAAGGTTTGAACTGCGGGAGTTTCCTTTCCACCTAATCCGGTAATTGTAAAAGGCTGACCTTTAAACTTCTTTGATTTTACATGAATAAGAGTGGCCTCCGCTCCTGTATCTACCAATGCTCGGGCCCTTTGGATATTACGATGTCTCCAATAAATATGAATATCTACATAGGGTCTATTATCTCTGTGAGCCCATCTGTGTACTGGAGCTTGACCTATTTCCTAGTCCTTTTTATTGTGTTCTGTGTACCAGGATAAATCAGGATAAAGACTCTCACGGTTCCTAGGTATCGATACCTCCTGTTCATATCCATCTCCATTACGAAATGGATTACTGTTCCCTGCATTGTACTGCGGGTTTCGATCGGCCAATATGTGTCGATCCTCTCTCCTTCTCAACTCAGGGGATTGATCCCTATCATCTCTACGTCTGCTGT
Source organism: Triturus cristatus (assembly GCF_964204655.1). Lineage (NCBI taxonomy): Eukaryota > Metazoa > Chordata > Amphibia > Caudata > Salamandridae > Triturus > Triturus cristatus. Next base: position 534,481,990 of record NC_140581.1, on the reverse strand, counting down.
TAACATAATCATCTCTCCCCCTCTCTCTTTCCCCCTCTCTCTCCCTGTCTCTCTCACGACGGGGGGACAAATCACGCGCATAACGGCGATCATCACGACGATCAGAGCGCCCACGGCGGTCGTCATCACCGCTACCGTCAGAAAAACAACGATCACACTCAGTTGTCCGAACACGCCGGGCACCCTCCTTTCGATCCAAGACGTTTGCGAAACATTTCCCACAAACGAGAAGTAGTCTCACCATCAATGTCCTCCTTACGCACACCATCAGCCAGAAGAGCAAGAAACATATCACGTCTAGTAAATTTATTTTCACCAGGAGTACGAGTGTCAGGCCGGGACTGCCGTTCAGGTTTAAACCACTCACCCAACTCACCAAGTTGGCGTACCGATTCCAGCACCACAGATAACATGTTACCAGTCTGATTAATCAATAAAGTCATCATGACCTGCTTATAAGCAACAGGGGAAGAACGAATAATACGATTCCGCACAGAAGATGTCAAGAAAGCATCAAGCAACCGGTCAGCAGTATTCAGAAAAATTGCCGTTTTCATCACCTCCTCTTTGAGACGTTGCGCAGCATCGCGCAAAGTATACCACGGTTTGTCATTCACAGGCCAGTCAGACTCAGTAGGATATTTTTGATTACAACCCTCAGTCGCCAATTGAAGCAAAGAAATTTGACCACCACCATTAAAGTTACGAAAATGATCCTGTACAGTAGAATCCGAACTCAAGGAACAAAACTTCAAACAATCGCCAGCATCCAACATAATGCCAGCAGTGCCCAGTTCATAAAGGCGCACCATCCATGTGAGCAAGGGCTCACCAATTCGCTGCCGAAATCGCTGCAAAATATCACTAATTTCTTGTTGAGTAAAATCCTCCAAAGAGTCTAAAGCAATACCATTCGGAGCACCGGGAGCCTGCTGCACCTTCCGTCGAAAAACTGGATGCGCCGAGACCGCGGGATGAGAATCACAAGGAGCTCGACCAGTACACGTAGAGGAACAATCAGTGGAAGAAGCATCGACCCCGCTCGAAGGACGAGCGCAATCACGGGGTGCACCATCAGAGGCGCAAGAAGCAGATTTACAAGCACGGCCTGAGCGAGAGGACTCGCGCTTGGCAGACTCCTCACCCGAGGAAGGAGAATCACTCGAGTTCCAGATATTACCATCCCATTCATCAGGATTCCAATCCAGTCCGGCTTTCGCCACGACCAGACGCACCTTCCGCGTCGAAACCCGACCACGCCGATTCTTGTATTTATAACGAGCAATTTGCACTGCCGCCCTCTCGGCAATAGTTTCCAAATTCTTATGCAAGTTCTGCAACTTCAACAACCTCTCATGGAGAATCCTATACGCAGACAGAACAATCCAACCTCTGCGCCCTAAAACGGGAAGCTCATCACCCTTAGATACCGGCGCCTTCTGTAAGCAAGTAATCACATTAGCCGGCTCCGCCAGCTCCAAAAAAGAATTCCAATTCTCACTCAAACCAGTAGAATCAGCCCACTCACGGGCTAAGGCTTCATAAGGCGTTGAATCCCAGCCGGGAATATCAACGGGCAACTTAAAAGCAGATTTCGACTTTCTAGAAAACATCCTTGAAAAGAAAGAAAAAGAGAAAAAGAAAAAGAAGAAAGAGAAAAGAAAACTACACGCAGGTATATACAAATAATATAGAAACAAAACCACGCACACGCCGAAGACAAACACAATACAACCACAACGCACACAGGTTTCGTAAACGGTTCGTGACGCCAAATGTTCTGCTTGGGTTTTCGGATCAGATAGAACCCGCTCATCAGAGCCTCACTAACCCACTCAGAACGTTACCCCCTCCCTAGAACCTATTTACAATCCTACAACCACATATATCTATCATCTAAGGACAGGGGATTCCTACTATGCATACCAAGATCTCATAAGTGGCGGCCTCGCGGTCCCATACGAACCCAGACCTCTCTGCCCATACGACAGTATCACAAGTGGCGGCCTCGCGGTCCCATACGAACCCAGACCTCTCTGCCCATACGACAGTATCAGCACAATCGGCGGCCTCGCGATCCCCTACGAATCCAGACCTCTCTGCCCATACGACAGTATCACAAGTGGCGGCCTCGCGGTCCCATACGAACCCAGACCTCTCTGCCCATACGACAGTATCACAAGTGGCGGCCTCGCGGTCCCATACGAACCCAGACCTCTCTGCCCATACGACAGTATCAGCACAATCGGCGGCCTCGCGATCCCCTACGAATCCAGACCTCTCTGCCCATACGACAGTATCACAAGTGGCGGCCTCGCGGTCCCATACGAACCCAGACCTCTCTGCCCATACGACAGTATCAGCACAATCGGCGGCCTCGCGATCCCCTACGAATCCAGACCTCTCTGCCCATACGACAGTATCACAAGTGGCGGCCTCGCGGTCCCATACGAACCCAGACCTCTCTGCCCATACGACAGTATCAGCACAATCGGCGGCCTCGCGATCCCCTACGAATCCAGACCTCTCTGCCCATACGACAGTATCACAAGTGGCGGCCTCGCGGTCCCATACGAACCCAGACCTCTCTACCCAGACGGCAGTCTCAGCACAATTGGCGGCCTCGCGATCCCTTACGAATCCAGACCTCTCTACCTAGACGGCAGTCTCATACGACAGTTCATCCTATGATCACCATAACATACAAAAAGGGAATCAGTCTCACTATTCATCAGATCACACAAGGATTACCAGTTCGGGCATAGCCTGTTCTCAGGTTTGAGGGGCTCCTCTTTCCCTTATTCAGTTACCTGATCAGGGTTAACATCTGTTCATGTAGCCGCAGCTGACTAGAAGAATAGGCTACCCTCTTATACAAGAACACACAGCACATGTTGGTTCACTACAAACTGGATACTTTATTACTCATTGCACATACAATCACATAACATTACGATATAACACATAACCTGCAAAGAAAAGTGAAAGATTAAGTTGTACACTCTAATAAGAAAGGGTCGACATCACCTTAGTAGTATGTAGCCTGCACTCAGTGGTCATCTAGGCTCCCTTCTCGTCTATGCCTCGGCTCGCCTGGAATCACCCTTCTCCGAGTCACTGGGACCTCTTCCATATCGGCTACTCTCTCCTCTCTGGTTATTCTGTTAGGAAAGCATCTGTCTCTCAGTTCTTCTCCGCCTTCAAGATGGCGTCTGTCTTCCCTGGAATAAGTAGTAGCTTTACTGCTAACGGCTAGATGCCGCCTACGGACTGAACTTGTAACTGCCTCAGACTTTCACTAATATAGAGGTGCATTTCCTCATGGAAAATTCCGGCCCGTAACCTGCCGCCCACCAAATTCTTGTACCTCCCCGTACCAAGGACACGTTCCCAGCCGGCCGGCCTGATGTAGTGTCTTCGGCATGAAGAAAAATACAATCCTTCGATAAGGGCCGGCCTGAACCGGTTCTCTCCAAGCGAATAACACCTCATAACTAAAACATCACATTTGACCTAGAAGCATCCCAAGCTGCCGGAGCAGAAAAAAAGATGGAGTCTCTCCCGTTTGAGGCCTACCAGGCCTGCATTCAGCACGGCTCCATGAAATACCCTCACTACAGGACAGGTTATCCCTAATACTAACGAATCTATCCCCTAGGCTATATGTGCAAGCCCTGATCTATGGGGAAGAGCACAGAATCACGTCGAAGTGCCTAGTAAATAGGCTCCATCCACTACTCTAACCCTTAGGCTTGAATGGTAAGAGACTGAAGTCACATTCAATCACCTGTTAATACAAGAAGACCGGGAAAATCGAGCAGAACAGAAGGCGCATACTACTTTATCTAGCTTTTATGGACTTAACCATGGCATTTGATTGCATTAATAGATCTAAGTTATGGAAAACCCTATTAGAACTGGGCTTAGAGTGCAAAATTGTCAACATGCTAGTAGTACTCCATAGTGATTCTAATGCTAGGGTGTAGCTTCGTCAGGGAGTGAAGTTACAGATAAATTCAGCATTGATAGAGGTGTAAGACAAGGCTGCATGCTTGCCCCCTGCTCTTTATTTTATATATCAATAACCTCATTTCTCACCTGACTAAGATTACGCTGGATGGCCCTAAAATCAACAGCACCCTCCTTCCTACATTACTTTATACGCATGATGCCGTTTTAATGGTCCACACCCCGAAGGCCTTACGCCAACTGGGTCATTCTTTTGTGGCCTTTATGGCTAACCTTGATCTGATGACCAACTTTATAAAATCATATATTATGACCTGTTGTCTGAAGCTCTCACGTATCACCAGCATTACTGTTGGTTCCAATAGTTTGTTAAACACTGATAACTTTCATATTTGGGTATCTCTATCAGTACCACGGAAACTTGAGATCCCTGTGTTTCACAAAATAGGTTAAAGCTCCAGTGAGGGATGGGCTCACTGCGGAGTCTCCCTAGTTCTGTGGGTGGAAGGTCCGTGACCCCTTTAGTGCAGATATATAATGCAAAATGTTTACAATTACATCATATGGGGCAGGAATTTGGGGTATTTCAGTGGAAAATAGATTTTGGAGAAAAATACTGGCGGCCCCGATATCAACCTCTCATTATATTTGTCATTCATTTTTCATTTTATTAGACCACCATAAAAGAATACAAACAACATCATCATTTCATTGCTTAAAATTGACATAAAATAATAACATTTAATGAAACAGCATAGCACATCCCACTTAAACAGTACATCTGTTAATCAGGTCTCGATCTCCTGGACGCCAAAGCTGCTCGCAAGAATGATAAAACAGTAAAAGTAACACATTCATGGTAAAACATTGCTGGCCTTACTTGTTTAAAATTAAAAGACTTCAGCAAGGGAATTACGAAATGCTTTCTCGGCCTGGTAAAATAAGAACAAAACATCACAAAATGTAGAGTGTCCTGCGGCGACTTATTGTCACAGGACAACCTTGCCTCACGCCACGTCCATCCACATGGGAATGCCAAAAGATGATGAAGTTGGTTAAACCTAAAACTGGCCAATAAAAACCTGTCATGCTCTGAATGGACCTTGGCTAGATACGGCTCCATCTCCTTTAAGGTTTTCAAAAACATGTGACACCACACGGATGGTGTCTGCAGCTCAAGGTGCTCCCTCTCCAGACAAGAGTGGTCCAAAATCATCCTTTGAACACACCGCAACTCATGCACAGACAGGGAAGTATGGTCCTCATGAATATCAGACTTACCTAGGAAAGCAAAGGCTGCCTTGACATAGGCTTTCAATGGTATTTTGTGTGCCTGATCGAGGGCCAAACAGTCTGCAAAGATCAACTGGTTTAGCTTTAATTCCTCCCTGCACCAGATCTTAATCCAGCACAATAAAGGGTTTAAGTACACAAAATCTGTCACTTTTCCAAGGCCGAGCTCCACCTGCACACAGGAAGGAATCTATCTCCATCCTTAGGGCAATCCACCGAGACTGATAGTAAAGCGCACTCTAGCCCATTCACGTATAAGGCAAACAAAAAAGGAGCAAGAATACAACCTTGACGAACACCATAACTAGTAGCGAAAGAGCAAGTATAAGCAGCGCCATGGGAAAAATGCACAGAAGCAGAAGTCTGAGAATGGAGGTTGGCTTAAAGGGCCACAATACTTGGGTCTCCCCTAGCTCACTAAGCAGAGCCCAAAGTTTCACCCGGTTTACCCTATCAAATGTGGATGTTAAGTCCATAAATGCTGTAGAGATTCAGACCAGGCAACCATGTACTTATTTATAATTAAATGAAGGGTCAAGCACTGATATAAAGTAGACCCCCCTACCCTGAAACCATATTCAACATCACCTAAAATTTTGTTCTCTTCTGCCAACTCCGTCAACCCATTTAAATTCAGCCTCCCCAGAACCTTTTCGCAGACATCCAATATACATATTGGGTGACAGCATTGTGGATTATCCTTGTCACCCTTCTTAAAAATAGGGACATTTACGGCTGTGGAACTGGAGAGCAACATCCCCTCCAGAGCCGCTGCATTCCGAACCTGGTTCAAAAGTGGCGCCCAAACCTCTACATTAGCCTTGAACAGATCTGGCGGGATACTGTCAGGCCCTGGGGCTTTATTGCCCAACAAGGTCAGAATGCCCTGCATGACTTCTTTTAAAGTGAAGACCACTGGGTCACAAACTGTGTCCTCTAAAGCCAAGATTATATCACCTTCGCAAGCCCCCTTGGTTGTAAACACCTTCAAAATGGTTGACCAACTGCTGTTCTGAGATGTGATGGGATAGAACTGGGCCAGAGCTCTCTGCAAAGTGTGGAAACTATCCCCTGGTTCACAAGCTTGGCAGAACTGTACCCAGGCTAACTCACAGGTTATGTTTGCATTTAAATTGGGTCTGTTGATAAGCCCGTCTACAGCCTGCGATCAAACACCCATCCCTTGGTGTCTGCTTCAAAGGGTTCTTGAACAATCCCTAGCAAACCATTTGGGATTTTGCAGGCTGGATCTTCTGGGGGCGGTTGTTGGCATTAATTTGAGAATCCCTCAGCAATAGCTTTAAAAGCTTCTAAAATCTCCCTACCCCCTACATCACTTTCCAAACAGATTTCGAACTACCACATGCAATTTGCAAAAAGAGAGGCTTCGAAACTCTGGGGGTCCACCTGAGACCGTATCAGCCATCTCCCCTGGTCAGCAATGGAGAGCTTCGTGAGAGCACCCCTATGTTGTAATTGAGGGACCATAGAAACATCCAAATGTGAAACTAAAGAATTGTGGTCACTAAAATGGCTGAAGATAATTTTAAAATGGGAGATACACAAATATAATGGGGCTGAGGCAAATATGAAATCAATAAATGACCTACAGATCCTCCTTTAAACGTTGCGAAAATTATAGGGTTAGAGGAGTTCACCAGGTTAATTAAAACAAAAACCAAGTTGTGGTACTCCAATAACTCACAAAGCTCCTGACCCTCAGTAGAATGTACAAAATCGAACCCTTCCTTAAGCAAACATCTAGGATTTAAAACATTTGGATCCTGAGGAGGGTCACTGAAGTGCCAGTTAAAATCCCCCGCCAGTACAATTTGTTCTCGCCCAGAGCACCTCTCAGACAATGCGCTCAGGATCTAGCCGAGGCAAGAGACACAGCAATCCTTGATGCTACCCCCTTAGCATTATAAAAGCTAATTAATACTAACATTGAACAACCCCCCAATGATAGCCGCAACCTCTGCATAGTCTGAACCTGCCAATGAAGATCACAGATATAGCCTATTAATTCCACGGAAATAAACATAATCAGACCCCACTTCGCCCTCCTCACCACTCAATACAGTGCTGATTCAACATAGGTGGTATAACCCTCCTGAAAAAAAGCTGTTTTTAATTTCCCATGTTTCTTGGAAGCAAATTATGTGAAAAGATGCATTAAATTACAACCATCTGGGATCAGTAAACTTAGTAGGAAGACCCCACAATATTCCATGACAAAAGGGTATAACTTTTAGAAGAATGGGGAAGGGTTGCAAAAGAAGCTGGAGGGGCCACGGGAAGCTGGCAGGAAACACAAGAGCCCAGTCAATCAATTGACTTCAGACCACTCAGAGGAAGGAATCTGTTAGAGATGGTGCAAAAGGGGGAGCGAGCGGCCTAAATGCCGAACCCTCATGTGATGGGCAAGACAACCTATTAGGGCCTTGGGATTCTACTAAATTAACTGTTCTTCCTGGTCTATAGAAAAAGCCAAAAGTAAGGGCAAATATCCAAAATGGGTCACATGACCTAGGTGGGGAAACAGCTGCAAGAAGTTCAGCCATGTCAGGGGTTATTAAAATTCACCACCACGCAGTCACCAGCCCATGTTGTCCTGTCCATGCCTATCTCCCTCACTCTGCGTGCCATGATAATAGAATACACAAACCCCCACTACAAAAAGTTTGTGAATTGATTAATGCATCACCCTATTCTTGAGCTCAAAAAAATGATTCAGTAGAGGAATTAGAGTATGGGAGAACATTACCCACTACAATAACATAAGCGATCAATCAGGTGGCAAATTACACCTAGCTCCAGTATTTGCAGAGGCCACAGGGTGCAAACAGTCCCCTGTATTAGTTGAGGAGCAAGGGGGAACAGCTACTCACATCACCTCTTTCTCATGGGGCAACCGGGGGGAAGGTCTGCAACGGCAGTGGCATTATTTAGTATAGGATCTATAATAGAGCAACTAGGATCAATGAGCCTCTGATATTGGTGCAAAAAACCCTGTTTTGGGTGCTCCCTCCACACCTTACTTGATAGGGACAAAATCTCCAGGACCCTCTCTTCTATGAGGGAGAGCCTCACTAGGATTGGGTCCAACTTATTATTTAGAGGTGTCTCAAGATCCCTAAGAAAAACACTCCTAGAAAAAAATACCCCCCTAATCGATTGAGAAGCCATGTTAGCCTGAACAAGAGGCTGGACTGTGGCACAGGTTTTCCTCATGCACTTGCGACTAATAACAGATGATGTAGAACTTGGGGAATGACCATTGCCCAGTATATGGCCCTCCTGATCTTTCCCTTGACAGTCCTGAGGACTATAACCACTATAACCGGAAAACTCATAGGTAGATGGGGATGCTATCCCTGTTCAGAGAAAGCCTAATTTCAGCCAGCCCTATTCCTTTAGATACTATCCCCACCGCCTGATTAAGGAAGAGTCTTTCGGAAAAACAGACGGGGTGGAATTTTAGTGGAAGACCCTTTCTTCTTGCCCATATTTGTAGGGCCCTCCAGTATCATTTACCCCTCCTCCCTAAACAGAGGCAGTGGAAAAAACCTGCTTGAATCAACTGCTCATATAACAGTACAAACCCTAAATATCTCAAGCACCCCAACCTAGTAAAAAACTATGAGCTATATGAGGTGGACCGTAAAAGTCACAAAGCTGATGACCAGCCAGGGCAAAAGTTCATGGCACTCAGAAAACAATTAGGGCCACAAAAAGTACCTTGTCGAACACAGAGATCCTGTGCAATTATTTACTAACAACTGTCAACCTCTCTTCCACTGCAGACGGAAATGTGAGCCAAGAGAGGTGGATCTGATGGAGCGGGTAAAATATTTTGTTTTTATATACCCAATCCATTTATATAAGTTTATATTAAAATGACTAAACGACTAATTTTAATGATTAATAGTGTGCTGTGATGAACTAACCAACCTTATTAACCAAGAGAATATACATGGGAATGCATTAGCATGGCTAAAATAATAAGTGAACTAAGTTTGTACGCATATTAAAAAATGATAAGTGTTGCTTAGGCAGTGTTAATGTGAATTGCGCTTAAATAAATCAGCATTAACGTCATTAAAGGTTGCTTATGGCTAGAGCGGCCTGGAAATAAGGAAAATGATACTGTAATATGTAAATTTTAGTATAAATATTAGTAGTCCAGAGAGGGAAATTAGGTTACCACCCAAAGAGCTTGAGACACCACTAGCTGATCGATGCTACTCTATGCGACACTCCATGCTGCTCTTCGCTAGAGATCCTTATGCTGACGGAAGAGGACGGGACGATAGGACTCTGATGAATTTCTGAGGACCAGCTTCTGACTTAGAGAACGACAATTAGCCAGAATAGGTAATTATGACAAAAGATAATATTGCATTATTAGGATTTAACCTGCAAATTTAATTAGATAAAGAAAAATCATTGTTTGAAGAACTGTGTCGGGTGGTTATTTTCTTGTAATGTTTATTGATTAATAAGAGTTGAAGTGTGTTCCATCAAATTTCCACAACAACTAAATGATCTATTCGACATCCGGATGGAGGAACTGTTAGAGTGATTCAGTAAATGTGGTTTCCTGTATCCAAGTAAAGAAACTGTAGTTCGGGATATTTTGAAAATCCTTCTGTAGGCATGGATAGCTTGATGAGAATGAATGTTAGTGTTATGGGCCCCACCAGCGTATGATGTGTGTATGTGCGTGTGACTGTGGAATCATCCTGTCCATGGAAGTAGGGGGAGGGGAGATTTTGTGTTCTGACCTGCACCAGTATTTTTGGTAGCGAGATGATGGTTTTTATTGTTTTGGTTTGATGATTTTGGCATGTATATAGCTTATTGTTTATTGATTGGTATTGATATATGTACTAACACTATATGTTGAAGTCGTATTGAGTTTTACGTTGTCTGTACGACTTCCGGGAGGTAGGAAGTCGGGAATTGATGACAGTTCCGTAGTAGAGCAGTGGAAAGTGCTGCTCTCAGGAAAGACGGAATTGTGGTTGTGTTCTGCTCGATTTTCCCGGTCTTCTTGTATTAACAGGTGATTGAATGTGACTTCAGTCTCTTACCATTCAAGCCTAAGGGTTAGAGTAGTGGATGGAGCCTATTTACTAGGCACTTCGACGTGATTCTGTGCTCTTCCCCATAGATCAGGGCTTGCACATATTGCCTAGGGGATAGATTCGTTAGTATTAGGGATAACCTGTCCTGTAGTGAGGGTATTTCATGGAGCCGTGCAGAATGCAGGCCTGGTAGGCCTCAAACGGGAGAGACTCCATCTTTCTTTCTGCTCCGGCAGCTTGGGATGCTTCTAGGTCAAATGTGATGTTTTAGTTATGAGTTGTTATTCGCTTGGAGAGAACCGGTTCAGGCCGGCCCTTATCGAAGGATTGTATTTTTCTTCATGCCGAAGACACTACATCAGGCCGGCCGGCTGGGAACGTGTCCTTGGTACGGGGAGGTACAAGAATTTGGTGGGCGGCAGGTTACGGGCCGGAATTTTCCATGAGGAAATGCACCTCTATATTAGTGAAAGTCTGAGGCAGTTACAAGTTCAGTCCGTAGGCGGCATCTAGCCGTTAGCAGTAAAGCTACTACTTATTCCAGGGAAGACAGACGCCATCTTGAAGGCGGAGAAGAACTGAGAGACAGATGCTTTCCTAACAGAATAACCAGAGAGGAGAGAGTAGCCGATAAGGAAGAGGTCCCAGTGACTCGGAGAAGGGTGATTCCAGGCGAGCCGAGGCATAGACGAGGAGGGAGCCTAGATGACCACTGAGTGCAGGCTACATACTACTAAGGTGATGTCGACCCTTTCTTATTAGAGTGTACAACTTAATCTTTCACTTTTCTTTGCAGGTTATGTGTTATATCGTAATGTTATGTGATTGTATGTGCAATGAGTAATAAAGTACCCAGTTTGTAGTGAACCAACATGTGCTGCGTGTTCTTGTATGAGAGGGTAGCCTATTCTTCTAGTCAGCTGCGGCTACATGAACAGATGTTAACCCTGATCAGGTAAGTGGTAACTGAATAAGGGAAAGAGGAGCCCCTCAAACCTGAGAACAGGCTATGCCCGAACTGGCAATCCTTGTGTGATCTGATGAATAGTGAGACTGATTCCCTTTTTGTATGTTATGGTGATCATAGGATGAACTGTCGTATGAGACTGCCGTCTAGGTAGAGAGGTCTGGATTCGTAGGGGATCGCGAGGCCGCCAATTGTGCTGAGACTGCCGTCTGGGTAGAGAGGTCTGGGTTCGTATGGGACCGCGAGGCCGCCACTTGTGATACTGTCGTATGGGCAGAGAGGTCTGGGTTCGTATGGGACCGCGAGGCCGCCAATTGTGCTGATACTGTCATATGGGCAGAGAGGTCTGGGTTCGTATGGGACCGCGAGGCCGCCACTTGTGATACTGTCGTTTGGGCAGAGAGGTCTGGATTCGTAGGGGATCGCGAGGCCGCCAATTGTGCTGATACTGTCGTATGGGCAGAGAGGTCTGGGTTCGTATGGGACCGCGAGGCCGCCACTTGTGATACTGTCGTATGGGTAGAGAGGTCTGGGTTCGTATGGGACCGCGAGGCCGCCACTTCTGAGACTGCCGTCTGGGTAGAGAGGTCTGGGTTCGTATGGGACCGCGAGGCCGCCACTTGTGATACTGTCGTATGGGCAGAGAGGTCTGGGTTCGTATGGGACCGCGAGGCCGCCGATTGTGCTGATACTGTCGTATGGGCAGAGAGGTCTGGGTTCGTATGGGACCGCGAGGCCGCCACTTGTGATACTATCGTATGGGCAGAAAGGTCTGGATCCATATGGGATCGCGAGGCCGCCGATTGTGAGATCTTGGTATGCATAGTAGGAATCCCCTGTCCTTAGGTGATAGATTTATGTGATTGTAGGATTGTAAATAGGTTCTAGGGAGGGGGTAACGTTCTGGCTGGGTTAGTGAGGCTCTGATGAGCGAGTTCTATCTGATCAGAAAACCCAAGCAGAACATTTGGCGTCACGAACCGTTTACGAAACCTGTGTGCGTTGTGGTTGTATTGTGTTTGCCTTCGGCACGTGCGTGGTTTTGTTTGTATATTATTTGTATCTACCTGCGTGTAATTTTCTTTTCTCTTTCTTCTTTTTCTTTTTCTCTTTTTCTTTCTTTTCAAAATGTTTTCTAGGAAGTCGAAATCTACTTTTAAGTTGCCCGTTGATATTCCCGGTTGGGATTCAACGCCTTATGAAGCCTTAGCCCGTGAGTGGGCTGATTCTACTGGTTTGAGTGAGAATTGGAATTCTTTTTTGGAGCTGGCGGAGCCGGCTAATGTGATTACTTGCTTACAGAAGGCGCCGGTATCTAAGGGTGATGAGCTTCCCGTTTTAGGGCGCAGAGGTTGGATTGTTCTGTCTGCGTACAGGATTCTCCATGAGAGGTTGTTGAAGTTGCAGAACTTGCATAAGGATTTGGAAGCGAACTTTGTTGAGATTCAGAATGCTCATACTTTGTTGCGGTGTCAAAATAAGTTGCTTGCTGATAAACTTGAGACGTACCAAACTATTGCCGAGAGGGCGGCTGTGCGAATTGCTCGTTATAAATACAAAAATCGGCGTGGTCGAGTTTCGACGCGGAAGGTGCGTCTGGTCGTGGCGAAAGCCGGACTGAATTGGAATCCTGATGAATGGGATGGTAATATCTGGAACTCGAGTGATTCTCCTTCCTCGGGTGAGGAGTCTGCCAAGCGCGAGTCCTCTCGCTCCGGCCGTGCTTGTAAATCTGCTTCTTGCGCCTCTGATGGTGCACCCCGTGATTCCGCTCGTCCTTCGAGCGGGGTCAATGCTTCTTCCACTGATTGTTCCTCTACGTGTACTGGTCGAGCTCCTTGTGATACTCATCCCGCGGTCTCGGTGCATCCAGTTTTTCGACGGAAGGTGCAGCAGGCTCCCGGTGCTCCGAATGGTATTGCTTTAGACTCTTTGGAGGATTTTACTCAACAAGAAATTAGTGATATTTTGCAGCGATTTCGGCAGCGAGTTGGTGAGCCCTTGCTCACATGGATGGTGCGCCTTTATGAACTGGGCGCTGCTGGCATTATGTTGGATGCTGGCGATTGTTTGAAGTTTTGTTCCTTGAGTTCGGATTCTACTGTACAGGATCATTTTCGTAACTTTAATGGTGGTGGTCAGTTCAGTTCAGTGGTCAAATTTCTTTGCTTCAATTGGCGACTGAGGGTTGTAATCAAAAATATCCTACTGAGTCTGACTGGCCTGTGAATGACAAACCGTGGTATACTTTGCGCGATGCTGCGCAACGTCTCAAAGAGGAGGTGATGAAAACGGCAATTTTTCTGAATACTGCTGACCGGTTGCTTGACGCTTTCTTGACATCTTCTGTGCGGAATCGTATTATTCGTTCTTCCCCTGTTGCTTATAAGCAGGTCATGATGACTTTATTGATTAATCAGACTGGTAACATGTTATCTGTGGTGCTGGAATCGGTACGCCAACTCGGTGAGTTGGGTGAGTGGTTTAAACCTGAACAGCAGTCCCGGCCTGACACTCGTACTCCTGGTGAAAATAAATTTACTAGACGTGATATGTTTCTTGCTCTTCTGGCTGATGGTGTGCGTAAGGAGGACATTGATGGTGAGACTACTTCTCGTTTGTGGGAAATGTTTCGCAAACGTGGCTTGGATCGAAAGGAGGGTGCCCGGCGTGTTCGGACAACTGAGTGTGATCGTGGTTTTTCTGACGGTAGCGGTGATGACGACCGCCGTGGGCGCTCTGATCGTCGTGATGATCGCCGTTATGCGCGTGATTTGTCCCCCCGTCATGAGAGAGACAGGGAGAGAGAGGGGGAAAGAGAGAGGGGGAGAGATGATTATGTTAACTGCAGACGTAGAGATGATAGGGATCAATCCCCTGAGTTGAGAAGGAGAGAGGATCGACACATATTGGCCGATCGAAACCCGCAGTACAATGCAGGGAACAGTAATCCATTTCGTAATGGAGATGGATATGAACAGGAGGTATCGATACCTAGGAACCGTGAGAGTCTTTATCCTGATTTATCCTGGTACACAGAACACAATAAAAAGGACTAGGAAATAGGTCAAGCTCCAGTACACAGATGGGCTCACAGAGATAATAGACCCTATGTAGATATTGATATTTATTGGAGACATCGTAATATCCAAAGGGCACTGAGAAGTGATCCCTCAGGTTAAACAGAAAATTCTTGATTTTGCAGTTCCGAGAAATAGGAAAGAAGCCCAAAGCTTCATTGGTTTGTTTGGATTTTGGCGCCAGCATATTCCTCATTTGAGTCAAATATTGGCCCCTTTGTACCAGGTCACTCGTAAAAAGAATGCATTTGAATGGGGTAAACCACAGCAAGATGCGTTCAGTCTGGCAAAAGAAGCAATTCAGCATGCTCTGGATTTATGGCCTGTATGTGATGGTGATGTGGATTTGAATGTGTCTGTACAAGGCCTTTATGCGAATTGGAGTTTGTGGCAGAAACAAGGTAAGAGTAGAGTACCGTTAGGTTTCTGGACCAAAAAGTTACCTGATGCTGGTGAGCGTTATACACCTTTTGAGAAACAGCTACTTGCATGTTATTGGGCTCTGGTGGATACCGGGCAATTGACTTTGGGACATAATATAGTTTTGCGACCTGAAATTCCTATCATGCAGTGGGTTATGAGTTCGCCGAAAACTCACCGAATTGGACACGCTCAAGAGGCGAGTGTGATTAAATGGAAATGGTATATACAAGACAGGGCACGTGTGGGACAAAAAGGAGTTGCATCTTTGCATGAGCAGGTGGCACGGGCGCCATCAACTGAAACTGAGAGTGAATGTTCCGTACCCTTAGTACAGGAGTCTCCTGTTAAGTGGGGTAAACCTTTTGATGATTTGTCTGCAGAGGACAGAAACCATGTCTGGTTTACGGATGGTTCAGCAAGGTTCATAGGGACGAAACGGCATTGGAAGGCAGTGTCCTATAATCCGATCACACAAAAATTGCTGAGTACAACTGGTGAGGGTAAGAGCAGTCAATTTGCTGAACTCTATGCTGTTTATCAAGTTCTGAAACAAGAGTTACCTGGCACATGTCATATTTTTACCGATTCTTGGTCTACTGCCAATGGACTGGCAGTTTGGTTACCGACTTGGCATTCCCATAGTTGGAAAATCCATTCCAAGGAATTGTGGGGAAAAGAATTATGGCAGGAGATTTGGGAAATGCTCCCACAGAGTACTGTTACAATCTTCCATGTGGATGCTCATACCCCGATAGACTCTCTTGACAAATTCTTTCATAATATTGCAGATGAGAAATCTAAAATTGCTGAGGCAGTGGTGGACACGCAAGATTCTGATATTGCGGGATTGGCGAAATGGGCCCACCAGAAAGCAGGACACTTTGGAGAGAAAGCCACTAGCAGGTGGGCTGCTGATCGAGGAATTTATATTCCCCTAGATTTAATTAAAAATGTTATTCTACATTGTCCCATTTGTCAGCATATCAGTGGCCTGTTGGTGGCCCTTCCCTGTAAGCAAGCTACCCAATTGAATACTATTAAAACATTGGAATTGATTATGATGTATTATGGTGTGCCATTCCAAATTCAATCTGATAATGCATCCCATTTTCGTGGAAGATTGGTACAGGAATTCTGTGTGGAAAACAATATTGAATGGGTATTTCATATACTATATTATCCACAGGCCTCGGGTCTTGTGGAGAGGTTGAATGGCCTGCTAAAAGACCAACTTCGCAAATTAACAGATGACAAGTATAAGAATTGGCGAGATTTTTTGCCTCAAGCGCTATTGATTTTGAATAACCGTCCTTTTCTAAATGCTGAATCCCCACTTATGCGTTTGTTTCCTCTGAATGTTGATGCTAAACCTAACGAGATCAGAGAGACTGTGATGTACTGGGAGATTACTCCCGGAGCTTTGGCTCCATGCAGAGCGACCCCAGGGTCGGCAGGTTTAGACTTGCATGCCATGGATGACACCATTATAAAAAGTAAAGATCGAGTCATCATTGAGACAGGTGTTGGTGTTCAGATACCACCTGGAAATTTCGGATTAATTGCCCCTGGATCGGGGCTGGCTGTAAAAGGCATTCAGGTGCTTGGAGGAATCATTGATAGTGATTATCAGGGAGAGATTAAGGTGCTCCTGCTGAATAGCAGTGAGGTTGACTTACTGATACATAAAACTGACCGAGTGGCTCAATTGCTAATAATGCCTGTCTTCAGTGGTGAGATGGTAAAAGGCACTGCCCCAACGTTGCTAACTGTACGAGGCCAGAAAGGTTTTGGCTCTACAGATGATCCTGGGGCCAGAGTTTGGGTGCAGTCGCCTAAGAAACCCCCTGAACAAGCAGAGGTCATTGCAACCGGTCAAGATAACACCATTTTAGTTATGAGACCAGGGAAAGATAGCTGGGAAGCAGTCCTGGCTGACAAATGTTACTTACGAGAATGAATAATGCCTGTATTTGATTCTCTTTCAGATCATTCTTTGGACTGTTGCTGCAGGATGTGTCGGCGTCGGACTGTTTTCGGGCTGGTGCGACGAGAGAGGAGGGATCCCATCAACCCGGGATGAGTTGAAAACACGAGTGTCGCGTTCCTTCGCTGCGTGGGATTCGTCGCCAAACTTTTGGGTTACATTGTTCAAGCAAGTGACGAAGACCCCTCATTTCTGCTTGACACCGATGAGATCGGTAACTGATATATTGGCAACCTGTTTGGTTGCTGTCCCTGCTTCATTGGAGACCCTGACTCATATTTTTAATATAACAAATGCTCGTCCCAATGTTCTTCTGGGCGATTTCGCTGCCCATGAGTATTGCCCCTTGTGTACTGTACTGTCAGACCCGATACCGCCTGTCCAGTCCCAAATAGTTACCTATAATATCACACAAGGCGATTTATGTTTTTTCCTTACTTGTGATCCTAGTGCGATTTCTGAATGTATGCGTTTAAAATTGAAAGGTGCCACCTCATTCACCGCTCATGAACGAACTTTGTGCTTTCAAAGGACACCGAAAACATGTACTTCTGTTCAGAACAACATGACTTGTAAGAGTATGGTAGTTACCCCCAGTCACTATCGCACGATGTTACTACCTGCCGGATGGCTTTTCTCATGTGGTAATACTTCCTGGCCATATATCCCCGCAAATATTTCTGGAGGCCCTTGTGCCATTACTGGACTGAGCCTACTCATGTTTTCCTCACATCCGAATGCCAACTCTCGTGTGATCCGAGATACAGTGAGGTTACAGGAGGATTGTGACTCATCTTTGCATTTATATTCCAAGTCTGAATACCTTAGCCTGGCTGTTTCAATTGTTGGTGTTCCTGCTTTGGCAGTTTATAATGCCAAATCTATTGGGAAAATGGCCTGCTGGATGGTAAAATCCATCAATAATACTTCTACAATCCTGTCTGACATGCTATTAGACGCCCAGGGTGAACGAAGGGCTATCTTACAAAATCGAGCGGCTATTGATTATCTTTTGCTTAAACATGGACACGATTGTTCTGATTTTGAGGGTCTTTGTTGTTTTAACCTGTCGGATCATACAAAATCCATTCAGGTTCACATTGACAAATTACATGACTTGACAGAAGAAGTTAGAAAACACATAGACCAGGGCTGGTTTGACTGGCTCTTTAATTGGTTACCTGATTTGCATATGTTACGTCAAATATTAGGAGGTATTCTGATTGCTATCGGCATTTTGATTTCTATCTATTGCTTTATTCAGTGTATTCCTTCATTACTTCAATTCTGCACACCTGGTACTAGACATAGATCAGTTAGTCTTGTTTCATATTATTCTTCCACAGATGTTAGTTCTGTTTAATGAATGTATAATAGACTGAAGTCAAGGGTGAAATGTTCTGCTCGATTTTCCCGGTCTTCTTGTATTAACAGGTGATTGAATGTGACTTCAGTCTCTTACCATTCAAGCCTAAGGGTTAGAGTAGTGGATGGAGCCTATTTACTAGGCACTTCAACGTGATTCTGTGCTCTTCCCCATAGATCAGGGCTTGCACATATAGCCTAGGGGATAGATTCGTTAGTATTAGGGATAACCTGTCCTGTAGTGAGGGTATTTCATGGAGCCGTGCTGAATGCAGGCCTGGTAGGCCTCAAACGGGAGAGACTCCATCTTTCTTTCTGCTCCGGCAGCTTGGGATGCTTCTAGGTCAAATGTGATGTTTTAGTTATGAGGTGTTATTCGCTTGGAGAGAACCGGTTCAGGCCGGCCCTTATCGAAGGATTGTATTTTTCTTCATGCCGAAGACACTACATCAGGCCGGCCGGCTGGGAACGTGTCCTTGGTACGGGGAGGTACAAGAATTTGGTGGGCGGCAGGTTACGGGCCGGAATTTTCCATGAGGAAATGCACCTCTATATTAGTGAAAGTCTGAGGCAGTTACAAGTTCAGTCCGTAGGCGGCATCTAGCCGTTAGCAGTAAAGCTACTACTTATTCCAGGGAAGACAGACGCCATCTTGAAGGCGGAGAAGAACTGAGAGACAGATGCTTTCCTAACAGAATAACCAGAGAGGAGAGAGTAGCCGATAAGGAAGAGGTCCCAGTGACTCGGAGAAGGGTGATTCCAGGCGAGCCGAGGCATAGACGAGGAGGGAGCCTAGATGACCACTGAGTGCAGGCTACATACTACTAAGGTGATGTCGACCCTTTCTTATTAGAGTGTACAACTTAATCTTTCACTTTTCTTTGCAGGTTATGTGTTATATCGTAATGTTATGTGATTGTATGTGCAATGAGTAATAAAGTACCCAGTTTGTAGTGAACCAACATGTGCTGCGTGTTCTTGTATGAGAGGGTAGCCTATTCTTCTAGTCAGCTGCGGCTACATGAACAGATGTTAACCCTGATCAGGTAAGTGGTAACTGAATAAGGGAAAGAGGAGCCGCTCAAACCTGAGAACAGGCTATGCCCGAACTGGCAATCCTTTTGTGATCTGATGAATAGTGAGACTGATTCCCTTTTTGTATGTTATGGTGATCATAGGATGAACTGTCGTATGAGACTGCCGTCTAGGTAGAGAGGTCTGGATTCGTAGGGGATCGCGAGGCCGCCAATTGTGCTGAGACTGCCATCTGGGTAGAGAGGTCTGGGTTCGTATGGGACCGCGAGGCCGCCACTTGTGATACTGTCGTATGGGCAGAGAGGTCTGGGTTCGTATGGGACCGCGAGGCCGCCAATTGTGCTGATACTGTCGTATGGGCAGAGAGGTCTGGGTTCGTATGGGACCGCGAGGCCGCCACTTGTGATACTGTCATTTGGGCAGAGAGGTCTGGATTCGTAGGGGATCGCGAGGCCGCCAATTGTGCTGATACTGTCGTATGGGCAGAGAGGTCTGGGTTCGTATGGGACCGCGAGGCCGCCACTTCTGAGACTGCCGTCTGGGTAGAGAGGTCTGGGTTCGTATGGGACCGCGAGGCCGCCACTTGTGATACTGTCGTATGGGCAGAGAGGTCTGGGTTCGTATGGGACCGCGAGGCCGCCGATTGTGCTGATACTGTCGTATGGGCATTGTCTGGGTTCGATTCGGCAGCATCGTTGTGTGTTGCCATTAGTGAAATTCGCTGTGTGAGAAGTGTGACTGATAGCAAAGGGTTACCTGTGAAATTTTGGTCTTAGGTACCAGGAAACCAATTGGCATACCGAGAACGCTTATCACCGAAAAGGTAGCAGGTGTTCTCTGAGCTTGTTAGAAGGACAAAGTAGAGGTAAGAGCTGCTTTGTTAACGTGTGTTATAATTCTGTAGCAGGACAGACTGTTCGCTGTTCTCGGGAAAAACAGGATTCTGTGTGAATGGACTATATTTTTCTTGCGTGAAAGTGTGTAAATGAAATAGCATTCGGATTAATTGCGGAACTCTGGTTTATTTCTCAGGAGCATTGTGTCTCCAACTATGTGTCTTAATTCCGGAGAGAACAGTTAATTGGTGCTTGATAGAAGGGTGAAGAAGAGGGATGCGCTACTTTGCCAACGGACGTAATAATTCTGTAGTAGGGCAGAGGTAAGCGCTGCTCTCGGGAAAACAGGATTCTCGTGGGAAAGGTCTTTTGCTATTCTGTGGTTAGCGGAGCAGACAATGGAGATGTTTGTACGTTGTAACTAACAAGAATTGTAGAACTGAAACAAAGTCTATCATGTAGTTTTGTAAAGGAGGGGTAGACTGAAGACAGGAGTCAGGAGTAGGAGCCGCTGCAGCGACTGTAGACGTCAGGAGGACCGCGCTGGGATTGGACAACTAGTCAGTGACGTAGACGCTCCAGGATTGGTGCGTTAGTGTGAGTCGCGTAGGGATTGGAAGTTGTGATAGCGACGTAGACGCTCCAGGATTGGTGCGTTAGTGTGAGTCGCGTAAGGATTGGAGATTGTGACAGTGACGTAGACGCGCCAGGATTGGTGCGTGAGTAAGAGTCGCGCTACTATCGGATTAGAGATCGTACAGTGGTAGAAAAGACTAAAGAGTTCACAAAAGACAGGAAGATGTATTATCATTCACCCGAGAAAAAGAAAAAGTCTGTGTTTAGTAAAATGAGAAATTGGTTTGTGAAGGACAAGGAGATTGTGACTAGGGAAGGACAGTTACTCCCTCCGGGAAAGACCCCCGCATCCTTCATGGTTGCGAAATATGGGTACCATACCTGTATCTGGTTAGACAATTGGGTAAAGTATACAAAGGAAGACGGAGTTCTAGCATTTCCAGAGGATGGGTCTTTTAATTTGGCAATATTAAGGAACTTGTGGGAGAGGATGATGAACTTATATCCGCGACCTAGGCCTACGCAGTTCGAGGCATTGACAGAGTGGGAAGATGAGATGCATGAGCGAGAAAAACAAAGAAATGGCAGTAGGTATCGGTATATGTTCGGACGGCCAAACGACCGTGAAACTCATAGTGATCGAATGAGAAGATGGCGAGATGCTAGTATGACTGAAGTATTATTTCCCGTTAGAACAGAAGGAAAAAGTGGAGGAAGGAAATGCCTAGAAAAGGGAAATCATGTAGAAACCCGGAGGTATGGGGCTAATGAAACTGATGATGATGTCCTAGATGATATGTTTTACAAGAGCCCACCTCCGTACAGACAGGAACCAGAAACGCCAACCTCAGGCACACCAGTGAGGGAGACTCTGAGAATCATTAAAACAGAAGTTGTGACCCCAGAAGTAAAAAGAAGAAATTCACTTAAAGAAAAGGGAAATAAGGCAGAGAGTGAAAACTCTAGAGAACTAGCAAAAACCACATTAGAACTGACAGAGAAAATAAGAGAATTGACGAAAAATCTAGAAGCAGTTACAGTCCCTGTGACCATAGGTCCTGTTATGCCTATTTTTGAGAAGCAGAAAGACAATGAGCACGGACTAACAGTTCCATATGTGAACAAAGGACAGGCAGAACAGCCCATGATGGGAGCAAAAGAGAGTTCCTGGGGACATACTATGGGTAGAAGTGAATTACATATGTCAAAGAACCCATTTTATTGTTCTGATACTGCCGAGAGAAACAGAAGGGTAGAAGGGTCGATATTAGAACCACAGAGACTGACAGAACCAGGGAATGCAGAGAAGTCAGTGAGCATAACTACTGAAGAATTGAATGACTGGCTAAAAAGTTTGCAGCATAAAGAAAAAGAATCTCATACCATTGATGTGGCGAAATTAAGGATGGTGTTAGAAGAATTGATTGTAGGGACCATCCCCACAGAAAAGCTGAAAAATTACCCAGATGAGGAGTTATTATTCCTATTTAAGAGCGTCACTTGGAGAGCAAAGAATTTACATGACAGATTAGCAGAGATAGCAAGTGAAATGGGAATTGACATGGACAAGGTAAAAGCTTTACAGAAGCCATACCGAGTGGATTTTACAGAGAAAGACATTGAGAATCTGAATGCTGCAGGAAGAATAGGGCAGATTAGGGACATAATCACGATATTAAGGAAATGGGGAGATGTGGACAAATGGAGGAGCAGGTGGTATAGGAAGCGGGATGACACCTCAGACAGAACATTTCCAGCATTTCCTGTGAGAGAGAAGGAGAAGGTGGTGATGGAGTTCCCTATGAGAGAGATTCCAGGAGGGGGATATGTGCATGTCCCATGGACCAGACAGGACATTTTGTCATTTAGCAATGACTTCCCTCGATTACGGGAAAAGCCGGTCGAGTGGTACAGACAGGTAGACAGATTTGTGAAATTGTCAAAAGTGTTGTAGATTGATCTGAATAGCCTGTTTGATATAATAGTGCCAGCAGATTTGTGGGCAGAATGTAAGATAGTCATAGATTGGCCCACCAAAGAATACCCGAGAGATCCCAAAACAGGAGCCCCAGACCCAGAGGTAATGAAGAAATATGAACAGGTTATGGCATTCTTGAAAAACAAAGCGCCCCCCAAAGAAACGGACTGGGTTAAAATAGATAGAACACATCAGGAAGCAAAGGAGTCAGTCCACGCCTATTATGAGAGGCTAATATTAGCCTTCAAACAGTTCAGTGGGGATGACAGTCTGAGAGAGAAGGACATGAGTCATTTTGTGTACAGATTTGTGTATGGTCTGCGTCCCGAAATCGGGGACATGATCAAGCAGCACACCGTGCGTGGACTGGCAAAGCAAGAAAATAGATGAGATCCTGAGGCATGCAAAATACTTTAGTGATGAAATCGAAGCCAAGCAGCGAAAGCTGAAAGAAAAGGCAATGTGGGCTCAAGTGAAAGTAGCAGAGAGACAGAAAGCTCAGCTGGTTGAACAGGCTAATAATCCAGGCATGAAACCAAGATTTGGCCCAGGAAAAGGGAAAGGTAATATAGAAGAAGCAAAGAAGAAATTCCCCTATCACAATTGCGGAAGGTTTGGACACTGGAAATCCGAGTGTAAATATCCACCAGGTACTAATGATGAAAATCCGTCATTAAATCCACAGGTGCAGTGTGAGGGAAGTGGCCCACCGCCGCAACAGCAGAAGACTGTTAATCTACAGAATCAGGTGCCAAAACCGCCCTTACCACAGAGCCAGAGTACACAGAAGTATAGCAAAGAGACGGGATTCTACAATGAAGAACGGGTAAACAAACCGCAACGCGCAAGCGCTGTATCACAGTATTTGCTGCAAAATGACGAAAGTGAGCAAGAAGAGTTTTATTGACGGTGCCGAAAGGAGGAAACAGAGTGTGTACTTGGCACATCTCTAGAAATAGATCAGACAGGACCATTTGTGGATGGGAAAGTTAATGATGAAAACATTACTTTTCTAGTAGACACTGGAGCTACACGATCCACTGTCAGATCAGCAGATGTTAGAAATCTTCCTCTTTCGGATGAAACAATCCAAGTAGTAGGTGTGTCCAACACCCAGATTAAAACGTACCTTACTGATCCTGTAAAGGTCAGAATAGGGAAATTTTCAGACATGCATCGATTTGTGGTGTGTGACACCAGTCCTGTGAATTTACTAGGAAGGGATTTATTGTGCAAGATGAATTGCACCATATTTTGTACACCAGACGGAATAGCCTTTGAAACACCAGATGAGGATGTTCTGTATAAAATGACCATAGCTAACCGAGAGTGTGAGGTTGCTGGAACCTATGCAGTATTCAATCCAGATGAATTGCCCCCAGAATTGAAACAGACAGTGAAGGCAGCAGTTTGGGATTTCACTGGTGAGGATGTAGGTCTGATGAGAAATGTAGACCCAGTGAGAATTGCGGTAAAAGAAGGAGCCGTTTACCCAAATATTCCACAATACAGACTGACCCCTGAAATAATAGCAGGAGTAACCCCATTGATTGAGAAAATGATCCAGCAAGGAGTGCTGAGGGAGATAATGAGCAGCCGATGTAATTCGCCTATCATGGGACTGAAAAAGCAAAGTGGGAAATTCAGGATTGTGCAAGATTTGAGAAAGATTAACCTCTTCGATGCCGATGACGGAACGGTTCCGTCATGCACGCCGGTTGGGCTGTGCTTATGACGGAACCGTTCCGTCATGGCCCCGCCCGCGCTCAGATCTTTCAGCACTGTGCGGGAATCCGCGCAGCGCTGAAGAGGTTAACAAGATTGTCGTCTCATGTTGTCCAATTGTTCCAAATCCCTCAGTAATTTTGTATCAGATCCCACATGATGCAGAATGGTACACAGTAATCGATTTGTGTCATGCTTTCTTTTCCATTCCATTGCATCATGACAGCCAGACGCTTTTTGCCTTCAGGTTTGGAAACCGTATTTTGGCATGGTGCCTAATCCCACAGGGGTACACAGAGAGCCCCTCCATTTTGAATCAGTTGTTAAAGAAATCCCTGGAGAGTCTTACTATGCCTGAGAGTTCAGTTTTAGTGCAGTACATTGACGACCTATTGGTAGCGTCAAAAACACGTGAGGCCTGTGAAACAGACACCATAGCCTTGTTAAATCATTTGGCAGATGGAGGACTGAAGGTATCTCCAAACAAATTGCAGTACTGTAAAAAGGAAGTGACATACTTGGGTCTTAATATCGAAAAAGGCCTGAGAAAAGTAACCATAGACAGAATCAGAATCATCAGAAGAATGAGAGCTCCAATGAGCCAAAGAGAGGTGAGAATGTTCCTAGGAATGGTTGGTTACTGTCGTCAGTGGATAAGTAATTTTTCCCTGATTGCCAAACCATTGGTGAAGTTGACAAAAAGTGAGGTTAAAGACCCCCTTGAACTGAACAAAGAAGAACTTGCAGCATTCAAACAGCTGAAGAACAGTCTATGTGAAGCCCCTGCTCTGGGTATGCCTGATTATGAGAAAGAGTTTGAATTATACTGAAGTCAGAGAAACGGATGCACACTCTCAGTGTTAATACAGAAACATGGAAGACAAAGGAGACCAGTGGCATATTTCTCGTCAATGTTAGACCCAGTAGCAATAGGGTTGCCAGGATGCCTGAAAGCGGTAGCGGCTACATGCCGAAGCCTAGAACAGAGTGAGGGAATTGTGATGGGGTATCCAGTGAGAGTGTTTGTACCCCATAGTGTGGCGATCCTTTTAACAAGGAGTCAAACACAGTTTATGTCACATAGTCGGCTGACTAAGTATGAAAAAGTCATTCTAGGTGCAAACAATGTGAGTCTGGAAAGATGTGTGAATGTGAATCCAGCTACACTTTTGCCTGATGCAGAGAGAGTGGAGATAAGGGAAGAGGCTGATCATGATTGTTTGGATGTGCTTGATTATTGCACAAAACCCCGTCCTGACATAAGAGATCTACCACTGCCAGAGAGTGATCATGTGTTTTTTGTGGATGGATCCTGTTTGAGAACAGATGAAGTAGTGTTGAGCGCAGCCTATGCAGTATGCACAGTTTCAGCAGTTATAGAGGCATCTCCCTTGAAAGGAGTTAGATCCGCTCATGTAGCAGAAATAGTGGCATTAACCAAAGCATGCAAGATTGGGAGGAATGCGAGAGTGACTGTGATGACTGATAGCCAATATGGTTTTGGCGTTGTCCACGATTTCGGCCAACTATGGCTGCAAAGAGGTTTCCTGACCTCAAGTGGAACTCCCATAAGGAATGGAGAAGTGGTTGGGAAATTGCTTGAGGCAATACAAATGCCCAAAGAACTGGCTGTGGTAAAATGTGCTGCTCATGGACAAGGGAGTGATTACATCACTACCGGGAACCGATTTGCAAACGACATGGCTCAGTATTGTGCCCGAAATAAATATTCAATAAATCGGTCCAAAGAAAAGGAAATGTCTTCTTGCTCCATAATGTTTACTAACGTTGTGGGAACATGGGATGAAGTGAGGCAGTTGCAGGATGAAGCAGTGGATGAGGAAATGAGACAGTGGGTGAAAGCAGGATGTGCACCCAGGGAAAAGGATCATGTGTGGGTCTATCGGGATGGAAGACCAGTAATGCCTGATAGGATGATGTCAACCATGGCACGGATGTATCATGGCCAAGGACATCTGGGAAGGGATGCCATGATAAGAGCCTTTAAGCAGACCTGGTATAATCCAAAATTCAGGCTAATAGCAGAAAGTCTCTGTCAGAGATGCCTGACATGTCAGCAGTACAATCCTGGAAGAAAAACGGTGGTGAGTCTGGGTACCATAGGCCGGGAGGGAGGACCTTTCACCAGAATGCAAGTAGATTTCATTGAAATGCCTCCTTATAACAAACTGAGGTATGTTTTGGTGGTAGTTTGTCTGTTCTCTAGGTGGGTGGAGGCATACCCAACCAGAAGAAATGATGGAATCACAGTGGCTAAGCTGTTGTTGCGGGAATTCATCCCAAGGTACAGATTTCCAATAACCATAGAATCAGAC
This sequence comes from Triturus cristatus, assembly GCF_964204655.1. NCBI lineage: Eukaryota > Metazoa > Chordata > Amphibia > Caudata > Salamandridae > Triturus > Triturus cristatus. The sequence goes on along the minus strand of NC_140581.1, from coordinate 534,455,333 downwards.
AGAGGAGGACATTTCTACAATGAGATCATGAAATTGATTTGTGAAGCATTGGGTGTACAGCAAAAACTGCATTGTGCCTACCAACCAGAGGCTTCTGGTGTGGTTGAGCAAATGAATGGTACCATCAAAAATAGAATTGGAAAAATGTGTTTAGCCACAGGTTTGAAATGGCCGGATGTCTTGCCTCTGGTTTTGATGACCATTAGGTCTACTCCAGACAGAACCACAGGTTTGAGTCCACACGATATCATCATGGGACGCGCCATGAGACATGTATTTGTACCAGTCAACAAGCTGATGACTATAACTGATGACATGATTTTGGATTACTGTAAAGGCCTGGCTGACGCAGTTCATTCTGTGTTTCACCAGGTTGGAGCGGATGCCACCACACTTGAAAAGAAACCAGCCCATGATATGAGCCCAGGGGATTGGGTGAGGATAAAAGTCCACAGAAGAAGAAATTGCCTGGTTCCAAGGTGGGGAAGGCCAAGACAGGTCATTTTGACCACAACAACTGCTGTAAAGTGTGCAGGACTGAAAAACTGGATACATGTAAGTCACACTTTAAGAGTTCCAAATCCAGCAGATGGCATTGGGAAAGAATACTTTGACGAATCAGAATCATCATCATCAAGTCTTTATTTCGGCCACTGTGGACCATAAAAGATGCAGTAAATACAATAACAATACACAATAAAATGTACACAATAAAAAAAGACATTTTGTAGATGAATTGTTATCTAACATGGAATGATAGACTCATAAAACCAATCTAAAAAATATTTACAATAAAAATTTACCTAGTCATGAGGCGATTACGAATAAACCAGGCTGTAGTTAAAAATTTGGCTACGGCACATACAATGGGGGCAGACAGATCAGATTTTAGGATCCTATATGCGGGACGGTGTTCCTTAAAGCCTAGATTCCTGAGGAGAGGAACAAGCCAATATTTGCGTGGCTTATTATATGCAGGACAAAAGAAAATCAGGTGCAAATCATCTTCTCGGGTGTGAGGGCAAACCTGGCAATTAGGTGTACTCTGGGTTTTGAGCCAGTGTTCTGTGTGAGCCCTCAACGGGAGTGTCCCATAGCGTCACTGCAAATAAAGTTTTCGTGTTAGTTGTGGGCCAACATCATCAAGGACCTGTTCCAGATAATAATGGTCCTTGAGAGCGATGAAATGTATGGACAACGAGTCTTGGCGAAGAGAATCAATTGCTGCCTGTAACTTGTACTCGCGGTATGCGTCCGCCAGTGACCTACGAGAGATCCTTGTGCAGGCGCTCCGCGGGTCAAGCCACAACTCTGGCTTCCCCATCAATTTAAAAGTGTCCTTGATGTATTTGAACCAGGGTATACGCAGCACCTTAGGAAAGCGCATGATTTCTTCTAGTTCTGCTCTATAACTAGAAAGCTCTAAGGAACTCCAGACTCTGCGCCAGTACATCAAAGGCCTAAGTCCCAATTCTTCGATGATTGGTCTTAGGCCAAGATCCAATCTCAACGGGAAGAGCGGGGTGTTTGATGGTAAGGCGGTCAGTTTTCTAATGAAGTTGTTCTCAGTTATCTGCAACTTCTGGCACGCAGCATAGCCCCATATCTCACCCCCGTAAATCACCGCCCCTCTAGCCTGAGTTTTGTAGATATGGAGAGGTGGGCCCAGTGGCTTGTAGGTGGACCTAGATATCATCCTGGTTATACCACCAGTAAGTTGAGCAAGTTTTAGGTTTACTCTGGTGATATGCGTTTCCCAGGTCAACGATTGGTTCAGGGTGACACCTAGATATTCAAAGGTGGAGACCCGATCGAGACTTTCTTTACCAATTGTAGGGTTAGGGCGAGTTGAAGGGGGTGGGTTGAAGGTCATGAACTTAGTTTTAGTCGCATTCACCTCCAAGCCACGAAGCTCACAAAAGTTGATGAATCCGTCCAGGATTCTCTGGAGTCCCATTGGTGATTTTGAGAGCAGGAGGGTATCATCCGCGAACATAATTGCGGGTACCCTCCTGCCATTCAACACTGGGGCATCAATGTAGCTTAGCCCTGTCAGAAAGTCTATGACACCGTTCACGAAGAGGCAGAACAGGGTCGGTGCGAGCACACAGCCCTGTCTGACCCCCGTGTTCACGGGGAAATCCTCTGTTAGAGTGCCTCCCTTTCCACACCTAACTTTAGCATAATTACCCTGATGGAGTCTCATCAGCATAATTAAAATGTCACCCGGAACATCTAGATCTTTGAGTACTGTCCACAATTTGGCACGTGGCACCAGATCAAATGCTGGCCGTAAGTCAACAAAGACCGTGTACAACGTTCCTCTGCCCACAGTCACAACTTTCCAATACAAATAATTAAATCGGAAAATCTGGTCTATTGTAGAGACGCCCTCTCTGAACCCAGCCTGGTATGGGCTCAATATGTCCCTCTCTGCAATCCAGGTTTGGAGACGGTTCAATAGCATTCTACCAAACAGCTTCTGTGGGACATCTATTAAGCTTATTGGTCTATAGTTGGAAGGGAGCAGAGGTGATCCCTTTTTATATATTGGGACAATCTCTGCTCCCAGCCAAGTGTTCGGAACCGCCATGCCGCCCAAAATAGAATTAAATAAGCACAGCAAGTATGGCGCCCAAATGAGTGGTTCGTGTTTAAATAAGTCACCAGGCAGACCATCCAATCCAGGGGCCTTGCCTGATGCTAGCCCATCTATCGCCTCATGTATCTCCCTTAGTGTAAAGGAGTGGACTTTAGTTACCTCGATGTTAAGGTTGGACATCTCCATTGTATTTGATGTACTGTATAGGGATTTAAAATGATTCCGCCAAGCAGTAGCTGAAATATTTGGCTCAATTGCGTCTGGTAATGTGTCTGGCCCTGTGTTAACAAGGCGCCAGAATAAGCGAGAATCTCCTTTTGCTAAACTAATTTTTAGTTTCTCCCACCTACTGTGCTCCCATTCCTTCTGTGCAAAGCCCGTCATGCGTTTGTATGCAGAACGCCTGGTCCTAATAGCCTCAGTCCCAAGGCCCTCCTTCAGTGCAGCCAGAAGGCTCGATTTAGCCTTTCGGCATGCGGAGTTGTACCAAGTGGGAACGGATAAGCGTTTGGTCGGTCCTTCCTGTGTTGTAAAAAGGATGTCTGATAATGCCAAGGTTAAGTCTGTGTGGAGTGTCCCCCACTCCGTCCAATTGTCAGGACAGTCATCTTTTTCAGAGAGTTCCAGGGCCTTGGTCAATACAGGAATTGCCCGGGCATAAAGATTGGGAAGGTTGACTGGGTTTGAAAGTAGTCTTTCCCATCTCACTCTCCGTCTATTATTGGTCAGTGTTAGACCCGTCCGAAGGGACGTGGTCTGCTCCCTTGTAGCCACATAGTCGTGAATAATATATTCTGCTTCAAGTGCGCGGTGATCACTATCCACACCTGGCAAAACCCTAAAATCTTTGATGGAAGACCAAGATGCTAGGGGAACAAGAATGTAGTCCAATTTAGATTCCCTCCCGCCCCTACTGTATGTGTGTTTTGGAGGGATGTCAGACTTTTTCCTACCGTTACAGGCCCGTAATCCAAATTTTAAAGTTAGTGTCGTGATTTGGACCGCAAGTGGTGTCCATGCTTTTGGTCTTGGCGCCTCAAGAGTGGGTATAGACCAGAGCGAATCCTCCTCGTCGGCCAAACCATCTGATAGGCCAAGGAGGGGCTCGTAGTGACAATTAAAGTCGCCACCGATTAGATAGGGCGTACCCACAGGGATTTCGCTTAGGACTGAAGCGAGTTCCTCTATGGTGCGGGATTCCTGCCCATTAGTTACTGGATGGGAATAGACATTTATCAACATAAGACTTTTGGAGTTGGGCCAGTTTAGTACTACCACAAGAATATCCTCTGTGGAAAGCGGATGTAGGGCAGCACTACAGCCCAAGTCTGCCGCTATCCATGTTGCCAGTCCACCCGAGGGTCGTCCTTTTCCTCCCCATTTAGCTAACATGGTAAATGCTTCATATCCCAGGTATGTCACCTCGTCACAAGCCCAGGTTTCCTGGAACATGCAGATGTCCTTACTCCTAACGAAGGTGTTCCATTCTGGGCAATGCAGCTTGTTAGCAAGGCCCGCTACATTCCATGATAATATTTTTAAAAGCGGGGGGTTGGTATCACCAGTGGGTTCATCTGGATCTGTGGTGTTGCCCAGCTCAAGTATTGGAAGAGTATTCTTTACAGAGTCAGGAGCTATGGGGATCACCACCTCAACTGGGGTAATATCTAAATATGGAGGATTATGGTCTACCAGGGTCCTAGCCTCGACCTTCGAAGGGATACATTCCTTTGTTAGAGGAGGTGTGACACATTCCTCTTCACTACTTGTCCGGGTCAGTCAATCCACCCATTCTAAACTCCCAAATCTGTTCTGCGTGGGGAAGTAGTCAAAGTGTGGTGGGTCAGTCGTGTACGGGATACTCTTTTTCCCAAAGCTCCGCCTTCTACCTCTATTACATACAAGTTCCCAATCAGCCTCACCCTGCCCTTGTGCTAGAGGTGGGTAGAAGAAAGATAACGGTAGAGCTTGGATTGTGGTTCCCCTGTCACGATACGGCCAATTACATATATGGGAGACTGTTCTAGGATCCCTAAAATTGACCAAGACACAATCTCCCTGTATTGATTTCTTTAGGCCACCCAACCATTGAACTCTTCTTACCATCAAAACCTGGCTACTTAATCCAGCAGGGAGTGGTCTGTTGATGGTAAGCCAGTTGATGACCTTATTTTTGAGCGATTCAACAGACTCTTGGGTTGGTTCTTTTAAGGCAGGGATACCTGCTAGAATTACAGTGTATGGACTAGCCTCGGGAGGTAGGTTAATGGTCATTAATTCCCCACTAGAACTTTTATTCCGGCCCTTGAAGCCGCCTACAGGCGAGTTTCTTTTTGGGGTTCTATTTTGTGCTAAATCAGTAACTGGTAATTTGGGTGGAAGCGGCAGGCTGTTGGGTTTAGGGGGAATGGTGGCAAGATTCAAATTAGAGGCTGAGGGGGGTAACTTGTTTGACGTGCCGCCCGACACAGTGACTGGAGGAATAGCGTCTTTTACGTGAACAGTTGCTAATTTGGTTAATTCGCTAGCAACGCGATTTAGGGAAGTTTCAATTTTCCCCAAACGTGCTACCAATGGGCTAAGAAGACGCCTCATCAAATTGTGAATGTCTAAAAGTGTAATATCCTCCTCCCCCAAGATTGGACCAGTGTTATCTACTTTATTCGATAGGAGATTAGGAGACATAGGCCCCTCAGTTTGTAGTATTGTTTGGGGTTTGTTAATGGACTCAGGTTTCTCGGTCTGTGGGGCGTTTGGTAGTTTAGCGTTTTTGCGTTTGTTCCCCCGAGACGCCTGGGGCTTCTTACTATACTTGGGAATGGCTCCTTCCCTCGTCCCTGCCCCTTTGTGATCAGGAAACGTAGCCCCTACAGTGTTTCCCTCCCTACGTAGTGCTAGGGTGTTCAGGCTGGTCTTAGAATGTAAAGGCTTAGATTGGGGAAGGGGGAGAGATAGAATACTAAGGTCAGCCTGTGATAAAATAGAACAATCAGAATTGGGAGTACCAAGTAGGAGGGGTGATGGCAATCTAGCCAAATCTGTCGTTTCCTCTAAACCCTTACTCCTGTCCATTTGTTGACTGACATCAAGTCTCTGGGTCGGGATGTTGCGGCAGCTAGAGGACCCAACGAGGATCTCCTTACCCATTCGATTTCTTGGGAGATGCGTCGTTCTAGCGTGGTAATGTCCTCGATTAATAGTGTTCCAGCTTTGGCGAAGTACGCGTCCACGGTGCATTGGGAATTCCCAGCAGCGCCCTGATTCTTGCTTCGTGTCTCCCTCATGGCCATAGTAACAAAGCAGGCCACAAACAGACAACAGGGGGCACAAAAGGGCGTAATGTAAGAGTGACTGCCCGAGACTGATCTCGACCGTCCTCGAACGGCCTCAAACGGCCAGCTCTTTGCCCGGTCTTCGCCCCGGGCTACGTCCCGCGCGCGTACCGCTAGCGCGTAGGGACAGGGAAGATATTAGAAGATTAGAGTGCGTGGAGGAGGCGGGGCCGGGAAGAGGAATCAGGTGTGCAGGAGGAGTTGGCAGTATGCACCCTGGTCCTCGCAGTCCCGTGCGGTCAGCCTCCCCAGTAGGTCCCTCAGGTATCAGCAAAGCGTCCTCACCAGTCGGGCCAGAGCGACCCCAAAAGCGTCCCCACGCTTGTCAGCGGCAGAAGTGAGCAAGCAGCCCACGAGCGGCGCCCGCGAAGCGGGGGCCGCGAGAAGTTGAGTCGGTCCGCAGCGTCCTCGGGAAGTAAGTAGCAACGAACTCTGTGGTGTCCCAGCACTTTATGGGAAAGCGGGGAATCAATCAGTGGAGGCAGGGCCGGGAAGAGGAATCAGGTGTGCAGGAGGAGTTGGCAGTATGCACCCTGGTCCTCGCAGTCCCGTGCGGTCAGCCTCCCCAGTAGGTCCCTCAGGTATCAGCAAAGCGTCCTCACCAGTCGGGCCAGAGCGACCCCAAAAGCATCCCCACGCTTGTCAGCGGCAGAAGTGAGCAAGCAGCCCACGAGCGGCGCCCGCGAAGTGGGGGCCGCGAGAAGTTGAGTCGGTCCGCAGCGTCCTCGGGAAGTAAGTAGAGAGAGAGAGGGACAGATTGCGGAAAACCCCCGAGGAGGTGTAGGGAACTGCAACAAACAGCTAGGTGAAGGGACAAGTAATCAGCAGGGAGATTGCGTGCAGGAGACCCGAGGAGGGACAGAAGTAGGGCTATCACCAGAGGTGGAAAAGGAGAATACTGAGACAGAAAAACCAAACGAGACAGAATCTGAAGACAGTGAAACTGAAATACCAGAAGGTCGAGTTCTGAGAAAGAGAACTTGGATCGAGGAAAGAACCGGCAAGGACGGCAAAGCAAGAAGGAATGCCAAAGGAGACATTTGGCCAAACAAGATCAAGAAACTAAGATACAGATTGACACGAGCTAAACCCTCAGAGGCTGAACAAGTGAATGAAGTAACCAGTCAACATCCAGAAAAAAGAAGGAGAAACAGAAGTGTCAGAAGCAAGCAAACGTGCAAGAAAACCAAATCAGAAATATAAGTCACCTGAATGGACGTACGTGGCACTGCCTGAACAAGGAGAAGAGGCAGATAGTCAAGGAAATCCAGAGGAGACTTGGCTGAAACTGATAAAAGAAGAAGAAACAGGGGAGATCCTGAGAGTTATCTTATCCGACATTGGAGAAGAAGCGGAAGATCAGGAAATCCTGCATGTGGCCGATGAGAAGGAAGTGAAAAACGGCGAAAAGCCAAGCTGAGTAATTTGTATTAATCCTTGTAGGAATACACAGGATTGAATAGGAAAATCGAAGTATTTGGACAACCTGATAAGATTTTAACTCTTGTAGGAAAGCTATAAGGGGCGGATTAGAAGAGGCTAAGTCAAAAGACACGGTTAGATCTAACAAGATGGCTAACATAGATGATAAACAGAGTAGATGTACCTTCATGAGAAGATGGTGCAACGTATGTTGTTGTTGTACAGGACTATTAATGCTTCTTTGGAGCGTTCTCGCTCTTTTGATCTCATTCAAAGTAACCTTAGATACACTAGCAGGACATACTGAGAACATGACTAACATAGTGAAAGGTTCGCAAAAAGTAATACCGGTTAGAACAAGCACAGAGCATGTGCATCAAGATAGGTCTATAACTGATTTTTCTAGCAATGTGTTTTCAAAATTATTGTATGAATATGTAAAAACAATGGACGTAAGGGATTGCTACGTTTACATGCAATTACCTGCCTCTGTTTCAGAAGGGGTGACTTATCATCACCTCCCAGCAACTTATGGAATAACATGTAGCGTCTTAACTAGTATATTTTATCAAGTAGGAAAATTAGAATATAATCTGTCTAATATAGATAATATTCTTGGACGATTGCCCATGAATAAAGTATTAAATCCAGCTAAAGATGCTAATGTATTAGGAGAAATTTTTATAGAAACTAAAAGACTAACTCTAGAATATATTTTTAAGAACAATCTAACTTGCAGTTTGAAACCAGAAGAGAAAACATTCTTGGATATGGTTGAGGAGAGGAGGTTGAAAATACACAAGAATGCAGAAGGACATAAAGAAGGGGAAAACATTTGGGCAATAGATGGGAACAAAGAAACGAAAGGTGATGTTAGACCAACAATAGCTATAGACTCACCACAGAAAGGCAAATTATGCATCATGAGAGAAAGATCCCAATATGATTATATATACATAGGGACAAGTGAGTGTCATGATACATATTTCATTGCATCTGGATGGGGATTTAGAGGTGGAGAAGACCCAGTTTTTCCTGGATTGTATTATATTTGTGGGAACAAGGCTTATTACAGGTTGCCTGACCATTGGTATGGCACATGTTATGTAGGCCTGGTCTTTCCAAAGATCTTATACATGGATAGAGTAGAAAATAGTGGACCAAATAACCTACTAATGCGTAGCAGAAGAGAAACTTGGTTAGAAATTGTAGGTGACATTTTTGGAGCCTTGATACCAGCAGTGGGAATATCAGTCAGTCAGTCAGAAAAACTTTATTTCGGCTACAAGCCATAAAAGTTCATAGAATAGTATAATAACAACAGAAAGAGTAATCAAAAATAAAAACATGGTTCTGAATGTAGATACAATCATCATTCGGTGATACATGAGATAGAAACAGAATGGTGACAATAAATAATACCGGTAAAATTGCCTTAGTGAGGTGATAGTTGTCTTCTGATTAGCCACATAGAAAAAAGAAATTTGGATATCACAATAACATATACAGGGGACGAATCATATTTCAGCAACCTGAAAAGATCTCTGTGGTTCGAGACCCCTATATTCTTAGCAAGTTGGATTATCCATTTTCTACGGGGAATTTTATATGCCGGGCAGAAGATTATGGCATGAACCTCATTTTCGTCAGTGGCACCACACCCAGGACAAGATTGCGTGATTGAGCCAGCCCATTTATTTGTTCTTGAACGGAGGGGAAGGGACCCATATCTAAATTGTAGGTATAATTTTTTGGCAATTACCGGGTGAATCAAATCTATTGCAGGCTCAAATCTATAGACAATTTTGGCCTCGAGAAAAGCCGAGGTCAAATTTGCAGTATTAGCAGATCGAATGATCTGAGTCAGCTTGTATTCCTCCAAAGTTTTTGCCAATAATCTTTTTGGGAGAGAGGAGCAAGTAACCTCAGGTGAGAGCCAAAGGTCTTCTCTCCCTATATCCCTAAGTGATTTTTTAACATAGGCTAACCAAGGGATAGCACCTGCCTTGGGTAGCAATAAGATGGACTTCAGTTCCTCCTGAAAGTTAGCAAGTTCGGGAGTGCTCCATAGTCGTCGCCAGTACATTACAGGTCTGGAGGCGACCATGTCCGCAATTGGTTGGATACCCAGGTCCATCCTGAGCGGCTGGATGGGGGTGCTCGTCGGTAATGCAAACAATTGTCTAAAAAATTGATTTTCTGACTTGGTTAAAATCAAGGATGGGTTATGGCCCCATAATTCAGCGCCGTAAGCTGCCACCCCCCTAGCCTGGGTTTTATAGATCTCTACCAGAGGGCTGATTAATTTTAAGTGGCTGTTTTTGAGCATCTTTAGAATCCCCCCTGATATCTGGACAAGTTTTAAGTTTACTTTTGAGATCTGGGGGGCCCAGGTCATTTTGTTATTAAGGGTCAAGCCCAGATAATCAAAAGTGTTCACCCGTTCTAGGGGCAGGCCGTCCAGTTTTGGTATAGGACGATTGGTGGTATCTGCATGGAACACCATGTATTTGGTCTTATTCACGTTAATGATTAGATTCCTTTTCCTACAAAAAGAAGCAAAGCCATCCAGGTCTCTAACCATACCCATGGGTGATCTGGACAAAAGCAGAGTATCATCCGCAAACATAAGTGCGGGAATTTTCCTGCCTGCCAACTTGGGGGCGTCTATATCGTTTAGGGCCAGAATGTCTTCAATCAGTCCATTCAAGAAGAGGGCAAAGAGGGTTGGGGCTAAAACGCAGCCCTGTCTAACTCCCTTTTCTACCTGAAATGGTTCCTTGAGTTCTCCATAGAGTCCGAACTTGACTCTAGCGAAGGTGTCTTTATGAAGACGTTCTAATAAGTCACAGAGGTAGAGAGGTACGCCCATCCCTTTTAGCAACTCCCAAAGTTGGCTGCGGTCCACCATGTCGAAGGCAGACTTTAGATCAACAAACGTGAGGTAAAGACTGCCCCCTTCTAGAATTATACTTTTCCAGTGGATCATTTGCAGCCTGAACAATTGGTCCACAGTTGACATTCTAGCTCTAAATCCCGCTTGCAGAGGGGTCAAAATTTTAGATTCCTCCATCCAGGTTTGTAGTCTCCCTAGGAGAATGCGAGCAAAAATCTTCTGGGCAACATCTATTAGGCTAATAGGCCTATAATTGGCCGGATCAAGTGGAGAACCCTTTTTGTGTATTGGTATGATCTCGGCTCCGGCCCAAGTAGGTGGTAGCGGCATTCCTGCTAGGATTGCGTTAAAGAGACCAAATAGATATGGGGCCCAGATGTCAGGTTCACTTTTAAAAAGATCGCCTGGGATCCTATCTAAGCCTGGGGCTTTATTAGGTAGAACTTTACTGAGGGCAACTCTAACCTCACTGAGGGTGCACATCGGGGTCAGGGCCTGCTTTGGGGGTAGGCAAGGACTAGGGTGGGGAATGACCAATAGTGGAGTCTTAGAAGCGTAAAGTTCTTGAAAATATGTACGCCATGTTTCTTGCCCTAAATTTGGTTGGAGCGCTCGAGTCGAACCAGACTTCCAGTTTTAACTAAGTTCCAGAATGATTTTTGGTCCCTATTCTTTAGTGCATGGGAGATTTCCTCCCATCTGCTAATTTCCCACTCTTTTTTGCATCGTTGATGGTTTTCTTAAAGAGGGCCCTTGCTTCCTTTATTTTTGGCTTAATGCCATTTTTAAGAGTTATCAAAAGCAATAGCTTTGCTTCCCTACACGATTTATTAAACCAAGAAGGATTCTCCCTTGTGGATTGTGAGTTCCTCTTAATAGCCTGGCTAAAGTGGGTCTCAAGGGTGCCGCATTATTCTATGTGTGTCGCTCCGATCAGCTCAAAATCAAAATGAGCCTCTAGTGTAGTTGGTACTCGCATTACTTTCTCCAAAAGAGGATAAATTTCAGAGTACATTGCACCGAGTTTCCTATCAGATAGGGCGATCTTCTCCCATCTAACTCTTCGCGAGCCATCAGTTGTAATCAGAGGAACTACACTAGATGGATCAATGGGGGGAAGGTGGTGATTTATAAACCCCTCCAAGGTAACAACAATGGGATTATGGTCACTTTTGCAGCGTTTAATGACTTGGAAGTCCAGGATCCTTGGCCAGAGTCCCATACTAAGCATAATGTAATCAATAATGGAAGTTTGGCCATTTCTTTCAAATGTTGGGTTACCTGGATTATCTGCAGGGAACCTGCCATTGCATGCCCTTAGTGAGAAAGTAAGTGTTAATTGGGTAAGTTGAAGAACCAATGGCGTCCAAGCCTTCGTGGGATAGGTATTGGAAGGCGGTATAGCCCACACTTGGTCCTCTTCCTGGGATACTGGGAAAGTTAACCCGTTCAAAGGTTCGTAATGGCAATTGAAGTCCCCACCGATTATAAGAAAATCGGTGTTAATAGTGGTAATCAAGAGAGCATCCAAACTACTCAAGGTAATGGACTCCTGACCATAACTCACAGGACGGGAATATATGTTTATGAGGGTCAGTACCTGGTTTTCCCATGTGGACATGACTAAGCACATAATATCCGGTGAGTCGGTATTAATTCTCTTAGGTACACATCCCAGGTGAGTCCGTACCCAAATAGTCATCCCTCCAGAGGGCCTTCCCCCATTCGGCCTTACTGCAGATTCCCAAAAGGTAGCAAACCCTACACGATGATGGGGCTTCAATGCCCAGGTCTCCTGGAAGAGGCAGATATCATGGCCATCTATGTATTCCCCCCAATCAGGGAGTTCTAACAAACGTGATAGGCCTGCCACGTTCCAGGACAAAACTTTCAACCCCGTAGCCTTATTGGTGGAAAGGTAAGACCTAGGGGAAGTAGATGTTATGGCAGAGGGTGTATTTAAGTTGCCACAAATAGTGGTAGGTAAGAGGCCTGACTGTGTAGGGCGAACAAAAAGGGGAGTATTATCAGAAAGGGTGTCCATTGACTTCAACTCTGTTTGATGTGTTAACCCTATTTTGGGGCTGCCACCCACATATGGGGACGGAATCAGGGCAGGTGGGATGCCCGGGTCGGTACCTATTAATAAGGGATACCTATCATCTGGGGGTTTTAAACAATCAAGCAGCGCTACTGAGGGACTTATAAGTGTTCTCCGTGTTCCAGGGTCATAGCCAACATCCAGGGATGTCCAATTGTCTGAGACCGTGAATGCCTGGGGCTGTAATGATGGAGCCGAGCTCTCAATTGGCTCCATCTGCAATGTGCCCATGGACCTGGGGTCAGAGTCTTGCTCCAGTCAATCAATGCAGTCCAAGGAACTGAACCTATTATAGCAAGGTATGTTAGAGTAGGCAAGTTGTGTATCAGACTCTTGAATTCCACTGAGAGCTATACACGGTCTCTCTGTAGTCGTTTGTGCAATAGGTGTGTCCCTCCTATGTTTGGGTGCTCCTAGTGGATAAAAGTAAGAGAGGAGGGGGGAGTGGATTCCATCAGCCATATTACTCCAACCCCCCTCACCGACATATTTTGCCACCCTTGGATCTCTAAAATTCACAATTATGCAATCCCCCCTGATGTTGTTCACACCCCGGCCTACCCAGGATACTCTTCGAACCATCAGAATTTCCCCATTCAAATTTGAAGGCAAAGGTCTATTTGCGTTCAGCCAGTGTATTGTCTTATACTTCAAAGACAAATAGGGTTCGACTCTATCTTGTGGGAGTTCAGGTACACCTGTTAAAACCACAACATATGGACTACATTCCGGTGGTAGGTCGAGTCTTGGGAGAATCTTAGTGGTAGGGGGGGAGTTAGATCCAGAGTTGGTCGAGGGAAGGGGAGGCATTTGGGGTGAAGGATCCTCTGGGTTACCCAATTCACAGGGTGAACTAACCTGTCGTGGTATGGCAGGGCGAGCATGCCTAAAGTCCTTATTGGGGATTAGTTCCCCTCCACTTTGGGCTGGGTTAGAAGCGGTAAGATGGGCGGCCACCTGTTCAGTAGATGAAATACAGGATAAAATGGTCGATTGATGATTAGATGGGTTCAGAGCTGGATGTACTGATGCCATTGTATTAGGCTGTTTTTGAATTGGTAATAATGCTAATTTCCCTTCCAGAGCAACAAGGCGCTCAACTAAGGGGGACAGCCTTCCGTCGATTAGAGCAGCCATTCTATCCCAAAAAGCACTAAGACTCGTTCCCTCAAGAGCTTCCAACCATGGAACAGTGGGTGTAGGGGGTATGGCAGTGTGTTGGGTGGGAATATTAACTGAGTCGTTTTCAATTAGGGGTGTATTGATGTCTTGATTAGGGACAGGAATCTTTTTTTGTTTCTTTTTAGTGGGACATCTCACGGAAGCCCCTTCGCGTTTTTTGCCTTTTGTAGCAGGGAGGTTCACCCCGGGGCGTTTACTTCTGACGGACCGATCCGTCATGGATCTCGTTGTGGCACAATTGAATATAGGAGCTGGGAAAGAGTGATCGGGCTGATTGTGTCCAAGGACAGTTGGATTAAGTTGGGTGGGAACAACCAGAGGGGAAGGATCATCTGGCAGAACCTCAGCTGAAGAGCCACCTAATGTGGATAGTACTGAGTTATCGGGGGAAGGGATGGTCATAATGGCTCCCAAGGATGACCGCTTCCCTAACGATGGATCTAGGGATAGCCTACGTTCTGTGGCAGCGATCTCATAAGCGAGGACATTGCTAGCATGTGTAATAAAATTGTCCAGAGTCCCTACAACATTACAGCCCTTAGGGGCCAACCTCAATAGACCGGTAGCCATTGCTTGTTACCTGTGACGGACGGAGCACACTTTCCAAGAGATATGTCCAGCCCAGCCATGAACAGTCTCGAACGGCCTCAAACGGCCCACTCTTTGCCCGGTCTTCGCCCCGAGCTTCACCCCGCGCGCGTCCCGCTAGCGCGTGAAGGTGTGGTATGTAAAATAGGGGGTGGAGTCGGAGGAGGAGCTGGCGGGAAGAGGCCCCAGGTGCTGCGGTGATTTCCGCGCTGTGCATACTGGTCCTCGCAGTCCCGCCAGCGATTAGGGCACACACAGCAACTCCCGCACTGCAGTTGAGGTCCGTGGGCAGCAAAGTTAAAATCCCCAAACACTCCGGATAGCACAACCAGCACAATCCTCTGGAATCAACGGCGAGCGGCTCCCGCGAAGCGGGGGCCGCGAGTCTTAAAAGGAGATGGTGCAACTTCTGGGAGGAGCTGGCGGGAAGAGGCCCCAGGTGCTGCGGTGATTTCCGCGCTGTGCACACTGGTCCTCGCAGTCCCGCCAGCGATTAGGGCACACACAGCAACTCCCGCAGTGCAGTTGAGGTCCGTGGGCAGCAAAGTTAAAATCCCCAAACACTCCGGATAGCACAACCAGCACAATCCTCTGGAATCAACGGCGAGCGGCCCAGAGGCTTCTGGTGTGGTTGAGCAAATGAATGGTACCATCAAAAATAAAATTGGAAAAATGTGTTTAGCCACAGGTTTGAAATGGCCGGATGTCTTGCCTCTGGTTTTGATGACCATTAGGTCTACTCCAGACAGAACCACAGGTTTGAGTCCACACGAGATCATCATGGGACGCGCCATGAGACATGTATTTGTACCAGTCAACAAGCTGATGACTATAACTGATGACATGATTTTGGATTACTGTAAAGGCCTGGCTGACGCAGTTCATTCTGTGTTTCACCAGGTTGGAGCGGATGCCACCACACTTGAAAAGAAACCAGCCCATGATTTGAGCCCAGGGGACTGGGTGAGGATAAAAGTCCACAGAAGAAGAAATTGCCTGGTTCCAAGGTGGGGAAGGCCAAGACAGGTCATTTTGACCACAACAACTGCTGTAAAGTGTGCAGGACTGAAAAACTGGATACATGCAAGTCACACTTTAAGAGTTCCAAATCCAGCAGATGGCATTGGGAAAGAATACTTTGACGAATCAGAATCAAGTGATGAGTCAAGCAATGAAAGCATAAAATTAAAAGAAAATCCTGAAAGGGGGGAGACGGAGCCAAGACTGGTTCAGACCCCCAGAGAAGAAATACTGAGGAAAAGATTGCAAATTTCAGACGATTCAGATTCTGGAGGTGAACCGAACGCCAATGGTGAGCACGGAAAGAAGAAAAGAAAAGAATGTTCAGTCAGAAGTAACGCTCACCCCAAATGAGAGAGTAGGAGAAATTCCACCTGAAACAATATTGGAAGAAGAGGAAGGGACAGTCACAGAGAGAGAGGGACAGATTGCGGAAAACCCCCGAGGAGGTGTAGGGAACTGCAACAAACAGCTAGGTGAAGGGACAAGTAATCAGCAGGGAGATTGCGTGCAGGAGACCCGAGGAGGGACAGAAGTAGGGCTATCACCAGAGGTGGAAAAGGAGAATACTGAGACAGAAAAACCAAACGAGACAGAATCTGAAGACAGTGAAACTGAAATACCAGAAGGTCGAGTTCTGAGAAAGAGAACTTGGATCGAGGAAAGAACCGGCAAGGACGGCAAAGCAAGAAGGAATGCCAAAGGAGACATTTGGCCAAACAAGATCAAGAAACTAAGATACAGATTTTACACGAGCTAAACCCTCAGAGGCTGAACAAGTGAATGAAGTAACCAGTCAACATCCAGAAAAAGAAGGAGAAACAGAAGTGTCAGAAGCAAGCAAACGTGCAAGAAAACCAAATCAGAAATATAAGTCACCTGAATGGACGTACGTGGCACTGCCTGAACAAGGAGAAGAGGCAGATAGTCAAGAAAATCCAGAGGAGACTTGGCTGAAACTGATAAAAGAAGAAGAAACAGGGGAGATCCTGAGAGTTATCTTATCCGACATTGGAGAAGAAGCGGAAGATCAGGAAATCCTGCATGTGGCCGATGAGAAGGAAGTGAAAAACGACGAAAAGCCAAGCTGAGTAATTTGTATTAATCCTTGTAGGAATACACAGGATTGAAAAGGAAAATCGAAGTATTTGGACAACCTGATAAGATTTTAACTCTTGTAGGAAAGCTATAAGGGGCGGAGTAGAAGAGGCTAAGTCAAAAGACCCGGTTGGATCTAACAAGATGGCTAACATAGATGATAAACAGAGTAGATGTACCTTCATGAGAAGATGGTGCAACGTATGTTGTTGTTGTACAGTACTATTAATGCTTCTTTGGAGCGTTCTCGCTCTTTTGATCTCATTCAAAGTAACCTTAGATACACTAGCAGGACATACTGAGAACATGACTAACATAGTGAAAGGTTCGCAAAAAGTAATACCGGTTAGAACAAGCACAGAGCATGTGCATCAAGATAGGTCTATAACTGATTTTTCTAGCAATGTGTTTTCAAAATTATTGTATGAATATGTAAAAACAATGGACGTAAGGGATTGCTACGTTTACATGCAATTACCTGCCTCTGTTCGAGAAGGGGTGACTTATCATCACCTCCCAGCAACTTATGGAATAACATGTAGCGTCTTAACTAGTATATTTTATCAAGTAGGAAAATTAGAATATAATCTGTCTAATATAGATAATATTCTTGGACGATTGCCCATGAATAAAGTATTAAATCCAGCTAAAGATGCTAATGTATTAGGAGAAATTTTTATAGAAACTAAAAGACTAACTCTAGAATATATTTTTAAGAACAATCTAACTTGCAGTTTGAAACCAGAAGAGAAAACATTCTTGGATATGGTTGAGGAGAGGAGGTTGAAAATACACAAGAATGCAGAAGGACATAAAGAAGGGGAAAACATTTGGGCAATAGATGGGAACAAAGAAACGAAAGGTGATGTTAGACCAACAATAGCTATAGACTCACCACAGAAAGGCAAATTATGCATCATGAGAGAAAGATCCCAATATGATTATATATACATAGGGACAAGTGAGTGTCATGATACATATTTCATTGCATCTGGATGGGGATATAGAGGTGGAGAAGACCCAGTTTTTCCTGGATTGTATTATATTTGTGGGAACAAGGCTTATTACAGGTTGCCTGACCATTGGTATGGCACATGTTATGTAGGCCTGGTCTTTCCAAAGATCTTTCACATGGATAGAGTAGAAAATAGTGGACCAAATAACCTACTAATGCGTAGCAGAAGAGAAACTTGGTTAGAAATTGTAGGTGACATTTTTGGAGCCTTGATACCAGCAGTGGGAATATCTTTGAATGCAAATAATATTCGGAAGCTGTCCACCATAGTGGATCGTTTGTCAACAAGCACAGCTGGAGGATTTCTATTGGTAAACACTGAATTGGTTGCCATGCGTGCTATGATTATACAAAATCGACTTGCCCTTGATATCTTATTGGCGAAGGAGGGTGGAGTCTGTGGAATGCTGAAAGTTCAACATTGTTGCACTTACATTCCTGATGAAAGCAGAGATCTAAAAGTATATATAAAGAATATTACAGAATTGCATGATGAAATAAAACCACTGGAGGTTGAAAGTATCTGGACTAGAATTAGTAATAAGATGGCTGCTATAAAAGCTTTCTTGGGTAAATTAGGTAGTACTATAATAGGGAAAATATTATTTCCATTAACCTGTATGATTTTTGTATTGTTACTACTTAGATTAGGTTGTATGTGTTGTAGATATAGAAGAAATAAAAAGAAAGTCAAATAAGAAATTTACAAAAAGAGGGAAAAGAAACCAGAAAAAGATCTCAATGAAATAGAATTGGAAGAGTGGAAGGAGAGCATGTATGATAAAACCAGAAGAGAAGATGAAAGGGAAACAGAATTTTAATTGAGCAAAAAGACATTTCAAATTTCTGTTAAAGGGAAAAATTGAAATTTTTGTGGGTTGGTGGTGATAAAATCACCAAAGGGGGGATTGATGGAGCGGGTAAAATATTTTGTTTTTATATACCCAATCCATTTATATAAGTTTATATTAAAATGACTAAACGACTAATTTTAATGATTAATAGTGTGCTGTGATGAACTAACCAACCTTATTAACCAAGAGAATATACGTGGGAATGCATTAGCATGGCTAAAATAATAAGTGAACTAAGTTTGTACGCATATTAAAAAATGATAAGTGTTGCTTAGGCAGTGTTAATGTGAATTGCGCTTAAATAAATCAGCATTAACGGCATTAAAGGTTGCTTATGGCTAGATAAATACAAACACATAAGGGTATTAGTAAGGGAATAACACTGTTTAAGTCATTTCTATGTATTAATTACGATTCTTGTGTTTCTTTATTTAAGTTGACCATTTCGGCCTACTAAAAGATGGCTGCCGACTGAATCCTTACTAAAGTACATGACTTCATTATTTGAGAAATGGAGAAAAGGCCTGAACTGATTTCTTCGTGTCCTCACCATGAACTAATGAACCAGGACCATGAAGAATACTCTGGGCGAGATGCCAATGTCCCTGAACACGGATGAAATGTTACCATCTGGGAACCAAAAGCCACCTATTCACAATAGACTGTTACTTTCCTAACCTGGGAACAGCTTTTCCCATGCGCCTAGTTTATACATCATACGTATGTGAACTTTGTTGAATGTTTCTTAAAGTATTGGGACGAGGCTGAATTCAGCCAATCAGCGGCCTGGAAATAAAGAAAATTATACTGTAATATGTAAATTTTAGTATAAATATTAGTAGTCCCGAGAGGTAAATTAGGTCACCACCCAAAGAGCTTGAGACACCCCTAGCTGATCGATGCTACTCTATGCGACACTCCATGCTGCTCTTCGCTAGAGATCCTTATGCTGACGGAAAAGGACGGGACAATAGGACTCTGATGAATTTCTGAGGACCAGTTTCTGACATAGAGAACGACAATTAGCCAGAATAGGTAATTATAACAAAAGATAATATTGCATTATTAGGATTTAACCTGCAAATTTAATTAGATAAAGAAAAATCATTGTTTGAAGAACTGTGTCGGGTGTTTATTTTCTTGTAATGTTTATTGATTAATATAAGAGTTGAAGTGTGTTCCATCAAATTTCCACAACAACTAAATGATCCATTTGACCTCCGGATGGAGGAACTGTTAGAGTGATTCAGTAAATGTGGTTTCCTCTATCCAAGTAAAGAAACTGTAGTTCGGGATATTTTGAAAATCCTTCTGTAGGCACGGATAGCTGATGAGAATGAATGTTGGTGTTATGGGCCTCACCAGCGTGTGATGTGTGTCTGTGCGTGTGACTGTGGAATCATCCTGTCCGTGGAAGTAGGAGGAGATTTTGTGTTCTGAACTGCACCAGATCCACTGTGCTTCTTCCTGTCACTGATGGCCGCAGGATGAGAGCAGGCACTAAAAGCAGGTTAGAGCTAGTTGCCCCGCCCCCTTCAGCAGGCGAGGATCTTCGTTGCAGCACTTCCATGCACTGAGAAATGCAGGCTTTGGAGTCCCCACTATAAGTGTCAGAGATTGAGCCAATCAGGAAACAGGGCCTACAAACCCCTAAAGTTGCAGCAGTGGTTCCCATGCTGCAGGATGGGAACAGGCGCTATAAGCACATTGGGGTTAGTGACCCCGCCCACTTGAGCTGGCGAGGATCTTCATTGCAGCGCTTTTGTTTGCTAAGTAATGTTGGCTTTGAAGTCCCCAGTGCAGGTACCAGTGATGGCGCCAGTCAGAAAACAGGTGCTACAAACCCTTAAAGTTGCAGCAGCAGAGTCAATGAAAGAATTCCAGGGCAGTTCTATCTAAAATTATGGCAAAAGTACCTTCCCTCCAGTTGGTCCAGCAATGTTCTGCCAAAGAGCAATGTGGCCAGGTAAGACACAATACAGGAACCTCTTCCTGGAGCACTGAGTACGATGGGCCTTATAGTTGAGCTTTGCCTGAGTGCAAGAACAAGGTCGCGGTAACCCCTCTGTTATATTTTTCATAAAGAGCTGGAATTGCCATACCTGAGTGATTTTATTTGTAGGAGACCGGTTATGTTGTGGTTTTTTATCTTGCGGTCAGAGGAATTATCGCTTACAAGAGATATGATTGCAGATTTCCTGGGATGAGAAAAGGGGCTATCAATACTTTGGTTGACCTATGTTAAAAAATCAATGGAAGGAATTGGCGATCGGCCTCACCTTTTTTTGGTGCCACTCTATGCTCCACTTTGGATAAAAAGGGGGTACGATCCTTACTGATGGCCAAATTAGAGGAAGCCAGGATTAAGGTAGAATCATTGAATACAATGGATGCAACTTATATCAATCTTAACACCGAAGCTTAGCTCTCGACCAGTCATATATGGAAGTCCCAGAAGTAATTGACAGCGCTCATTAATTTTTTCATTTTTGGGGGCTGACGCACTAATGTTTTCATTATACTTTTCAGCAGGGTTCCAACACAACCCCTCCCCCACTTCATGAGACAACACCTGGTGGCCAACTGCCCTCAGCAGCCAGCCCACCCCTAAGGACCATGCCGGAGCCTCAGCATCGCACTCGACTCCTCCCTCTCCATGACCCGACAGGTCAACGCCATCGCCTCCACCTGCTTCAACACCCTCCGCATCCTTCGCAAGACCTTCGAACGGATCCCCAAAGAATCAAGGAAGACCGTCACCCACACACCCATAATCAGGAGATTGGACTAGGGAAACGCCCTCTGTGGCAGAATCAACAAGTCTCCGCTCCACTGTCGTACTTTAATATTCGGGACCGCGTAGGGGACAGGGCCCTACCCCTGTCTATCTTGGTATTAGCGAACCGCAAATGGTAAATGCGGCATGTACGAGTGCTTTATATACCGTTCTAGCTATGAATGCACTGTGTACACGTTATTCAGCTTCACTACGCGGGTTCCATTTTGGAAGCAGTGGCCATCTTGTCATTGCCCTCACATAGGCTATAATGGAGTAAATACGGGCCTCACAGTACATGGGTTTTCCCTCTGACTTCTCTGTGACCTGGGCAGCTGGCTCTGCTGCCCCAGGTCAAACCGGTCTCACGAGCTCCCCTTCCTCCGTCCACCTGTGATTAGCATCAGGGCTTGACCCGTCATAAAACCCTTTCATTCTACACAATCCCCCGGCTAATCTCTTCCACACCTGCTTGTTCCTGCTTTATGACTTGTTTCCCAAAACAGGAGATGCTCATGTTTATTGGGGGGTCTATTGACATACGATGTGGGATCTGAACCTTACCGTGTAAATCATTGTGGGCTGGCCGAACTGGAATGTGGGATGGTCATCATGACTCTGCTTTTTCGTTTGTAATGTATACCTTTATATGGCCATATCGTAAACCAAGGAATGTGTGCCTGGAGCATGATATTTTGTACTTAAGGAGAAGTCCGTTCCTATGATTTTCAGCAGTCTCCTGAGAACATACACGCTGTTGTACTTCTAGGATACCTGTCATTGGTCTGCAGCCAATAAACGAATCTTTGACTTCACCCAGAAGACTCTGTGTTTCTGTAGGTCCGGAACAGGGTGAACCCAGAAGTCATAGGGTGTGTGCCCCTGCACCGCTGGGTCTAAATTACCCAGTACTTCAGTTTGGCGCCCAACTCGGGACGATTTCAGCGGTACCAGTCCAAGCCAGAGGTTCGTGAGGAGCTTCGTGTGGAAATTCTGGAGGAAGGCCGCCACTTCATCGACCCCTGCATGTCGACGTGGTCCGAAAGTCTTTTCTGCGAGGTTCTCCGCGTCCCGACGGCTACGAAGGACTGCTGCCCTGATTAATCGACCTGTTTTGGACCCTTGACGAGTTTTGAGAGAGCGAAACAATCGAGAGAGTCTTCTGGTGACGCCATAGATCAGCAATATTCAGTTAAGTATAAGTGGAGCGTCTCCCGTTTGTTTTTGGTATCCTTCGGGATCGTTTGGTTTGATTTGGTAATTTGGTACTTTGGAGTTTGCAAACGCCAAAACCAGAGGACTCGTGTATTCACGAGAATATCGTAATCGATAATCCTTTGACGTTTGGATCTAGACTAGTGAGCAAAGATGCCTGGTTCTGGACTATTTGGTAGATTATTCTGTTTGGGTTGTGGAAAAGATTTCCAGCTAGAGGAATCATGTCCGGTTCCTCCGGTTGGAACTCCAACTTATGAGCTCTATGTAAAACATGGCGTAGGCCCCATTGCATATAACGAAGTGTGGATCCACTACACCAGGAAAGATGGTGTTTTAAAATGGCCCCAAAATGGTAGTTTTAATACCGATATTTTAGATAATTTGGAAATTAAATTGTTTAAGAAGAAAGCCCGGCCGGCGATGTTTGACTCTTTCCGCTTATGGCGAAAGAAAGCCAAACAAAAGGAAATTAAGTAAGCGAAAAAGAATAAGAGAGAGAAAGGTATGACAGTAATGCAAGCAGCTGTACAATTTAAAGACAATGAAGAGGAGCAGATGAGTGAGCAATTGCACAGGCAGCATAAGTTAGGGATTGACAAATGTTACCCGGCTTTACCACATTCTAAGCAGAATGAGTTAGAAGAAAAGGAGAAAGATCCCCTGATGTCACATTTGTTGAGTTCGCCACCCCCGTATGCTCAAACTGCCACGGCGCCTCCCCAGCTTGTAAATATGCCGCCTCCAGTGCATATACTGCAAGCCTTGCCGCAACCGCCAGTTGCTTTGCAGCCGGTTCCCATCCCTGTAGCGCAGCCCTCTCAAGCGCCGCCAGTTGTGTTTCCAACTGCCCCCGCACTTCCTGCGACTTTGCCTAATTCAGCAACTACCTCCCCTCACACTCTTCCTTCCACCACTCCAGTACCTGTCTCTACATCCTCTTTTCTTCCCTCTGTTTTTCCCCCTGTTCTCGCCTCAGCTTCTCCTTCAGCGCGACAGCGCCTAGCTAATGTGGTTACTACATTAATGTCTCCTCTCTTTGAGTCGTCTGGTGCGACTCCTGGTTTACAGCGTAAGCAGTTGCGCAGCCAATTGCCTAACCCCGATGAGAAAAAGGTAATAGATAACATGGCGCGTAGATGGATCGTTTTTCCTTCACTGTATAATGTGGAATCAGTTGTCAACGTTTTCCATCAATGGGATGCCCCGAAACAGAGATATGTGTTTGAGAAAATGTGCGAAATTCTCTGTGAAGAATTGGAGGATAGTGGTAAAAATCCGAACCTGCAGGAGTTGTGTAGAGTGAGGTTCGATTTTGGAACTGGTATAATTGTGGACCGCGAAGTAGATAAAGCAGTTGCGGTTGTATTGTCCTTCAGGAATGATGATTGTCAACAATCATTGTTTGAACAAGATGTCCTTGTGGGGAAAAGGGCGAAAGCGCGACAATACCCTATGAGAGAAGTTCCCCCGGTATGGAAGGAAGCGGTTGCAGCTGCCGGTGGTAACCCCGGTCTGGCAGCGCATTTCCAGCGTGTTTGGGTGCATGTTCCATGGAAGCGCTCAGAGGTGTTAGCGCTTAAGCAGTCCTTGCCTGATCCCCGTAAAAACCCAGCAGGTTATTATAAAGAGTTATCACAGACGGCAGGGTCATGCATTATGAATCTGGCCGACATAGACATGTTGTTTGGTAATGTTGTTCCACAGCCTCTATGGGGATCAATTCGTAATGTAGATCACAATGCAGAACTAGGGGATACATGGGCTAACATTGTTGCTGCTGATGCTAGACAAACTGGTGGTGCGAAACCAGAACCTTTAGTAGTTGAACTGCCTGGTAGAATCATCACGTATATGAAGACAATAATGCCTGCGATGCGCGTAAATTGGGACAAGTTATCTGCATGCAAGCAGAAGAAAGATGAGACAGTGTCAGACTTCTTTACTAGGTTTGAAGAAACATTTATTGACCACAGTGGGCAGGATATGAGTACTGAGGGTGGCCAACGGTTATTTGTGGATAAGTTTGTGCAGAATTTACTTCCTGACCTGTGTAAAAAGTTAAAAGATTCAGAAAGTTCTTGGGCTGTTTCTTCTTCAGCGCAAATACTGGCTACTGCACAGTATTATGAAAATAGAGATAAAGACGAGAAAGATAGAACAGAGAAGAAAACGAAGGAACTGAAGACAAAGGTCCTTTTACAGCAGGCCTATCCGCCACGTGGAGGTCAGAATAATTATAGGCAACCCCAAGGTGTCTATCACCAACCCCAACAGTTTCAGAACAACCAGCAAATGAACGGGTATTATCAACCACGTATCCCTGTAGGTCCCAACCAATGTTCATACTGCAAAGAGGAAGGTCATTTTAAATACAGTTGCCCTAAATTAATGCAGCGGAACGGTAATGTGTATAGCGCAAGAGGTAGGGGTGGTCAGCAAGCTCCTAGAGGCAGAGGGCGTGGAAATGCTCCCCAGAATGCGCGTCCTCTGCCACCTCAAAGTACCATCAATAGCTTTGATCAGCAAGCTAACGCGATTAGTAATACGGCCCAGTATTATAATAATGATTACTATGCAGAGGACGATGATGCAGAGAATAATGATTACTAGGACAGCCATAGACAGAGAGAGGGAGTTGTTTCAGTGCCAGTGGATCAGAGTGGACCGTATGTTGAGGTGACTACAGCAAATGTAACGGAGCCTTTTCTGCTAGACACTGGTGCTGCAAAGAGTTCAATCATGCATTCAAAACTCCCTGGCGCACCTTTGTCTGGCGATATAAATGTTTCAGTAGGTTTTTCTGGCGCCCCGGTTAGGAACCCGATTTCTAGTCCTATGTCACTTTCTGTTGGACCTTGCGAGCTGAAAGCACCCCTGATCCTGACGACAGGTTGTGGTGAGAATTTGCTGGGATTAGATTTGTTGAAAAGATTGCACGCTACACTGTATTGTTCTCCTTCAGGAGTACAAGTTACATTAGGCAAGAAAGTGATTTCCCCAATGTATTTGTCTAAAAATACAATGCCACCTGAATTGTCGTCCCTTCCGGATGCCCTTTGGACTACTGGTCCCAATGATGTGGGCCTCTTGGAGATACCGCCATATGTGGTGACTCTAAAGGCTAATGTCAGACTGCCACGTATTCCCCAGTACAAGATCTCTAATGAAGGGCAGAAAGCATTGTTAGACATTGTCAGCGACTTGATTAATAAGGGTGTGATTGAAGAGACAAGAGGCAACGTTTGCAATAGTCCGATTTTACCTGTCTTAAAACGAACGGATCCTTCACAGCCACCTGTTTACAGGTTTGTGATTGATCTTAGAGAGGTTAATAAGATTGTTGTGCCACAATTTCCGGTTGTCCCCGATATAACTGCCTTGTTAACGATGATTCCAGCCTCTGCTGCATGGTTTTCAGTGATTGATTTAAAGAATGCTTTCTTTAGTATCCCAATTGCAGAAGAGAGCAGAGATATTTTTGGTTTTAGTCTGGGAGGCCGAAGCTTCCGCTTCAAACGCGCTCCACAGGGCTACTGTGAGAGTCCATCCATATACAGTCAGGCTTTGAAAGCGCAGCTTGATGCACTTGTTTTACCTAGTGGCGCTATCCTGATTCAGTACGTGGACGATTTACTGATCGCTGCGGATACTGAAAAGATCTGTAAAGAAGCCACATTGTCACTGTTGCGCCATTTATCCGCTTTCCATCACAAAGTGTCTCTCTCTAAGCTGCAATATTGTCGACAAGAAGTGACCTACTTAGGTCATCTCTTATCGAAGGAGGGAAGGAAACTGACCCCAGAAAGAATTCAAGCCATTGCACAGTTGAGTGTGCCGAAAACACAAAGAGAAGTACGTGCTTTCTTGGGCATTACCTCATACTGTAGGCATTGGATCCCTAGTTTTTCCTTGCTGGCAAAACCTTTGTTAGCATTAACATGCAAAGACACACCGAATCCTATCCCATGGTCTGAAGAGTGCCAGAAAAGTTTTGTGGAATTGCGTAATGCATTATGTTCAGCACCTGTGTTGGGTACTCCTGACTACAGCAAACCTTTTACATTGTATGTTCACGAGAAAGATGGATGTGCGTTGTCAGTGTTAACACAGCCTTTTGGCGACAGACCGCGCCCATGCGCATATTTTTCATCTACCTTGGACCCTGTAGCGAGGGCATTGCCAAGCTGTCTGAGAGCGACAGCTGCTGCAGCGATGTCTATCCGACAATCTGCTGGTTTGGTAATGGACAACACATTGATTGTCATGGTTCCACATGCTGTAGACACATTATTAAATAGAACTAAGACACAACACTTGACTAGTGCACGATTATCGGGCTACGAGCTTACACTGTTAGCTAATCACATACACATAAAAAGATGCAATACGCTGAATCCAGCCACATTGTTGCCAATTCCAGCAGACTCAGATGAGATTGAGCAACATGACTGTCTGTTCAGAACAGAAGAAGAGACGAAAGGGAGAGTAGATCTAAAAGATACTCCCCTGACTGAGTGTGATGGCACTTTATGGGTAGATGGGTCATGTTTCAAGCTCCCTAATGGTGACACGACTGCTGCATATGCTATCACGACTTTGCACACGGTCGTGGAAACTGCACGAGTGCCACATAATTCGGCCCAAGCAGCAGAATTAATCGCCCTCACGAGAGCATGTGTGTTGTCCGAAGGAATGAGAGTGAATATATACACAGATAGCCAGTACGCCTTTGGCGTGGCTCATAATTTTGGGCGTTTGTGGAAAGAGCGTGGGTTCCTGACGTCGCATGGAGCTAAAATTCAGAATGGCAAGTTGGTGAATGATCTCCTTGAGTCACTGACCCTACCATTGCAAGTTGCGATCATGAAATGCAGTGCGCACAGGAAAGTCACAGATGATGTTGGACGTGGGAATGCATTTGCTGATGAGACCGCGAAAGAAACAGCACAGAATGTGAAGACTAGAATGTATGTTGCAGGTCCCGCAAGATGGGTTAATGATGTGGGAATGTGTGAAAACACAATAGAGAGTGTGAAGTCGCTTCAAGCTGAAGCCACAAAGGAAGAGTTAAGCAAGTGGAGAGAAAGTATGGGTAAGTTGGATGAGAATGGTTGTTGGATTGATCTGACAGAACATAGGCGATGGTTGTTGCCTGACGCATATGTGCTTCCAGTGGTTACTATGGCACATGGAATGGCACACATCAGTACGAAAGGTATCTGTAAGTTGTTGGCTCCAGTATGGCAGAATGCTGGGATTCCCAAGTGTGCAGAGAATGTGGTCAAGAATTGCATAGTATGCTTGAAGTACAACCCTGGTAGGGGAACCCCAACTCCGGCTGGTCACTTTGCACCCCCATCATGTCCATTTGAAGTTTTGCAGCTGGACTTTATTCACATGGAAAGATGCAACGACCTGAAATATGTACTGGTGGTTGTTTGTGCTTTCTCAAAATGGGTAGAGGCTTATCCTCTGAAAGATAACACTGCCCTATCCACAGCCAAAGCCCTTGTGAAGGAGTTCTTCCCTAGGTTTGGGATGCCAAGAATGGTGTGGTGTGATAACGGAAGTGAGTTTGTGGGTAAAGTGATGAAGAATGTATGTGAAGGGCTAGGGATAAAGCAGAAGTTCCACGCTGCAAATCACCCCCAATCAGCTGGATTAGTAGAAAGCTACAATGGAGCCTTAAAGCTCAAGCTGGCCAAAATCCAGGCGAGCACCGGTCTTAAATGGCCTGACGCTCTGCCTCTAGCACTCCTGTCCACCAGAATGACCATACACTCACGAGTGGGACTTAGTCCCTATGAGGTCGTCTTTGGCCGCCCGGCTAATGTATGGGGCGTGCCAAGACCGGCGAAATTTAGTGAGATAGAACATCCAGTACTGCTCGATTACCTGTATGATTTGACTGTTAAACTGCGTGTTTTGCACCAACAGGTACATGATACTCTTCCCCAAGCCTCTGAACCTCCTGGACACCCTATCAACCCTGGTACGTGGGTGCTAGTCCGAAATTTCCAGCGCAAGAGCAACGACGAGCCTCGCTGGATCGGCCCTCATCTTGTTCTTCTTTCGACAAGATCAGCAGTGCGAGTGAAAGGGAAGAAACACTGGATTCATGGTACCCACTGTAAGGTAGTCCCCTTGCCTCTGCCATATGACCAGTGGGTCAAGGAGGGTATCGCCGACTCAGAGACAGACATTGTACCTCGTTTTGTACCATTCAGTGACGCACGCTTAAGAGACACAGTTTCAGACCAAGAGAGTGACAATATTCTGCAGGAAGCCGTGCCGCCATCAAATCGACTGGACACCACTGAGCCTGAACTTTTGTTTCAAGACCAAACAGCACCTGGCCGTCTCCGCTATAATTTGAGACCTAGGCCCATGGACAAATAAAGATTTCCTCACTATTTCCCTTTTGACATTTTTTTTGCTCTCCCATCTGAAGGACTTTCTTGATTTTTGTTTTTCGAACCACCATCCGGGTTCTGCCGCAGGGTCGCGGTGCCAAGACTTTGGGGTACAGGCCGAAGATGCTAGGTCAACGGTTCTGGTTGGTCTAGGGCGTTTCCCTGGACTGACAGGCGTACTCCTTAGCAGAAGAAACTCATCCACCGCGAGCGGCCCGAGTAGAGGATGGAGTTTTTTAAGATGGAGAGACCAATTGAGGAAATGAACTTTAACGCAAGGATGTGTAGAATTGTAAAAAGTAAATGTTTTGTCTTTTTGTGCCTTTTTACACTGTGTAGTATCATAATGTTTATTGTAGGATTTGTGTTTTTCTCCGCTCAAAAGCCCATTGCACCCACTCAACAGCCTATACCTCCTTCTACTGCCTCCTCTCACTCTTTCCACCCTTTGCCTGAGCACGAACAGACCAGACGATCAGAGTTTGTAAATAACTCGTTTATCCAGCTCTTGCACCAGCACCAACTGGTAATGAATACGACCAATTGCTGGGTGTGTGGGTTGATGCCCCATACCATTAACAAAGGTATTCCCTACCTGGTGCTGCCGTATAGTTACAATGGATCGTCATGGGCATTCCAAACCATGTTTCTCTATGCTCTAGATACATACTCCCCTCGCCAACCGCGTTCCATCAGACCTATCACAAATAATAAGGCTTTGATGAAAGGAGTTGCCGATATGAGTAGGGATATCGATGCATACTCATCCATTCCCAAAGAAGAGTTGAGACCTTATGTAGGATGGAACGCGACGGGGTATAGTATTAGTCTGGGTGAAAGACAGCGAAAAATCTCGTCTCCAATCTGGGTCGTACCCCACATGGGTCGGTTCTGCTTACAGGGTAATGGTCAGAATCCTAGAGCTCAACTGGGAAGAAGTGACTGTACTGAAACGTACACTTTCCCGTCACAGTTTTCCCCTGCGTTTTTGGCTGCCAAGGGCACATATTTCATCTGTCATGACCGAGCATATACATGGCTGCCCCCTGATTTCTCGGGCACATGTTATATTGCGAACTTGCTACCGCCGACATTTACTGCTGCCTCTGACTATCACAAGACCAGAGTTGTGAGAGGTGTGATTAGTAAGGAGGACACTGCCGGTCAGGAAGCAGGAGACTTCTTCTTGGGTTTCCTGCCGTTTTGGGGACCTATGGTCAATAGTAGGAACCTGAGACAGCTGACTCGTGTGGTTGAATCCACTGTCAATGTAACGGCTGGTGCCCTTAGTAATCTGACAGCTGAGCTCCAAGCGGATCGCCTTATGACTTTACAGAACCGCATGGTTCTAGACGTTATTCTTGCAGACCGCGGTGGGGTATGCAAGGTCATCCAATCCAGTTGCTGCATTTTCATACCAGATAATGCTCCAACAGTGTATCAAGCCATCTCCAAACTCCATAAAATATCTGAATCCATACACGTGGATAAGGGAGATTGGTCACTGGTGGGGTGGTTCTGGGAATTGATATCTGCCTGGGGTTGGAAAGTTCTGATGGTCATTGGAATGATCTTAGCCATTCTTTTCCTGTTCTGTCTGTGTATACAGTGTGCTCCCGCGATATGTGGCCTCTGTGCTACCTTATGTGTAAGGAAACCTGTATCGAGGGACGAACTAAGTAATAGGATGATGCTACAGCAACATCTCCATGACTTTGCGGACATTGACCTAGACTCAGAATAGTGATTGCCTATGTAAGGGCAAAAGGAGGGTCTGTCGTACTTTAATATTCGGGACCGCGTAGGGGACAGGGCCCTACCCCTGTCTATCTTGGTATTAGCGAACCGCAAATGGTAAATGCGGCATGTACGAGTGCTTTATATACCGTTCTAGCTATGAATGCACTGTGTACACGTTATTCAGCTTCACTACGCGGGTTCCATTTTGGAAGCAGTGGCCATCTTGTCATTGCCCTCACATAGGCTATAATGGAGTAAATACGGGCCTCACAGTACATGGGTTTTCCCTCTGACTTCTCTGTGACCTGGGCAGCTGGCTCTGCTGCCCCAGGTCAAACCGGTCTCACGAGCTCCCCTTCCTCCGTCCACCTGTGATTAGCATCAGGGCTTGACCCGTCATAAAACCCTTTCATTCTACACAATCCCCCGGCTAATCTCTTCCACACCTGCTTGTTCCTGCTTTATGACTTGTTTCCCAAAACAGGAGATGCTCATGTTTATTGGGGGGTCTATTGACATACGATGTGGGATCTGAACCTTACCGTGTAAATCATTGTGGGCTGGCCGAACTGGAATGTGGGATGGTCATCATGACTCTGCTTTTTCGTTTGTAATGTATACCTTTATATGGCCATATCGTAAACCAAGGAATGTGTGCCTGGAGCATGATATTTTGTACTTAAGGAGAAGTCCATTCCTATGATTTTCAGCAGTCTCCTGAGAACATACACGCTGTTGTACTTCTAGGATACCTGTCATTGGTCTGCAGCCAATAAACGAATCTTTGACTTCACCCAGAAGACTCTGTGTTTCTGTAGGTCCGGAACAGGGTGAACCCAGAAGTCATAGGGTGTGTGCCCCTGCACCGCTGGGTCTAAATTACCCAGTACTTCACCACAAACTCCAGACCATATAGAACACTGTAGCCAGACACGTACTCGGCATCCCTCGACCAATTTAATAATGAGGTCCTTAGAATGCTGCTTGTAGCACTTCAAGTGAAACAGCAATTGCATTGTAGCTATCGACCAGAGGATTTAGCCGATAATTGATCAGTTAAACAGCACGCTGAAATCTTGATTGGTCAAAGTCTGTGCATCTACTTCTCTGAAATGGCCAGATGCTTTACCATTGGTGATAATGAATCTTCAGAGCACTCCTGACAAGAAAACTGGATTATCCCTACACAAGATTCTTATGGCACTTGCTATGTGACTGCCTGCTGTGCCTGAAAGCGTGGTTGTAAACATCACAGATGACTTGATGCTCGATTACTGCAAAGGACTACCAGCACTTAAGCCAAGTCTGAGATCTCCTATACCCTTACATAGTGAAGAACCAGAGTGGGGTGAAGTACAACAACATTTCTCACCATACAAGTTTCTGAAATCTCACAGATTGGTGTGGAGATACCCACTGAAAATTAAGAATACAGAGATGAAATTGAACAAATTGTTATACCATCTCAAGAGCAATCACATGATACAAATAAAGGGTAAAATATGAGAAGAGAAGGACTTGTATGGAGATGAAAATGGGCAATTGGTTAGAGGCAATTGAGATCTAGAGTGTCAGTTGAACACATACGCAAACCATCATCGAAGAAACAGAATCTAGTGGTATAAGCGAGACAGAAGAAGATCAACAGACACCAAGGAGATTTAAGGGGCATATTATCAAGCCAGGCGATAGAATTATTTACGCTTTAGCGGCAGAAAACTGCCGCTAAAACGGCGATAATGGGCTTGATAATATGCTCTATGGAATTCCAATTGAAACCCATGTTAAATGTGAAGGACATCTAACATGCGCTTCAATTGGAATTCCATAGAGCATATTATCAAGCCCATTATCTCCGTTTTAGCGGCAGTTTTCTGCCGCTAAAGCGGCGATAATTTTATCGCCTGGCTTGATAATATGCCCCCAAGAGAGCAAGCATACCTCGTCACAGGTATTCTGCACCTGAAAGGACGGATTACTCAGAGAATGTGTTGAATGCATCAGATCAAAGTCCCAATGAACTGAGATCAGACTTCTTTGAACCTCCATTTTATGCCATGCCAAATAGCAGTGATTTAAATAAGATTCCTGAAACAAATATTACAACCAGGAACTTGACAAGCACTATTTAGTGAATTCACAGCTGGAAGAATTGATACGTCATATGGTGAACTGTGTTTAAAGCAGAAAAATAAAAGAATAAAAGTATAAAAATAGAAGAATGTAATAAATGAATCTGAAGACAAATATTTAACAAAGGTAAATAAAAAGAAAAAAGGAGAATGTCCTTGGGCCAAAGTTTCAGTAGAACAGCAGGGAAGCTGCAGGAGGAGGAGTTTCGCTTCGTTTCGCTTTGTTTGGTGTTCGGTGCTTGGAGCTGCAGCTGGCTGGCTGGAGCAGTCAACGCCAACGCCAACACAGGAGACCGGGTTTCGGAGAATGGGGCCAGACCAGTGAGATCGGCAACTGACAACCGGAGCAGGAACCAGAGCCTGAGTTAGAGCGGGTCTGCCATTGAAGGCAAACGCTCACTCACTCACACACCGCACATCGCCGGCCCGCTTTCGCTCCCTCTGAGGGGAGGTGCTGGGGCATAAGCCATCAAGCAGAGTAGAGCGGCCTGGTGCTGAGCCGCGATTGTTCCGGAGACCGGCAACTGCTTACTGGATACTGGATTCTGGATACTGGTGAGTCTGACAACCAGCAACCAGAGCTAGTGTTTTAGCTAGAGCTCAAGCAACACACACGATAGTAGGCAAACGCTTGCTCGCTCGTGCACATTTTGTTCACCTTTGCTTGTGCATTTGCCCCCTCCCTCTCCCTTTTGCCCGCAACAGTTATTGCAGTTATCAACAGTTATTACAGAAGCCTGTTTTAGCCGCGTGTGATCGCTTGAGTCGTTTTCTGTCTCGCAGCTGACTGTGAGGCTCCCAGGGGCCTGGCAACTTTTTACAGCAGTTTACAAACCATAAAGATCCACCCTCAGAACAGTTTCAAAGAAATTATTATTATCATGTCCTCCCGGGTAATGTATGTTTCCTACAATGGTGGGAAAAACACACAGTGTTTTGAAAATACCCCTCACACACCAAAAGGACCCTTGGTGTCATGCTTCATCATAGGGGTCTTCCCGACCCTCTACGGGATGGGGCGTGCTACAACCTGCGATTACATGGGAGCACCTTTTTGTTGTGAAAATGACTATGTGTTTTGTAGGGTAGTGAGTGTGAGAGTCAGGAGTGGATGGGTGGGTGAGGTTTAAAAAATACCTGGCTCGTCGGTTTAGAAATAATTTTTAATACACCTGTGAGCTGGTATGATTAAAAAGGGGGGGACGGAGGTAAATATGCCTCAATGAGCTGTGCCTCCTAGGTCAGTCAACATGTTTCGAAGATCCCCAGGCTTCTTCTTCAGGACTAGTGAGATCCCTGTCTACACTCACAAAATTATGTGAAGTGCAAATTTACACTAATAGTCACAAGTAATTCAGTGCATGTCGATTCCCAATGCACGTATCAGATACCTTATTAGGTATCATGAATCAATTCATCTGAAAGGAAAGAACGGAGGTACATGTATTATGATGCACGACATATAATATGGCCAGCCATCGTGATCGTATAATAAACCTGCAAAAGGAGTGAGATGAGTGAACATGTATTTCCTTATTATTATTCATAGTGCAGTTGGATGGTGGCGTGTCCCGCTGGAAAAATGGAAGGAAAAGACTTACGAACATGAAACTAAAGCACACAAACTATGTCAAAGGATCAGGTCTAGTGATCCAAATGGTAGGGTTCTGCATTGCCTTAAAAAAGGTTTTTTTTTATGACAGTTTGTAGAAAAAAGTATTATGGGTGGGAAGAGAACAACCTACTTGTATTCAAAAGGTAAAATGCCCCATGAGCCTGTAACGGGTGAGAGGGGTGCCTGTAGTTGCAACCTAGAAGAAAGACGTTAAATGGAGAGGTATAACTTCCAAAAAGTCACCTCGGCGTTCTACCAAACTTACTACACGTCTAAGAGGGTCCCGGCTATGCCATACTCACTGCTCCTGGGTCACTGCCCCACTGTGTCTGGCCTCCCCGTAGCTCCGCTGGACAATGTAGCTCGAAGGGCGGGGGGTTTAAGTACAGTGGCTAATTGACATTCCCGCTCTGGTGGGAGAAACAAATTGAAGCATGTACTTAAGAGTCTTCTTTAACAACAACGGAAGATATAAAAGCCATCTGGGAGAGTAAAAAAAGAAAGGAACAGCGCTAGCATTTGCTCTCAGTTCTATCCATAAGAAATTACTTGGCCCAACATTCGCTCCAACACTTCAGGTGGCACAGGCAAAAGTCATTCCAACCTTTAACATACGGAAGCGAAGTGCTAAAAGGACTGGATAGTGGCCAATTAGACAAAATCATAGCAAAATATTTAGAACAGTCTTCCAGCAACCATCTTTCACGTCACCGGCACAAATCAGGCTGAAACTGGGTATTTGCAAACAATCCCTGGGCAGAATGATTAATTTTCTAATGTGCTGCCCTCAAAAGAGGGCAGCCTAGCGGAACACCTGTCGTCGTATCTGAATACAAAACGATGGCTAGTGGGGCATGGCTATTTGTCAAGCGGGCTAAAAACCCTAGGCCTGAGCGAATTTGGGACCTACATGTTAGCCAAAACGAGTTCAAAAGGCTAGCAAAAAACATGTGTAAAAAAGCTCTCCTCTATGGAAGACAAGGCGAGCCTTGCAAGAAGAAGCCATGGCTGGATCACCCTCATATCATATGATCAGCTGACACCTCAGAGTTACTTAACCTGTCCTTTCAACGCAAGTACTAAACTCTGTTTCTTAAAACTAAGCTTGGGGGCGATCATCCTGTCCTGTCATCTTCCCAAATGGAAAAGAGAAAAAGCCCCAGAACCATGTCAATTTTCTGGCAACCATAAGGAAGACATAATTCATGTTCTGTGCCTGTGTCCAAGTCTCCTGAAAGAAAGAAGGACCCTCCTATGGAGGGCTTGCAACAACAAGAAAGTCACATCGTGCAGATCTGCAGTATTGGCTTGCTTTGACCCACGGAATACACATTTAAACTGTGCACAGGTGAGGTTTATGGACTGGAATGGATGTCGATCACTACCTCAGCTAGAGGTGCAGATCCATGGACCACCACAATAGTAGGAAATCTTGCCTTGCGGGCACCCAGATATACGTAACTGTCGGAAACAGCAAAGAAAAACCGATACTAAAAAGGGGCGGGCGTATAGGCTGGACAATTTTGGGACTTAAAACACAACCTTGGTCATGACCACAATTGCCTTGAAGGGATCGTCCTTATAGGCATTTGCGGCGCAGCACACCTACAAGAGAGCTTAGGCATGTGGGGGGGGCGGGTGTTTTTTACCTCTGGAACCGGGGTTCTATTTTATCAAACTTAATAAGTGTCATATTTATATCCATTTAATAAGTATCATAATCTTATCTTTTGTATTACTCTATGATTATTTTTCTGAGATGCAAGTCAAGACTTGGCAGTGTATGCTTAAAGCCTTATAATGCTAGATCTGTAAGAGGAAAATGTATTGAAGTGGTCATAAAGGGCCTGATTCCCAAAGTGCCTCCACACTTGTGGTGGAGGCCCTTTTTGAATCAGGCCCATAATATGTTGTATCAGTAATCTTTCCAATCTCTTCTCCTGTTAGTCTTGATGTTGAAATTGCATTAATTGTTAAAAATGTTACACCAACATGTTAAATTAGGTTTTGCTGTGATATACAGCAACACACTGGGATTCCGTTGCTCTCCGTGTCGTTGATAAAGATCCTGACACATGAATATTATCTGATTTACAAAAGAACAGAAGTGGTTCTATATGCAGCTCATTTCATTCACTGCAGTGTTTGATCAACAATGCCAAAAGCCCTGCTAAAATGAGTGTAAGTATAGTCATAAATCCAATACTTTTTATTGTGCCCACCGTTGGAAAGGGAAAAGGAAAAACCATAGTTTCCTTCAGATCAGGCCTGGACTAAAATTCCGTTCAGCTCGCGGAAATTGCGATAATTTGACATTTTCACGTTCCGCGGAGAGCGCGAAAATGTCAAAATTTCCGCAATCCGCATTTTACCAGAAATATTTTGCTTGCTCACGCTGTAAAATAATACATTCTCGCGTGCGGGCGATCGCCTTACCTGAATCCCCGCGTTCGCCAACAAGTTTTCCCGATCTGGTCGCGTTCTCCGCGAGATGTTGGATTGTTGGTAGCCATTTGCGCTATCTCGCGACAGTTCGCGCCCGCAGTAACGTCATTCGTCGCACGATCACGTATTTCTTCAGCGATCATGCACCGCCAGACAAGTGAAAACAAGATGGCCGCGCCCGCGAACAACCGCATGGGTAAATTGGCCAGCCGCGACCACGCAGAAAATACAGCGAACGGGCGGGAAAAAAACTTCGGCATCTTCGCGATATTTCCGCGTGTTTGCAGAGATTTTTAACATTTTCGCGATAATTTGCGAAAGTGAATTTCGCAAATTCCGCCCACCCCTACTTCAGAGGAGCCTTTTCTGAAGGAAAAGGAAACTGTAGGGGTAGACCAGGTGCAGACTGTTTTACTCAGATGTTGCCCACACTGTCTACTCAGTATTGGAGGTGGAAAAGGATCATTTTCCCTGAGGTAAGCATACATCCTAAGCAGATGCCACTTGAGACATGAGGAAATCCTTTGGAAAAAAAAATAGGACCACTCTTTCTAGGAGGGCAGAAAATCCCCTATTGCACCAATAGCCAAGGTAAGGTAAAGAAATAATTTACTAAGAAACAGAATTATGCTTGAGAGGAGAGCCTTAAGTACATACGCCATTGACATTTTTTTATTTTCGGGTATAGTTGCTAAAATTAAAACTGAGATCAATCTTGCAACCCAATACAGAGGCCAAGAGCATTGAATGTCATACAACATTTTATGGTGCCAGCATTTGCCTGAATTACATGTTCTTTAATCCTTCACATGTTTAATTATGGTTGTTATATTTGGCTAAAACTGTGTGGAGTGACATTCCATCCAGGCCTCTCTTAAAGATGGGCACATTTCGAGCATTGGAAGCTTGTTCAACAGAAAACAGCATGTCACCCTACATGTGTAATAAAGATTTAAGTTAAAAAGAATACATGAACAAATTGGAATAAAGTGTCGTGGAAAATGGAATTAAACAAAGGATGAGATTTGCATAATTATGCGACTCAGCAATTTGCTGTGTGACTTGGCTTGGAGTGAAATGTCGCTCCACGCAGTTTTGTCGATTCATTCAGTGCCACTAGGGCAAGGCACCTGTCTAGTAAGCACACATACCGGACTATTGGATAAAGAAGGTTTATAATGATAAACTGGTGTGCACCTGTTCCCCCTTTTGATGTCTTTTTGTTATATTTGGCTGACATTGTAGGCCATTAGCATGAATAACACAGTTGAAGTCCGGTCGTGTATTACTAAAAGTTACAGCAGAGAAAAACATTAGTTCTTTTTTACTGCTGTGATCTCAGGGAAAACAGCTTTCTTCTCTTCTTTTTCCCTGCCTTATCTGGGCATCCCAAAACGAAAACAGAATTTTAGATGGTAGTTGATGGTTTGCCACCTCACTAATCATTCTTACACTTCTCTCATGTCTCAGCAGATTTTCAATCCAATGGAGGTGGGAGAAAAGAAGTGAAACATTGGTACCACCAATCGCTACCTCCCATGTCAGCTATTGATCTACTCAAGACCCAAAGCTGACATGGAATTTCACTTTGACATGAAGAGTCTCAGAGAGCCACTGTCAGCAGGGGCACCTACTCTTCAGTATGTCTTTGCCTGGGAAAAAAGTCACAGATGGTGGTTGGGGAGGGTGGCAGGCAAAAAGTACATCATTTTTTTAAATATGGGGGTAATGTCCTGGGTGGTGTGTGAGGGAGGGGAAAGATGACCTGATTGTGGTGGGGTGGTTGGCAGAGTATTAAGTATAACTATATATTTATGTTTCTATAACATGGTGCAAGGGACTCAGGTAGGTGAAATAAGTTATTCCATGGCTCCCCATTACTCCTATATGCCCGCACAACTGATCAAAGCAAAGAAAGAGGTTATGAAGGGTATCCATAATGTAAATTGTTAGATAGGTATTTGTCATTAATATGCAACAGAACATCTTGAACATAATAAATGTGTTTCTCCCTGTAAATACAAATGACTGTGCTTTTGTGTGCCGTGTTTGTGCCTGTGTTTTCAAAGCTGCTACTTAATTTCCTGAAAATGTGTGTTCAACCATAGCCGGGTCTTGGGCAGGGCAACTATTGCAGCCACACCTTGCACTGACCTTGGGGGCACGGGCTGCTTGCTTTAGAAATAACTTAGGGGTATAAATTCCCTGCTGCACAGTTCCTTGTGTGTTGGGCAGTTTTCAGGCAACAACTAAGACTCGAAAGATAACTCTAGTGATTAATGTTCCAGCTGCAGTGAGATTGAGTTTATTTTACTGGCAGTTTTGACTCATCATAAAGTGGTGCAGAGGGTTAATATACCTGCTGCAAAGTACATGTACCATGCAGATACCAGAACTGTATTTTGTGTGGATATCTCAGTGAGTTAGTGGCTTTGTCAGAGATCCATTTGTTACTCGCAGTCCATAAGTTAGAGTCATAATATAGCACAGTGACGTGAGAACTGTCATCAAAGAGCTGCATGCAAAATGCAAGGAATAGGCTTGGAACTTTATGTTGTTCCCCTGTCATACATCATCCTAATGTTGCTAAAAAAGGGTTAGTTTATGTAGAAATACATCCTAATTAGTAAAACC
The DNA here is from genome assembly GCF_964204655.1 of Triturus cristatus. Lineage (NCBI taxonomy): Eukaryota > Metazoa > Chordata > Amphibia > Caudata > Salamandridae > Triturus > Triturus cristatus. The sequence goes on along the minus strand of NC_140581.1, from coordinate 534,416,250 downwards.
AGACCCAACAATTGTGGTAAGTTTTAAATCCAGAGTTTTTGCTTTTTCCAGACCAAACACTCTTAAAGATGTACAACTGAGTTGCAGTATGATAACGTGCCTGAGAATAGTTGAACAAATACTAAAGACTAGACATATAGGAGAAGGACACAGCAATTGTCAGATTGAACTACCGTGGGCCACTCAGTAAAATACTGCAGCAATCCAGAAAGCCACTATTAAGCACCGGCATTAAAGAAAAACTCAAAAGCAAACTAACTCATTTTATTGCAGACTCAACGTAATCTATATCTCTTAGGAGCGTTTAATCTGCATTTGAATTGTTTAAATTTACATTGACAAATATTTCATTCATAATGTTGATTGCAGCAGCTTTTCACATAACTGCTGAACTTGAACCGCTTTTATAATCTCAACAGTTTTAATAATCTCACTGGGCAAGGTGGTCGATTGGGACTCGATTATTTTATCCTACTATGCCATAAAACAAAGGCTGAGATTCAACCTCTGCATAGGGGGGAGGAAAGAATTCCTTGTCGACAACCAAAATGTTTCTTTTTAGTTGTTATTTTGAATAAGTAATATGAGCAGGGAACCATAAATTGTTAAACTATCGTCGATTGTACAATCTCTAACCTGTATTATATATTTTGTATGTGCATCCTTGCAATGGTGTTATTAACCAAGCAAATTAAGTTACGTATTTACTCTTAAAATATGCTGCCTACTAGTATGGATGATGTGATTCCTACACCTTGGAATCCTCATTGTTTTATGTAACATTTCCTATATACTGATTTACTGTCTCTGTATAATGTGTGTGTGATGTAAACTGGTATGAATAGCACTATAAAACAAATGAAATGCATGCAATAGAGGGCTATGGAGAGATGAGGGGGCATTGATGGAGGGTGGTAGTGAGGGAATCTGGGGTGCAAGGAAAAAAGATAGTCCCACCGGGTGTCAGTGTTGTTTAACATTGTTACTAAAACCCTCTGCAATTATAAGCAGTCGATTGCTTTGAAAGAAGCAGTTCTATTCTTCATTTGCATCTTTCTTGATTATTCTGAATATGTCATAAAAAATTCATGTTGTTCATTTCATACTGAACACCTTAACACATGTTGGTGTATGCATTGATTGATTAGCTATGTTAATTGTTTCCAAAGGTAATTGGAATTGATAGATTTTAAAATATGCAGGCATATGCTGACACACTCCATTGCTGCTGCTGCAAAAGAAAGTGTTATCTCTTTTAGGCATAATTGAGCAGGAGTAAAATGAATTAATGTCGCAATCATTGAAGTATTTCCTAGTGCTTGCTAATGCTTTGTGTATGGAAAGCCTTAAGAGTCTTGAAGTTAATTTGGAAGATATTTCTCAAAATCCTGCCTGGGAGCTAGAATTCTCCTATTAGAAACACCATTAGAATACTTGAGTTAGAAGTGTAATAAAACTAGATTGAATTAAAAGTAATGTCTGCCCTTTCATTTTTATACTTGAATTCTCAATGAATAAAATTGGAACACTTCATTTAGTGTGGGTTTAGGGTGACATGGATTGAAAATAAACCTGGAAAAGACAAAAATATGAAGCATGCTTGACACAGATTGTATGCTTACAAGAGATAGTTTAAGGCAAAGTGGGTAATTTCCCTGTCTCCCCCAAATCACCCCCCCCCCCAGGCAAAATGAACTTTCTCTCTAACTCAGTTTTGTGTATTTTTTGTGTGTTAACCTTTAATGTATAATTAAATATTGTAAGGCAATATAGTGTTTATAGTGTTTGAATTAACAAAAATGTATATAAAGATACAAAGCTGTTCTGAACAAGGGCCCCCAATCTATTTTTTGCCCCAGGCCCTCGAAATCCATGAAATTATACCGTGCTGATCACTGTGAACATTACACCTATGCCAAAGCAATTAGGCGCTGCACACATTCGATTTTTCCACGTGAATATAATTACGCATACATCTTGTTAATTGGTTTTCCGACATTTAACATAATTTTCTTTTCTTTCTCTTACCCGTCATTCATATTTTCCTTTCAAAGGACACTGGTTCCAGTAGAACACGTAATGTTAGAATTGTTTAAATGAATGTGTGCCATGATCACATGCGCTGTTCTAGCAACATTCATTTTAATATTTTAGAAATGTTATAGAAAAACTAATTTATAAGCAATGTTTTGTGATTTTATGGACAAATATAGTTGCAATATGCATAATCCTAGTTGAAAAGTCAACTTTTTTTAATGTGCATAGATATACAATGATAAATATGAGGTGTCAATCTAAAACACCATCCCATTATGTTGAATTTAAAAATGTATGTGAATTTTTGCAGCTAAAGTAAATGAATCTAATAAAGAAAACGTATATACTCTTGAACAAGAACATATGTACTGTTGGCTTTATGTTATATTAGAGAATACACTAAAAATGTGAGCTCAATCTCGGAGACAGTGAGCTGAATCTTACACCCACACAGAAGAGGTCTGCAAATGTCTTTTTTTCATTTACAGAACATAAATTATCCCCACAAAAATACTGTATGTTTCTAGGCTCTGCTGTTTGTAGCCCATGTGATAACTCAGAGATTTCTACAGTTAATGTGTATGCTGGAATTGGGAAAAAATGAATAGACCCTTTTGCTTCGTTGTAGCACAGAGAAAGAGATTGAGGCAAGAGCCATTAAATGGCAAGGAAAATGGACTGGTGCCTGTGCATGGAAATGATCCTGATGCTGACATGTTGCAGTGATCTCACTCTGCTCTTCTTCTGGGTGCCTATAAATACTGAAAAGCACTTTAAGATACAAAGGTGATGGCTCTTTAATGTATCAGGGCACTGCCTTCTTTATGTAATGTTAATATCTTTGAATGCTATGTCAATGTACGCCATGATATATGCATGCACCACAGTGGCAATACCAATAAATACAATGTCGATGTATGCCATAAGCTAAGCATGCATAACAATGTCAATACCAGTAAAAACAATGTCTATATATGCTATTACACCTCTGCGCACATAATAATGAGAATGTTGGTAAATTTGATATTAAGGACAGCCATGTACTATGTACAAACAATAACAAACTCACATGGTTGCTGTTGAATTCACCCACAATGACCCTCCCATTTACCCCGAATCAGAGATATATCGTCAGATAAGCCCTATGACCAAAACCCAGACCTACCAACTGATGGGTCACAGATGAGGTTACACTCAGCCCAAAGACAAATACGCAACCAGGGAAAACCCTGATTCATCCAACAGATAGACAGTTACTCCACAAACAGGTCTAAGGAAATTGACCGTATTAAAACACAACAAGCCAAATGCATATGTTCCCAAAATACCACAAAGTTAAACCCCAGATGTAGTCAGGAATACTGAGCCAATCAGGACACAGTATGCACACCACATGCAGTGATCACATGTTCCTAATTCTGGACATCTAGAAGGGTGCAAACTTGCTCTCCCTGAGGCCGAGAGCCAACTGTGTCCCCCTTATCAGATTGTTGTATTCATGGTTTATGACTAGGCCTGGACCCACATGCTCTCTAAGAATGTGAAATTGATTCATTGTACCTCACGAATTGGCCAAAACTTCTATACATTGAGAGTGTTTTCAGCTGTGACTTTGTCCATGCTCTCTCACAATGTTGAGTTTAATTAAACCAACTTGTTCCTATTTTGCCAAACACCTTTTGTGTGTTCATTTTTTCGAGGTAAATTCTTATCCAAGCACGATTGTGGTGAGCCAACCAGGAGGAATTGGGCAACGAGATCGGTGAGCAGACACCATCATTGATTAAAAGTTCCACTTAATCTTCTGGGCAGACGTCGATCCGGAGGTTGCCATCACAAGGGTAAGAGAATACATCTGATCGTTAGTCCCTACATATGGCATGTGGCAAACAAGGACAAGATCACTTTTTCCGCCAGTCTGCATACTAGAGAAGGTGAAGGTAGTTTGTAGTTTTTTCATTTGAACCATTGAGCGTTACACAACTGATACAACAAGGCCCTTGGTGTGTTATATAGGCCCACTTATTTTTTTGCTTGAACCTCTGAGCATTATACAATTGGTACACCTAGACCCTTGGTGTGTTATATAGGGCCACTTATTTATGTCACTTGATACCATTGAGCGTTACACAACTGGTACACCTAGGCCCTTGATGTGCTATAGAGGGCCACCACCTTGATCTTATTTTTTAGTTAAAATAAGTTTCTTCGGGACTGTCATGTGGTTGCATGAGTCATAGCTGACTTGCATTATTTGACTCGTCTTTTTCAGAGCGGTGCCCCCTCCCTGAGCTGCATACAAGGTTAAAGTGAGTCCATCTATCTGTAAACCACGGGTGAGAAATTTAGACACATATAGGTATATACATTTTTCTATCAATAACTGCAGATTGAGGAAGCTGGTGACAATATAATTATGCTGCACTGGTTTTGTCAAACATGAAGTACTAGGTCCAGAGTTACACGTTCTAATGAATTCTCTTATTGTTATGTTTTTCTTATAGGTATGACCAGTGAATCATCAACGCAATAATAAGGTTCACTGGTGTTGTATATTTTCCTTTTTCCTTTTTAATGTTGTCTTTATCACATGATTAACTACAGTGTAATAATTATAGATAGCAGTAGCAGTCCTAGGTCCTGACGAAAGCCGCAACACATTTTTGGTCTATAGGCTGAAACATGTAGACCTGTTTCTCGTCCACCACTTGCAGGTATAAGTTACCCCTGATGGTACTCTGTTTTTAACCCTGTCCCCAAGTCGAGTCAAGAAAGTTTCATTTTTTTACTTGGTAGCTAGTTTTAACCACTATTTTCCTCACAGCTTGTATTATTTTGCGTTGTGCCTTCTACCAAACCTGTTCTATCTCTTCTCATTGTAGGATTTAGTATATCCTAAAACTAGGAAAAAAACATCCCTGAGCTCCTCCCCCTCAGAGAGGGGTTTGTAGCCTGTGGCGGGACTAGGTTTGTCCCGTCACGAGGAGAATCCCAATGAAAAACATGCCACCTATGCTAGTTTAGACCCGAGGGTTTTTCAGTGTGTTTTGTTAAATTTTGTTAAATGTTTGGTGAACCAACCCTCGTAGGTCTTAAAACTGTCCTCAGACCACCTCCTCCCTGTGTTGTGTATAGATAGATTGAGCAGCTACGGCTGGGGTTCCTTTTCTTCCCCTTGAGTTTTGGTCCTTTACTATAGGGACAGCTTATTTGCTCTTTCAGAGGGCAGATCACTACCTACCAAGACACTTTTACTCATTTTTTTTTAAGACTTCTGTTTAGTTTATTATGTGCAAACATCACAATGTTATACAATGTATGCTTCAATGCATACAGCACAATCTAAACTGTTAAATACAAAGCATAACATAAAACTCATCACTGTCAATTTACGGTACACAGACATCCCATTGGTAAAAAAAAAACACATAAAAAAAATACATTAAAACATCCCCAAACAGTGATGCAAGTAGAAAAACATGTATTCTAAGAACCTAACCTAGGTTTCGAAGGAATAAAATCATCAGAGGCAGAGCCATGAATTACAGCTTCATGAGGGGCATGAGACAGTAGGCCTACGAGTTACTAATTTACATAAATGTTTACCAACAAATAGAAACAAATTAGATGGTAATTTTTTTCTGGCTTTCTCTGACAATTAAACACATTTTAAGTTAAAAGAGAGGTTAATACACCTGCTGCAAAGATGCATGTGTATTCAGCAAGACGTAGATTTAATAAATGTGTGCACTCACTGGTTCCAGGTTTGACTGACCAGAAAATAGCTCAGAAAAATAATGTACATGCTGCAGAGTATAGCACATATGTGTAGGTCAAAGAGTTATGTCTTATGAAAGCAGTGCAGAGCTTAATACTTTTGTTGCAGAGATGCTTGTGTTACGTGCACATTGCAATCCTGTAAAATAGCTCTGCTACGGATACCTATGCTTCAAACAGCTCCCTATAACCTGCAAGGCAAGGATATGAAACCTTACACTTTTTTTCCCACTCAGCTTTTTATGATTCATAAAAATTGATGTGAATTGGTAGTAATGAAAGCCTATTATTGTTTCAAAAATATCCAGTTTGTATATGGGGCTATATACATTTTTCATATCAAGTTATATTGTACAACATTCGCATTTGAATTTAATTAACATTTATACAGTTTGGTGATTGCGCTGTAGGGTGCCTTGATGTTAACTGAACAAAAAAAACTGAACAAAAAGTATATTTGAGCAACTACATTTTGATTTTCTTCATGAAAGCCACCTAGTTGCCTCCTGCTCCTATATGATAATAGAGGGAGCTTGTCCCAGAGTTTAGTGGAATGGAAGTGAAAAGATCTCCCTCCAATCTGAGCGTCCCTAAGTTTAGAAACATATAGTAGAGATCTAAAGATTAAATTAAGAGTCCATGACAGACTGCAGGGTATAATATGGGCTCTAATGTCCACTGGGTCCTTTCCAGAGTAGACCTTGTGGAAATGGCGAGTGCCTTCAAGGCATTTCTTCTGTCTACAGAGAGCCAATGTAGACTGCGAAGATGGAATGAGATACATTTTCTGGCCAATAAACCTAAAAGGAGTCTGTGGGTATTGTTTGGACCAGTTGCAGTATATTGATAGGAGTAAAAAGGAGGCAACATAGAGAAAGTTTTAATAGTCCCATTTAGATATGATCATTGCCTAGTCAATGGCCCACATTGATCCAAAAGCAGGCAAAATAGAACCTTACGCAGCTGGCATAATTAGTAGAAACAAATCGAACTATCTTTATTGATTTGGGAACAAAAATACATCTTTGTCTCAGCAGGACCGAAGCTCCGCCTACCGCTGGTCGGACCAATCCAGGATCGCAACAGTCTGACCAGCAGACCAATCAACGGGTATAAAGGACAAGAGGATCCAAACAAGGAAGTCGTCGACGAGAACGAAGAACGAGGAAGATCAAGGAGAGCGAGCACCAAGGGAGAAGCGAAGAAAGGCAGCCTCACTAGAGAAGACGTGACCAAGAAGGGCGCCGACCAAGAGGAAATTGAAATGGAGAAGACCCCGGACGTGTGGAGTGAGGAATGGTGGTCACCGGAGGATGTCCAAAGAGCCACCGCAACTCAGGAGGGTTGTGGCTAAACATGGTGCATGAGCGCTCAAAGGGACGGAGGTTGGGGAAGCGGGAGAGGTAGTCTTTCACTGCGTGGCTGCCCCGTTTTCTCCATGTTATTCCTGGGCACTTTCTTTACAATACCTCACACTCTGGGCATGATATAAAGAGAAACAAAATCCTTATCAAGTCCTTATTACCCCTTCCCTGGCACTGAGCCCATATAAAAAACAGCACATATAATTACTCTTTCTCCTTCATCCTATTTTTTTTCTATCTTCCTACCTTGCTTTGAATGGACGTTCTTCGCACCCGGATGTGGTAAAAGGTAGAGCAAAACATCCCTTAATTTTTGTACTTGCCGTGTCCTTGTCCTTTGTTGCTTACTTCCTCTGCAAGCCTCCAGGGACCCCTCCAGCATGACAAAGCACCCAAAGGAAATGAGATAGAGGAAACAGTGAAGATACCAGGAAGAAAGGACAGGAGCAAGAAAACCCATTTCAGTTGGAACCCTATTTGAAACTGAGCTGACATTGAACTTTCGTCCTCTGGATAAATATATACAAAATTTCCCTCCCTCCCATATCATTTTCTTCATTCAACCGTTTGAACGATAAAACACATAACTATTACGGTATACAACCTTTACAACGCAACTTGTACAACGCACTACACTTACAACGCATTTTTTACAACGCACAATCCACTACAACGCATTCCATTACATCGCAGGACACTACAACGCATTTTTAAAAACTACCTTTACAACGCATTCCATTACAACGCATACTACCTTTACAACGCATACCATTACAACGCATAATATTACATTAAACCCCCTACACTATCCAACACTTACCCTACTGTTGCACCCCCTGGAGTTAGAATAGTAATTTTTACCCCTATACTATCCAACACTTACCCTACTGTTGCACCCCCTGGAGTTAGAATAGTAATTTTTACCCCTATACTATCCAACACTTACCCTACTGTTGCACCCCCTGGAGTTAGAATAGTAATTTTTACCCCTATACTATCCAACACTTACCCTACTGTTGCACCCCCTGGAGTTAGCATAGTAATTTTTACCCCTATACTATCCAACACTTACCCTACTGTTGCACCCCCTGGAGTTAGAATAGTAATTTTTACCCCTATACTATCCAACACTTACCCTACTGTTGCACCCCCTGGAGTTAGAATAGTAATTTTTACCCCTATACTATCCAACACTTACCCTACTGTTGCACCCCCTGGAGTTAGAATAGTAATTTTTACCCCTACACTATCCAACACTTACCCTACTGTTGCACCCCCTGGAGTTAGAATAGTAATTTTTACCCCTACACTATCCAACACTTACCCTACTGTTGCACCCCCTGGAGTTAGAATAGTAATTTGTAACCCTATACTATCCAACACTTGCCCTACTGTTGCACCCCCTGGAGTTAGAATAGTAATTTTTTCTCCTAGACTATCCAACACTTACCCTACTGTTGCACCCCCTGGAGTAAGAATAGTTATTTTTACCCCTATAGTATCCAATACTTACCTTAAATGGAGTGTAATATTATGCGTTGTAATGGTATGCGTTGTAAAGGTAGTATGCGTTGTAATGGAATGCGTTGTAAAGGTAGTTTTTAAAAATGCGTTGTAGTGTCCTGCGATGTAATGGAATGCGTTGTAGTGGATGTTGCGTTGTAAAAAATGCGTTGTAAATGCATGCGTTGTAAAAGTGTGCGTTGTAACGACATACATCCAACTATTACCCATATCCGGCCACCTTGCTTCTGTTTCCGCCAATCCTTCCCACAAGTGGTGTCAGAAGTGGGATCGGGATAAATGGAGGCTGTGGTAACCAAAATGGTGGAAGGCCAGGAACTGTTTGAAAGAATAATGGAAAAATTCTTAGAAGTAGTCGAGACTGATAGGGCAAAACTACATAGGACATTAATGGAACAAAGCCAGAAGCAAGAAACATTAATAGGGAAACTGGCCCAAACAATGGGACAACCACGAGGCCATACCAGTTTACCCTCTGTTGTAATGCAAAAGTATGTTCCTGGGGAGGACCCTGATTTTTTTCCCGCTAATTTTGAGAGGATGGCCCGAGCGGCTATGTGACCCGAGGACAAATTGGGGCAGTACCTGGGTCCTGTGTTAGCCGGAGACCTCCAGTCGGCTTACCAGGCGGCAAATCCCCTTGGAATAACCCCCTATGATGATATAAAACAATGCATTCTGGAACGTATGGAGATTGATGAGGAAACATACATGATTAGGCTAAGACAGATCAAAGAAGGTTCAGAGGAAACTCCCCGAGCCCTTTATTACAGGATAAGGGATATGGCCGAGCGATGGCTCAAACCATTGTCTTCTTCCAAAGAAAAAATATTAGAGAAAATATATTTAGAGCACTTCCTTACATCTCCCCATACAACGATTGGTCCGTCAACATACTCACCTCACTTTAGTAAAGGCTGTAGAAATAGCCACAGCCTTTAACAGAGCCCAGGAACAACAGAAAGGAAAAGAAGAAGGTTCTTGGAAACACCCCGGAGGAACATCTGTCAGATTTCCCAAACAGGCCCGACCAGCCGGAAACCAGAAACAGTAACCCTGACCCCAGGACCCTTCCCTGCACCCCCTCAACCAGTACCTGCCCTGGGGCCACAGTGCTAAAATTGTGGTACCTTTGGCCATATTGCCCGCGTATGTCCACAGAGAGACAAACCTATGGAGGTAGGATATACCCAATCTCTCTATTGCAATGGAAATGAGAACGCCCTTCCCTATCATCAAAGTGTCATAGTGAAGGGGGAGCCAAGAAAGGCCCTAATTGACACAGGGTGCTTATAAAGTGTCCTGAGACACCTGACCATCCCCAAAGGGACTCCTACTCTGACAGGAAGGGTTACAATACATTGCGTCCATGGGGATAATAAGACCTACCCCATGGCAGAAATTCCAGTTCAACATCAACCCTCCGCCCCCCATACCTTTAAGGGTAGGTTTGATCCCAAAGCTACCTGAATCACTAGTCCTGGGCAATGATTTACCACACATAGGAGGATTATTAAGTGAAAGATGGAAGGAAGGAGCCAAATGGAGAGGAACAGCCCCTTTTTCCCATGTCTCAGATCCTGAGTGGATTGTAGGAAAAGACAGAAAAAGCAAATCACAGAGAAGAAAAGCGAAAAAGGATTGGGTCCAACAAGTCCTAACAAGCAAAGGAAGTAACCCGTGGAGTCATGATAGGAACTTACATGCAGCTCAGAGAGAAGAACCTACTCTTCAGGGTGCCTGGAACTAGGCCACAGAGTAAGAAGACCCACAACAAGTAGGTCCTCAATTCTTTTTACGACAGGGCTTATTCTATCGAAAAGGGAGGAAAGGTGCTCCTTCTCAGTTGTTAATACCCCTTCCGTTTAGGGTTAAAGTATTGTTCTTAGCTCATAGCCACCTTCTAGGAGGACATTTTGGGGCTGAAAAACTGAGAAAGACATCCTAGACTGTTTCTTTTGGCCAGGGATATACCAGCAAGCCAGGAAATATTGTAAGGAATGGCCAGTACGTCAAAAGAACAGCCGATATACCCCGCGAGTACCTTTGAGACCCCTTCCCATTATTGATAAACCTTTCACTAGGGTGGGGATGGATATACTTGGTCCTCTTCTTCCCTCCCGCAGCAGGTGTCATTAAGTATTAGTCCTGGTGGACTACGCTACCCGCTTTCGTGAAGTGGTGGCCCTCTGACACCCTAACACCACACAGGTGGCCAAAGCCGTGATCAATATCTTTTTCCGAGTTGCATTCACAAAAGAGATCATCACCAACCAGGTAACTCCCATTACCTCTAAATTAATGCAATAAGTCTGCCAACAGCTTAACATCAAGCAACTCCGCAAAGCTGCCTACCACCCTCAAACAGATGGTTTGGTGGAGTGGTACAACGCCACCTTAAAAACCACGTTGAAAAAGTTGTTGACTCTTGAAGCCGTAAGTGGGAGTATATGCTTCCTTTGGCATTATTTGCCATACGATGTAAACCGCAAGAGTCTGGGCTATTCCCCTTTCAAATTGCTCTGTGGGAGGCAACCCCGTACCTTGTTAGATATGGCCAGAGAGGAGGGGGAGGAAGAAAGGGATGAGTCTAGATCGCTTTTACACTACATTGCCGGCTTAAAAACTCACTTATATCAGATAAGGGAAATTGTAAAATCCAATTTGGAACAGGCTCAAACAAACCAGAAAATTCAATATGACAAAAAAAAAACCAAAGAGGGATCCTTAAACGTCCGAGTCCTGGTTCTTCTTATGCTGCCCACCACCGAGCACAAGCTATTATGTCAATGACTAGGCCCATATAAAATCATAGAGAAGGTAACCCCCATAACCTACAAACTGGAAATGGGCACCGACAAGAAAGAAACACAAATCTACCATGTCAATTTATAAAAAAAATTGCAACATCCACACCCTGTTCTAATGGGGACTCATTTATCTTTAGCAGAACAGAGTGTTGATGCTGAGTTGTCTGAACCTCACAGACAATCCCTTAGAGAACGCTTACAGCCTGTCCAAGAAGTCTTTTCTCTATTTCCCGCAAGGGCCACGATATTAGAACACCAGATGGCTCAAACCATTGTCTTCTTCCAAAGAAAAAATATTAGAGAAGATATATTTAGAGCACTTCCTTACATCTCCCCATACAACGATTGGTCCATCAACATACTCACCTCACTTTAGTAAAGGCTGTAGAAATAGCCACAGCCTTTAACAGAGCCCAGGAACAGCAGAAAGGAAAAGAAGAAGGTTCTTGGAAACACCCCGGAGGAACATCTGTCAGATTTCCCAAACAGGCCCGACCAGCCGGAAACCAGAAACAGTAACCCTGACCCCAGGACCCTTACCTGCACCCCCTCAACCAGTACCTGCTCTGGGGCCACAGTGCTTAAATTGTGGTACCTTTGGCCATATTGCCCGCGTATGTCCACAGAGAGACAAACCTATGGAGGTAGGATATACCCAATCTCTCTATTGCACTGGAAATGAGAACGCCCTTCCCTATCATCAAAGTGTCATAGTGAAGGGGGAGCCAAGAGAGGCCCTAATTGACACAGGGTGCTTATAAAGTGTCCTGAGACACCTGGCCATCCCCAAAGGGACTCCTACTCTGACAGGAAGGGTTACAATACACTGCGTCCATGGGGATAATAAGACCTACCCCATGGCAGAAATTCCAGTTCAACATCAACCCTCCGCCCCCCCATACCTTTAAGGGTAGGTTTGATACCAAAGCTACCAGAATCACTAGTCCTGGGCAATGATTTACCACACATAGGAGGATTATTAAGTGAAAGATGGAAGGAAGGAGCCAAATGGAGAGGAACAGCCCCTTTTTCCCATGTCTCAGATCCTGAGTGGATTGTAGGAAAAGACAGAAAAAGCAAATCACAGAGAAGAAAAGCGAAAAAGGATTGGGTCCAACAAGTCCTAACAAGCAAAGGAAGTAACCCGTGGAGTCATGATAGGAACTTACATGCAGCTCAGAGAGAATAACCTACCCTTCAGGGTGCCTGGAACTAGGCCACAGAGTAAGAAGACCCACAACAAGTAGGTCCTCAATTCTTTTTACGACAGGGCTTATTATATTGAAAAGGGAGGAAAGCCGCTCCTTCTCAGTTGTTAATACCCCTTCCGTTTAGGGTTAAGGTATTGTTCTTAGCTCATAGCCACCGTCTAGGAGGACATTTTGGGGCTGAAAAACTGAGAAAGACATCCTAGACTGTTTCTTTTGGCCAGGGATATACCAGCAAGCCAGGAAATATTGTAAGGAATGGCCAGTATGTCAAAAGAACAGCCGATATACACCGCGAGTACCTTTGAGACCCCTTCCCATTATTGATAAACCTTTCACTAGGGTGGGGATGGATATACTTGGTCCTCTTCTTCCCTCCCGCAGCAGGTGTCATTAAGTATTAGTCCTGGTGGACTACGCTACCCGCTTTCGTGCAGTGGTGGCCCTCTGACACCCTAACACCACACAGGTGGCCAAAACCGTGATCAATATCTTTTTCCGAGTTGCATTCACAAAAGAGATCATCACCAACCAGGTAACTCCCATTACCTCTAAATTAATGCAATAAGTCTGCCAACAGCTTAACATCAAGCAACTCCGCACAGCTGCCTACCACCCTCAAACAGATGGTTTGGTGGAGTGGTACAACGCCACCTTAAAAATAGGCCTGGGCGGTAAATTCCATTCCGCTCGCGGAATTTGCGGAATTTGGGGAATTTCGCGTTCCGCGGAGAATGCTAAATTGCCCAAAATTCTGCTTTCCGCGACTTCGCAAAATTTTTTGCTTGTTCGCGTTCTCAAAATGCGTGTTCGCAAGATATTTCTCCCCGAGCACGCAAACATCGATTGTGAACAGGAAAAAAGCACCGCGAACAAGCAATTCCGCGTGTTCGCGGAATTTCTGCGTGTTCGCGGAGATTTTTTACCGTTTCGCGGAGATTTGCGTAACGCGATTACGCGAATTCCGCCCACCCCTACTTAAAAAAAACCTTGAAAAAGTTGTTGACTCTTGAAGCCGTAAGTGGGAGTATATACTTCCTTTGGCATTATTTGCCATACGATGTAAACCGCAAAAGAGTCTGGGCTATTCCCCTTTCAAATTGCTCTGTGGGAGGCAACCCCATACCTTGTTAGATATGGCCAGAGAGGAGGGGGAGGAAGAAAGGGATGAGTCTAGATCGCTTTTACACTAAGTTGCCGGCTTAAAAACTCACTTATATCAGATAAGGGAAATTGTAAAATCCAATTTGGAACAGGCTCAAACAAACCAGAAAATTCAATATGTCAAAAAAAACAAAGAGGGATCCTTAAACGTCCGAGTCCTGGTTCTTCTTATGCTGCCCACCACCAAGCACAAGCTATTATGTCAATGACTAGGCCCATATAAAATCATAGAGAAGGTAACCCCCATAACCTACAAACTGGAAATGGGCACCGACAAGAAAGAAACACAAATCTACCATGTCAATTTATAAAAAAAATTGCAACATCCACACCCTGTTCTAATGGGGACTCCTTTATCTCTAGCAGAACAGAGTGTTGATGCTGAGTTGTCTGAACCTCACAGACAATCCCTTAGAGAACGCTTACAGCCTGTCCAAGAAGTCTTTTCTCTATTTCCAGCAAGGGCCACGATATTAGAACACCAGATACACACTACAACAGGCAAGATAGTTTGCTTGTGCCTTGTGCCCTCACCGTATTTTTGAAGCTAGGAGGGGAGCAATAGAAAAAGAAGTCCAGCAGATGTTAGAACCTGGGGACATCAAGACTTCCACAAGTGAGTGGAACTTCCCAATAGTGATGGTACCAAAACAGGATGGCTCGATTTGGTTTTGGAACGACTAGGGAAGGCACAATATATAAACACCTTCGACCTATGTAAGGGGTACTGGCAAGTGTCATTAAGAGAGCACACCTGGGGTCCTGTACTAATTTAAGGTTTTACCTTTCGGACTACATGGTGCCCCTGCTATGTTCCAGAGGCTCATGAACATAATGCTACAACCCTATAAGGATTTTGCGGCCGCCTATATCGATGATATTATCATCTATAGTTCCTCTTGGGAACAACACCTAGACCACCTATACAAGGTTATATGAGCCCTAGGCCAGTGCGGGCTAACTATCAACCCGGCTAAATGTCACTTGGCTGCCAAATCTGTAAAATATTTGGGCTACCTTCTGGGAGATGGTTATATACAACCCCAAAAAGAAAAAGTAGACGCTATCTCACACATACCCTTCCCCAGAACCAAGAAAGATCTATGAGCCTTCCAAGGACTGCGAGGATATTTTACGAGATTTGTTAGCCAGTTTTCGCAGATAGCTACTCCCTTGACGGATTTACTTCAGGAGCACGTACAAACAGAAAGACGGATCCAACAACCCTTTCTTGTTGGAAGTGCAAGCCTTCCAACACCTAAAACAGATAATCACCTCAAAACCATTCTTAGTAAGTTCCAACTACAATGAGCCTTTCTTTCTTAAGACTGATGAATCTGACAGGGGTCTTGGCGCCATATTATCCCAAGTTAGATTAAACAAACCAAAAAAGACCAATCATAGACATTAGTCGCAAGCTATTTCCCCAAGAAACCAAATACGCTGTAATTGAAAAAGAAACACTGGCCATTAGGTGGGCTATTGAGGCTCTTCGATGTTACTTAGAAGGAAGAGAGTTTATGTTATACAAAGATCATGCCGCTCTAGAGTGGCTAACCCGGAACAAAGGACACAATCAAAGAATATTGCGGTGTTTCGTAACACTCCAACCCTTTCGTTTTTCAGTCCATCATAAGAAAGGAAACAATCAGGCTAATGTAGACTTCCTATCTAGATACCTATCAGACCCGTTTCTTGTAGACAAGAAAGTTAGGGGAGGGGGATGTGAGAAGCGCCTCAGGTCTCGTTTTAAGGGCCTGACTTACCTCTATCCCAACACCACGATCCCTTTTTTTCCGTGTCCAAACGAACTTGCCGGGGAGGGAGGAACACTGAGAAAGGACTGTGCTACGTCTCAGCAGGACCGAAGCTCCGCCTCCCACCAGTCGGACCATTCCGGGATCGCGACAATGCGACCAGCAGACCAATCAGTGGGCAGAAAGGTCTAGTGGATCCCAACAAGGAAGTCATCGACAAGAAGGAGGAACGAGGATGACGCGAGGAGAGCGAGCACCAAGGGAGAAGCGGAGAAAGGCAACCTCACCGGAGAAAACGTGACCAAGAAGGGCGCCGACCAAGAGGGAATTGGAATGGAGGAAACCCCGAACGTATGGAGTGAGGAGTGGGGGTCACCGGAGGATGTCCAAAGAGCCGCCGCAACTCAGGAGAGTTGCGGCTAAACATGGTACGTGAGCGTTCGAATGGAGGGAGGTTGAGGAAGCGGGAGAGGTAGTCCTTCACTGCGTGGCTGCCCCATTTTCTCTGTGTTATTCCTGGGCTCTTTCTTTACAATACCTCACACTCTGGGCACAATATAGAGATACGAAATCCCTATAACATCCTTATTACCCCTTCCCTAGCACTGAGCCCATATCAAAAACAGCACATATAATTACTCTTTTTCCTTCATCCTGTTTTTGTTCCATCTCCCTACCTTGCTTTGCATGGACGCTGTGGTAAAAGGTAGAGCAAGCAATCCCCTTATTTTTTCACTTACCGTGTCCTTGTCCATTGTTTCTTACTTCCTCTGCAAGCCTTCGGGGACCCTTCCAGCATGACAAGGCACCCAGAGGAAATTAGATAGAGGAAACAGTGAAGATACCAGGAAGAAAGGACAGGAGCAAGAAAACCCATTTCAGTTGGGACCCTATTTGAAACTGAACTGAGATTGAACTTTTGTCCTCTACATATACATTCTTTTTTTCCCCTCCCCCTTATCATTTTGGTTATTCAACCGTTTGAACAAATAAAACGATTAACTATTACCCATATCTGACCTCCTCGCTTCTGTTTCTGCTCATCCCTCCCACAATCAATATCAAAGTTTTGTTTCTGTTTAGCTTAATGGGATAGCTGACATCTATAAGCCAACCTCATACATACATCGCTTAAAGCTGTTGGTGACAGAGTAAGTGTCCTCACTGAAAGAAACAATAATTTTGGTATCCGCTTATGATATCAGTTCAACCTCAAAAGATTAATTGAACCTGGCCAAAAGGGATACATAAACATTAAATAATGTACGGGTTATTCCTCAAAACAGATATTTCTACAGAGAATGCACATATCGACATATTGGATGTTGACCCAGAGAAAGTCAAAAACATTTCCAAATCATAATTTATTGCTTGGCAACATGTAAAGTTACACTGCATGATGTTCTTTGTTTCTTTTGGTAGACTTATGGGTTTGGTAGCCAGGTCTGTTGTTGCATTTGTGGTGTGTTTGACCCCCACCTTCTTCCATCCAGGGTATACATTGGATACAAAAGGAGTTAGAGTGTCTGTGAGATGAGGGTCCTCACACTGAATGTGCACTGGTTTCTAATTTTCTGCACACTACTCAAAGGACGCAGGAGGGATGATTCACTAAGGTCGACCCAGAACCAAGTTCTGGATCAAGAATGGCTGCCAGAATCCAACTGTTTCTCACTCTTTTCCAGCACTGCTCTCTACCAGCATTAAGGTGCCCTGAAGGAGGATTTTTTTTTTTAATGTAAAGAAGTAACATTTTAAAATGGGAATACCAAATGCAGATTTCGTCAGCGAGTTTTGTAAAGTTGAAAAATGCTGCTGATTGTTAAGTCTCCCAACTTTACAAAACACTGCTTGTGGTAACAAAAATTCCCAAAGCAAATTTGATAGGTAAAGCCTTAGGCAGATACAGAAGATGTGAGTATTTACATAATTTACAGGAGTGCGGCCTTAGGCGGCAATGTCATTGCTTAGTTTATATATACTTTACAGAAGCAGCATCGACAGCAAGAGGAGGACACTGCCAAGAAGAAAAACTAGGAACCATGATGTTTCGTGACCTGGCCAGAGAGCAGAGGAAAATTATAGTGAAGGGAGTTGTCACAATGTGAGCTTTGAGATGCTGCTCACTGAAGTGGTCTATTAAGCATGGGCAGATGTAACATGGGTCTGACTAAGTCTGAGTGGTGGAAGTTGGAGTTTAAAAAAAGGGATATCATTAACATGTCTTTAAAAGAATTTGGTATAACTCAGGGTAAAAGCTATTGTTGATAGCATTAATTAATTTAATAGAACAGGAGGCAAAGCGACAGCCTGAGATTTTGCACTTGGGGATAGAGTTCCAGATTAGTAAGGGATGGTGGAGAGATGATGTTGCAAGAGGGCTGACTTCTGAACGGCTTGAGGTCTGCAACATATTTTGTTGGTTATGTATCAGGACACTGTTTTTTTTCTCCCAACATAGTCAGCTTTACTTGGCCCGTGTTTACACATAGCAATCGTAAACAATACAACTTGATTGTCCTGGCCTGGAGTAGAAGGAAACACCCTCTTATCTTACACAACTTGCAATCCATTTGGGGGATCAACACAGCTACACCAGTCACACTTCAGGCTGGGTGCCCTATTCCATCTGGGAGCTGTTACAACAAATATGACTGGTAGGGCTGCGAAATATGAAGTGTCCTAGATGGTGGATGTTGCAGTTGAGCACATTGCTCGCTGGTGGTATTCCAACGTTACATGCTAAACAGCCAACCTTTTAATGTTAATGTATTTACTCCCCCAATGTACCGCGACCTTTCTTTTGGCTAACAATAGCGCTATTGCACTAAAGCACCAGTACGGCTTAGTAATATCCTGCACATATCCTAACAGTGCCTGCATAGGTGATGGGGGAAGGGATACACCAGTCATGTGTGACAGCTCTCCAAAAACCTGGTTCTAATATTGAGCCACTTTGTTACAGGTCCAAGCCATATTGGCAAAATCAGCCATCGATTACCACATCTGGGGCAAGTGTGCGAGTGTGCGGGGTCCATGCAGAGGATCTTGGCAAGGGAGAAGTAAGCTCGCCATTAAAACTTAAAATGTAATATCTTGTGTTTGTGGTTAAGAGACTGTACGTGTTTGCTCGCAGCTTGCATGCCACTGAGCATCTGTGAGAGGACTACCCAAGTCCCGCTCCCAAGCCGCTCGTATACCTTTGTCCCTAGCTGGAAGCATGGCTACTGTAGCCTTGTACATTCCAGACATGAGGTGTTCTCTGCTTACGTCCTTAAAAAGCTGTGCCAGTGGGGAAAAGTCAGGTGGTTCTAAAGGGTAGCTTGGAACCTCTGATCTAGACGCTATCTGCAACCTTCACAGATTGAACTGGTCCAGGAATGTGGCTTCCTGAAATCGGGCATCTTCAACACGAGAAAATATGTGTCCACTGGGAAATACATCCCAGAATGTAGCCAAGTTAAATTTAGTTAAGGTTCGCTGTATAACAGAAGTGGTGGTCCTAAAAATTCACGTTTACGGCAGAAAACTGCTGCTAACTGCAGCTGGCAGGCAACTTGTAAATACCGCAATAAAAAGAAAGCATCCGTAACGCCCAAGCATTTACGCTACGGAAGCGTTACCTCCTTGTACCTATGCCACATAGTTTGTTCCACCAGTTACAAAATGTCATACAAACTGCTTGGTTACTATGATAACGTACCACTTCACCGAGGCAACAATGATTCAAAATTATCAGTAGCTTGACTTAAACTGTATCTAAAATGCTGTAAAGCATTTCATTTATAAAGTAACTGCTGTACATTGTAGGCTGCAGGCAAGTGCCTTGCACTCTCTACTCGCGAGAAGCCCAATTTTCTGAGTTATAGGGGCATATTATCAAGCATGGCGTAAAAATTATCGCCGCTTTAGGGGCAGATAACTACCGCTAAAGCGGCGATAATGGGCGATAATGGGCTTGATAATATGCCGCAGAGAATTCCAATAGAAGCCCATGTTGACACCACAACATGGGCTTCTATGGGAATTCTCTAGGGCATATTATCGAGCCCATTATCGCTGCTTTAGTGGCAGTTTTCTGCCACTAAAGCGGCGATAATTTTATCGCCGTTTCTTGTTAATATGCCCCCCAGTTTGTTGTTTGTCCAGAGACTTTGTATCAAAAAAAGGAAAACATAATTTCGAAGTAAAATAAATGCTGTCTTTGTTTATCTCTGTTAGAGTGCAGTGAGGTCTTGTGCACAACTGGTACAACACAGTTGTGTTCTTTACACTTTCATGAAGCCTATACAGCTGGGCTCCCACAACCTGTCAGTGTCAGACTTGCCAATAGCGCACTCTTTATAGTCGTGATGTCAAAGAGATTGGGCTTTATCCATATGTTGGATTTCCATCCCTTTCAGTTCTGTGATCCCCATCAGTTCAAGAAAGCAAGGGGCATATTATCAAGGACGTCGTTAAAATTATCGCCGCTCTAGCGGCAGAAAACTGCCACTAAAGCGGCGATAATGGGCTTGATAATATGCCCGTGAGAATTCCAATAGAAGCCCATGTTAACACCAGAAAATGGGCTTCTATTGGAATTCTCAAAGGCATATTATCAAGCCCATTATCGCCGCTTTAGCAGCAGTTTTCTGCCGCTAGACCGGTGATAATTTTAACGCTGTTTCTTGATAATATAACACCAATAAACTTAAAAGAGTGAACAAACGCCATGTTTAAAGGCAAGCTTTCAAGTAAAGCAACTATGTGCCAGATTGTTCTGAGAGAGGCAAACAGCAGTCATGACTGTAAAATGTTTCAGACCGGACAGCTTCCTTTATTTACTTTGTAACTAATCATAAAATAAAACGTTTAATCGAGTCTTCCAACTATAATCAGAGTAGGTGCCCATCTCCTCACCTCATTCAAAGCTAGGAACACAAAACATAAGAACACACAACATTCACAAGACAAACGTATGAAATGGACGGTCCCATCTAAAAGTGAAAGTTGCGGGAATAAACTGTCTGTAGCGAAGAGATACTCTTTTAATAAAAGGTCAGGAGCATGAGGGGAGCTTTACTTTAAAAGTAGTTCAAGCATGAATATCAAGCATTCATTTTGGTATGTATCTTAAAACTGGCAATAGCCAGGGGATTTTAATGAAACTGACACATCTTACATGTTTGAACTAACTATTATTGTAACATCAAGCTTATTTCTTTGAAAACTCAATTTAGGTAACACACTGTTACCCTTAGTTTAATATGACACAGCAGATTTAAAAACAAATGGTATGTATGATACATTCATTGGCCACTGTTGGAAAGTGGTTAATTAGTAGTGATAAATTGTGACTTATCACTAGTAATAAGACCACAAAAACAATAAAAGTTAAGTTAGGGTTTCAATAAAGTATACCCTTGCTCAACCCTTGGTGGCTGGAACCATGAGCAGACAGGCTCAAATTAAGAGACAGGTATGTAAAGCATTTTAAAACACCAATAGATTAAATAAGTAAGACACAACACACAATAATAATCCAACACCAATTTATAAAAACAGACTATATTTTTATTAACAATTGGACACCAAAATGATAAAAACCAATGTACGAAACCAGAGATATGACTTTTTAAAGAATAAACACTTTCTAGTGCTTAAAAACCTATGTCGCCACTTTGGGACACCTTGTCGCGCTTGACCGGAAAAAAGTCAACGTTTGAGGCCTAATGCAATGGAGCCCTGGTAGCATACTTTAAGCGGGAAGTCTCTGTCAAAATTTTACCTTTGGACTTAGAAACTTTTTGGGAGGAAATTTCTGTCGATGTCCAGCAGACCAATTTTGTTGTGATATTGTTAGATTGCTTCTCTTCAAGGCCTCAGTCAAATCCTGGAAGTCTGGAGCTTCAGAGCTTTCAGCAAGATGAACCTGAATCCAGGCCGGGTCACGGTTGAAGGTAGCCGTCTTGACTCTCGGTGTTGAGTAGGTTACCTTATGGAGCTTTTTGACAAAAAGTTCCCAAACTCACCAAACGTCTGTATCTTCTTTGAGAAGGTCTCCTTGAGGGTTCAAAGTGTCCAAAGTGTTCAAACACAAATTCAAGGCTGTGGAATCCTCTAGATGGTACTTTTCGCTATCTGGACTACATGTTCCACAATGTACCTGGCCAAATACTTGAAAGTCAACTGGATGCACTCCAGGATGGGGTCTATTGGTGGAGAGGATGCAGGTGGGCTCTGTCAACATGTAGTTTGCAGGGAGTTCACTTCCTAATCCTTCTTGAAGCAAGGCAAAGTCCTTAGGGCGGTAGTACCAGATGGGACAGCAAAAGCTGTCCTTCAGAGCGTAGTCCTTTGGGCTTAGATCCATATTCCAGCAGGGCAGTCCTTCTTCTCCTTGCAGTTACAGGCAGCTGATCTGTGTTGCTTGGCAACTCTTCCATATTTATGCTGTGTGCCTGAGCACCAAGCAGAGGGGGACCTCTGACCAATGGAATGCAGGGTGCCAGAGTGTGGCAAATTCCTGTCCCAGAAAGGACAATTCTTCCAAAATCCAACATGTAGAATTTATTTCCTTGAAGGTTATATCAGGCTAAGCCAACCCCCTGGGGTGGCTAAGATTCACTAAGCAAATACAAGGAAATGATAGATGGAGTGCTGAAACTTTTCAGACACTCATTCCCAGTCACAGATCTGGGGTGAATCCATCATCATTCATTTGCTCAGTTCGCCACCCCAGTTTGGACCCATCCATATGCAAATCAGTCTTGTCCCTGTGCTTCATGGGAACAGTCCAGCCCAAGCTGCCAGGCCAGGTCCAACCTGGACAAAAACAAGCATCCTGGGATCGGTTTCAGGGTAACACCCCTCATCAGCCAGGCTAGCTTGAATCCAGTGGCAAAGTGAGCAAGGGACCCACGTCTGGGCATTGCCTGCCAACTAAGGGCAAACAAAGCAAACACAAGGAGATGATGGAAGGAGTGCTGAAACATTCCAGACACTCACCACCAGTCACAGGTCTGGGTTGAATCCATCATCATTCTTTAGCAGTTCAGGAGATTGAGCTTCATGGTGAGGAAGTAGAGCAATCTGCTTTAGAAGGTCCATTGTCTTCCAGATCTCCAGCAAGAAAAAGGAGGGTTAGTGGTGCTTAACTTCTTCTTCAAGCCTCCCTTCTGATGATTGAGACACCACTTGGATCCTGCCTCAGCCTGAGAGTGAGACACACCACGAGACGAGGCTAGAGGAAAGGAAGGGTGCAGAAAACCTTAGCTTTTTGGAGGCAGATGTAAAAGAGGAGGATGATGATGAGCCAGTCATCATAGATGTTAGCCCAGCCCCAGTACAGACCAATGCTACCCCATCCCAACTTCCCGGGGGGATGTAGCAGTGGCACCACATTCCAACCACTGCCAGCTGCCATATTTGCAAAGTCCCGGCAGTGACCTAAATCCACAACCATCTCAGTAGAATTAGGTACTGCAGAGAGTCAAACATCAAAATGCCCACCTACCACCAGTTTATCTGACATTGGCAGTGGCACTAGCGTCAGAAAGTTGAGCTCCCCAGTCTGGAAATTCTTTTTGATTAGCCAGAAGGAGATGAACATTTCCATATGCTCTCTTTGCGGAGCAAGTGTTAGAAGGGGTAAGCTTGGTACAAACTATGGTGCCGGCTGCCAGACAACCCATTTGAGAAAGCACAATACGATCCAATGGGAGGCGCACCTTAGCGGCCAAAAGACTGAAAGTGTTTTTGGGGAAGGGGGTGGAAGCTGTCTAAACAGAGAATCCAAATCCAATTTGATCACTTTGGAAGGTGAAGAAGAGGTAGACATCTTCGTTATGCAAAGTAGCCCTCTCTCCAGCAGTATATTAGTATCACCCACATCAGCAACATCTCAATGGCACAAGACTCAGGTCGAGATAACAAGGAAAGAGAGGACAGTGACTTCCCTGCTGAAAATCCCAATGAGCCTGCCCCCACCTGCTCTCAAGAAGTCACCTGCAACAGTGGCATCAGCAAAGAAAAAAATTGAAGCTACTGTTCCTGCCATGTTTAGGCTTGAGGGGCAGGATGAATGCAACCAGCCAACGGCATGTATGTACAATGTGAAGCTGGCTACAATGTTAGCGTTGGACCTCCTCCATTTTTCTTTTGTGAAAGGGGTAGGTTTTCTTGAATTTGTGGCAGCCATATGCCTGAAAGGAAAGGTTCCCAGCCAGTCCTATTTTGCTAGATTTGCTGTTCCAGTGCTACATCACAATGTGCTGTAATTGCTTGGACAAGCTTTGCAGCAGATTGCTGTTCACAGTATCCACCTGACAAAAGACATATGTACCAGTTGCCAAGCGACTGATCTCTTTTGTGGGGGCTAGAGAAAAAAATATCTGCAGGTATTAACACTGCTGAGATTTGGAAGCATGCAACAGTAGCCATGTTCACCATGGAGAAATCCCATACATCTACAGACAGTTTGGAAGACTTTAACAACAAGGGCTTTCAACCAAGAGGGCTTAAGATTGGATTTGTTGCCATTGACAATGGCAGTTATATAGTTAAGGCCATGGGCGATGGTGGGTATTTCAGGGTCCTGTGTTTTGCACACTGTATCAAGATCATTTTACAGGGCTTTCTAACAAAGGAAGACCAAGTAAGAAGCTTACTGTCCACCTGCAGAATAATCTGCACTTATTTCAACCATTCATTTCAAGCCCGGAAACAGCTGAGGGTCATTCATCATGATAATAGAATGCCAGTTAAAGCACTCATACAGGATTTGCCAAGACGCTGGAACTCGACTTGTTTACATGCTTGAATGCCTGTTTGAGCAGTACATGACCTATCAATGAATATGTCATGCAAAGAGGGGATGCAACTGTGAAAGGCATGATCATTGAGATGGACAAATGCCTGACAGATATGCTGCTTCATTTTCAGTTGTTCACACGGGAAGTCAGCAAAGAGGACAGTACCATGGGCCAATATATCCCGTTGTTGCACATGCTACATGAAGAGCTAAAGGAGGTGTGTGGTATAGACACAGGTGTGGAAGAAAAAAAAGATGCGTATGTCTTGGTGGAGAGCTTAATCCTTTGCTTGTCTGCTAATACAAGGGTGCAAAGAGAGACTGTGTCCTCCAAACATTACATCTGTGCCACAATTCTTGATCCACGGTAGAAACCATTACTGTCCACTTTCATTACTTTTCAGATCGGGACGTTAGAAAATACAAAACATTGATAACTGAGCAAGGCAGTGAGCTAGAAAAAAACAGCAGGGAATTAGAGACCCACTCCTCCAGGGCAAAAGTCCTGCGGGGAAGCACTCAAGTTCAGAGCTTGAGAGCAGTGCAGTTGGTTCACGGCAGCCAAAACCAAGAACAAGAAAGCCATCAACAACAAGACCAGGCGCATCAGTCCCATTATCTGCAACTGAGTGTTTTTTTCTGGCAGGGCTTAAGGCCAGTGCAGAGGCGAAGGCTAAAGAGGTTGAGTGAAGTAGAGCACCAGCAATGAGCACTGAGTGAATGGTCCAGGCCTATCTGGTTGATGCAACAGAGGTCTACCTTGATCAATACCCATTGGTGTATTGGTATGGGAAGAAGCGCCAATGGCCAGTGCCCAGCAGTCTGACAATAAACTATCTGGCTTTCCCTGTAGCCAGTGTCTTCGCTGAGTGTGTTTTCAGTACTGCTGGTACTGTTGTCACAGTGAGTAAGACCAGTCTCTTGCCCCAAAATGTGGAGAGATAAACCATGATCAAAATGAATCAGGAATTTATACCACAGGATTATACAATACCTGAAGTACCACAGGAGGAAGATTAGGGACCAGGTCATGGAAGTAGTATGTTAGATGACTTATTTCTGGGCAAACCACCAGCGTTTCAGGATAACCTCTACTTCCCTGACTACTAGACCTGGGCCAACAGCAACGATTGAACATTCTCATTACAATCTCTAGTCTATTGCTGATCTGCTTTCTTTCTTTCTTTGATACAAAAAAAAAGATTTAGCTTCTAGGGAACATTATTATATTTACTTTATTATTTGTTTGTGTCTGGTTGACCAATTCAGCCCCATCATCTTACTTTCAGACACATTGTATTGCCGGATTGGAGTTACAACTGTGTGCAGTGGAGAAGCCCTGACACCCCCACACCCATTTCCCTCAAGCCAGGCATTGGACGGAGGATACAAACATTTGTGTGCCTGCCTCCAACCTTGACCGTGACTATCTATCCTTTCCTACCCTACAGGGCCTACCCCACATGTGACATTATAATTCAATTTACACTGACATTCTCTGCTTTGTGAACAAATGGATCTGCATTCTGCAATGTACCACAAATTGATCAGTGAGCACACTGGAAGAACAGGTAAATGACATGCGTTGCACGCTGATTGATTGTTGTTTGTTGTGAACTTGTTGTGATGTGTCATCATGTGTGTTAAGAAGAGACGATTCATGTGGGGGCAGGCAGTGTGACACTGGGTCTTTGTTTATCTTTAACTATTACGCTTATGTGTTAGTGATGATGTCGAATTTTGGTGGCCTACCGACAGCTGATCAATAATTTTCCCCTGAAGGTTATTTTTTTCTTTCCCCTTTGAGAGATTTGTACGATTTCTTCACATGGTCCACTCCACAGTCCACACTGCTTTGATTTATTGTTCTCTGCTTTATACTCCTCAAAGAGTCAGACCCAACTAGTCCCTTAGCTAATGCAAACACAAATCTAATCTATACAAAAAATTACTCAATCTTTCCCCGCTTGTTGTGCAACAACAAAATTGTACTACAGGCCAATCTATTGCATTTGAGTCGGGACTCAGGACACAGTTGGTATGGAGTTTGACACCATACTCAGAGTGAGACTCAGGAGGATCAGAGATGATGGAATGACCCAGGGCATGGGCATGACTACTTCAAGAACTGCCACCAGAAGAAGATAAAAGTTTTCAAATTTATTGAAACCAACTGATTTGGTTATGACTTTGAAGTGACCTAAAGGTAAACAATAGACCTACACAACTCTGTTTAGTGGTGGTGAGTGGTGATTGACAGCAGAGCGTTGATTTTTACTTGATTGGGAGAATGCTATGTTGCTAGGCGTGTGTGTGTGCTTAGTGCTGTCTGGCTCAAATTCAAAACTAAGTGGTGGTTGGGTAGGGGGGCATGTTGTTGACGGTAACTGGAAACAAACATTTAGCAATGCTGTCTCTGAGTCTTCTCGTTGCACTCCTTATGCAGTTTAACTTTTCTCCTTGATGCTTCAATATCGTTTTAGTTTTTCAATCTACAGGCCCTTTAGCCTGCCCATACTAGAAAAACAATATCACAGACACACACTTACCTTACCGAACTGCATCCACCAGGCACCCAAGATTGACAGACAGTCCAAGAGTAATGCAGATGCAACTCCCAATTTGGCAATACAGTATCCTTTTTTCTCTTTAATCATTAGAACTGTGAGTGTTGTTTTTTTGTTTACTTGATTAGTACAGATATTTTAATTTTATTTGCTATCTTTCAAAGCTTTATACAACAGTACAAAATGTTACTGGGGTCTCTCTGGGGGCAGGCGGAAAAATTAATTTGGTTTACTTGAACAACTCATCATCATTCCTCCATTTCGTTTCCTCCAATAACAGACTCTGATGGTCGGCTGCCAAGAAGAATGTTGTCCTTGTGTTGTGTTTATCAAACCTTTCCCTCAAATCCCCCTTCCCATCCATTTGTCAAACCTCTAACCCTCTTCCCTGGGCTTTGTGGTTTATTGAGGTGTGACTCAATTACATTTACACAATTTATTGATAAGACACTTGGTGGGGCAGATGTGGTGAAAGCAACGCCAACTCAAGGCAGAACGAGGATACTTTTCATCTAAGTATAGCATACACTGGCAAAATTATATATATTTAGACTAGCCACCCATGCACAGTATTCAATATTTCAATTCTTTCAGAGGAACATAATTCATAAGAGCCAGCATCATCATCCTTCCGGCACTGTATTGCGTGTGTCAAAGGTTACACTTGTCCACTTCATAGCTTGAATTGACTTCATTTTGTAACTTTAACTATCTCACCATTCTGATTATTTTAGTTTAGCATTGCTTATCATATTTTCTCTAGTGTCTCTATGTAGAGCTCGCATACAAAATGGCATTAACTCAGTTTTTATTTCAATTTAATTAGTTTCCTTAAATGAATATTCCTCCTCCTACAGTTTGAGTTTGGCTAGGAGGGGGTGGGGCCTCGCTTCTGGATCTGGTGCTTTCACTATCTGACTAGTGCGCTAGCATGCTGCTACTTTCTACTACCACGACACCTTGGGAAACCATGCAGCCATGGCTTTGTCTAATCGCAGGTAAGAGAAGAACTGGGGGGGTTCATTGTTGAGCTGCAATAATCTATTTACAATGGAATTTCACACACCCACACCTCGTCTATGTCCTTAGGGCTTAATATAGTTGAAGACTGCAGAGACTAGAAGGAGAGAGTAGCAGGACAAGTGAGGGTACCGCTTAACTATTTTGTTACACTATCAGCACATTTTAAAAACTGGCTGCCGGCCTGCGGCAAAGGTAGCACTGCGAAGTAAAACAGTAACAACCCATAAAAGATTGAATCACCTTAACCCCAACCAATGTCCAAAGTAGGCTTAGTCCAAACAAAGAAATTCCAAAACTATAATTGTCTATAACGAAGAAATAAATAAGAAAACCCAAAAAATGCCCCACCTCCCACATTCCCACCCTCTCCCCAACAAGTTCTACCCATCAAACAAAAGAATGAAAAAGGGGGCAAGAGAGGCCTAGAGGTGAGCTAGGAGCTTCCTCTCCAATTGGTCGAAATGCTCCTCCATCCTGGCTTCCAGGCGCGCCCTCCTCTGCAGCATGCGGCGCTGAAAGTCTAAACATGTGGGAGCAGTAGTGGTGGAATGGTGGCGGGTTGCTGCCTTGTGACCATGGCATGGGACTACCAGAGGCACTGGGGCCTGGTTAGGGCCCAGGGCATTTGAGGCTGCAGTTGCTCCCACATCCTCCTCCTTAGCCACCAGTGGCTGGTATTCTCCCCTGATGGCCTCCAGTTTCCTTTGCTAGGTCCTGCCTCCTACCTCCTGCCTGTTGGATTGTTGTGATGGATTGCCAGGAGTAGCTATATAAAGAAATAAAAAAGACAAATTGTAACCAATACTCTTAGCAAAATACATAAAAGTATATAGTGGTACAGTAGCACTATCAGTACATAACATTTGCTGTAATCCTTCACTCTTCGGGCCATTCAATTTTGATGTGATTAGAGTTTCAGGCATTAAGCACTATGAAGTATACAAGTATTCTTCTCTCTCTTGTAGAGCTAAATTAATGCAGCCATGCCAGCACAGCTTGCGCCCAACACAGACATAGTCATGTTGAGTTGCTTTGCTACAATCTGCCGGCGGGGCAGCTGTACTAGACAATTATCTCTTTTTCTATCACGGCCATGCTCTGTTAAATGCCTCAATTTCAGCCTGACTGCAACGCAGCAGGTGAATAGTTACTATGAATGATATATGTCACGTGAGGTACTACTAATTCATTATGAAGAAAACAATTATACAGACAGACATCCTCCTGTATGCCCATGGGAAAAGCAAAACACTACAGTAGAGGGAAAGGATTAGGGAACATGATATTGCATTTGGCACATTCATTACAGACTATCCCACCCACAAAATGCAAAGTCACCTAATATTTATTCCCACTTTACTCCCTGGCCTCACCCTCCATCACCACATTTGACATTACTTGTTCCCAACAAAATAGATTTGCTTGGCAGTGAGGAAAATATTTATTAACTTAATCAACAGTAAATTAGAGGGAATAGGCCGGAGAGGTAGATGTTTCACAGATCATTATCATCTTCATCAAGTGCCTAGTAGTGAGTCACTTTGTTCAGCAAATGTTAAAAGGTGAAAATTTGAACTGCCGTAGTATGTTATGGAAGCAATAATAAAATATATCACTTGGCCAGAGGAAAGTGGCACGTGCAAAGAATTTATTTTTTCAAATTTTATGGAAGGCTGGGACAGAACAAGGAAGTTAGGGAAGGACTGGAGTTACTTATGTACTAGGAAGTGAATGAGTGGCACTGGGAGTGAAGGGAACTATTTATTTTTCGCATTGGCATGACATTTATAAAGGGGCCTTCACATTAACTGAGGCAGACGCACATTGCAGAGCTCACAATGCAGTGCCGCTGATGTAACCATGCAGCCGATAGGTCACCCGTGGCTGTCACTGGCGAAATGTCATTGGTAGGGACTCAAAGGGAGGCGTTTGATGATGATGAGTGGGTACTAGGAAGGATACATAATATATATTGCACTTGAAAACTACTGTGAGTCAAGGGAGTAATCTGAAATACCACCTCAACCCTTTGAATCACAAACATTGATTAAAAAACATTCCTTGTTTACTCTTCTTCCCATGGATTTTTCCTTTCATCATTGCATTGTTTTTCAAGTATGTTTTATTTTTTACCCTTGGCTTCATCTCTCAGTCAACATTTAAGCTTTACATTCTCTCCATCCAGTCTTCACCTATGAATACCATCCATCCATATATCAATTCATCTAAACATGGATCTCATTCTCAAAAAACCTTTCACCAACATACATTTGTCATTTAATCACTCATGCGTCCTTGGTTTGACCCATCAAACCCATACAGAGGATTCCTTTCACCCATACACTTTCACCCACCCAGGCAGGCATCCTTTCACCTTTTATCCATCCTTCACCCACCCATGCATCCTATCAGCCACCTATAGTGTATGCATCCTATCACCCATGCATCCTTCTCTTCCTGTAATATTAAATTTCATCTGTCCTTCCTCCTTACATCCCTCTTTCACTTTTCCATCAACGCATCAAGGTCTGACTCTTCATGAACATTTCTCTGATAAGTTGAAGCTAGAAGAGGCCATTAGTTACTCAACTCACACTGTATATGCTAAGTAAAGAGGGGTGTGTTCAACTCTTCACAAGTCTCAACAGTACAGTGTACACCCTTGCAGCGAGTATATCATTAATTGTCAATAAGCAAGCAATATGACTTACCTCCACCCACAACTGCCATGGGCTCAACCACTGGAGCTGCTGCATATGCTTCCTGGCTGGTGCCGCCATCCCTGCTTGTCCCAGTGCTGGTGGACGGTGCGGCTAGAAAAAAGATTACACATTTTTTAGTATCCATATTCGCTTCCCACCTATTTATGTTTTTTTAGCAAAATTGAAAATGCATACACTACACACATCATTACAATTCAGATACAGACAGTATGTTCTATCAAAAATATTCAGTTGGGCATTTTGTTGGTGGCAAATTTTTTAAAGATTTGCAAGAAGACAACCTGTAAAGGACTGGAGTGGCTATTGATGAATCTGAGTTTTAAAAATAAATAAGAGTGGCTATGGATGAATCTGAGTTTTTGAAAAGAAATAAGAGTGGCCAACTGGGTGGACATAAGGTCTTGGTTGGCAAAATGCAATGGAGCCATCCTCCTCCTCCTCATACTTCCTTCCAGCCATGGTGCACGGTAATCAGTTCACCATCAACTGCTGCTATTAATACTAGGCCTACAACTTTGGGATGTCCATGGCTACTCTCTCATTTTACTGATTGAGCAATAACATAAGAAAGTAAAAGTAAGCCTTCTCATCTCAACACACATGCACAGTATACCTCACTTGGGCTTGCACTTATCAAGGCAGAGTTGTAGTACTAGTACTAGTAGTATTAAGTGACCATGCCCAATGGGTTCGCTGAGTCTTACAGTACCACTACTAGGCAGTCCACAAAATATATAAGGGGAGACGGAAAGCTGACTGAAAAACAGAAGAAAGGAAGCATACATACAGACTAGTACAGACAGAGACAGTTTGAGGTAAAATACAGACAATAGAAATATAAAATAAGTAAACAGGATGAAGTAGGGATAGCAAGAAATTAGAAACAAATAGATCAAAGAGGACTCACACTGCTAAGTTACTAATACTGACTAAAACTATCTTTGTGAGAGGACAAAGGAAAGAAGTCTCTCCCTCTAGTCTGCATTACTTAAGTTCTTAGATATTCAGCCTATGCAAGTGCACAGTCGCAACAAGTACGATTAGTACAAGCACCTGTCTAGAATAATGATCGCATAATATAAGATTTATAAATGTAACTTACCTACATGTGAGGAGCATGATTGCTATTTTGGAAAAAAGTATTAGCAATCGCTTTCAACACATAAATAATAATAAGATTAATAATTAGCTGCTGACAAAGCCCTGTGACCTCAACCCCTAGCAGGTCAAGCACGTCCTTCTCTAGCAGGTCAAGCACTTCCTTCTCTTGGTCCAGGATTTCGGACGACTGGTGCAGCAGCTGATTCTGGGTGCGCCAGACCCCAGAGCAGTGATACACTGCCTGGCACACCCTCGCCCAGCAATGCTGATGTCTCCGGAGCCCATTCCCAGACCCAGACCTGCCACCTGCTGACAGGGTGGAGGGGAGGTGGCGCTGCACAAAAAGAACAAGTGCTGCCACCCCCACCTCTAAAAATAAGCCCCAGGGCTGTACCCCTTCCGGGCGCCGCCTTCTGCAAGGAAGGCGGGTCTTGGTTGCCACCGTTTTTGGGGCACGCTTCTCTGCTATCACACTGCAGTGGTCGTAAAATAAAATGAAGAAAGTATTTTAAAAAACAGGACGAAGAGGGCAGGATGTAAAAAAGAATAAGAAGGAACTAGACAGAAAAAAAAAATAGAAAACTCACTAAAACACCCAAAGAAACAACAAAAATGCAAAATACACACTAAGGAAGACAGAGGGGAAAAATAATAAATGAAAAAGAGCAGAAAAAACGTTTTGCAAAGCAAGGATTGGAAGGATTTAAGAAGGATCAAAAAGTTGTCCCCAGCACTATAACAGAGAAAGATACAAGATGGCCGTGCACATGTGTGACTGCGTGGTGCAGTTCACACAATATTTCTGCCCGAACACGCAATCTGCATTGCCGTACAGCGGAAACATCATGTGAACGGGTGGGACAAGCTACTCTGGCCGCTTGTGGAAATCCATGTAGTGAGGAGGACTTTTTTGCTTCTTCACGGAATTCCACTTAGCGCTGCTATGCAAACTCTACCTGGGCTTTCTTTTAATCAGAGCACAGGCCCTGGGTATGTTTTGCAGAGCTCAGGGCACAATCAGAGTCAGAAAACTAGCATCTAGTAGTGAAAATAGGGGCAGAAAGTGGGAGGACACTGTAAACAGCTCCTGATTTTTCACAGCTACAGACTTAATTGGATATAAAATACATGGATTTATTTGGAATGCCATATTTAGCATGCTCAGTTTTAGCCTTTAATAGCAAAAAATACTGTCATTGTTAAGTTCCACAACGGACATGCTCCAAGGTTCAAAGTAATGCTGGATCCAGGAACCAGCCTGATTTGTACATGTCTCACTAATGTCTCAAGGGTGATGCTCATATATTGAGGATTCTCCATGGTGTCCTGGTCAAGTTACTTGGTGCTGCGGTGCTAGGTCGCATCATATAATTGAGTATTATAGGAGTGTTATAAGAGTATAATAAGAGTGATGCTTTATACCATTTGCTTTTGCATTGGTCAGTATTATTTTGTGGTGGCAAAAATCTATATTTGTGTTTGTATCTATAGACAACTTCAGTATCAATGTAGTACTTTTCCTAAACCGCTGAAGAAGGTAGATCGTTGATATATAGTTTCCACATGTTTCTTTGGGAGAGAACCATCCCAAACAACATGGATGATTTGGGATTGTTTGTTCCTTGCAATTTTGATCCTAGATGTATTCCCCTCGACTTTAAAATTAATCCAGCTGCCACTGGAGAAAGATGTAGTTCATGATGCTGACATCAATATTGGCTCATGCACAGCTTTTCAACAAGAGAAATTTACACTTGTGGCCACACCACTTCTCATTGCTTTTTCAACATCTTTCACAAACTGCACAGACTCTCTCTTTTTCTCTCCGATGGAGGTAAAAAATCATTGTCAATTAAATGGTAAACAATGGCCATGCACAGATGAACCTTTATACACCATGCACATCCGCCAAGTGTCCATGAACTTTAAAACAAGTATAGGCCATAGCACAGCTTTCTGTTCAGATAGTACTGTGACAACTTTGCAAATCTGGTCTGAAAGAGGAAGGCAGACTATTTTAAACGATGCATCTTGTTGTTCCCATAACAAATAAAACCTATGTTTTCTTGCAAGTAATAGTAGTTACCATTTTCCATGACCAGTAATATTAAAACATACTACCAGAGGACAGAAGCAAAATGAAACACCTTGAACAGAAATAAAAGCATCTAGATATCTTCGTTTTGGAATGGATCACTGACATATTATCGAAAGTCACATTATCGAACTTCAAAAACTTTTCAACAAAAATACCGACATCAAAAATATCGATAGTGTATACTTAATTAAAAAACAACACTAATATCGATACAATATCGTAATACAACTATATCAATCGCAGAAAAATCGCACACATAAATATCGCAATACAAAATATCAACGTTAATAAATAAATATAGCACATGTAAAAAATATCGAGAACAAAAATATAGACATCAATAATATCGTTTTTTAGAATATACCGAAAATTTAAATACACTTAAAAATAATACTTTAAACAACATAAATACAATATTTTGCTAAAACATACATTTTCATATTATATTCAACTCAAACATAAATATAAAAAGAATAACAACATAAATAATTAATAACATAATAAACACATACAAAACTCGATGTCAAAATATAGACTTCCAACATATTCTAAAACATTAATACACATTATAAACATTATTTTTTTTATATAATTATTTAAAACTCTCCTTCTTCAAAAAAAAAAAGAAATTTACTCTTAATTAGTGTTTTCCATAAAAGGAAAACAAACAATAAACTAAGAAAAAATTAGAAAATAACCAATAGAAATACAGCACATAGAAATAAACCAATCTCCTTCAAGAAACAATTTAAAATACACTATATAAACAAATGAAAATAACTCTTCTACTATACCTTAAACCAAAGCATTGAAGGAAGGAGAAACTCTGCCGGATTTTCTACATTATCAAAGATAGAAGAAACCTAAAGCCTACTACACTTCTGAAAAAGTAAGTAGATTACTATTTCTAACTAAACTGCTAAATCAAACTACAACACTAATTTTTCTTTACTCAATAAACTTACTAACTTATATATTTTATCTCATTATATTTCCACTACAGATATTACTCCAAACAACGAAAGAAAAGATTGTACATTGCCAAAAAAGACTCACTAACA
Source organism: Triturus cristatus (assembly GCF_964204655.1). Classification (NCBI taxonomy): domain Eukaryota; kingdom Metazoa; phylum Chordata; class Amphibia; order Caudata; family Salamandridae; genus Triturus; species Triturus cristatus. The sequence continues at coordinate 534,381,242 of NC_140581.1, read as the reverse complement.
AAGTAAGTATACTATATGTTATGTTATGTTCTAATATTTTTAAAGCGCAAACTGTTACCCGAAGGTGTCCTGGAGCTATCTACAAAACCTCCCAAAGGAACTCACAAAAAAGGCCATGGACTAAACGCCAAATAGCCAAGTTTTTAAGGCTTTCCTGAAAGCCAGTAGATCTGTGCTGTTTTTAAGCTGAAATGGGAGGGCGTTCCAAGCTTTGGCTGCCCCTACCCGAAAACTCCTACCTCCCCTGCCGGCTTTTTTAAAGGTAGGGACTGTTACCAATCTTGCTCCTAGAGAACGAAGTGGTCTATTGGGGACATACCACTGAAACTGCTGCTTCAGATGCTCTGGACCGGCCCCGTGAAGAGCTTTAAAAACAGTACAGAGTGATTTCAACTGCACCCGTTTCTTAATGGGTAACCAGTGAAGTCTTCTGATGTCACCAGAGACAGAGGCAAATTTAGCCGTCCCTGTGAGCAGTCCAGCGGCCGAATTCTGTAGAAGTTGGAGTCTGTGCAGCAATCGCTCCTGAATGTTAAGGTAGAGACTGTTATAATAATCCAGCCTCATCATAGTTAATGCGGTCACTACTGTACATTCATTTTCCTTTGGTAGATACTGTAAAATTTTCTTGCATGTTCTCAGAGCAAATGTGGTAGCCGAGAAAACTGAATTAACTTGGTCTTCGAAATGAAGCTTATCATCAATCAGGACTCCTAAGTTTTTTACTTTCCTGGTGGGAATCGAAAGTACGCCCAGCGAAGCTGGCCACCAACTTGGGGTTCAGAACTTGGGGGCATTGCCAAACAGAATAACTTCAGTCTTACCAGAGTTAAGTTTTCAACAGTTTTGGGACAATCCATTTACCCACTACTTCCATGCAGTCGTGAAATCGTATTTCTGTTCCCATCTCTTGCCCGGGTAGCAGGGACACCTCAATCTGAGTGTCATCTGCATACGATGTCAGAGCAAATCCAAAGGATTTGATCAAGGGGGCAAGAGAGGAAACATAAACATTAAAAAGTGTAGGACTAAGAGCGGAACCCTGCGGATCTCCGCAGGGCAATGAGAAGGGTTTAGAACAGAATGTGCCGAGTGACACTGTTTGCCTTCTGTCCGAAAGGAAGGACTTCAGAAGTTCCCATGCTTTGCCTTGGACTGCACATCCCCACAACCGGTCCATCAGCAAATCATGATGGACCATGTCGAAGGCTGCAGACAAGTCCAACATGATCATTGCGGCTTTGCCTCCCTGATCCAGTACGGCCCTAATTTCCTCTGTAGATTTTAGAAGAGCGGACTCCGTACTATGCCCCGCTCTGAACCCGTGTTGGGTTGGATCCAATACTTGTGCTTCTCGTAAGTATGTAGTTAGTTGTGCGTTCATACTTTTCTATACCAATTTAGCTGGCAGAGGAATACGCGAGATAGGTCGAAAGTTATTGGGATCCTTTGGGTCCAGATTGGGCTTTTTGAGTAGAGGTAGAATTGAATTGATGCAGTTTGGTTTTCCAGGCTTTAGGAAAATGTCCTTCCTTGAACATGGCGTTCATCATAGAGATCAGCGTTATAACAATGGGTTCTGGGGCTATTTTTAAAACCGCCACCGGATGTGGATCGTAAGGAGAGCCTGATTTAGTAGACATCAGTAACTTATGGGTCTCTCTGATCGGTAAGGGTGCGAGCTCATCAAAACTCGAGTGGAAACCCGACCGAGATTTATATCTCTCTCCTACGCCCAGTGTTCCATCTGTTGTAGAGCCATTAAATGTAGCGAAAATAGCCTCCACCTTACTACAAAAGAATCTGGCAATTTCATCGCAAAGCTCCTGATTTGAGGCGACACTAGGTGTACCAGGGAAGGCCAGGCTGGTAACTATTTTGAAGAGCTCTTTAGCTGAATATATGGCAGAATTGATTTGATTGGTGTTGATAAGCCACCAGGCTTAGTTTGTATGCTTCTTTTTCTGCGGCTTTATATCCCTTCCTCCACTTCCTCTCTAACAACTTACACTTCAGTTGTTGATCTTTTAGTTCCTGGACATACCATGGGGCAGAGGGCCATACTCTTTTAGAGTATAAAACCTTTTTGGGCGCTAACTTATTGCCGGCCGCTTCATGCCAGTTAGAGTATTGAGTAGTCGCCTCTTCTATGTCTATCGGAAAACGAAATGAGGTAGAGTTCCGTAAATCTTCTAACTCTTTAGCCTCAATTTTATTACATGCTCTAGAGATCATTTGCTTCTTGGCTAATTTACCCATCACATGATGGTTAGAAAATGCTAACTCATAGCATACTGCCACATGGTCAGACCAGACCGAGGGAAGCAAGCCAGTAAAAGAAAGTTGCGGATTATTAGAAAATATCCCGTCTAGCATATGCCCTGCTGTGTGAGTGGGACCAACAACATGTTGTTTAAGATCAACACTTTTCATGAAATCCAAAAGAGTCACCGTATCTGGGTCAGCATGAGCCTCTAAATGAAAATTAAAATCTCCCAGTAAGGTATAAGAACTGGCACAGAGTCCCCTTTCCAAAAAATTTCCCACCAATATTAAAAAAGGCCTCCTAAGACCAGGTGGCCTGTAAAGGACAGCCCCCTTAAAAGTAGCCTGATGGGAATAATATAAACATAACTCCAGTGCTTCACAATCTGAGCTAGACACTGTTTCAAAGGTCGCATTAATGGTAGAGTGGTAAATAACCGCAAGACCCCCACCTCTGCTGAAAGGCCTGTTTAAGGTGTGACAGGAATAGCCTGGTGGTGTGACCTTAACTAAATCTGGGCCAGATGCCTCATCTGTCCAAGATTCTGTAACAAAAGCGACCATTTTATCTTCTTCCTCAATCAGTCTGGCACATTCTACACTGCGCTTTATGAGGGATCTAGCGTTCAACAGAATGCACTTCAGTCCCTGTAATTGTAGAGTGTCTATCCACTTCCGACTAGATTGTTCCCGAGGCTTAGTTGGTTGGTACAAAAAATCTGGTAGCACAACTTTGCACCTAGGACACATTGTGGAGCAGGTGGGAGACCCCTTAGCCAGACTAATGTTTAAACACCCAGCCAATCTGCCTGTTCTATTAAAACTTTTTAAATAATCACTTGTAAAATGTAGTTTGGTTGGCTTACCGCATCCGGGACAAGCAGGGGTGCTGCCGCTGAGTGCTGAACTAGCGCGGATGGGCGCAGACAGGCTTGCATTTGGCGCGTATAAAAATACTTTCTAAAATATTAGTTAAATGCTACTCAAAACACAATATATGCTAACCCCAAAACAACTCCATTTTGACTTTTTAAAGTTTTTAATAACCTTTATAAATTAAAACATATACAGCCTCATGCATCAACCCAAAATCCAGTCGGTAAAATACCGATTCGGTAATAGCTCCCGGTATTAAGTAAAAAATACCCAATCCCAATGCATCAACCCAAAAGCAGAAATCGCTATTTAAGGAATCCTTAAATAGCGATTCTTTAAATAGGGATTCCTTAAATACCGATTCCTTAAATAGCGATTACATTTAAGGAATCCCAAAGTGAGATTCCTTAAATGCAATGCATCAAAGTTAAAAAATTAGCGATTTCGCTAATAGGGGGAGCAAATTACCATGAAGATGAACTGCATGGTAATTTGCAAAAACTTTGAAAAATGCACTTTTGTGCATTTTTCAAAGTTTCATGTTGCGCACACACATGCCCTTAGAGCATGTGTGTGTGCAACATATGTGCACATATCATTTTCAGGGGTGCAACAGGGTGTCCTTTTGACACCCTGGCACCCTTGAAAGTGCTCCCGCTATTAGCGATTCGGTAATACCGAATCGCTAATACAGACTGGCTTTACATTCATTCCTATGGGCCTCCAAGCCCATAGGAATGAATGGGTAGGTATTCCTTATTACCGATTCGGTATTACCGATTCGGTAATAAGGAAAATTAAGGAATCGCTATTTGAATAGCGATTCCTACATGCATAGCCTTTTGCTATTCCTTATTAGCGATTCCTTATTTTTCGCTAATAAGGAATCGCAAATGGCATTGTTGATGCATAGGCCCCCTAGTCTATACCAAACAGCAATACCACCCCACATAAAAATGTAAAACATCAAAAACAATATACTTTTTTTTCCTTTCACAGAGTACATTGACTAATCAGCATTTTTTCTACAAAGAACATCTTCATTCAAATACAACAAAATAACACTTGGTAAGTATATATCAAAAATGTAATTTTTGCAAATTTCATCAACATATATGATATACTTTTTCATATATTTTCATACACATTTTTTCCAGATTTGTAACACATCACAATGACTGAAGGGGCCCAATTTATGTCATCTCAGAAAGGCAAATTCTTATTGTGTTACATGGGTTACGTATATACCCTATAAAAGCAGACAGGTCTTAAAGTGAACTGGAAGTGTTCAAAATATTATTCAAACAAATGCTATGGTCGCGCAACAACAAGGGAAACAACTGTACTATATACCCGAGAGCATAATCATCCACCCAATAGCTCTGAAATAGAAGTAAGATCAACACTTGAAAATATAAAAGAATTAAGCACTGGTTCACAAAGTGCTACAAGTGTTATCCTAAAACAAATATTACCTAAAGTGCCCCAAGAAGCAAGAGGTCAAGTACCATCAATTGCTTCTATGAAAAGAACAATTGCTAGAACCAAAAAATCAACCACAACAACAATACCAACACCTAAAACTTTTGAAGATATCATCATTCCACCAGAATTAAGTATCACCCACAAAATTGAGCCTTTTATTTTTTTTGATAATAAAAGTAAGGAAAAAAGAAGCATTATGTTTGCTACAGCCAACAATATAACTAAACTCCAACAATGCCAAACACGGATGATGGATGGCACCTTTACAATATGCCCCAAGCCATTCTACCAGCTTTACACAATCCATGGGCAATATCACAACAGTTGCATACCTTTTATCTATGCACTATTACCTAACAAACAAAACACAACACATAATGAAATGTCAGGAAAAATAAAGCAAGAATCAAACGATTTTTTCCATCAAAGAATTATCATAGACTTTTAGCAAGCCATGATAAATTCCATTCTTAAACTAAACCCTCATACATCTATACAAGGATGTTATTTTCATCTACACCAATATCTAGGAAGACATTTACAAAAATCTTCACTTAGGTGCCGATTCCGATTCTGGCCGCAAAACGAACCGACCGACACGGACCCGGACCGGATACCGACCGACACGGACCAGCGCCGTACAACCCGTGCAGTACGATGCAACGCGTGTGAATTACAACCGACACGTACGGAATACAAGCCGTAGGACCGAGCCGTAGGGAAAATAGTGATCCAGCCGGAAAACCGACGCGAATTTCACCGACCGACACAAACCCAGAATGAACCCGACCGACTCGTACCCGTGATGTCCGATCCATGCAGTACGATGCAATGTGTGTAAAACCAGACTGACTTGCATGGAGACCAAGCCGCACGACCGACACGCACAGGCAACCGGGCCCACAAGCAATAGAGATCTTTGCGACCGACGCGTATGAAACACAGAAGATAGGCAGCGTAAACGATGCGGAGAAGCCCACACGAGCCAACATCAGCATCTGTTTCTGTCAGATGAACGTCTCCTTCGTGCCTACAAAACCCAAAGGAAAAATGACAAAAAAAGGACCAAACAAGCAATGACAAAGCCAATAAATATCAAATAAAAAAAACCTAGGACAAAGACACACCCACAACTCCACCTATATAAAGGACTACAATCACTACCATCATCCCTTGCAAACAGGAGACACAGGCAGCAGAAAACACCATTACACAGCAACCACAGACACACTCACAACTCACCCATCACACAACCCACACACCATCAGCACCTCATCCAAAAGCACACACACATACAGCCAGCAAAACCAACACCAACCCACACTCACTTGCACCCTCACACACACATCCCTCACCACCACCACCCATCACCATGTCCCCAAAGAAGAATCCAAAGTTCACAGATAGTGAGTTACAAGTGATGGTAGACAAGATCATCAGAGTACAGCCACATTTGTTTGGTACATTGCTCCAAAGGACCCCCATCTCACAGAAAACAAAGATGTGGGCGAGGATTGTGGACAAGGTGAACGCTCAAGCACCAGCAAGGTGCACAAAGGACGATATCCAAAACAGGTGGTATGACGTGCGCAGGAGGGTCAAGAAACTCATCGAAAAAGATCACGCCCTGAGTCAGTGCACTGGCGGTGGCCCTCCTGCCAAACCAGTCTACTTCAGGACCTGGGAGGAGAAGGAGCGGAACATCCTACCACCAGAGAGCGTCCATGGGCTAAAAGACATACCAGAGCAAGGTGAGTACACAAACAACATACCCACGATTGTGTGGCAAGGGGACAGTGAAACCATGCACCGCAAGCACAGCTACAGTAACCAATAGATAATCATACAAAGATGTGTATGCCAGACAGACAAACACAATACCTGCCATCTCATAGTGACTTGGAACTGTGTCATGACATGCACCAACCTACAAACAAATAGAGCAAGGCAGTGGCACAAAGCCTAAAAGACACTGCCAGACAGTTTGCCACCACAATTACACTACCTCACAGTGCAGCTGACTGACAGGAAGGAATTGTGGGGATGCAGGTGAAGGGAGTGTATCCAAAAGCATAATGGGGCATGTAGTCACAGATAATGCTCCCCCTCCTGATTGGCCCATCAAGACCTCTCTGAAACATGACCACATCACAGGGAGTGGAAAATGACTGACAAGATGCCTGACACTGGCTCCTGATGTGGGGAGCACAAGGCCCTGCTAGGGCATGTGCGCAAATAAGAAGCAGGACACCACTGACTGACATCCTGAAAGACAACTTGCACGCCCCACAATGGAAGCACGTTTCATGGGGGGATGTCTGGCCGGGTGGGAAGGAGGACTGACAGCTCTGACCATACTTACCAGCATGTGGAGACACACACACCCCTCAACACAAACTCCACACAACTCATCGGGTAGAATGCATTGACCTACACCTCTGTGAAATATCAGCAAAAGATACACCATACTGGGTGCTGCTGTGTGAATCACAGGGGCTCTCTTTGGACTTGTAGCCAAACAAACACCAGGATTTCACAGTCAGACATCTTGCCATTGCTGTCACCCCCTCCCTCACAGGGAGTCAAGAGGAAGGAAGTATGGGCATGCTGGGAAGGGGGGTGTAGCCAAGAGTATGATGAGAGTCGCAGTCACAGACAGTCTATACCCACCCACATGGCCCAGCAAGTTCTAACTGAACCATACTTGCCCCACAGGGAGTGGCAAGGGACTGACAAGATGTCTGACACTGGGCTCTGTTGTGGGGAGCACAAGACCATGCTGGGAACTGGGCACCAACAAACACCAGGGCTTCACAGTCAGCCATCTTGCCATTGCTGTCACACCCCCTCACAGGGAAGCAGAGTCAAGAGGGAGGAAGTATGGGCATGATGGGAAGGAGGTGTAGCCAAGAGTATGATGGGAGTCGCAGTCACAGACAATCTACACCCACCCACATAGCCCAGCAAGTTCTAACTGAACCACACTCACCCCACAGGGAGTGGGAAGGGACTGACAAGATGTCTGACACTGGGCTCTGTTGTGGGGAGCACAAGGCCATGCTGGGAACTGGGCACCAACCAACACCAGGACTTCACAGTCAGCCATCTTGCCATTGCTGTCACACCCCGTCACTGGGAAGCAGAGTCAAGAGGGAGGAAGTATGGGCATGCTGGGAAGGGAGGTGTAGCCAAGAGAATGATGGGAGTCGCAGTCACAGACAATCTACACCCACCCACATGGCCCACGTAAGGTGAGTCATGGTGATGTGACACATGTGAGGGAGACACACCACTATGGCAATGCAACACATACTCACCATGGCCATGTTACTCATCACACACAATAATGTTGACCTGAAACACATTGGCATGCACAGACACAACATCAACCCCAGTCAGTGGTAACAAGTCCACCGGTGAGTTAAGCAGATGTCATTCAGATGTGGGAAGACAGACAACGCACATAAGAAAGCGTAGAACAGGTTCATTACACATCAGCAACACGTTTATTCTACAATAGTTGCACGGTAATTCTACGTAACAGTGGACACACACTCACAATGTGTTGGAGAATGGAAGTCCAGGGATGTGTGGTGCATCAGTTGATGGGAATTGTCAACTTCCACACTGGTGTTGGCTTCTGGGTGTTGGGGGTCAGTGTTGACCAAATAACAGGCAAAGTACCCTGGGAAGGACAGACACAAGACACAGTCAAAAGCACAGAAGAACAGGAAAGAACTGCAATACACATGCACAAAACATGTTGCAAGACACCTACACAAAAACTAGTTAGCAGTACTACTCTATTGTGGAGTACACACCACCTGAATGGAAACATCACTGCACGCATCCAGTCAAGTGGCACACAGATACACTCAGACAGCAACAGAGCTGCCACAACACATTCCAGGCTACCTCCATACATTCACATAACAACCCTTGAAACTCACATTCAGTTGAAGAAGTTGTTGATGAGCTGTGAGCGGACGTCACTCTCATCCTTATCATCACTGGCATCTTGCCCTAGGCCGGGATCCTCCACAGGTGCCGGAGGTTGGTCATTGTCATCGTCATCCTGGATGAGAGGCACCTCCTTCCACGCTGCCATGTTGTGTAGCATGCAGCATACAAGGATTATTTTGCACACCTTTGCAGGCTCATATGGGAGGACCCCTCCGGTCTTGTCCAGGCAGCGAAAGCGGCTTTTCAGGAGGATGAATGTCTGCTCTGTCACCTTCCTGCTCTGACCATGTGCCTCATTGTATGGCATCTCAGCTGGTGTCACAGGGTTCCGGAGGGGTGTCAGCAACCACGGCATGTTGGGGTATCCGGAGTCACCTACACACACAAAAATGAACAAGTAGCTGAGTTTTGTAGGAGTGCGGAATACAACATTGACAAACACACACAATGAGAAACAGTCAGTACACACCGACAAGCCATGCATGCTGAGCTGGCATCTGTGACATCAGCGTTGCAATGCGACTACTCCTCATTATGTAGGCATCGTGCACCGAACCAGGGAACCGTGCACACACATGTGTGATAGACATGTCAGCAAGACATACCACCAGAGCATTGATTGAGTGGTAGTTCTTCCTTTTCCAGTATGCCTACTCATGTGTCTGTGGTGGTATCAGGGCCACATGTGTCCCATCAATAGATCCGATGACGTTCGGCAACCTCCCCAGTGTATAAAATGCATCCTTTATTTCAAGAAGGTCAGCTGGGCTCGGGAACTTGATGTACAGGTCTAGGAAATGCAACATCCCCTCCACGAAATCGCGTAGCACCCAACTAAACATCGTTTGCGACATACCACCAGCAGTAGCCACAGTGTACTGGAAGGTACCAGTAGCAAAGAAGTGCAGGGCTGCCATCACCTTCACCTATGGGGTCAGTGCTGTAGGGTATGTCCGGCCAGGTAGCAGATGTGGCGCCAACTGCTCCGCCAACTCCTCAATCAGTGGCCTGGTGAAGTGGTACCGTCTGATGAAGTCGCGTTCCTGCATGGTCGCAAGGTCTGGGAACGGTCTATGGACAGCTGGTGCCCTGCAGTACAGAGATGTACAAAGGAAGATTCACAGTTCATCCACCCATGTGACCATGACCAGTCTCAATATCACATGATACATCATGACATTGCACAATGTACTGAGGTGTGTGCTCTTGAGCATTGACACATATGTCACCTACATGACCACCACCTCACATCTCAATTCAACATGTCCACATGAGTCCCATGTAGTGCAATGGCCAATCATCTGGCTGTGTCACCTAACCTATGAATTGCTGTGACGTTCCAAACACACAACACAGTGACAAGCGAGGCCTGATGTCTCCCAGGCCTCACAGATCTTTGCCATTCAGAAACCCAGGGTCCCTGTATTGCCACATCGACACTGGCATTGACATAGCGTATCACGTACACACCACAAGGCAAGCAAAAGTCCCAAAGGTAGTGGCCACTGTTGTTCCTGCAGGCCCTACATGTACATCTCTTAGACACACACCAAGGTTGATGCATATACCACATGGATGTGGAGACTGTCACCCATTGGGCACATTTGATCAGACACATCTGAGACACAACATGCACACTGACTGTGGGTGCACATCGGTATTGTGGCTACAGGTCTCACTGTGATGTACATGCCATCACCCCCTGGACTCAGGGTATATGTGACATGCCCCAAACATATCCAACATGAAACGGTGTCCATGACTCATGCCCATTACTGTACAATTGCACATCACAGTGGTAATGTGCACGACACACAAAGGATTCTGCCCCCATGTACACGTGCACAGCCTGGGAGTGGCTCAAAAAAGTGCCACCCAACAAACCAAATGTGGCCCCCCCAAACACCCAGGGAATGCAGCCTTACATGCCATGGGACACTGTGTGGCCAATGCAGTAGTGTGGTAGGTGTGCACAGGTATCCCTGGCAAGTAATTGTGTGTTGAATCCGTAGAATAGTCACACCAATGAGGTCCGACGTGGGTGACAATGCGTACGCATTGCACGGTTCATGACCGAGCCGTGCGTACGCTTTGCCATTGAATGCAATGAGGTCCGACGCGGGTGACAATACATACGCATTGCGCAGTTCATGACCGAGCCGTGCGTACGCTTTGCCATTGAATGCAATGAGGTCCGACGCGGGTGACAATGTGTACGCACTGCGCGGTTCATGACCGAGCTGTGCGTACGCTTTGCCATTGAATGCAATGAGGTCCGACACGGGTGACAATGCGTACACATTGCACGGTTCATGACCGAGCCGTGCGTATGCTTTGCCATTGAATGCAATGAGGTCCGAAGAGGGTGACAATACGTACGCATTGCGCGGTTCATGACCGAGCCGTGCGTACGCTTTGCCATTGAATGCAATGAGGTCCGACGCGGGTGACAATGTGTACGCACTGCGCGGTTCATGACCGAGCCGTGCATACGCTTTGCCATTGAATGCAATGAGGTCCGACACGGGTCACAATGCGTACACATTGCACGGTTCATGACCGAGACGTGCGTATGCTTTGCCATTAAATGCAATGAGGTCCGACGCAGGTGACAATACGTACGCATTGCGCGGTTCATGACCGAGCCGTGCGTACGCTTTGCCATTTAATACAATGAGGTCCGACACGGGTGACAATGTGTACGCACTGCGCGGTTCATGACCAAGCCGTGCGTACGCTTTGCCATTGAATGCAATGAGGTCCGACACGGGTGACAATGCGTACACATTGCACGGTTCATGACCGAGCCGTGCGTATGCTTTGCCATTGAATGCAATGAGATCCGACGTGGGTGACAATACGTACGCATTGCACGGTTCATGACCGAGCCGTGCGTATGCTTTGCCATTGAATGCAATGAGGTCCAACGCAGGTGACTATCATGCATACGCATCGGGCAGCATGGCCCGAGACAGGCATACGCCTTGGCCATTGAATCGTATGGAGATGGGTGCATGTGTATTTTCAAAATACGCGTTGTACCGAGACGGGCGCACCCATTGGCTCTGGACTGTCATGGAGACGGATGTGGATTCAAAACTTGTACGAGTTGTGCACTGGAAATTCAGTTGGATGCCTACAACAATGTTGCAATTTCAAGTGTTTCATGAAGGTGAGGATTTGAATGATGCGGAAGGCGTGTACGAGTCGTTCATTTCCATGGATTGGCCAGATTCATAGAATGCAACCGTGTTGGACCTATCACTTGGGACACATGGCTCAGTTTCTGCCTCTGCTGGCTGCCCCCAGGGAGCTCACTTGCCTGCACTACATGCTACTGGACCACATCCTTGCTACCACTACTGCTGTCTCTGCATCCTCTGGCTCCTGCTATGGCACGTACTCTGGAGAGGGCCCCGGCCTTCACTGAGGAGGAGAACCAGGCCATGCTGGACGGGCTCCTTCCACAGTACAGCAAGCTCTATGGGAAACCAAGGGAGCAGGTGAGTGCAGTCCACTGCCTTCCTAATTATGCATGTTGTCTGACTAGCAGTGCTAGCAGTGTGTACACCAGTGGCAAGCATTCTCACTGACTACTTTCATCCCCTAAAGAGTGTAGATACATGTAATGAACAGGTGTCCTGCTGCTGAAGTGCATTAGTGAAAGTTTAAACTATACAGGCATTGTTAACATGTCAGACATGCAGGTGATTTGTCCTTCCCCATGGTTGCACTACCTGTGTAACTCATTTCCCTTTGTGATGATGGCATGTAGAACCAAATGTGTGCAGCACAAATCTGGGGCATGTGTGTTAATGTACTTTTAACTTTGTCATCCTCACAGGTTGATGCCCACCAGAAGCAGGAGATCTGGCTGATCATCGCCCGGGCTGTCCGTTCGGTGGGGGTCTACAAGTGCTGGATCCGCAACTGCCAGAAGAGGTGGCATGACCTTCGGGGCTGGACCCGGAGGATAGCTAGAGTCCAGCTGATGCTAACACCTCCACCCAGGAGGGGCGGACACCGGACCCTGACTCCCCACATGCTTCGGATACTGGCGGTGGTCTTCCCAGACCTGGATAGACAGCTGAAGGCCAGACAGCAGCAGGAAGGGGGTAAGTCCATGCCTACGCTGTGTACTATGTCTGACATGCTAATTGCAGTCTTTTGACCTGGTCACACTTCCACATTACGTAGGTCTTGTAGTCCAATACTCAGGTCCCTCAATTGTGTGATGCACCCTCCTCATCTGTTCCACAGGTGTGGCCCCTACAGTCTGTTGCTTGTGTCACTAGGGCACTGTGTCCCTGCAGTCAGCTATGCTTCATCTACCGGACAGCATCTGTTCCTGTGACTCTGTTGTGTGTTTCATGGGTGGGTCAATTGTTTGCCCAATGCCTGAGATCTGACATGTTTGCCCTTGAGATGTGTTCCAATTGCTGGTCTGACTCGCCACATGTGGCTGGGGTATTCCAAACAAACCCATGCAGCAGGTGACTCCAATTTTGGGGCCTCAGGAGTATGTATAGCAAGTATGTCACACTTGCTTAGCCACCTGACTACTGTCCAGGGCCAAACACTGTTTCATGGAGACCTGGGCAGTCATGCATCCTCAAGGGCTTTTAGAAACACTGTAATGCCACTCCTGTGTATTAAATTACAGGTTGTGCTTAGTGACATGTGCCCTCAGGTGTCTGTCTCTATGTCATTAGGGTGTGGCTTGTTGTTATGTACAACTGGGGTGTGCATGATTCAGAGGGTCAGCAGGACATCTGAGATGTGACTGTGAGAGACAAGACCTGTGTGACATATAGGTGTGTGATCATCTGACAGTGCACAATGGTGTATGCAACTGTGTCCTTCATGCAGCTGGGTTACATGCATGGCAGACTGTGATGTGTTAATGTACAGGGAGTTGTGTTTGCAGAGACACATATGTCTGATTTGCATGATGTGGGGTCCTCTGGGTCCTGTGTATGTTTTTTGCAGGGGATGGGCAAGTGCGCCGGTCATCTGCAGAGTTAGCTTTACCCCTGAGCTAGGATTGTGAGTCAGTGCATATTGTTGTTGTCTGGATGCCCTGCCCCTGTGACAGGAGACAGCGTTGACTGACTTTCCAGGCATCCCAGTGCCATGGCATTTAACTTGCTATGAGTGATCCTGCATTGTGTTCAAATGTGCACCATGCTCCCCATTGTGGCGTTGCCCATCAGGACATGAGTACATCATAGTGTGTGTTGCTGGCATGCATCCCAAGCATGTGAAATGAGTTTCTGCCCATCCCTTCATCCGGACACCAGTGCTGAGTCAGTCTCAAGAGATGTGCTGTGGTTCTAGTGACATACTCCTACATGTTCACTTGCATGTACAACTAATGTGTGGGTGGTGCAAGTTGGCACATTGGGGTATTAGCATCCAACATGCAACAGACCAATGTGTGCAAGTCAAGGAGGGATATGTGTGCCATGGTTGATGTTGAGAATGACAATTGTCTTATCCTAAACAGTGTTGGCACTTTGAGCTGTGTTCAGCTGATGATGCCAGGCCTTGCCCTGTGATGTGATGTACTCACTGTGGTGTGTGCAGTCGGTGCAGGTGACTGATGTAGTTCTGTTACTTCCTATTCCTATCCAGATACATCCACGGCCACAGGAGGGGACAGCTCCACGGACCAGGAGGAGCCACAGAGCCTTACAGGGACAGAAGGAGAGGAGTCGGGTGGACCCAGTGGCACGGATGGCGAGTTGAGCCACACAGAGGAGTCGTCAGCACCATCCCCCCAGCTGAAGGCCACAGCAGCTCTGAGGATGACTCCCTTGTGGAGGCAGGTGTCAGCAGCCACCAAACCCCAGCTAGTGAGGCTGTCTCCGCCCCTGCCACCGCCACCACCACCACCACCACCCCCCTCCCATCGGGTCCCATCTCAGAGGTCCCTGTGGGCTCCCGTGTTCGTGAGCATGTCTCCTTTGTGCCAGGCACCGAACCCCCTGCCCCTGTGTCCCCTGCTGCCCTGAATGAGGAGTCTGTGGACTTACTTAGACAGATGCATGTAGGGCAGACGTTGATGCTGAAGGTCCTCCATGCACACACAGGTCTGTTGAAACAACTGGTGTCATTCATGGAGGGCATTTCCTCGGGAATGTCTACCCTACAGAGGATCAACCAGTCCGTGGCCTCCTCCCAGACGGCATCCTCCAACAGTCCTGCACCCATCCTACCCCTGCATCACCCACGATTCCTAGCACCCTACCTGTCCCAAGCACAGATACCCCCAAACCAAGGGCTAGACGTGCACACAAGCAAGCGCAGGGGACTGATTCCACACTCACAGGGGCTGGTTTGCTGACACACACACACAGTCATCCACAACCACTCCACAGTCCTCCTAGACCTCTCCCTCCCAGCCCCCTTCCCTTGCCTCACCTGCAACCCCATCCTCCCAGAAGCTCTTCCTCTGTGACCTTGGCCTCTTCCCCAACCACCCAGCAGATCCTGATTACAAGGGGAAGAGGATGTCCCCACATACAGAAGGGAGTGCTCCTCACACCCAGACACCCTCCCCCAGGTGCACTCAGACCAAGACACCCACCCGCAAGTCCCCCCGGCGCAAGAAGATCAAGACCCCCCTGCCAGCATGCAGCTCCAAGGGAAAGTCTCTGTCCTCCATCCCCCAGGCCACCACGCCAGAGGTTCCCACACCACTCCCTGCCCCGGGTTCCCCCACACACAGATACACCATCCCCAAAATGCTAAGCCCACCCCCCTAGCACTTGCTCCTCCACACCTGGTCAGACAGTTCGTGCCACTGATGTGGGGACCGTGTCCCCACCCCCTGCCCTGCAGACCTCACCTGTCCCCCATTCCGCTTCCATGGATGTAGGCACTGCTTTGGAGTCCACGCCCACCCCGTCTGACTTGGGCACTGCAGTGGTGAGCCAATCCATTCCATCTGACCTGTCCACTGGAGTTGTGCCGGCACCCACCCCATCTGACTTGTGCCCCACAGTTGTGACAGCACCCACCACTTCTGTCAGCTCCGCTGCAGTTGCAAGTGTCTCGCCTGCATCCACCACCTCTTCACTGCCTCCTTCTGTTGCGCCCTGATCCTGTCCCTGTGGTGCCTGGCCTGCCCCCATGTAAGCCCCTCCGAGGGGATGACCCTGGTCCTTAGCAGTGCAGGCAAGCAAGGTGTGACAGTTGTCACTCTACTTCACTCCTTTGCATTTGGACATGGACTGGCCATTGACCTTTTGTTTGAACAGATGTTTAACTTTTGATATGCTGAATAAAACTTTTTTCTTTATCCCTGTGAACTAGATTTAGCTGTACATTATATTGATGATGTTTAACATGCCCTTGCACCTGTGATGCTTGGTTTCCAATGTTGAATACTGATGTGTTGCTGTGTGGTACTCCCTCTAGTCCATGAGATATGTATCCTATTCTGGTGGGTATCCATGTCATCCTTTGCAGCTACCTGGGTGTGTCAGGATCAACTATTTGTGGACATCTCTGTGAACATTTCATTTGCATGGTCACATCTCTGGCTTGCACCCCTGCACATATGATGTGCTTCCCATTGTCCAATGTGTCACTTCCAAAGACTTTGTGCTCATCAACACTGGACCTACAGGTGTGGGCATCATTGGTATAGGAGCAACTGGGTCCTCTGTGCAACTTGCTAGACATATGTTTTGGGTATGTGCAGATGACTTAGGGGAGACTCACGCACCCAGGCTGTTGTGACCAGAGCCTTCATTGTGTGGTAACTGGTGGCTGACTGACCAAGTGTTCTGCAGACATGAGTGAGACGTGCGGTGAATATGTTTGGTACAGCTGGGCTTCAACAGGAGTTGGGTCCCCTCAAGTAAGTGTGTTGTCCAGTGACATAGCCTGGGCCCTTTGTGTATGTTGTATGAGCATGTGTGTGTGTCCACATGCCTGTTCATACACAGACAGTGTTCCCTTGATATGTTCCTGTTGTTGATGCTTGCTGAGTGGTACTGGGTTCATCCTACTACTTTTCCAATGGGCTACCAGATGTGTGGGTGCATGACACACTACTGTTAATTGGTGTATCATCATTGGGATTTGTCAGTTCTGAGTGGTGATGATGTTGTCAGACACAGATGGGACACAGTCAGGGTTCCCCAAGCACCTGTTTATTTGCTAAATCATGTAGTTGTCCCTAGGTGGTATCTTTCAGTGATTAAGACATGTGTATGTGTGTGTGACTGCTCCCACTTGTCGGGTTCATGGCTGTGATGCTGGCAGGTGTCAGCATGTGTGCCTTGTGGTTCTCCTTGGCTTCTGCATTGTCCTGGGACTGTGGTAGGGATTCTGAAGGTTACGTGAGCTTTGAGGTCATGGCCATGTACCGCATATTGTGCAGTATGTCTGTCATTCCCCAGGGTTGTAAACTGTCCGTGTGTGATGTGTCTGTGCACCTTAGTTCCTCCCAACATTCCTGTGCTTGTCATGGGTGCATGTGAAATGTCACCTGTCCATGTGGGCTTCACAGATACACATTGTTGCAGTTCAGGGTGTGTGGTGTTGAGGCTGGACTGATGTAAATGTTTGCATGGATGGTCCCCTAGCTCCCGTTTGTCCATGGATGAGGGCCGATGCTGAGTAATTTGTGTTTGTGTATGTGTGATGTACGTTTGTGGCACAGGACACATGTTTGGGTTTCCCAGTTTGTACGACATCTGCCTTTGTCATCACAGTGGAGGTGTCATGCATGCTTGTGTCACCCCAATGTCTGGTCCCTGGGGGTAGTGCTGTTGTGTGTCAGTCTCTTGCTGTGTTAGTTGGTGTTCATTCCAGCTTGTGTCACGTGTGTCTGTTGTGCTCCCTCTCATCTCCCAATGCCTGATTGCCCACTGAGGGTGTCCCAATGATGGTTTACTTTTGTATGGCACTGTGTCCACATCTGTGTCACTGTGGTTCAGCCCCCCTCATGTGTTGTGTAGTTGCCTGGGGATACTGTGATTTGGGAAAAAGGGGGTGGTGATGGACAGAGTTTCTGAATGATACAGAATACTCTTACCAAGTCAAGAGATCATGGTTTTAATCCATCACCGTTTTTTAGCTCACTGCACCATCCCAGCTCAGAACCTGGCTACATGCAAATTAGTCTGTACCTGTCCCAGTGCATGATGGGAACAGGGCAAACCAAACTACCAAGCCAATTCTTATACTGGGAAGGAAACAAGCTTCCGGGGACCGGTTTCTGGCATCACAGCCTTCGTCGGCCCAGCTTGCCTGAATCCTGATGGTGCAATGAGCAAGGGACTCACGTCTGAGCATACCCTCCCACACTGAGTGTGGATAAAATCGATTTGGGAAAAAGGGGGTGGTGATGGACAGAGTTTCTGAATGATACAGAATACTCTTACCAAGTCAAGAGATCATGGTTTTAATCCATCACCGTTTTTTAGCTCACTGCACCATCCCAGCTCAGAACCTGGCTACATGCAAATTAGTCTGTACCTGTCCCAGTGCATGATGGGAACAGGGCAAACCAAACTACCAAGCCAATTCTTATACTGGGAAGGAAACAAGCTTCCGGGGACCGGTTTCTGGCATCACAGCCTTCGTCGGCCCGGCTTGCCTGAATCCTGATGGTGCAATGAGCAAGGGACTCACGTCTGAGCATACCCTCCCACACTGAGTGTGGATAAAATCGATTTGGGAAAAAGGGGGTGGTGATGGACAGAGTTTCTGAATGATACAGAATACTCTTACCAAGTCAAGAGATCATGGTTTTAATCCATCACCGTTTTTTAGCTCACTGCACCATCCCAGCTCAGAACCTGTCTGTCATTCCCCAGGGTTGTAAACTGTCCTTGTGTGATGTGTCTGTGCACCTTAGTTCCTCCCAACATTCCTGTGCTTGTCATGGGTGCATGTGAAATGTCACCTGTCCATGTGGGCTTCACAGATACACATTGTTGCAGTTCAGGGTGTGTGGTGTTGAGGCTGGACTGATGTAAATGTTTGCATGGATGGTCCCCTAGCTCCCGTTTGTCCATGGATGAGGGCCGATGCTGAGTAATTTGTGTTTGTGTATGTGTGATGTACGTTTGTGGCACAGGACACATGTTTGGGTTTCCCAGTTTGTACGACATCTGCCTTTGTCATCACAGTGGAGGTGTCATGCATGCTTGTGTCACCCCAATGTCTGGTCCCTGGGGGTAGTGCTGTTGTGTGTCAGTCTCTTGCTGTGTTAGTTGGTGTTCATTCCAGCTTGTGTCACGTGTGTCTGTTGTGCTCCCTCTCATCTCCCAATGCCTGATTGCCCACTGAGGGTGTCCCAATGATGGTTTACTTTTGTATGGCACTGTGTCCACATCTGTGTCACTGTGGTTCAGCCCCCCTCATGTTTTGTGTAGTTGCCTGGGGATACTGTGACACACACACACACATGCTGTGTCAGATGTGCAGTGTGAGGTTGCCTGTTTGGGTTTGTGCATCTGCACCAGTGCATTGGTATTGCTGTTGTGGGACTTTGTCTGGATGCTGTTACTGTGATTTTGCCTACTGTCCCTGTGAGTCATATCACATCATTGTGCACATTCATCCAGTAGTGATGGGCAACTTAGTCCCTATGGGTTGGGGTGGCAGTAGTGATGGGCAACAGGTCCCCTATGGCTGGGGGTGGCAGTAGTGATGGGCAACATAAGCCCTATGGGTGGGGGTGGCAGTAGTGATGGGCAACATAGTCCCTATGGGTGGGGGTGGCAATAGTGATGGGCAACAGGTCCCCTATGGCTGGGGTGGCAGTAATGATGGGCAACATAAGCCCTATGGCTGGGGGTGGCAGTAGTGATGGGCAATATAGTCCCTATGGGTGGGGATGGGGGTGGCAGTAGTGATGGGCAACAGGTCCCCTATGGGTGAGGGTGGCAGGGGTAATGGGCAACATGAGCCCTATGGCTGGCGGTGGCAGTAGTGATGGGCAACAGGCCCCCTATGGGTGTGGGTGGCAGGGGTGATGGGCAACATGAGCCCTATGGCTGGGGGTGGCAGTAGTGATGGGAACATAGTCCCTATGGGTGGGGGTGGCAGTAGTGATGGGTAACAGGTCCCCTATGGCTGGGGGTGGCAGTAGTGATGGGCAACATAAGCCCTATGGCTGGGGTGGCAGTAGTGATGGGCAACATAGTCCCTATGGGTGGGGGTGGCAGTAGTGATGTGCAACAGGTCCCCTATGGCTGGGGGTGACAGTAGTGATGGGCAACATAAGCCCTATGTCTGGGGGTGGCAGTAGTTATGGGCAACATAGTCCCTATGGGTAGAGGTTTACCAAACAGACAGGACATCATTCGCCTGCTGTAGCAGCCTCCGGGATATTCGTAACCCTGGAAGTAAAGAAAAGAGTTGACTGGACTCTTGGAAATATAACGACAGCTATTTAGCAGTTTGGAGCCTCGGCAGACTGGCTATAATATTTAATTCCTGTATCGAGCTACTTCAATAGCTGACATACAAACATTGGGCAACTGCCTCTGTGTGAGTTCGTCCTCACAGGGTACCCGGCTGAGTACCTGTGAGTATTTAAACCTTCACCTTAAACACGGTGTCACTGTATATTTAAACGCTAGACCTGCCCCGGACAATAAGGTGTCCCCCTTATTAGACTGTCCTGACGAGACCCTTTAAATTGGAACAGGGTCGAAACGCCGTTGACTTGAAAGGCAAATCCATAAAGCAACACTCAGAATGCTTGAGTGTTAACTTAAATCATTATTTGTTTATGATTGCCTTGGAATAGAAAATTGAAAACCTTTTTTGTATGTTGCACTTTGTTAATTGTTTGTTTAGGTTGATTATTATTTTTTTTATTGGGACACTATCTTTGTAAATTGTATGTATAATGTCAATTTGTATTTTGTATTTATGTTTACTTTCTATGAAAATACTTTTGTAATATAAAGGAAAAACATTCTTTACAATAAGACCCACTGTGTATGGCTTTGCCTTTTCTTCTGACATCTCGTTTAAACCCCCTTCATTTTTATTATTATATACTATATACTGCATTGATAAATCATTGATCCACACGAGCTATTGTTTCCTCACAACCTATGGGTGGAGGTGGCAGTAGTGATGGGCAACAGGTCCCCTATGGCTGGGGGTGGCAGTAGTGATGGGCAACATAAGCCCTATGGCTGGGGGTGGCAGTGGTGATGGGCAACATAAGCCCTATGGCTGGGGGTGGCAGTGGTGATGGGCAATAGGTCCCCTATGAGTGGGGGTGTTAGCGGTGCTGGCCATGCAACCTCTATGGTGGGCTGTTGTTAGTGGCCAGGATGTGGATCCCCTGTGTGTGTGTGCCATTTTGAGGGTACGTGTCATTTGTTTATGTGGTAGGTGTCTGACTTACCGCCTGCGCCGTCGGCATCAGTTCCTGATCCGGTCATAGAGTACTGGTATGACCTGCGCGATGGGATTCATGTGTGTTCGTGTCGTACATGCTGCTTGTTGCTCCGTCTGGTACCCGCTGCAAGCTGGTCCGTCTCGTAGCCGTGTATTGAGTCGTGGCACGAATCGTAGCTGATATGCTTGTTTTCCGGATGCTGTGACGTCCCATACGTAGCAACCCGTCCGGTGCATACGATGTACGCATCGTACTTGTCATGCCGGAAACTGCTATGGCTACTGTTTCCAGGCGACTTGGTTCAGCGTTAGGAGTTACGGCTCAGACGGGGAATGGAGCTTGAATCACAGCCTACGTGTTGGTCGTGTTTTTGGCAGTTATGCGCATCGTACTCACTCTACAGGACAGACCGGCTACGGGTACGTGTCAGTCGCACAGTAAGGCTACGCACAGCTGTCCGACCCGGTATCGGAATCGGCCCCAAGGTGTTAAACAAACCACGCTAATTGTTCAAAACAAGCATTATTATGTGTTGCTGGATATATATTTTCCATGCATCTACTGAATATATTATTTGGGTATTATTATAGTACAGCTATCACTCTATGGATGGATACAACTCCAAATCTGTTTGGAGAAAAATATTACATAAAATATGCTTAGGTTGTTCTATGAGTCATAAGTACATGCAATATGTGCCCTCAGCTGCTCAACATTGTTTGCATACTAATAAGTGGCAGCTAGTGACCATTAACAGTGGTGAGGTGAAATCCTTGGCTTGAATTCAATGGAGCAAGACTGATTCATTTACTTGGAGGCAAATATTTTGGAACTGTGATAGGTTTGTGCCAAAGGTATATGCGTAACTTCCTGGGGAAAGGAAATCCCAAAATCCGATGTTGCGTTTTAGGTACAGTGTTCAGTATTTATTCATTATCATAAATACATGTGACAAAAAGAACAGCTAAAACGTGTTTCACCCAAAATGGCCAGCAAGCAAAGGTCTTTCTCAAGGCTGATTGGAAAAGTGTGGACATAAATATTAGTGCCGAGTGAATAAGTACATAAGTAACAAGCGCTTAATCACATATAGTCCAGGATCAACAGGAGACCCAAAGCAAATGTAATAAGGTATAAATACAGCAAAGAAAAGGTAAGGTAAGGTAAGAGTAAGGTAGGAAGAGAAAGAAAATCAGTAACTTCATAAAGTTATAAACATCATGGTAATGGGAGAGGGTCAGAAATGACAGATTTACGAGATGGAAAACGGGGATAAATATATGGGGAGGAAAGAAATAGTTTACCAAATTAATGCACATATAGTTTATTGCATAGTCAGCTGTAACAAACTGGCATAATCAGCAAGGTTGTACATTCATAGAAATGTATAGTCCGTTTATACCAAAAAGGGATCAACATCTGGTAAATGAGGTATCATCTGAGGCCCGTGGTAAAGCTACGGGAGGCGTCCTCATGAAGGGAAACAAACAGTGCCGACAAACTGAGCCAACATATGTCAGGGAAAAATATATGCATGCAGAATTCGAACCCAAATTGGAAAGCGTTGTGGGAAGGCATGCCTAATCAGGTTAATGAGTCGAAAATAAGAGCATGATAGTCAAAGGGTTAAATATCATATTCCAGAGTGATTGTGAGACTAGGCCGTGTGGGTCAAAAAATAATGTATGATATTGTTAGCAGAGAGATACTTATCAAAAAATCTTCTAAGGATAGTATCAGAACGTCTTTGTAATTCAAGGTCTGCAAAGTAAGTAGGAGTAAGGAAAGGGGACAAGACGTATGTAAAGCTTTTGTGCTGAAAAGGACTTACAGGTGAGCGTTAACATTAAGGGTGAGTAACAATAACAGTAGGAAAAGTGTCCGTAAGAGTCCAGACACCAGATAAAACAGTAAGAATGAACAATGTAAAGTATCCGTAGAAGTCCAAACAGCAAATAGAGGGGCCAGAAGGAAAAAGAGAAGTTGTAAATGTGCTCATCAGGACTGTTACAGAACCGCTGTGAGGATTGTAAAAAAACAAAAGCGTGCATCATCTGAGAAACTGAGGCCAGCAGCAGGGGGACTTACGGTCAAGGAAATGCATGTGTCCATATAAAGTAACTGTATCTGACATCGGGATGAGGAAAAAGTATGGTCTCTGCCATCAGGTGATATGAGGGCGCCCGATCCTCTGGTCTGTTAATATACCGGGAACACTGGCGAGCTATCTGCATCTAAGCTGGAAGACAAGACGTTGAGTGACGGCGACGGACGTAAAATGCAAAGTCACTGTAAATACCCAGCAGCAGCAAGCAGTCTGCATTGACATGACATGTATAAGTGAGTGACAAGTAGGTAGCTAAAAAACAAAAAATAAAACATTATTGTGCTTGTGGGAAAACAAAAGGCCGGACACCGGTATAACTTGAATAAGGGATGGAAAAAGGTAGTGGTAAGCTATAAAAACATAGGAAACACAAGCAATTGGGTGGTAAGAGCTCAGTTAGATTAAAATCATTGAGATAAAGAAGCAAATGAGTAGCAAGAGACAAAGGAATGCATCTATGGTAGGCTCTGCGAAAGCATGAGAAGACCTTTTGTTCATCGAGTGACAGGCAGTAAAGGTATGAGGCACACATCTTAGCTGGTTGGTGGAAAGGAGAATGTCCGAAGTTTTCACATGGAGGGTGGAAGAAACTCTGCAATGATAAAGGTTGAAGGAGGGTGGTGCAAGACAGGCCAAAGGGAAGGAAGTGGAGGATGAAAAATGTCTAATTCAGTGACTAGAAGGAAATATAGATGGGTGGGTAGGAAAGAAACTGTATCTGAAAAATACTGTGGGTACGAACAGATAAATCACATGTGTGCCAGGGACAGGTCTTGGTAGGTGACAGGTCATTTGTACAGCCAATAGTGCATTTCTGCATCCTTGTTAAGTCCCGTATTCACAGTGTACATATGTAGGATACGTTTGCTCTCTTTCTGTCTCATGCGTAGTTGAAGGTTGCCGTCTCTGGATTGTGGTTTGACGTGTTTCAGTCCAAATATTTGAATGGTTTGTGATGAGGGTGGCATTCCTGAAAGTGATTTGTGAGTGGGGGTCATACTTCTGATTTGTTAATGTTCTGGTAGTGTTCCAAGATTCTAGTTTTGAGAGGTCTGATGGTACTTCCCACATATAGTTTGTTACATGGACAGATGATGATGTAAATCACATAGTTGGAGTTGCAATGTATCCAGTCTCTGATTTTGATTGTGCATTGTCTTGATGGAGAGAATTCTGTCTGTTTCTTTATGCCAAATTTGCAGACATTACAGTTATGGCAGGTGTAGACAGAAAGCTTGGTTTGGCTTTGTTTCTTTTGTCAATATATACTGATCAGCAGAGGATTTGTCTGAGACTCTTCGCTCTCTCGAAGCCCATTTGGAGAAAAGTTTGGATCTGATCATTTATTGACATGTTGGTACCAGCGTTTTTTAAGGATTTTGCCCTTTGTGGAAATCAGTTAGAAATCTGATTGTGCATGTATTTTTTGCCATATTGCCAGAGTTGTGGGGTTGTAGCAAGTCATTGCCTAGTATCCTTTCACAATCTACAGCTGTTTTTTACAGTTGTATTGTGGGGTAACCCTATTGTTCTAGTCTACTTGTTAGGCTTTTAGCGTTTTCTTTGTAGGTTTTGGTATTGCTACAATTTCATTGCAGTCTTTGGAATTCACCCTTGGGGATATTTTGTATTGTTGTAGGTGGTTGGCACCTGTCTGCTCAAAGTATTGAGTTGACTGATGTTGGTTTGCGTAATGCCTTTGTGTGTAATTTGCCATCCTGTGCATATATCGTGATGTCCAAGAAATATATTTCTGATGATGAAAAGTGTTATGTTGTTTTGATGTTCCTTCTGTTATCATTGATTTTTTGCAGGAAATGCTTTAGGGTATCCTGTGGACCCGGCTAAATGCACAGGATATCGAAATGCTTTAGGGTATCCTGTGGACCCTGACAAATGCACAGGATATTGTCAATGTACCGTCCCCAGTATACTATGTGGGAGGTATATTCTGAGAATATCTCGCCCCACAGCCAGTATTTCTCTACTTTTCCTATGAAGATGCATGCATATTGAGGCAAATATTTTGCACCATCGCACTTCCTTGCAGATAATATTCTGAGGTGAACGAGAACAGATTGTTGGTGAGACAGAAAAGTCATTTGATTGGATTCCAAGAAGTGTGCTGGTTTTGTTGCTATTACCTTCTGTACAGCTTCTATACAACCCTTACAATGTTAGACTAATCATGAGCCAGCATAAGGAGAAGACTGATTTTCTTGATCTCCATTGTTTGCATCAAGTGCACACACATTGGCGGTGATCAAGAACATCCCTTTTGGGGGGATGGTAAGTGTTCGACGTAATTGCAGAGGGTGACACTTTCCAAGCGAACGTTGTTTACAGTAGAACACGATTTCTCAGAAGGGTATATGAAATGAGGGATTTGAAGAGTGCTGAGACCAGGATACAACAGTTGGATAGGGATGCAACACTCGTGAACAATCAATGTGGAAAGAAATAGGGCAATCATAATAGTAATCTCAGATTCATAACTAAATACACCACCCACAGTGATAACATCTTTAGAATTCTGAAGAAGAATTGGCACTTATTGAATGATATTCAGAGCCTACAAAATTTGTTAAGTAGGAGCCCCTCTGTAACCTACAGAAGAGGGTTCACTCTGAAAGACAAACTCTGGCCTATTTATGTAACCTCTGTTAAATAGGTGGAAGCATGGTTGCCACCCAAATGGATGGGATTGTATATATGTAATTCTTGCAATATTACCCCATGCGGTAAAAACAAAACAAACGAATTTGGGTTTAACACCTCGCAACAATACAATATTGGACATCTTATCAACTGCAACACCAAATTTTATGTATATGTATTGGCCTGCATAAGTGGCATGACATATGTGGGCAGTACACCACGTTGTTTGAAATTGAGGATACAGGAGCACTGCAGAGCCATTTTGAATGGAGACATTACATATCCCATGGCTGAACATTACAAATAAGTTCACCCAACTGATTTTAGCTTTTGGTTTCATGTGATTGAGCATGTCAGGATGGGTAACAGTGGAGGGGACAGAGAGCTACTACTGAGACAGAGGGTGGCTAAACGGATCTGTTGGTTATAGGCGGTTGCTCAGGATCATAATACCGATAATGAATTTCATTACTTTTTGGGCTAACCTCAGGAAGATAGGATAAAACTTGAAGGGTGATTATCTGAGCTTGGTGTTTATGATCAAACTAACTCCTGCATTTGTATGTTCTTTCTGTATCTTGCTCATGGTCTCCCACTGTCTATTTTTAACTATACTAAACCTTCATTTCCCCATTTGTGTAACCCCTATTCACATATTTGGGCCATTATATGGTTGTGACACTTAAGAGTTGTTTATTTATTTTTTTATTATGTATTTATTGCCTAAACTTTTGATGGGGCTATGTATTGGTCCATCGAAGCTGACTTCAGACTGTTATTTTCTTGATCATCGTTATTTTGTAGTGGCTGAGTGAAATAATCTCTAAATAAGCATCTCTAATTTTCATGTTTTTCTGCCTATCTTATTTTTGGTTTCTAAACTCCTAAAATGGCCACTCTCTTAACCGTTCTTTCCTAATAGTGTGAATTGTGCATCTTTTTGTGAATGCTTGATGATCGTTAGGTTGGGACGATATTGTTGCCTTTCATTTTAACACCGGTTGCACTGAATGAAGGGTAGATGGTGATGATAACACTACCATTGTTTCCCTCTATCTGTTATTCTGGACATTTTCATATTATCGATTTTAGGTTAATTTATGTTTATCATGTGGGGAATTTTGGCAATATGTTTCGTAACATGTTTCGGGAAGTCATTTTGGTTGATAACTGGCCGCTGGATCTAGGCGCACTGTTCAATACAGTTTCCAATTTTACATGTTCAAAGATGGCCACATTCGCGCAGTTTATTCTGTGAGGCGCAAGAGATTTTGGCGTGGCAAGGACCGCGTTATGCTGTGGCTGAACGTGGGTCTCGTGACATCTTTTTGCTAATGATTTGCACCAACAGCATGATGGGGAGCTGGGTATTTAAATGGCATACAGTGGGCACGGTCTTTGAACTCAGACCGCAGTCACACTAGAAGGCTCAGTTATCATGGTAAGTTTGGGGAACATCCCTGTTAGATTTTATATGGAGCACCCGTATTTTTATTTAAAGGCTTCGCAATGAACGCGGACGACAACAGTATTAAGGGGACTAACTCTAAGTAGCCTTGCCCCAGCATAATGAATGCATTACCAGTGGCGTCTCTGGTTTCGTGCGCTGGGATGGGCCATTATTGGTATAGGTCATAGCTATCTATCAGGGCTATGATTGCAGATTATTTTTTTGTTTTCCTCTTAGTTATAGCTATGTTCAGTTGTGAGTGGCTCACCGGCAGAAAAACGTGGTATGGAGTGGCCTGGTTAATGTCCGTCATGTAATTAGTAACATTTCCATAGCATTATGCTGCTCTAATAAGGATTTATTGAGTCATGGTCAGCATATTTGGGTTTTTCTTGCCCTACGTGACCGTTAAGTATCGCTGCGATCTCAGCCTTAATTTTGGTCTTAGTTTAGGTGGACTTATTGACATGGGTCTTATCCAGCAGGGATGTCGACCCTTGCATTGCCAACAATATGCTTATTTTATTTCTTGTATTAGGTGGCAGTTATGGGGCTTGAGAATGCCCACACAAACTAATATACGTTGCTGGACTATTGGAGATACTAGAGGTTTATTGGCCTATTTAATTATAAAGGTGAGAATTCATGTAACTACAGACAATTGGCCAGTTTTTATCACATTTGGTGGTATGATTTGATCTAGTAACATATGGTTTGTATACGGTTCTCTTTGGTTCTCATTCACTCTTTCTAACTACCACCCAGTTCTTTCTCTCTCCCTTTATTTTTGTTCTTTCTTTGATCTTTAGTTAACTATATCCATTTCCTCTTTATTATTTTCTCCAACATGAGCATAATCACTTAGTAGTTCTGATTAGAAATTCACATGCGTCCTGGTAACCTGTAATTTAAATCATGGAACATGATGTGGAATTTCCCAGAATCACTCTCTGCATTAATGAGTGGCGTTATCATGATGCCATATAAGTGGTTGTTTTCAATGTGCATGCCTTGCTTTTCTTACAGTAATGTATATATATGTTTTCTCCCTTTTTTGTTTTTGCTCTATGTGCCTTCTATGTAATTGTTCATGGCAACATGTGCTGTATGGTGTTGGCCAATGTACATATCGATGTGTTTATATTTTAAATGTAGTCTTTTGTTAATGTTGTAAATAGTGTGTGGTACCGCATGTTGAATTTGTTCTATGTAATCTGTTACAGTCCTGATGAAGTTCCAGGAGTGTTTTTTTGGAACAAAACGTGTTGCCTGGATTGCTTATCAAAACTTATTGTACTGGATCTGTTTTCCTGGTGCACCTCCTAGCTCACTACAGCTTCTATACCATCTTCATGTCCAATTGACGTGTATAAGCTTACGACATCAATGGTTGTGAGTATGCAATAAGAATCCCACAGGATATTATCAAATTTAAGCAAGATGTCATTGGTGTCATGTATATATTAGGGGAGATCTTTTATAAAATGCTGTAGTTGGAAATATATATATTTAAGTATCTTGGACCAGATTTAATTTATGCCCGCTATGATTGGCCTGCCAGGAGGTGGAAAACTGTTTTTATGGATTTTTTGGGAAAAGGTATAAGGTTGCCATTCTGTGTAAAGGTTGTTGCATTCTTCCAAAGTAAGAAGGTTATTACTGTACCACATGTCGAGCTTCACTTTCAAATCTAAAAGTATTTGTTTGGTGGGATTCATTTCCAGTATCTTTGCAGTTTCTGCTGCACTCCATGTAAACACTTCAGACGTTCTCCTATCCACCAACCAGCTAAGTATGTTCACCCCATACCTTTACTGCCTGTCATTCAATGCACTAAAAGTCTTTTCATGATTTCGCGAGACCTACCATAGATGCGGTCTTTTGTCCCTTGCAACTCATTTGCTTCTGTGTCTCACTGCTTTTAGTCTAAATGAGCTCTTACCACCCAACAACTCATGTTTCCTATGTTTTTACAGCTTCCCATCGCTTCTTTCCATCCCCTATTCAAGGTAACCTTTTTCTATGATTTCATTTTATTATTTTACTCCGCAATTCTTTGTGGCTCCCCCTTTGCCCTTTCCATTTTTCCTTTTATTTTGTGCCTTTGAGCTACTTACTTGTCACTTATACATGTCACATGAATGCAGACTGCTTGCTGCTGCTGGGTATTTACAGTGACTTTGCAATTTATGGCCAGTCACTCACCGTACTGTCTTCTAGCTTAGACGCAGATAGCCCGCCAGTGTTCCCGGTATGTTAACAAACCAGAGGAGCGGGGGGCCTCACTTCACCTGACCGCAGAGATCGTACATTCTCCTCATTCCGATGTCGGATGAAGTTCCTGTATACGGACGCAGCATTTCCTTGACCGTAAGTCCACCTATCACTGGCCTCAGTTTATACGATGATGCGCGCTTTTGTTTTTTTACACTCCTCGCGGCTGTTCCATCATGGTCCTGATGCGCGCATTTACAACCAACTCTATTTGCCATCTGGACTCGGACAGATACTTTACATCATTCATTCTTACTGTTTTATCTGACGTCTGGACTACTATGGACACTTTGCCTCTAATTTCCCTAATATTACCGTTGCTCGCTTCTATTGTTACCGCTCACCTGTAAGTACTATTTCAGCACAAACGCTTTACATACGTCTTACTCCTACTTTCTTTGCAGACCTTGAATAACAAAGACTTTCTGATACTATTCTTAGAATTTTTAAGTAAGTATCGCTCTGTTCACAATGTCATACATTCTTTTTTGACCCACATGGCCTAGTCTCTCAATCACTCTGGACCATGATATTTAACCCTGTGACTATCCTGCCCTTATTTACGACTTATTAACCTGATTAGGCATGCCTTCCCAAACCTCTTTGCAATTTAGGCTCGAATCCTGTATGCATATATTTTTCCCTGTCATATGTTCGCACTCTTTGTTTCCCTTCATGATGACGCCTCCTGTGGGTTTTCAGCAGGCCCTTGTATAATACCTCATTTGCCAGATGTTGATCTCTTATTGCCATAAACTGACTATACATTTCTCTGAAAGTACATCTGTGCTGAATATGCCAGTTTGTTACAGCTGGCTATGCTTCTAGTTATTGGTGTATTATTTTCTCTGAATGTACATCTGTGCTGATTATGCCAGTTTGTTTCAGTTGACTGTGCACTAAGCTATATGTATATTAATTTGGTGAACTGTTTCTTTCCTCCCTCATTCCTTTATCCCCTTTTCCCGTCTTGTAAATCTGTCATCTCTGACCCCCTTCTCCCTACTATGGTGTTTACAACTCGGCTTTTGTCTTGTGTCCTTAACCTCTAATTTATCTGTACCCTATTATCTACTTCTCTACCTGGGCCACCATTCCTGTTTGCCGTAATTATACATTATTACATTTGCTTTGGGTCTCCTGTTGATCCTGGACTATATGTGATTATGTGCTTGTTACTAATCTACTTATTCTCTCTGCACAAATATTTATGTCCACACTTTTCCAATCAGCCTCGAGAAAGCCCTTGGCCTGCTAGCCATTTTGAGTAAAACACGTGGCGGCTATTCATTTGGTCACTTGTAATTATGATAATGAATAAATTCTTAACACTATACTTAAAACACAACATCGGATTTGGGGATTTCCTTTCACCAGGAATTTACATATATACCTTTAGCACAAACCTATCACAGTTCCAAAATATTTGTTTCTAAATTGGTAGTCCTTGGGTGAAACCACCTGACCACAACAAGAACTGGGTCCTGTCCCATTGTGCGTGAACACCAGTAGCACCCACCTCCCAAATGAGTCAACTTACTTGGAGGGTTCGCTTACACCTTCTTAATCTCAGTATTACTCTCTCATTCATTTTCGCTCTGTCTCGGTCATTTAGCCTCATTCACACTTGCAGTCAACTTTTACTTACTCAGGCTCAGTTTCCCTGTCTCATGCACTCTCACTCATTCTCAGTTACTCTCACTCAATCCTGCTCAGTCTCAGCCCTTCTATTTACTCGGTCTCTCTCTGATTCACTTAGTCTCACTCAGTTTTATTCAGTCACAATTTGACTCACTCATTTCCGTTCAGTCTCTCTCATTCTCACCTAGTTTCCCTATGCCTCCTAATGACTCACTTATCCTCCATGATTCACTCAGCCTACTTATTCCGATTCACTCAATTGCATTGTGACTCACTCATACTCAATACGTTCCACTCATTCTCACTTATGCCCACTCAGTCTCACTCCTTTTAACTTCTACAATCTCACTCTGACTCACTTAGTATCACTTAGTTTCACTCTTTCTCACTCTGACTCACTCATTCCTGCTCAGTCTCACTCATTGTCACCTAGTTTCCCTGAGTCTCCCCATAATTCACTTGTCCTCCCTGATTCACTCAGTCCTATTCATTCTGATTCAATCTTACTGTGACTCACTCATACTCAATCAGTCTCACTCGTTCTGACTTACTAAATCGCACTCTGACCCAGTCTTATGCATTCACAGTCAGCCACAGTCATTTTCACTCTGTCTCACTCATTCTCACAGATCTTCCCAGTCATACTGATTCTGATTCACTTAATACCACTCTGACTAACTCATACTAACTCAGAACCACTCATTTTGACGCAAACTCACTCACACTCAATGGTTGTCACTCAGTCAGACTCAATCAGAGTCACTCACACTGAAACCGAACCACTTTAACTCATTCTCTGACTCACTAAGACTCATTCAGACTTAAATCACTCGGTCTCACACACAGTAACGTTCAGTTACACTCCCTGTCATTCTCATTTGCACTCACTCTTCTTTTTACTCATTGTGCTCCCTTTGACTCACTTCTTCACTAACACTATCACTTTTACTCACACATATGCACATAGAAATTCTCACATATACACACAATCTCTCTCAAACACTCTCACATACATATACACAGCTTTCAAAATATTTTTTACTTACCTTGTTGCCCGTGCAGGTCCCGTTTGGAAATCTGCTTCTTCGTTTAGCTTTGGACACTTTCCCAACTCTGTGAGGAGGTGGGAAAGGGTGAGGTGACAGCCTGATTGACATTTGCCACGGACACTGCAGGTCTTAATCCTGCGACCGCCATGGCTAACTTTAGCTGTGTCGTTTTACCAAGTCACAGAATGAGAGGCACTGAGGCATGTCTGTGGCCCGAGGCAAAGGCTGGGGGTTTCAACAGCCCTGGATAATCTCTGATGGCTGCAGTGCTTAATTTGGGCCAGTGGGTTATGGTGCTCGGCACCAGCACTTAATTGTTTCCTGGTGCTCACACTGGCACTTAATTTTCATCACCACACTTTGTACACTCTGCCACCTAATTTAAATATGAGCAGAACATTTGTTGTTTATGAATACAATATACATTAAAAAACTGGTACCTGCCTCCCCAGCCATTCCTTTAGCTTTTGGGACCTGGAATAATCTGAATTGTCGAACTTGCAGGCTAGAGAGACGATTCGTAGTAGTTTTTATATTGTGGTTGGCAGCAATGAGGGGGCAACGAGTGATGCAAGCTGCAGTGGCCTCCTTGTCAGGGCCCTGGCACTTATTATTTTACAAATGAAGCCTGGATGGCTGGTGCTGGCGCCTTCGTATGCCTGCACCTGACGTCAGACATTCTCACTAGCAGAGCTGCCTTAGGCCGCTGCTGGACGGCATTTTCTTTTTATACCAAGAAAGAATAAAAGATTACTATTCACTCTTGGTATAACAAGGGGGCAGTAGCCCTGGAGCCCTAATGGGAAAATCGTCACTCGCTCAAAGCAGCCTTCCGTTGGTTAATGAAGTGAAACTGCAAATGTCAAAGAAAAACAAGGAATGCACAAAATATGTACAACTAAAAAATTGGGAATTCTGAGAACTACACCCACAGACACAAACACATCATTTGTACCTAATCATACTCTATAAGCTATTATTCCTTGTCTGAGCATGGCATCGAAACACCTTTTTGACAGAATAAAATCCAAAAATTCAAACTAAGTCAATAATGTGTCATAAACTTGCATATCATAATGCAAAGAATTCTGTAACGCTGCTAGTATTTACTCAAAGTATATTTCATATTAGAGAGATGCTTTTTGTGATAGCCGTTTCGAATTCATTAGAGCAGCAAATACATATTGGTATTCGATTGATTTGTTTATCCTAATGCATGAGGAGATACACTTGTTGCAATGATATAACTCTATAAGCGACAGATTTGTCTTTGGATATGGGTAGGGTATCAGGAAGAGGTTCACACTGCAGCATAATCAAATGATTATTCTCTCTATCTCTGTCTCTCCAGCTTTTGCTTTCTCTATTCCTTTCTATTTTTCACTCTCTCTCACCCATCTGTGCATGTGATTTCTACATTATCACACTCTTCATTTCTCCTCCTCCATTTCCAAGATAACATCCTTCCAAGAAGCACACGTGCAACTTGTAGTGCCTAATTTGTGCTGATGGTTGCCAGTGGTCTCACTAGATACTTTTATTTATGTGTTTTCAGAAATATAGGGGCAGATTTATGAGCCCCTTGCGCCACTTTTGCGTCACTTTTAACATGGGAAAAGTGACTCAAAAGTGGCGCAAGGGGCTCATAAATCTGCCCCATAGAGTGATTTCCAGGCTATTGCGCTAGTGATTAAGAAACCACGGGGCATATTATCAAGACAGGCGATACATTTATCGCCGCTTTAGCGGCAGAAAACTGCCGCTAAAACGGTGATAATGGGCTTGATAATATGCTCTATGGAATTCCAATTGAAGCCCATGTTAGATTTGAAGGACGTCTAACCTGGGCTTCAATTGGAATTCCATAGAGCATATTATCAAGCCCATTATCGCCGTTTTAGCGTCAGTTTTCTGCCGCTAAAGCGGCGATAATTTTATCGCCTGTCTTTTTTTTTTTTTTTTTTTATTTTTTTAAAAGTTTTTATTGAACAATAATTCGATTACAAGCACGGGCCTACAACCGCCAGGGCCGGCCGCTAAGTACAGAATAAAATATACATTTATCAAAGCTGCAGTCGGTTCCCGGGGCTCGGCCCCGTAGTGACTCCGGATAGTTCTAAAGGAACAGGAGACTTAAGTCCAACAAACACAAAAAACTAAAAGAAAAACAAAAGGCGAGGCATAAAGACAAACAGTGCAGGTCAGGCTTCCTCCGGGGAACTCCAGTTCAGACCATTAAGCAGCACGCGAAAGGAAGGAGTACCGGGAGGCTGGGGACGGGGGGGGGGGGCCAAGGGAAACGAACGTCCATATGTAGTCATTCCAAAAGGTGCCCGGAACCGTCAAGGGTCAGGGGGACATGGCGATATCGGTGTCCACCAGGGGGGGCGTACAGATACCCCCGCGATATGCATTCCATTGCCCCCAGATTCTGCCCCATGCCCCCGGCTTACCACGGGCAACATACACAGTCTTCTCCCTGAACATACACCAGTCCATATTCTCCTTCCATACTGACACGGTGGGCGGCCGCTGGGCACCCCAAAGCTGCGCTATATCTCTCTTGGCAATCATGTTCCCCAGGGCCGCCCACCGAGTCTGAGCTGCGCTATAATCATTGGGCTCCCACACATTCAGGACACAGCGACGCACCTCCGGCAGCAGCACAACCCCAGTGACCTGTCCCATAACCGTATGTACCCGGCGCCAGTAGTCCGCCACCTCGCGGCACTCCCACAGGATATGGAGAAAGGTGGCGCTGAGCCCACAACCCCGCTTACAGAGCCCATCATCGGAATATCCCATCGAGACTAAGCGAGGACCCGTCACATACACCCGGTGAAGAATCTTAAGCTGTACCAACCGGAGACGGGCCGGAATGGCGACCTCCTTGGGGGACGACAGTGCAGACTGCCAGTCCTCGTCGTCCAATTCCACCCCATCCCCCGTCCAAGCCTCCCGAAGGCGCACCAAGAGGTCAGCCCGATGATTAATCAGTTTCTTATAAATTAAAGAAATAGTACTGTCAGGGACATGTCCGTCAAGTATGCGGTCCTCGAGGGGCGAAGAAACCGGGATCTTGGTCCCCTCTCCGAAGACTGAAAGCAGGGCGTGTCGAACTTGGGCATAGCGGAAGAACTCCCTGTCCGTAAGCTCATATTCGGCCTGAAGAGCCGCGAAAGTTTTAACCGCGCCCTTATGCCACAGGTCTCCCACTTTGCTGATACCAATCGTATCCCACTGGTCAAACCCCTTCGTAGTCCAGAGGCTCCCCAGGCGATCGGAGGCAAACAAAGGAGTAGCACATGTCAGTCGCTCACTCCAGCCCGTGGCCGCAGTGGCAGCCCTCCAGGTCCGCACCGCAATCTTAGTAGGACCCGTAAGGGTCCGGCCAGC
Organism: Triturus cristatus; assembly: GCF_964204655.1. Taxonomy (NCBI): domain Eukaryota; kingdom Metazoa; phylum Chordata; class Amphibia; order Caudata; family Salamandridae; genus Triturus; species Triturus cristatus. Next base: position 534,345,696 of record NC_140581.1, on the reverse strand, counting down.
CGAGCGGGAGTAAAGCGCCCTGTTATAGTCCCCGCCGGGAAGCAGGAACTTGTCCATCTCATACGCCGGATTCAGGCCAGGCGCATACGTGGCATGGTTGATGGCCGAAAGCTGCGCGGCCCAATAATACCTGCGAATGTCGGGAAGCGCGATGCCCCCGTCGTACCAGGGGAGAGTAAGCTTAGCAAGAGCAATACGCGCCCGCCCGTCCCACACCAATCTCCTCTGCAGGCTCTCCACCTCCCGAAAGTAGGCCACTGGGATGACGTCGAAGGAATTCTGGAGTGCATAGAGGAACCTGGGAAGGGACATCATTTTGAACAGCGCGGCCCGACCCAGCGGGGACAGGGGCAGCCTGCACCACCGGGCCGTGTCCTCTCGCAATCGCCGAAGCGGACGCAGGAGATTCTGCTCATAGCGAGCCACCGGGTCCAGCGAAACGTATATCCCCAGGTACTTAAAGCCGCTCAGAGATACCTGGATCGGAAGCCGAGGCGGCAGGAGAGGAGGACCACCGGAGATCGGATAGACGCAGGATTTAGACCAATTGATCGTGAGGCCCGAATTATTCCCAAAGGAAGTCAAAACGTCAAAGAGGACGTTGAGCGACTGCCGTGGTGAGGTGAGATATAGGAGAATATCGTCCGCATACAGCGAAACCCGATCCTCAAAGCCCGGGGCCCACCGGATCCCTCTAAGCGAGGGCTCCCAGCGGAGCCAAGCCGCGAGTGGCTCCAGGGCGAGAGCAAAGAGCAAAGGGGACAAAGGGCATCCCTGCCTCGTGCCCCTGCCGAGGGCAAAGGGCCGAGAGACCCGCCCATTCACCACCACCTGAGCCATGGGTCCCGTGTAAAGAAGCTTCACCCAGCCAATAAATCCTTCCCCAAAGCCAAACTTAGCCAAGACAGCCCAGAGGAATGGCCACTCGATGGTGTCAAAAGCCATCGTGGCATCCAAAGAAACCAGCACGGCCGGTTCGGAGAGGAGCTCCGCCCTGGCAAGGGCGCCGTGAAGACGCCGCAAGTTAAGAGCGGTGTTACGATGCGGGATGAATCCGCATTGGTCCGGATGAATAAGATCGCACACGACGCTCAACAGACGATTGGCAAGGACTTTCGCCAGGACCTTAGGCTCCGCATTTAGCAGTGAAATAGGCCGGTAAGAAGTACAGCGGTCTCGCGGCTTGTCCTCCTTGGGGATAACGACTATCGTGGCCAAACGCTGGTCGGCCGGGAGGGAACCCGCCGCCAGAGACTCACGGAACATGCGACTGAGGAAGGGCGCAAGCTTGTCAGGGCGCAATTTATATAGCTCAATGGGCAGACCGTTGGGACCCATAGCCTTGCCCGAGCGAAGGGAGCGGATCGCGGTCGCTATTTCATCCGCCGACAAGGGGGCGTCCAGCCGCTCACGGTCTTCAACGGACAGGCCGGGCAAGGCGATATCCCTCAAAAGAAGGCGAGAGTCGTCCTCATCCCTGTCAGTCACTGGGGAGTACACAGCCCGGAGGTGGTCGGCAAAACATTCCACAATCTCGTCAGGCTCCGTCACACACACACCATCCGCAGCACGCAACTCCGGGACCACACGATTCACTCTCTCCTTCCTGTCCAGCCACGCGATCAACTTTCCCGCCTTGTCCCCGGCATCGTACAGTCGACCCTGCTGCTCCCTATACATAGTTTTGGCCGCGTCAGTGACCAGGGACCTATACTCAAACTGTTTCAGGCTGAGGGCATGGAGCCCGTCCGGAGTGACATTCGCCTCCAAGGCCGACTCCAGCCCCACTATGTCAGTCTCCAGCCTCACCACTGCCTCACTCTTGACCCTCTTAGCCACCACTATCTGGGAAAGGGCGTGTCCGCGGATCACGGTTTTAAAGGCTTCCCACAGGGACATTGCAGACGACACCGACCCCTCGTTATCCAGGAAGTATTGGGCCATAGCCTTGACCAGGCTGTCACGAGTCGTAGGGTCTCGCAGGTACCATGGGTTAATGGGAGCGATCCGCCCTGCAGACCGCGGCCCGGTGTCGAAAAGAAGCCACAGCGGAGAATGGTCGGAGATACCCCGCGCCAGGTGCCTGACCTCACGAATCCGACCAGTCTGCGCCGCGGGCATAAGGAAGTAGTCTAACCTAGAGAGACTCCCATGCGCCCCCGAGTGAAAGGTGAATTGACATTGGGTCGGATGCATTAATCTCCAACTATCCACCAGGCCGAAGGTATCCAGCATCCCACCCAGCCATGCCTGGGCAGCGGGGAGGGTCCTTGGTGGGTGACGATCCAGTTCACCCGAAACCACAGAATTAAAGTCCCCGCCCATGAGCAGGAGGCTGTCCGGAAGGTCAAGCAGCATTCGACCCAAGTCAGTGAAGGTGGAGTTCTGGAGGCCCGGGGGGACGTAAACTGAAACCAGGGCAAGGGGCTGCCCCTCCCACCTCCCAATCAAGCACACATAGCGCCCTCTGTCATCCGAGACTATCTTAGTGATCTCCACCGGAAGTGAGGTTCGCAGGAGAATGCCCACCCCCCTGGAACCAGTTGTGAAGCCAGAATGGGCCACGAGGCGGTATCCCCCCCTGTTCATTGCATGACAAACATTACCAACCAGATGCGTCTCCTGGAGAAACACCACATCAGGAGTCAAACGACGCAAATATTGCAGTACTACACCCCGCTTGATACGGTCCCCCAACCCATTGACGTTCCATGACATAAGCCTCAACCCGTCCCCCCCCATCCCCCCCAATAGATCAAGGGTCCCCCAGCCTGCAGCACAGTTCCCAAATGTGGACAAAAATCAGTACCTCGCCCTGTAAACAAAAAACACACAGCAAAACAACCCCACCTCCCCCCCAACCCCACCCCAGGACCAACTCCCCCCATCCTGCACCCCTGCGGGCCAAAAAACCCCCCCAACTTGCAGTGTGCCTGTCGCCCCTCTAACCCCATTCTACGAAAAGACCCCAGAGGAGGTAAGGGACCCGTCCCCGCCCGCCCCCCTCACTGGTCCTGGTTAAACACAATATGCAAGTGAAATAAGACCCGACTGTACTGTGCAAAACGGCAAAATCAAGGACCAAAAGTCATTCTAAAGGGGACCCGTCACCCGCGGTGCCCGCAGAGGGTCCGGGACGGCCACCTCCGTCCGGCAGAGAGTCCAGCCAGTCACTTGCAGCCACGGGAGAGTCAAAAAAGGCTGTCCGATCCCCATGTTCCACTCGGAGTTTTGCAGGGTAGAGCATCGAATACTTTAGGCCCAGCTCGCGGAGACGACGCTTCACCCCTTGGAATCCCATCCGTTGTTTCTGGACCAGTTGCGTGAAGTCCGGATAAAAATTGATGGTCGAGTTCTCATGACGAACCGGGCCGTGGGTCCGTGAGGCCTGCAGAATAGCGTCGCGGTCCCTGTAGTGGAACAGTTTGGCCACGATAGGCCTCGGGGGGGCCCCCGGCCGTGGCCGACCGCCCGGAACTCGATGGGCCCGCTCCACGGCAAAGAACTTACTTAGGCCAGCCGGGGACAACTGTTTCAGGATAAGTTCCTCGACCACGAGGTCAACCGGGCGGCCGTCAGAGGACTCCGGTACACCTATGACGCGGATGTTGTTGCGTCGGGCCCGTCCCTCGAAGTCCTCAAGCCGCCGGGCCATATGATCGTTGACCACCCTGATGTCTCCAAGCACGGCCCGCAGATCCGACACCTCCGCACCGAGGGTGGAGGTCCGTGTGTCGAGAGCCTGGACCCTCTCGTTAGTTTTGGAGAGGTCGGCCCGGATCAGGGTGACATCAATCGCGACAGTGTCAATCTTACGGGCCAGGGCCTCATATTGCGTCGCGATGGTTTCCCTAATGCCCTCAATGGCGCCCATAATGTCCTGCAGGGATAGTTCCGTAGAGACGGTCGCGCCTCCCTCCGCAGTATCCGAGGGGGGGCCAGCAGCGCCAGAGGGCCCCCTGCCCTGGGTGTATCGGTCCATGTTATTGCTCTGGACTGCTCCCCCGCGGAGGGAAGCCTTGGTCTTGCGGCCCTCGGGACCCCCTTTGCCCCCCATGTGAACACGGTCACTCAAGGGGACACCCAATCAAGAGGTGTAAGGGCACCAGCAAGAAGACCACAAAATGTCGGTAGAGGGGGTCCGAGGCGATAGGCACTCTAGTAGCAGGTGAAAGAAAACCTCATTCAGAGGCCCAGGAAGCACCTCGCCACCCCGAGCGCACCCCCCTGCCGGTCTCCTGAAGTGCAAAACCGAAACCGAAAGTGGTGGATCGGCAACTGGCACCGCGCTGAAGCCGCTGTTGTTCAATTGCAGCCCGGCCCCTCGGGTCACCTTCACCCCGGTCACCTCCGTCGGGTGGGTCCCAAAAGTTCCGACGGCGACAACTCAGGATTCCCAGGTCCGATTTGAGTTTTGAAAAGAGATATATGCTCAGCTGGTCTTTATCTCCCAGATTCCATAAGCCATGTCAGGATATTCTCAGGATAGATTCCGAGGAGCAGAGAGGGTCCGGGGAGCCCTGTGCTCACGCGACCATCTTGGATGCGCGCTAGGCTCCTCCTCTTTATCGCCTGTCTTGATAATATGCCCCCATATGTGAAGTAGTTTGCGTGGTTTGTTTTTGACAATTTGATTGGACATTAACTGGCCCCCAACACTTTGAAATGTGCATACTGGGCCTGATTAACAAACGTAAACCTACACTTTTGTACAAGTTTACGATTGTTTGCTAGTCACAAAGATGTTTTACCAGTAGTATCTTTGTGACTGCTGAGTCTACGCACATAACAAGATAGGACTGTTCTTTTTTTTTGTGTGCGGAGAGTCTGCAGGTGTAAAGATGCTACTTGTAAAAAAACCTTTGTGAATAGCTAACAGTTGTAAACTTACACAAAAGTATAAGTGTACCTCTGTGAATCAGGCTCTCTGGGTATGTCCTGGTTTTTGATCTCTGAGATAACATGGCTAATACAATTATTCAATTGCTTTAACTACTATTGATAGCTATTAGGGATTTGCTTATTTCTGTTGGAATAGGGAAATGGTGAAGACAAATTACTAAGTAGAATTTAGGAAGGGAAAATGATAAAGGGTGTCACTGTTGGTAAACGAACAGGTGTAAAATAAACAATCAATGGCAGAGCAAACAGGTCTGGCTTTTTAAATGAAAGTTCTCCAGTTGCATATTTTGTTCAAGTGGTTGTATGCATTGGTAAGTGGTTAAATGCGAGAATGAGCCAATAGCTGAAGAGCTGGATAAGAGTGTGCATGGATGAAAGAATGTATGTATAAATGAACTTGATGGCCAGAGCTAAGGCCACTACCCTCCCACATCTTGTGTTTGTCATGCCTCCCTCGGATCAAGTCTGACAAGAGGCTTTCCCCTTTCTAGTACACCCTGCTGTTCATCTGACCTATATGCCACCTCCTCCAAGCCACCCAGGATAATAACAATGAGAATACAGATATCTTCCTGTGCATTGGCCCTATTTCGTCCTATTTAGGATCATTAGAGGAGTCAAATATGTCCTTGGTCAAAACACATCAGCCAAATGACAAACCCTGTGTAGCTGAGATTCTACCTGCAACATTCCCTTATCATCTTCATAAATATAACTCCAATCTTTATCACAGGATTGTACTTACTTCAGTTTAACTAGAAACAAATAATCCTCGATTTACAGCTATTTTTTCACTTCAAAGGGCCGACGAGCCTTTCATTTAGACCCAAAGTCCATGCACTTGGCGGTGTTTACTCTTTTGAAGAACGATATTCTCACCAATGTCACCTGTTGTAAACAGGATCTCTCAGTAGAGTTCACCAGATGTTGAGAAGATTGCAACTTGCATTATATCAACTGATCGTCAATTATCTGATTTTTAAACATGTGGCTTGGCTGACCTTATTGTAGCAACACCTACTCTGTTATTTCCTGCTCTACCTAGAATACTCATAGAGGACTTTAGCTTCTCACTCCAGCATTTTTAATATATGATTCCACATACTCACAACTATAGCCTAGTGTGAAAAAATATGGATGTTTGTTGAGGGAGGTGTGAGCCGATCTCCAGTAGCAGCCAAAATTCCTGTTAGGGTGAACCACAAAAGTCACCAAATTACCTGTGCTTAACCCTCTGATAGCTTGGCACAAAAACAGGCTTAACTCAGAGGCAAGGTATAAAGTATTTATGCAGCTCTTTACAATAATAAAGTGAAAACACAACAGAAGAAAAATCCCACACCATTTTTAATCAATTTAACAAAATAGAGTACAGTTTAATACATTATTTGACACCAAAACAGCAAAGATTCAGTTAGTAGAACCGGATTTATGAACTTTTAAAGTTTAAAATGAAAGATAGTGCCTAAAGTTCAAAGCTCCAACAGAGAGACCGGAGCAAAGTTAAAAGCTATGGCCAACCACAATGGAGAGCGGTTCAGATGCACAAGGTGGATTGGGCTGGGTCTCCTCCTATGTTCAGACTTAGAAGACATTTTAAGAAATACTGTCTAAAAAAGTAAATTTTAGCTGGGCAAGGTAGTTGCAGTGTCCTAGGAGGAGCTGTCCTTCTCAGGGAGCAGCTGGAGGAAGTTGAGTTCAAGATTCCTATGTTTGAACGTAGTCTCTTTTTTGGAAGTCAAAAATCTCCAGCAGGACAAAGCTGCACACTGTAGCTGACAAGTGTTCTGCAAGGCCAGAAATCCCTTCTGCAATGAGCCACTGGACAGGATTTGTTGCTGCGGAGAAGAATTTAGTGGGAGGTGCCGCAAGGTCAGGCTGACCTGTAATGCACCTTGAGTGGATAGACAAGCAGGTAAGCATCATCTTCTCTTGGTTCTCAAAGCACTTTTTGGTATAACATTTTCAAAGTGTAAGCTTGGGATTTGGGCTACCTGGGCTCACATGGAAGGTCAGGTCCCACTCGGACAGGGTCCAGGTGTGGGTTCATGATGGTTTCAGCCTTTTCTGTTCTTAAGGCTCTGATCAGAAGGCCAGCCAACTAACCCTTGGAGCCACTCTGGATGTCCTGGGTTCAAGATGAAGTGAAGGGCTCAAGCATCAGGGCAGACCTTTGGGTTTAGGAAGCTCAGCAGTCCTTCTTGGTGCTGTAAAACAGTTCTCTGAAGTACACAGAGACCACAGTAGCAGGCAGTCCTCTAAGATTCCTTCTGCAGGTCCAAAATGTGAGCTGAAGAGTGGGGCTGCGGCTTCTCTTTTTATACCTGGTGGCTACTTTGAAGTGGGAGAAACCTCTGGAGGCTTCCTCCCACAGAAGTGTCTCAAATTTCCTATCCCCCTGCTCTAGCTCCAGTTGAAGTGAAGTTCTTTATATGAGAACAGGGCACAGCATTTTGAAGTGCATATGGGGCTGCGGCAGATCCATCGCCATTCTGCCTGAGATGGCCAATCCAAGTACACCTAATCTCTCTATTGTGTGGCTGTGCTGTCTGAGGGGAATAGACAAAGGACAATTGCCACTGACACACACAGGCATGTGACACTGGAACAGGCTGAAGGCACCTTTAGAAATGGCCCTTTTTGCAGTGAACCTAAACGTTTTGCTTTCCTCCTCCTCTTTTTGCTGAATTATTTTTGTTGGCCTTAGGACTCTGAGCACTTTATCATTGCTGAACAGTGCTAAAGTGCATGTGCTCTCCCCTAAAATATTGCGATATTGGTGTATACCTGATTAGCATATTTAGTGTACTTATAAGCCCCTTGTAAAGGTGTGTACCATATACCCAGGACCTGTCACCTAAATGCTACTAGTGGGCCCGCACCACTGATTGTGCCACCCACATAAGCAGGCTAACAAACCAGTCTCAGGCCTGCCATTGCAAGGCCTGTGTTTACCATTTATTGCCACTTACACTTGGCATTTAAAACCACTTGTCAAGCCTTAAAATCCCCTCATATTACAGATATGTCACCCCCGAGGTTGCCCGTAGGTAGCCCTATGGGCATCGTACTGTGTAACTAAAAGGTAGGACATGTAATTTTAAGTTGTACTTGTCCTGGTACTGATAAAAAGCTAAATTATTTTTTTCACTACTGTGATGCCTACTCCTCTCATAAGCTAGCATTGGGAATTCACTTTTAAGCTGTAATTCCTGATTAAAAAGGAGTAACTAAATCATGTTTCATAACTTTGGAATGGTAATGATAACGCCTTTTTAGTGACAAAGTTGAATTCAACATTACTATTTTAGAAATGCCACTTTTAGAAAGTAGACATTTCTCCACCCCTAACTCTGCTCTGTGTGCGTGCAATCTACATTCTGAGCATTCATCTGCATTCATTCGCATTCTGATGGGTCTTCTTGGGCAGGGAGAAATGGGAGGGGCTGAAAATTACTCGATAGGTATTGGCCTGTCGCCACACAAAGTATTGATTTACCCCTCACAGATAGCCTGCAGACAGAACTGGGTTGAAATGGATCTTTTTGAACTTCAGAGAGGTTCTTTGAAGTCACCCTCTGCACTAAAGGCACTTTTGGGTATAAATACTGGAGCTACAACCCTACCAAATCAGTACAGTACTGGACCTGCGAAGAAATCTGCTGGCGAAAAGACTGCTATGCTGTGAGGATTTCAACTTTGCCTTGACTGACTGTTCTGAGAAACTGTTTCTCTGCTTTGCTGAGCTGCCCTGCTGCCTGGTGATCTCTGCCCTGCTGAGGATGAGGATTTGACCCATCTCACTTGAACCCAGAGTGACTCCAAGGGCTTGCTGGCCTTCCTTCTGTTTTCTGTAGTCTCAGGCACACAAAATACTTCCTGTAATCCTGCTAGTGCTGCTGGGCTTGGCCATCTGTGAGTCCTACCCTTGCCTGAGGTGCCCCCTCCAGTCCTGGGCCTCAGAGATGGCTCTGCAGCTGATTTCTGCAAAAACCAATGTATTGCCTCAACTGCATGAGAATGTATGCCACGTTTCCCTTCAATGCCAACGCATGGGCTATTTGATGATGAAGAATACACAGCTTGTGCAGATTGAGAACGACGCATTGCATTCACATAGACAAAAGCTCCATCCAAGGAATTTTTTCAGTTGGATCTGTTTGGGTTCTGGTGCCGGTCTGACCTCCATCGTGGTGTGCCTGATCTTTGACTTTGCACCTATCCCTCATGACCTCAAGTAATCTTTTGACTGCTACTGACTTCTATGAACTGTTTTTTAAATTTAATCTTTAAAGATTAATATTTTGACTTCTACGTTTGGTCTGTATTCTACTCAGATAAATATTCCCTCTTTTTCTAAAACTGTGTGGAGTCTTTTGTGGTGTTTTCATTGAGTTACTGTAATTTAAGTGTTGCACAAATACTTTACATATTACCTCTTAAGTTAAGCCTGGCTGTTCTGTGTCAAGCTACCAAAAGGTGAGCACAGGTTACATTTGGGTGTGTATCAGACTCTTCCAAACTACAGTGGTGGTCGCTAATTGGGCAGGGTGCAAATGTCTGCGAACTAGAGAACCAATTTCTAACTAGCACCAAATGGTGAGGGCACAAAAATGCCAGTTTTCTAAAATTGCTCCAGCAACAAATGAAGGACAGAATGCTGAATGAATCAAACATTCCCCCCAGTCAAAAGATATGCGTTAAATCCATTGTTGTTTTGCTCACTACGGCACCCCAGTTTGGACCCAACCATATGCAAATCAGTCCTGACCCTGTTCCTCATTGGAACAGTCCAGCCAGAACTGCCAAGCCGGGTCCTCCCTGACCATAAACAAGCATCCTGGGACCAGTTTCAGGGTAACACCCCATATCAGCCAGGCTAGCTTGAATCCAGTGGAACAGTGAGCAAAGGACCCATGTCTGGGCATACCCATCCCACTTAGGGTGAAAGGTGCTGTGACAACAAATAATGGATGGAATGCTGGATTAATCAAGCATTCACCCCCAGTCAAGAGATCTGGGTTAAATCCTTTGTTCTTATGCTCACAACGCCACCCCGGTTTGGACCCAGCCATAGGCAAATCAATCTTAACCCTGTTCTTCATTGGAACAGTCCTGCCTGGACTGCCAAGTCAGGTCCTCCCTGAACCACAAACAAGCATCCTGGGACCTATTTCAGGTTAACACCCCTCATCAGCCAGGCTAGCTTGAATCCAGTGGCACAGCGAGCAAGGGACCCATGTCTGGGCATACCCATCCCACTAAGGGCAAACAGTGCTGTGGCAACAAATGATGGATGGAATGCTGAATGAATCAAACATTCACCCCCAGTCAAGAGATCTGGATTAAATCTATTGTTCTTTTGCTCACTATGACACCCCAGTTTGGATCCAGCCATAGCCCACCCTGTTCCTCATGGGAACAGTTCAGTCCGAACTGCCAAGCCAGGTACTCCCTGGACCGGAAACAAGCATCCTGGGACTGGTTTCGGGTTAACACCCCACATCAGCCAGGCTAGCTTGAATCCAGTGGGACAGCGAGCAAGGGACCCATGTCTGGGCATGCCCATCCCAACCAGGATTGAAGATACTTTGTTTAGTGGGCCTAACTGGGTACCTGTCACCGGCCCATGATCCATTGAGGACGACCTGAACTTGTGACTTTGTCCAGTCCGGTGGAACCAGGTATCCACAGTTGGCGCTTTATGCATTTTGGCACAACTTTTACAAAAATCTTTGAAACTGAATATATGTTTGATTTTTGGTCCTGTTTAATTTATTTAAAAAATCACTCTATTTATTCTAAATCTGATGTAGGCTCCTTTTGTGGTGTTTCCATTGTGTTACTTTTTGTGTGCTGCACAAATACTTTAGACACTGCCTCTGAGTTAAGCCTGTCTGCTCTGTGCCAGCTACTCAAGGGTTACGTACAGGTTAATTTAGGGTTGGCTTGCAACCTTATTCTAAGAAGAATTGTAGTTGCTACTTGAGAAGGGTTTCATCCTCCTCAACCAGGAACCCAATTTCTTACGTGTGAGATTCAGGTTTTCTGTGAGTGGTTGAGTATGCGTCTGGTTACCAAGTTCTAGATGGTTATTAGTCTTCTAGTGAATTGCTTGGTGATCCTGGCGTTGAGGGTGTTCCCTTTGTCCAACTTGCTAGTCACTAGGGCATGAATGACAGTTTTTCTAGTGTTGCTTGAGGGCCATTTGAAGATCTTCCTCAGCATCTTCAGTGTGAGTCCCAGGTAGTCCAAAGTATATCAAGTTCAAGGAGCCATACTGTATCAAAGTTTAAAACATTTATTCAATATTCTTGTTGTTCATTGAATTTCAGATCAAGGACTGCTGTTCTTGAGTCTTCACACACCGGATGGTAGCTGGGTGTTGTAGTGCTAGAGGCGCTCCTATGTATCGAAACCACATGATGACCTTTGACTACCATCGTTTTAATTGACTTTTGGTGTTTTGTTTTATCCTAGCTTGAATGTCCTGCATTGGCACGTTTCTTTGAAGATGTGTTTTGTGTTTCTTTATAGTTTCATAGTGGGAGCGTTCACAGAGTAGAACAGCCTTGCCAGGAACAGAACGTGTGGGATGTGCATTTGAAAGCATGAGCAAGAGAGCGGTGTGGCATGTACATTTTGGTCTCGGTTGCCACTGTTATAAGCAGTGGTGCTCAAATGTCAATTATGTTGTACATTGGGAGAGAAAGTGTGCAGTGCTATAGGCAGTGGTGCACAAATGTGCATTGTGTTGTACATTCAAGTCTCCAGTGGCTATAATCGTCATTGTGATATGTGTCTGTGTGCACATCCAAGTCTTCAGTGGTTGTAATCATCTGATGTATTAATTGATTTATGTTTCTGATTTCTTGCAGCGGATGTCCAGCATTGACTGCTTGTGTTTCATTCCATATTATTATCTGCTTGAATTTCATTTTATTATTGTATTAATGTATATTCCATTCATTTAACAGTTGCATTTGCCTACTTATACATAAATATATATGTATATATAGATATATATATGTATATTATCTACGGCGGTCGCCAGTAGATAGTTATAGTTAGGACCGAGTTCCCATAGGAAATCTGAAAATTCTATTTTGAATAACCTTGGCGCCGGTTGACTTATCTTCGTGAAATTTTCAAAACTAATGGGGCGCTCCGCTCAGCTCCTACCCTGAAAGTCTCGGGTGATTCGTCAAGCGGGGGCTGAGAAAAAAGGGGGGTCCCAAAACGTGTTTTCCCCATGCATTTTCCCATAGGAACTTTAGTCGAAGGTACAGCCCGAACAGCTGAACAGAATTACTTGAAATTTGGCAAAGAGGTAGTCCTCAGGTCAGGCATGTGCCTTTTGCATATATGGTGTCAATCGGTTTAGTAGTTCCTGAGAAAATCAAAATTAAAATCACATATATATCTGGGCAGAGCCTAACCACACATCTCATCGTGAGATCTGATTGGCTGTCAGCACTTCATCCAAGAAGTGTAGGCAGCCATCTTGGGCCAATATACATGATAGCACCTCATTAAAAAGCATTGCAGTTAATAGAAGGTTTTAAGACTTTAGTTACATTATAAATCATTTGTTGATGGTACCATACTCATTTTAGGAATTGCGGTGTGTTCTAAGGTGATTTTACCATATCAAAAAGCCTTCTGCTGTGATATCATGAATCATGTTTGAGAGAAAACTATTTTCTCATGCTTTTCCCACAGAGGTTTGGAAGGTGATCTATAAGCTAAACTGAGAGCATATTTTCTGTAAATTCACATTATCTTTCTCAGTCATGTGAGAATGAAGTCTGACATTCTCAGTAAAACATGTACATCCAACAATGGCAGAGACTGTCAGTTGATTCCTTTGTGTTCTACTGCAGCTTCCCAGGGTGTTCTAAAGAACAACTAGAGCGCTAACAGTCCTACTTATGACAAACGTATGGCACACCTGAAACCATCTTGGTTGGAATAAAGTGGTAACTCTTAATACATTTAATTTAAAAAGGAACAACATGAGGGGGTTCATTTTGCCATAGAAAGTATGATTAGTGCTGCAGAAAGAAAAATTAGGGCACATTTTGAGTGACTTCTCAAATCCTCTTCTATTTCATTAAAAAATTCTGACATGCAGACTGAAATATGCACTTTCAATACCAGCAGCAGACTTCCCTGGTGAGCAGTAGCTTTACGACAGTGATCTAATAAGCAACTAGAGTGCTAACATTCTGAATTTATGGCAAATGTGTGACACATCTGAATGCCTTCTTGATGGAACCAAAGTAAAAAACTGAAAGTATTTCCTACTGAGGAGACTGCAGTAAATGAGGAAATTAGGAAACTTCATAACAAATAAGTCTCCCAAAATGGCCACCAGAGACAAAAGAGCCCAAATGTAGCCCAAATATCACCCAGATGTAGCCCAAGTATAGCCCAATGACATAATGTCCCAGAGTGTTCTAACGAACAACTAGAGCGCTAACAGTCTTACTTATGAAAAAAGTATGGCACACCTGAAGCCATCTTGATTGGAATAAAGTGGTAACACTTAAAACATTTAATTTACAAAGGAACAAAATGAGGGGGTTCATTTTGCCATAGGAATTATGATTAGTGCTGGAGAAAGAAAAATTAGGGCACATTTTGACTTTTCAAATCCTCTTCTATTTCATAAAAAAATTCTGACATGCAGACTGAAACATGCACTTTGAATACCAGCAGCAGACTTCTCTGGTGAGCAGTAGCTTTACTACAGTGATCTAATGAGCAACTTAAGTGCTAACATTCAGAATTTATGGCAAATGTGTGACACATCTGAATGCCTTCTTGATGGAACCAAAGTAAAAAACTGAAAGTATTTCCTACTGAGGAGACTGCAGTAAATGAGGAAATTAGGATACTTCATAACAAATAAATCTCCCAAGATGGCCACCAGAGACAAAAGAGCCCAAATGTAGCCCAAATATCACCCAGATGTAGCCCAAATATAGCCCAATGACAGAATGCCCCAGAGTGTTCTAACGAACAACTAGAGCACTAACAGTCTTACTTATGACAAAAGTATGGCACACCTGAAGCCATCTTGATTGGAATACAGTGGTAACACTTAAAACATTTAATTTACAAAGGAACAAAATGAGGGGGTTCATTTTGCCATAAAAACTATGATTAGTTCTGCAGAAAGAAAAATTAGGGCACATTTTGACTTCTCAAATCCTCTTCTATTTCATAAACAAATTCTGACATGCAGACTGAAACATGCACTTTGAATACCAGCAGCAGACTTCCCTGGTGAGCAGCAGTTTTACTACAGTGATCTAATGAGCAACTAGAGTGCTAACATTCAGAATTTATGGCAAATGTGTGACACATCTGAATGTCTTCTTGATGGAACCAAAATAAAAAACTGAAAGTATTCCCACTGAGGAGACTGCAGTAAATGAGGAAATTAGGAAACTTCATAACAAATAAATCTCCCAAGATGGCCACCAGAGGCAAAAGAGCCCAAATGTAGCCCAAATATCACCCAGATGTAGCCCAAGTATAACCCAATGACAGAATGTCCCAGAGTTTTCTTAAGAACAACTAGAGCGCTTACTGTCTTACTTATGACAAAAGTATGGCACACCTGAAGCCGTCTTGATTGGAATAACCTGGTAACACTTAAAACATTTAATTTAAAAAGGAACACAATGAGGGGGTTCATTTTGCCATAGAAATTATGATTAGTGCTGAAGAAAAAAAAATTAGGGCACATTTTGAGTGACTTCTCAAATTCTCTTCTATTTCAATAAAAAATTCTGAAATGCAGACTGAAACATGCACTTTTAATACCAGCAGCAGACTTCCGTGGTGAGCAGTAGCTTTACTACAGTGATCTAATGAGCAACTAGTGTGGTAACATTCAGAATTTATGGCAAATGTGTGATATATCTGAATACCTTCTTGATGGAATCAAAGTAAAAAACTGAAAGCATTTCCTACTGAGGAGACGGCAGTAAATGAGGAAACTAGGAAACTTCATAACAAATAAATCTCCCAAGATGGCCACCAGAGACAAAAGAGCCCAAATGCAGCACAAATATCACCCAGATGTAGCCCACATGTAGCCCAATGACAGAAGTGTATAAAACACTTATTTTTTGTGTATTTGCAGTTTTATATAGTGCAGACTTGTCAGATATTGGATGCTTTACATGAGCATTGGTTACATCACACAAGATCAAATTCATTTTGGTTGTAGATATGGGGAGATTAAGTGATTTGACCAGAATCACAGAATGTTGAGCTGAAGCAGAAACTCCAAACTGGTTCCTCAGTTGCAAAGTCTGCAGCTCTGGAAGTAACACCACATCCTCTCCCCTAGGTGTAACATTTAATCAAGAGGTCAACTGGATAAAAAAACATAAAGATTACAAATAATTTAAAAGTTCTTTGTCGCTATTTGAAAACTCAGAAAATGTGTCCTCATTTTAGTTTTTTTGAGCACTAACCATAATTTTGATGCAAATAAGACCCTCTCATATATGTAATTTCTAAAGGAAATACTCTAGGTATTACAGTTTTGATTACATCAAGATGACGTCAGGCGTTCCACACTTTTGTAATAAATATAGAATGTTAGCAATCTAGTTGTTCATTGGGATACTGTTGAGAGGCAGAGGCCAGGGGCACGGAAAATTGAAGGCAGGTAGGAGAGTGCAGAGGCAACAATTTGACCACACTGGGCAGGCAGGAAGGGCAGTGGCAGCACAACAGACTATGGAGGGCAGTGGAAAGGGGGGCAGGGGCAACAAACCAACAATACAGGACTGGCAAGAGAGGCTGTGGCAATATAATAGACCATTGTGGGCAGAAGGAAGAGGCAGTGGTAGTACAACCATACATGCCAACAGACCCGTTTCAACCAGGAAACGTCCAATGTTTTTAAGCTCAAATGATCTGTCTCCTGTCTACAATCTCCTCTTTTTCAATGTAACTCAAAGGGGATAATCAATGCCCCAGTTTTTTTCAAAATCTCCCTCTTACCAAGTTCAAAATGTTCGCAAGTATGGTACATTGGATCATGGTAGGCAGGAGGAATTAAGGTAGGGACATGGACTCGGATAACAGAGGACAGGAGGGACATGGAGAGGTGCACCAAACTTACCCTACAGGGCAGGCATCAGGGTTTGCAGCAGCACAATACACCACACAGCGCATGCGGGACAGGAGTGCAGCACAACAATCCATAGAAAGCAATAGGGAGGGGACAGGACCATGCACATGGACAACAGAGAACAGAGGGGAAAGAGGCAATGGTAGCTAGCTGACCATAATGGACAGACAGGAGAGAAAGCTGCAGCATAACAGACCATAAAGGGCAGGAGGGACGGATCAGGGGCATTACAATGGAACAGACAAGCCAGGAGGGAGGAAATAGGGGTCTGCACATGGAAACAGAGGGCTGGGGCAAGGGGGCAGGGCAGGAGCAGCAAGATGACCATGGAGGTCAGGCAGGATGGGCACTAGAAACAAGACACACCATGGAGAGCAACAATGAGACTATGATGGCATACACACAGACCATGGAGGGAAGGTGGGAGGGGGTCAGTGGCAGCTAGCTGACCACACAGGGAAGGTGGGAGGGACCATGGCAGCACAGAAGACCATGCATGGCAAGCTGGAGGGTTAGTGGCAGCACAATGGCTATGATGGGCAAGAAGGAGGGTGCAGGGGCATGCACAAAGGACCATGGAGGATAGAAGGGAGGGTCAGGACCTGGGCACAGACAAGAGAGTTCAGGGGAAGGGGCCTCACAAGAGACCGCGCGGGGCAGGCAGGAGGAGCATTTGCAACACAACAGACCAGGGAGGGCAGAAGGGTGTGGCAGTAAAATGGACAATGGAGGACAGGATGAAGGGGATAGGGGCATGGCATGTGGACAGGCAGGGTGGGCGTGGCAGGGACAGGTTACAGTCATCTGACAATGCTAGGCAGGTGGGAGGGGAGTGGCAGCTCAACAGAACACTCAGAGTAGATAGGAGTGGCAGGTCCATGGAACATGGTGGGCAAAAAGGTGGGAGCAGGGGGAAGGAGAATAGGGGCAGCAAGCTAAGCACAGAGGCTAAGCAGGAGGTCAATGATGGGCCATAGAATTGGGCAATGGAGGGCAGGAGGAGTGGACTGGTACATCATGCTTAATGGAGGGCAGTGGCAGCACATCAGACCATGCATGGCAGGAGGGAGGGGGCTAGTCCATGGATTCAGACAACAGAGGATAGGGAGGAGATGGATAGGGCAGCAAGCTAACTTTTCAGAGAAGGTGGGCATTAGGAACTTTATTGTTTTTAAAATGTGCGAACTACTTAAAATATGAACAAGTATGCAGCATAATCTCACTTTTATTCAGGAAGAAGAGGACGTTTGTGACTGTGACTCCGGGCTCACTTGGCAGAAACACCCCCTGACCCTCCACCCCCATCGCAAAATGTAATGCCCGTGAAAAGGGTAGGTGGACGCAGTGTTATATAGAACATAGCCCTGAGAGCACGATTGAAAATGAAAACTAGATATAGTATATGGCATAAACTATGCACCAAAAAGTGTGATATAAGATGAACCGGGGCGTGATATAGAATATGCAATACATTGTGACTCTAAAGTGAGGTTTGTCGCCTTTCCAGAGAGTAAAATAAAAAGTATTACACATCCGGCAGTGGATGTGTGTTTTATTAACCGTGAGGGGGGTATCTTGCATAATTTGGTCGAATTTTTGTCGAATCCCCTTTGAATGGCTTGGTGTGCGTGTATATGAAATGTGCCCGTCAATAGCTACCCATGTTTGTATAAATAAACGACAAGGGTGTCTACTTGGAGAGTACCCACTGGCGGGGGCGCCGGGATTAGGCACAGTAGGGCGTCAGACACGTCAGAACTTCACTAGCAGTGTAAATACATTCCATGTGGATTCATTCTATGCATAGTCGCCTTTTAATGAATATAACGCAAATCGTCATGGTGATAGGTACATACGGTTTGTCCAGCATGTCCTAGGTGTTTCTATAAATATATATTTATTAAAAATAATAAAAAACAAAGGCCGGCCCCGGGGGATGGTGTCCCCGGGGCCATAAGTGGCCTGAGGAGGGGGGCACCGCAGCCCCCTCCTAAAGAATTTTTTTAAAAAAGGCCATGACCCGGGGGTTGGGGTCCCCAGCGCCGATTAAGGCCATGGGAGGGCCACATTTATTTTTTTCAACAAAAAAAAATTAGGGTGCAGTGCCAGTAAATTAGAAAAAGAAGGGGGACCACACAGCACTCCGTCTTAAAAAAATAAAAACAATAAAAGACCGGCGTCGCACCGGAGGCCACGCCCCCTCCTTGCAGCACTCTGCAAACGTGCCCCCTGGCCAGTTGTAGGTTGGGGAATTAATTCCTCTTCAATACTGAGGGTCCCTGAGGGCCAACTAGCCCAACAGGTATCTCCAGTATGCGCCAGGGAGCTGCGTTGCAGACAGGTGTTCTGAAGAAAGGCCCCTTTTTAAACCTCTATGCAACGCAGCTCTGTGGCGCTTACTGGAGGTACCTAGTGGGCTAGTTTGACCCTAGGGACCCTTAGGATTCAAGGGGTCTTAATCTCTCAACTTAGAACGGCCAAAGGGCGCGTTTACACAGTGGTGAAGTGAGGGGATGGGGCCTGAGGTGACGTGGGCAAACACGCCCTGTGGCGCGTTTTATGTTGGGGAAATAATTCCCTTTCAATCCTGAGGGACTGTGGGGGCCAGCTAGCCCACCAGGTGCTTCCAGTAAGCGCCACTGCTCTGTGTTGCAGAGAGGTGGTGCAGTCCGTGCCCCTTTTTACACCTCTCTGCAATGGCGCTTACTGGACGTACCTAGTGGGCTATTTTGCCCCTAGGGATCCTCAGGATTCAAGGGGACTTAATCTCCCAACTTAAAAAACGGCCACAGGGCGTGTTTACACAGTGGGGAAGGGAGGGGACGGGGCCTGAGGTGACGTGTGCAAACACGCCCTATGGCGCAATATAAGTTGGGGAAATAATTCCCCTTCAATCCTGAGGGCCCCTGGGGGTTAACTAGCCCACCAGGTGCTTCCAGTAAGCGCCCCTGAGCTGCGTTGCAGAGAGGTGGTCCAGGCCGTGCCACTTTTTACACCTCTCTGCAACGCAGCTCTGTGGCGCTTACTGGAGGTATCTAGTGGGCTAGTTGGGCCCTAGAGACCCTCAGGATTCAAATGAACTTAATCTCCCAACTAAAAATGGCCACAGGGCGTGTTTACACAGTGGTGAAGGGAGGGGACGGGGCCTGAGTTAACGTGTGCAAACAAGCCCTGTGGCGCGTTTTAAGTTGGGGAAATAATTCCCCTTCAATCCTGAGGGACCCTGGGGGCCAACTAGCCCACCAGGTGCTTCCAGTAAGCGCCCCTGAGCTGCGTTGCAGAGAGGTGGTCCAGGTCGTGCCACTTTTTACACCTCTCTGCAACGCAGCTCTGTGGCGCTTACTGGAGATATCTAGTGGGCTAGTTGGACCCTAGGGACCCTCAGGATTCAAATGAACTTAATCTCCCAACTAAAAACGTCCACAGGGCGTGTTTACACAGTGGTGAAGGGAGGGGACGGGGCCTGAGTTAACGTGTGCAAACAAGACCTGTGGCGCGTTTTAAGTTGGGGAAATAATTCCCCTTCAATCTTGAGGGAGCCTGGGGGCCAACTAGCCCACCAGATGCTTCCAGTAAGCGCCACTGCGCTGCGTTGCAGAGAGGTGGTCTAGGCCGTGCCCCTTTTTACATCACTCTGCAACGCAGCTCTGTGGCGCTTACTGGAGGTATCTAGTGGGCTAGTTGGACCCTAGGGACCCTCAGGATTGAAGGGGAGTTAATCTCCGAACGTAAAACGGCCACAGGGCGTGTTTACACAGTGGGGAAGTGAGGGGACGGGGCCAGAGGTGACGTGTGCAAACACGCCCTGTGGCGCGTTTTAAGAGGTAGTTTTAATACCCTGCCCTATTATATACTAGGGGCTTACAGAGGAGGTCATGCTGATCACAGGGGGACCCCAACGCATAGTGTTCCCTAGTGTATGTAGGTGTTTTCACTGTATTCTGAGTGTCTTTTAACATAGCACTGGCTCTAGGACTGGTTAGCCAGACTCAGTTACCACCAGTATCCATCTGAAAAAGTTGAGGGTACAGGATGATTTTGCAACAAGGCTTCTTTCTGCTCTTCTGTTTGTTCTTTCTGCACGTTATCCTTCTTCCTGCACTTTTCTTCGTCTTTGAGGACTTCTGTTGCTTCTTTCTGCATTTCTTTTTTTTCTTTCTGTGCGTTTTTTCTTCTTTCTTCACATGTCCTATCTCTGTAGGCATAGTTAGAAATTAGCATTTAAAAAACCTTTGAAATTCACTGAAAAAACCATAGGTTTCAGGCACGTTATAGTTAGGAATTAGCATTTAAAAAACCTTAGAAATTCACTGAAAAAACCACAGGTTTCAGGGGTGTTATAGTTAGCTGGACTTTTCACTCGTACAAAACCATTGAAATTCCCCCGTTATAGTAAGTTCAACTAACTATAACTCGCGCGCCCGCAATGCACTGCTGATGACGTCACATATTACATCACTCATGACATGGTCAGTGACATCACTCATGACATCACTGATGACATCTCAAATGTCATCACTGATGACATCATCCTTGTGATAGAGTGGCAGACCTCCTCTCCCCCTAATATAACCTTTGATACACACATTCAAAAATAGAAACTAAAATTTTCAAAACAATGGACATACCAATATCAGTTACAACAACCTATTCAGCAATTCTAAGATCCACATACACATCCACTCATTCACCAACAGTCCTATACAGTCACTCATACATGTACTCACTCATCATATGTACTCATACACCTATACATCCTGTTACACAACGCCACTCATCCATAGAGTTACTCACACACATAGTCACTCATGCTAATAAAGAATCAAACATCCATTTACTTGCATATACAGTTATACACCCACCACCACACTTACTTCTACAGAAACGTACACATACTTAGTCTTTTAAACAATCACTTATAGAAACACATACTTATTCATACAGGAACTCTTTCAATCTCTCACTCTCACATATACTCACTTATATATACCAATAGGCACATATACTAGTTTAAAACATATGTAGTTACTCTTAAAGACACTATTGAGACAGACATTCACTCACTAACACACCCATGTACACACCCATCCACCCATACAGTCCTGCACACATACTGTCTTCAACACATACAAACAGTGAGTCACTCATTCGTGCACCTATGCACTACATAATACCCCCCACCGAACCACACAGACACTCAGACACTCATACTGATACTCAAAAAAACAACTAATAACCTATATAGACACTCATGTAGCTACTCACCAACATATGCAGCCACTTATACACAAAGTGAGAGACTGATACAGATATTTACATATTTAAACAATACTCACTAAGCCATGTATTCACTAAGATACACTTAGTCAGTTATACAATCCATTTTTTAAAAACAAATCATCCATTTAGACACTTATATACCCATTTATTCTTCCATCGACCTTGAGATATACATATATAAAACATATGTATTTTTCAGAAAAACACACATTCACTGGATGATGTCATCAGTGATGTCATTTGAGATGTCATCAGTGATGTCATGAGTGATGTCACTGACCATGTCATGAATGATGTAATATGTGACGTCATCAGCAGTGCATTGCGGGCGCGCGAGTTATAGTTAGCTGAACTAACTATAACGGGGGAATTTCAATGGTTTTGTACGAGTGAAAAGTCCAGCTAACTATAATGCCCCTGAAACCTGTGTTTTTTTTCAGTGAAAAAAAAAAATATATATATATATATACATATATATATATATATATATATATATATATATATATATATATATATATATATATATATATATTATCTACTGGCGGTCGCCAGTAGATAGTTATAGTTAGGACCGAGTTTCCATAGGAAATCTCAAAATTCTATTTTGAATAACTTTGGCGCCGATTGACGAATCTTCGCGAAATTTTCAAAACTAATGGGGCGCTCCGCTCCGCTCCTACCCTGAAAGTCTCGGGGTGATTCGTCATGCGGGGGCCGAGAAAAAGGGGGGGTCCCAAAACACGTTTTCCCCATGGATTTTTCCATAGGGACTTTAGTCGCAGCTACAGCCCGAACGGCTGAACAGAATTACGTGAAATTTGGCAGAGAGGTAGCCATAAGGTCCGTTTGGTGCCTTTTGCAGGTTTGGTGTAAATCTGTTCAGTATTTTCTGAGAAAATAGCATTTAAATCAATATATATATCTATACGCGCGCAGCGTGCGCGCAGGGTGCACGCACTCGGCCGTCCGCGAGCGCCCTTCTGATTGGTTGTTACATCTTAGTAAACATTCGAATCGGTCGAAACCAGGAAGTGTCGGCCGCCATTTTGTCTCTCGCACTGAGAGGGGGGTGAAACACAAAGGAGAAAAACATGTAAAGGGGGCATGCTGGACAGTTCCTGACCCCCTAGCAGGGGTCAAGGGGTCCAAGGAGGTCCCCCAAGGGCAATTAAAAAAATTAAATGTTTTTCGGTAATTCGCCGAGTGCGCGAAGCGTGCGCGCACTATATAAATGAAAAAAATTCTGCGAGGTTCGCGCAGCGTGCGCGCACGGTATAAAAGCTTTAAAATAAAATGGCAAAGTCAATCCCCCCGTGTGCACACAATGCGCGAAGCGCAGCGTGTGTGCATGATATATCCCTTGAATTAACAGTTTATACCAAAACCCTTAACAACAAAGCGTATCTTGTGCGGACGGTGCGCGAAGTGCACCGTGCGTACATGGCCCATTAAGCGTAACGTGGGCGCACGGTGCGCGTAGCGCGTAGCGCACTGCGTGCCCACCGTGCGTGCACGGTGCGCAAAGTGCACCGTGCGTGCACGGCACTAACTGCGTAAAGTGGGCGCGAGGTGCGCAAAGCGCACCGCGTGCCCACCGTGCGCGCACCGTGCACAAAGCGCACCGTGCGCGCACAGCACGAACGGCGTAAAGTAACTTAGCATTTAAAAAACCGTACAAATTCACTGAAAAAACCATAGGTTTCACACACGTTATAGTTAGGAATTAGCATTTAAAAAACCTTGCAAATTCACTTAAAAAACCATAGGTTTCACACATGTTATAGTTAGCTGGGCATTTTCCTCATGAAAAAACAATGAAATTCCCCCGTTATAGTTAGTGCAGGCAACTATAACTCACGCGACCGTAATCCGCTGCTGATGACGTCAGTTATTACATCACTGATGACATATGTGTCTTTCTGAAAAAAAAAATATATATATATGTATAGCTAAAAAAAAAAGGAAGAAGACATGGGTATATAAATGTGTAAATACAGTGATGTAATATCTGACGTCATCAGCAGCGGATTACGGTCGCGTGAGTTATAGTTGCCTGCACTAACTATAACGGGGGAATTTCATTGGTTTTTCATGAGGAAAATGCCCAGCTAACTATAACATGTGTGAAACCTATGGTTTTGTAAGTGAATTTGCAAGGTTTTTTAAATGCTAATTCCTAACTATAACGTGTGTGAAACCTATGGTTTTTTCAGTGAATATATATATATATATATATATATATGAATTCCAAAAAGCTCTCTCCCACTTCCGGGACGGGGAGGAAGAAGCACACGGACACCAATTCGTGCTTCGCAGGTTTTAATAAAGATCAGCACCCACACAACACGCCATTACGCGTTTCGGCCACCAGATGGCCTTGATCACATAAAGTAACTGCCGCTTCATTAACCTTTATATTTAGGAGCACTCTATGACCTCGTGATGCTGGTGTTAAATAAACATAGAAAAAATACTCTAGTTTACATTAAGCCTGGGCGAAGCACTACGCTACGCTCGCGTAGTTTGCGAAGTTCGCGCTACTTCGCACTACGCGAACTGCATGTAGCACAGTGCGAACACGCGTAGCGTAGTGTTGCATAGTGCTGCGGTCATATTTTGCTTGCTCGCGGTCCTCAACGTCAAGTTGGCGACCGCGAGTAAGCAAAATGACATCCCGGCGAGACTTTTTCCTTGTTCGCGATCAGCAACTTCAAGTTGGCGATCGCGAGCATGGAAAATAAACCTCCCGGCGAGATTCCCAACGCGAGGAGGTCAGGTTTCTCATTGCGAGTGGTCGCGTATGCTCACGACCGCTCGCGATGAGAAACTACCAGTTCGCGTTGAGAAAGCTGAAGCTCGAGTAAAAATCTACTCGAGCAGCAGAAAACTACAGCTCGCACTGTGCAAGATGCCATTTTCAATGATTGCACAGTGCCGGTTGCTTGTCCGCACTGTGCAATCATTGAAAACGACATCTGGCACAATGCGAACAAGATACTACGCAGTTCGCGAAGTGCTACGCGTAGCTCGCGTAGTGCGAACTTCACTTTGCGTTGCTTCGCGAAGTGCTACTTCGCGAACTACGCCCAGGCCTAGTTTACATGGCAAATGTAACAATACAATATATATACACATACAGGCAATATTAGTAATTGTAGCAGCATGGGTCTATGAAATTTCATGGTGATAATATTGAATGATGTCTGTATATGACTTGTTTTAACCCCTTCGGTGCTCATGACGGAACGGTTCCGTCATGAGCCACGGTTGAGCTGTGCTCATGACGGAACCGTTCCGTCATGACCACGCCCGCGCAGACATCAGTCAGCACCGCGGGGGAATCCGCCCCGCATGGAAGGGGTTAAACTCTTGGAAAACTTTACAGACCATGTAAAAACACAATAGGATTCAAATGTGCAAATTTAGCTTGTGCAAATACGCAGAATAATAGTGCAAATCCTAATTATTAAAGTGCAAATTGTGTCTTTAAAGTGCAAGAATGCAAAGGTGCAAAATGCGCAACAATGGTGCAAAATGCAAGCAAATGTATTGTATATACACACATAGCAGCTATATTCTGAAACTAATTCATACAGTTAACTAATACACGGTTGGAATTCTTTGCAATTTTTCAACAAATGTTAAAATTGTGTCAAATTACAAACTCATTTCATAAAACCCGAAATTGCTTCTAAAGATCTGTTGCCTATGTAAAAAATCATGAAAGCTGGTCAAAAGTGAAGAAAGTGCAAATAATAATAGGATAGCAACACAAGCGAGGAAAGAAAGCAAACAGAAACGGAAAAATGATATTGAAACACTTATCATATGTGTGTGTCTTCATGTTGACATATACACATTGAATTCAGCTGCTCCCCTAAATCTTTCGAATAATATATCTACGGTATAATGTTTAGGTATATCTAATAGGACAGCTTTCACCTAAATTATAATACACATAATGATGAAAGGAACCTTGCTGGGGGATTCATTAGATGTGTAGAACCGGAACGCTCCAACATATGAGGAAGAGATTTTTAATTTTCTTCTTTCTTTTTTTCTTTTTTTCTCTTCTCTCTTTTTTTTCCCCCTCTTTATCTCTTCACTTTCCTGAACTATACCCATTTAAAAATTCGAAAGACAAACTAAGAGAAAAACAAAAACAAACAAAACATAGAAGGAACAAATTAATTCAGTGACTGGATAAATAGTCAACTCTCAAACACTATTGATGAGGATACAGGTTAAATACATGAACTGATCAGTGAAAAAGCTTCGATTGACAGGATTGCCAATGCACGCACTGTGAATCTTAATCAAATATTGCAAGAATATTAAAATAATGTTTTTGTACAGTGTGGCCTGCAAATACTCAAATAAAATTATGTAAGTCCTCAGTGTTGTTTAACCCTGTTGGGGCTTTGCTATCGAATTCGAGTATGTATTTGGTTTCGAGTTGTCGTAATGCTTTCTCTCTGTTGCCCCCTCTTCGCTGTGCGGGGACACTATTGACAACAAAGTATTTCAGGCAACTGAGATCATTGTTGTGTTGTTTTTTGAAATGACGTGCTACTGGGTAGCTAGAGTCATTATTCACAATTGCCCTTAAATGCTGTAAAATTCTGACATGGGCTTGTAATTTGGTGCTCCCAATGTAATTCAAGCCACATGTACAGAAAAGGACATAAACCACGAATTCAGATCTACAAGTAAAGTGGCCCCTAATTTGTCTAGGGTTGGCTCTGAATGGGACTGCGTATTCAGTAGTATTTTGACCAAATTTACACGCTCTGCAACTGGTACATTTGAAGAACCCATTTTTGGGTTTTAACCATGAACAGCTAGTATGGCTTAGGGTGTTAGGTCTCATGAGCTCTCCTTTCATGGTTCTTGCCCTTCTAAACGTCAGTACTGGTTTAGAGGGTAGCGTTGGGGCCAAAACACCATCCGTTAGCACAATCGGCCAATTTTTATTAACAATGGCCCTGATCTTGTGGTGCTGTTTGTTAAATGTTGTAATCAAACGTGGTACATTGGAGATAGCGCTATCGGGGATATCAACTGAATTATGTTGGCTCATGTCGACCGATTTGTCTTTGAGCAGTAACTCCCTGGGGATGGATTCCACTTTCTCATAGGCTTCCCTGAGGGTCCCCTCAGAGTAACCTCTTTGCCTCATCCTACTCATTGCCTCCTCTGAACATTTGGCTCTCTCCTCTGGTATACTACAAATACGTTTAATGCGGAGGAGTTCCCCGTAGGGGATGCTTCTTATGAGGTGTGGTGGGTGGGCACTACTGGCATGTAAGCTAGAGTTGCCAGCAGTGGGCTTTCTGTACTGACATGTTTCTATTTGGTTCTCGATAATCGTGATTTTGGTGTCTAAAAATTCGACTGATGTATTGTCTATATTAAAAGTGAATTTAAGATTAAAAGTATTGTTGTTTAAAACCTCAATAAAATTTATCACACTTTCACGATCACCTTTCCAAACCATAAAAACATCGTCAATGTATCTAAACCATTTGTACACAAGTTGGTCGCACACTGCTCGTCACACCAGCAAGTTGCCCCAAAGGACTGTGGTAAATGTAGTGGCGACGGCGGGTACGCCTATGCCACGATGTGTAAGGAGAACAGTATGTGTTGCATTTAGCCATCCCTGGACACGTGTTTCGAGCTAGTTGCCTCTCGTCAGCAGGGAGCAGGACAGTGTAAAGGGGTGCCGTGTGGACTGCCAAAATGTAATTAAAAACAGGTCAAGTACCTCTCATGGCGCGCAGGTGCAGATCCAAGGCTCGTCAGCCCGTTAGCTCAAGGGAGCCGTAATAATTTGTACACAAGTTGGTCGCACACTGCTCGTCACACCAGCAAGTTGCCCCAAAGGACTGTGGCAAATGTAGTGGCGACGGCGGGTACGCCTATGCCACGATGTGTAAGGAGAACAGTATGTGTTGCATTTAGCCATCCCTGGACACGTGTTTCGAGGTAGTTGCCTCTCGTCAGCAGGGAGCAGGACAGTGTAAAGGGGTGCCGTGTGGACTGCCAAAATGTAATTAAAAACAGGTCAAGTACCTCTCATGGCGCGCAGGTGCAGATCCAAGGCTCGTCAGCCCGTTAGCTCAAGGGAGCCGTAATAATTTGTACACAAGTTGGTCGCACACTGCTCGTCACACCAGCAAGTTGCCCGAAAGGACTGTGGTAAAAGTAGTGGCGACGGCGGGTACGCCTATGCCACGATGTGTAAGGAGAACAGTATGTGTTGCATTTAGCCATCCCTGGACACGTGTTTCAAGGTAGTTGCCTCTCGTCAGCAGGGAGCAGGACAGTGTAAAGGGGTGCCGTGTGGACTGCCAAAATGTAATTAAAAACAGGTCAAGTACCTCTCATGGCGCGCAGGTGCAGATCCAAGGCTCGTCAGCCCGTTAGCTCAAGGGAGCCGTAATAATTTGTACACAAGTTGGTCGCACACTGCTCGTCACACCAGCAAGTTGCCCCAAAGGACTGTGGTAAATGTAGTGGCGACGGCGGGTACGCCTATGCCACGATGTGTAAGGAGAACAGTATGTGTTGCATTTAGCCATCCCTGGACACGTGTTTCGAGGTAGTTGCCTCTCGTCAGCAGGGAGCAGGACAGTGTGGCATAGGCGTACCCGCTGTCGCCACTACATTCACCACAGTCCTTTGGGGCAACTTGCTGGTGTGACGAGCAGTGTGCGACCAACTTGTGTTCAAATTATTACGGCTCCCGTGAGCTAACGGGCTGACGAGCCCTGGTTCTGCACCTGCGCGCCATGAGAGGTATTTGACCTGTTTTAATTACATTTTGGCAGTCCACTCGGCACC
The DNA here is from genome assembly GCF_964204655.1 of Triturus cristatus. Taxonomy (NCBI): domain Eukaryota; kingdom Metazoa; phylum Chordata; class Amphibia; order Caudata; family Salamandridae; genus Triturus; species Triturus cristatus. The sequence continues at coordinate 534,317,510 of NC_140581.1, read as the reverse complement.
CCGTTACACTGTCCTGCTCCCTGCTGACGAGAGGCAACTACCTCGAAACACGTGTCCAGGGATGGCTAAATGCAACACATACTGTTTTCTTTTTACACATCGTGGCATAGGCGTACCCGCTGTCGCCACTACATTCACCACAGTCCTTTTGGGGCAACTTGCTGGTGTGACGAGCAGTGTGCGACCAACTTGTGTTCAAATTATTACGGCTCCCGTGAGCTAACGGGCTGACGAGCCCTGGTTCTGCACCTGCGCGCCATGAGAGGTATTTGACCTGTTTTAATTACATTTTGGCAGTCCACTCGGCACCCCGTTACACTGTCCTGCTCCCTGCTGACGAGAGGCAACTACCTCGAAACACGTGTCCAGGGATGGCTAAATGCAACACATACTGTTTTCTTTTTACACATCGTGGCATAGGCGTACCCGCTGTCGCCACTACATTCACCACAGTCCTTTGGGGCAACTTGCTGGTGTGACGAGCAGTGTGCGACCAACTTGTGTTCAAATTATTACGGCTCCCGTGAGCTAACGGGCTGACGAGCCCTGGTTCTGCACCTGCGCGCCATGAGAGGTATTTGACCTGTTTTAATTACATTTTGGCAGTCCACTCGGCACCCCGTTACACTGTCTTGCTCCCTGCTGACGAGAGGCAACTACCTCGAAACACGTGTCCAGGGATGGCTAAATGCAACACATACTGTTTTCTTTTTACACATCGTGGCATAGGCGTACCCGCTGTCGCCACTACATTCACCACAGTCCTTTGGGGCAACTTGCTGGTGTGACGAGCAGTGTGCGACCAACTTGTGTTCAAATTATTACGGCTCCCGTGAGCTAACGGGCTGACGAGCCCTGGTTCTGCACCTGCGCGCCATGAGAGGTATTTGACCTGTTTTAATTACATTTTGGCAGTCCACTCGGCACCCCGTTACACTGTCCTGCTCCCTGCTGACGAGAGGCAACTACCTCGAAACACGTGTCCAGGGATGGCTAAATGCAACACATACTGTTTTCTTTTTACACATCGTGGCATAGGCGTACCCGCTGTCGCCACTACATTCACCACAGTCCTTTGGGGCAACTTGCTGGTGTGACGAGCAGTGTGCGACCAACTTGTGTTCAAATTATTACGGCTCCCGTGAGCTAACGGGCTGACGAGCCCTGGTTCTGCACCTGCGCGCCATGAGAGGTATTTGACCTGTTTTAATTACATTTTGGCAGTCCACTCGGCACCCCGTTACACTGTCCTGCTCCCTGCTGACGAGAGGCAACTACCTCGAAACACGTGTCCAGGGATGGCTAAATGCAACACATACTGTTTTCTTTTTACACATCGTGGCATAGGCGTACCCGCTGTCGCCACTACATTCACCACAGTCCTTTGGGGCAACTTGCTGGTGTGACGAGCAGTGTGCGACCAACTTGTGTTCAAATTATTACGGCTCCCGTGAGCTAACGGGCTGACGAGCCCTGGTTCTGCACCTGCGCGCCATGAGAGGTATTTGACCTGTTTTAATTACATTTTGGCAGTCCACTCGGCACCCCGTTACACTGTCCTGCTCCCTGCTGACGAGAGGCAACTACCTCGAAACACGTGTCCAGGGATGGCTAAATGCAACACATACTGTTTTCTTTTTACACATCGTGGCATAGGCGTACCCGCTGTCGCCACTACATTCACCACAGTCCTTTGGGGCAACTTGCTGGTGTGACGAGCAGTGTGCGACCAACTTGTGTTCAATGTATCTAAACCACTTTGTAATTTTGGATCTAAACACACTAGCATGGGTTCCCATGAGAACCTGCTCCTCCCACCAGCCAACATGCAAGCAGGCATAGCTGGGGGAGAAGCAAGCTCCCATGGCGACTCCCCTCTTTTGGGAATACAAATCATTTTCAAACATAAAATAGTTATTGTTCAATGCCCAGTGAATAAGTTCTAAAAGCATAGCATTGTGACTGTAAAATTTGATGGGTCTGCAGTCCAAGTAATGTTTAATGGCAGCAATTCCTGTATCGTGTTCTATGCTAGTATACAATGACTCTATATCTAGAGTCACCAACAAGAAATCCTCACGCCATTGAATTTTAGCTAGTTTCCTGATAAAGTCACCAGTGTCCTTAACGTAAGTAGGTAAATCACGAACTAATGGCTGCAAAAAATAATCCACATACTTACTCGCATTTTCACTGATGCTCCCAATGGATGAAATAATGGGTCTGCCTGGTACCGGCTTCACTCCTTTGTGGATTTTTGGTATCAGGCGAAATGTGGGAATAATCGGAAACTCATTGAAAAGAAAATTAAATTCATGGCTTGAAATTAATCCCTGCCTTTTGTAGGCGTGTAACATTTTCATCAGGGAGTCCTTTGAAGTATTGTATATTTTCATGCTGATTTTTTCATAGCACTCAGTGTCCGAAAGTTGCCTTTTCACTTCAGTTCTGTATTCTTCCTTGGGCCAAATGACAACATTGCCCCCCTTGTCAGACATGCAAATTACTAGGCCGGGATTGTTATTCAATTTTTGAATCAAATTCTTGTATTGTACATCCTGTTGTTTTATTCTCTTACTGTTGGAACTTGTGGCCCGATAGAGATCTTTTAAATCGTTGGTCACCATCTCTTGAAAAATATCGATAGCGTCCTTGGGCATCATAGGAATAAAATTTGATTTGCCTCTAAATGGACTCAGTCCGGGACAGGGTTCTGTGCCGATGATTGATGCAAATCTGTCCTGTGAGGGCCGTGTGTCAACTGGCTGACTGAGGGAATCAGAGTCCATGTTGTTTATGTCAGCCAAGGTGATGAGTAAATGCGCATCGGCAGCTTCCAGATTGTATTCGTTGGAAGTTGTTGTGTTGTCATCGGGAACCGCATTCATTTTGTTGCCGGTTTTAATGGTGAAGAATTTCTTTAATTTCAACTTTCTTGCGAAGTTGAACATATCCGCTCTAGTTTTGCAATAGTTGAAATTATTGCCAGCGCAGTACGAGAGGCCTAAAGATAGGATATTTTCCTCTGCAGCAGCAAGTTCAAGCTTTGAAAGATTCACTATGGTGTTGTTGTTGTTTTTGACCACCGTTTAGCGTCTTCGCCATTGCGTTTTTCTGCCTCTTTGCGCGGCGGGCCTTTCTTCTGGCATTGCGTTTTTTGTTTTGCCCTGCGGATACTTGTGGATTCCGCGGCCTCAGGGTCTGACGGCGGTCCTCGGCTAAAAAATTTAGCTCTTCACCAGGTTGTAAAATGCTTGACTTCGAGAAACCCCGGACCAAATCCTCACCTTCGCTGCCTCTGCCACTGGTCAAGGAAACAGAGTCTCCTGTGTCTAATTCTATTGGCATGCCCTGTTCACTACTGTTGATGGAAACTTCACGATTGGTAGTGGCCAGTTTGTCCGAGCGTCTCTTCCTTGCGCTGTCATAGCGACGAGCAAAAGTAAAAATCTGCCCAAGCTCGTAATCTTCTCTGTCCCTGGTGAACTTGCGTAATTTCCTCGACTTAATTTTCTCTTGTTGTTTACTGATCCTGTCCTCAATTTCTTTTCTTTGTTAGAGTATTTCTTCTTTTTCTGGTCGTCCGTTAAGTTTTTCGTTGATCTCATCTATCTTTTTAATGAGCGCATCACGATCGATTCGGGCGTATTTGATGAGAATTTTGACCGCGTTCATGGTCAAAATTGGGTGCCATTCCATTCATTTAACAGTTGCATTTGCCTACTTATACATAAATATATATGTATATATAGATATATATATATATATATATTATCTACTGGCAGTCGCCAGTAGATAGTTATAGTTAGGACTGAGTTCCCATAGGAAATCTGAAAATTCTATTTTGAATAACTTTGGCGCCGGTTGACTTATCTTCGTGAAATTTTCAAAACTAATGGGGTGCTCCGCTCAGCTCCTACCCTGAAAGTCTCGGGGTGATTCGTCAAGCGGGGGCTGAGAAAAAAGGGGGGGCCCCAAAACGCGTTTTCCCCATGCATTTTCCCATAGAACCTTTAGTCGAAGGTACAGCCCGAACGGCTGAACAGAATTACTTGAAATTTGGCAAAGAGGTAGTCCTCAGGTCAGGCATGTGCCTTTTGCATATATGGTGTCAATCTGTTCAGTAGTTCCTGAGAAAATCAAAAGTAAAATCACATATATATCTGGGCGGAGCCTAACTACACATCTCATCGTGAGATCTGATTGGCTGTCAGCACTTCATCCAAGAAGTGTTGGCAGCCATCTTGGGACCAATATACATGATAGCACCTCATTAAAAAGCATTGCAGTTAATCAAAGGTTTTAAGACTTTAGTTACATTATAAATCATTTGTTGATGGTACCATACTCATTTTAGGTATTGTGGTGTGTTCTAAGGTGATTTTACCATGCGAAAAAGCCTTCTGCTTTGATATCATGAATCATGTTTGAGAGAAAACTATTTTCTCATGCTTTTCCCACAGAGGTTTGGAAGGTGATCTATAAGCTAAACTGAGAGCATATTTTCTGTAAATTTACATTATCTTTCTCAGTCACGTGAGAATGAAGTCTGACATTCTCAATAAAACATGTACATCCAACAAGGGCAGAGACTGTCAGTTGATTCCTTTGTGTTCTACTGCAGCTTCCCAGAGTGTTCTAAAGAACAACTAGAGCGCTAACAGTCCTACTTATGACAAATGTATGGCACAACTGAAGCCCTCTTGGTTGGAATAAAGTGGTAACTCTTAAAACATTTAATTTAAAAAGGAACACAATGAGGGGGTTCATTTTGCCATAGAAAGTATGATTAGTGCTGCAGAAAGAAAAAATTAGGGCACATTTTGAGTGACTTCTCAAATCCTCTTCTATTTCATTAAAACATTCTGACATGCAGACTGAAACATGCACTTTCAATACCAGCAGCAGACTTCCCTGGTGAGCAGTAGCTTTACTACAGTGATCTAATAAGCAACTAGTGTGCTAACATTCTGAATTTATGGCAAATGTGTGACACATCTGAATGCCTTCTTAATGGAATCAAAGTAAAAAACTGAAAGTTTTTCCTACTGAGGAGACTGTAGTAAATGAGGAAATTAGGAAACATCATAACAAATAAGTCTCCCTAAATGGCCACCAGAGACAAAAGAGCCCAAATGTAGCCCAAATATCACCAAGATGTAGCCCAAGTATAGCCCAATGACAGAATATCCCACAAACAACTAGAGCGCTAACAGTCTTACTTATGACAAAAGTATGGCACACCTGAAGCCATCTTGATTGGAATAAAGTGGTAACACTTAAAACATTTAATTTACAAAGGAACAAAATGAGGGGGTTCATTTTGCCATCGAAATTATGATTAGTGCTGCATAAAGAAAAATTAGGGCACATTTTGACTTCTCAAATCCTCTTCTATTTCATAAACAAATTCTGACATGCAGACTGACACATGCACCTTGAATACCAGCAGCAGACTTCCCTGGTGAGCAGTAGTTTTACTACAGTGATCTAATGAGCAACTAGAGTGCTAACATTCAGAATTTATGGCAAATGTGTGACACATCTGAATGCCTTCTTGATGGAATCAAAATAAAAAACTGAAAGTATTCCCACTGAGGAGACTGCAGTAAATGAGGAAATTAGGAAACTTCATAACACATAAATCTCCGAAGATGGCCACCAGAGACAAAAGAGCCCAAATGTAGCCCAAATATCACCCAGATGTAGCCCAAGTATAGCCCGATGACAGAATGTCCCAGAGTGTTCTTAAGAACAACTAGAGCGCTTACTGTCTTACTTATGACAAAAGTATGGCGTACCTGAAGCCATCTTGATTGGAATAAACTGGTAACACTTAAAACTTCATAACAAATAAATCTCCCAAGATGGCCACCAGAGACAAAAGAGCCCAAATGCAGCACAAATATCACCCAGATGTAGCCCACATGTAGCCCAATGACAGAAGTGTGCAAAACACTTATTTTTTTGTGTATTTGCAGTTTTATATAGTGCAGACTTGTCAGGTATTGGAGTGCTTTACATGAGCATTGGTTACATCAAACAAGATCAAATTCATTTTGGTTGTAGACATGGGGAGATCAAGTGATTTGACCAGAATCACAGAATGTTGAGCTGAAGCAGAAACTCCAACCTGGTTCCCCAGTTGCAAAGTCTGCAGCTCTGGAAGTAACACCACATCCTCTCCCCTAGGTGCAACATTTAATCAAGTAGTCAATTGGATAAAAAAACATAAAGATTACAAATAATTTAAAAGTTCTTTGTCGCTATTTGAAAACTCAGAAAACATGTCCTCATTTTAGTTTTTTAGAGCACTAACCATGATTTTGATGCAAATAAGACCCTCTCATATATGTAATTTCGAAAGGAAATACTCTAGGTATTACAGTTTTGATTACATCAAGATGACGTAAGGCGTTCCACACTTTTGTAATAAATATAGAATGTTAGCAATCTAGTTGTTCATTGGGATACTGTTGAGAGGCAGAGGCCAGGGGCATGGACTCTGAAAATTGAAGGCAGGTAGGAGAGTGCAGAGGCAACAATTTTACCACTTTGGGCAGGCAGGAAGGGCAGTGGCAGCACAACAGACTATGGAGGGCAGTGGAAAGGGGGGCAGGGGCAACAAACCAACAATACAGGACTGGCAAGAGAGGCTGTGGCAATTTAATAGATTATTGTGGGCAGAAGGAAGAGGCAGTGGTAGTACAACCATACATGCCAACAGACCCGTTTCAGCCAGGAAACATCCAATGTTTTTAAGCTCAAATGGGCTTTATTTGATCTGTCTCCTGTCTACAATCTCCTCTGTTTCAATGTAACTCAAAGGGAAAAATCAATACCCCAGTTTTTTTTTTAAATCTCCCTCTTACCAAGTTCAAAATGTTCGCAAGTATGGTACATTGGATCATGGTAGGCAGGAGAGTTGGGGTAGGGACATGGACTCGTATAACAGAGGACAGGAGGGACATGGAGAGGTGCACCAAACTGACCCTACAGGGCAGGCATCAGGGTTTGCAGCAGCACAATAAACCACACAGCGCATGCGGGACGGGAGTGCAGCACAACAATCCATAGAAAGCAATAGGGAGGGGACAGGACCATGCACATGGACAACAGAGAACAGAGGGGAAAGAGGCAATGGTAGCTAGCTGACCATAATGGACAGACAGGAGCGAAAGCTGCAGCATAACAGACCATAAAGGGCAGGAGGGACGAATCAGGGGCATTACAATGGAACAGACAAGCCAGGAGGGAGGGAATAGGGGTCTGCACATGGAAACAGAGGCTGGGGGCAAGGGGGCAGGGCAGGAGCAGCAAGATGACCATGGAGGTCAGGCAGGATGGGCACTAGAAACAAGACACACCATGGAGAGCAACAATGACACTATGATGGCATACACACAGACCATGGAGGGAAGGTGGGAGGGGGTCAGGGGCAGCTACCTGACCATACAGGGAAGGTGGAAGGGGCCATGGCAGCACAGAAGACCTTGCATGGCAAGCGGGAGGGTTAGTGGCAGCACAATGGCTATGATGGGCAGGAAGGAGGGTGCAGGGGCATGCACAAAGGACCATGGAGGATAGAAGGGAGGGTCAGGACCTGGCACAGACAAGAGAGTTCAGGGAAAGGGGCTTCTCAACAGACTGCGCGGGGCAGGCAGGAGGATCAGTTGCAGCACAACAGACCAGGGAGGGCAGAAGGGTGTGGCAGTAAAATGGACCTTGGAGGACAGGAGGAAGGGGATAGGGGCATGGTACGTGAACAGGCAGGGTGGAGGTGGCAGGGACAAGTTACAGTCATCTGACAATGCTAGGCAGGTGGGAGGGGAGTGGCAGCTCAACAGAACACTCAGAGTAGATAGGAGTGGCAGGTCCATGGTACATGGTGGGCAAAAAGGATGGAGCAGGGGCATGCACAAAGACATCGGAGGTCAGGGGGAAGGAGAATAGGGGCGGCAAGCTAAGCACAGAGGCTAAGCAGGAGGTCAATGATGGGCCATAGAATTGGGCAATGGAGGGCAGGTGGAGTGGACTGGTACATCATGCTAAATGGAGGGCAGTGGCAGCACATCAGACCATGCATGGCAGGAGGGAGGAGGCTAGTCCATGGATTCAGACAACAGAGGATAGGGAGGAGGTGGATGGGGCAGCAAGCTAACTGTTCAGAGAAGGTGGGTATTAGGAACTTTATTGTTTTTAAAATGTGTGTCTGTGCGAACTACTTAAAATATGAACAAGTATGCTGCATAATCTCACTTTTATTCAGGAAGAAGAGGACGTTTGTGACTATGACTTCGGGCTCACTTGGCAGAAACAGCCCCTGACCCTCCACCCCCATCGCAAAATGTAATGCCCGTGAAAAGGGTAGGTGGATGCAGTGTTATGTAGAACACAGTCCTGAGAGCACGATTGAAAATGAAAACTAGATATAGTATATGGTATAAACTATGCACCATAAAGTGTGATATAGGATGAACCGGGGCTTGAAATATAATATGCAATACATTGTGCGCAATGACAGATTCATTGGAGAGCGCGAGATAGCACAGGCACTAGCGTGTGCTATGCAATATGCGCCTTGGAGTGTAATATGCACAGGGCAGTGTTGTGTAACCTAACTAGTCTCTAAAGTTGTAATATAAAATATGTGCTGGGGAGTGTAATGTTGCATATGCACTGTGACAAAGATATGGATCCCAGATTGTAATATGTATGGCATAGCGCTGTGCGTTATAACATAGGCATTGAGGAAGGCACGTTAGATGGGGCAATATATCCCGTGCGAAGGCAAGTGTGGCATGACATATTCACGGGTAGGTGTTACAGTGCACATGGGCTAGAGAGTGTCATAGCATACGCACTAGCTAGTGGAATACAACACAGAGGTGTGAGGCACTCGGCGGGCACTGGTGGGTGTAACACAGCATTGGGCTCAGCCCGGAGCACGCTGTGACTCTCAAGTGAGATTCGTCTCCTTTCCAGAGAGTAAAATAAAAAGTATTACACATCCGGTGGTGGATGTGTATTTTATTAACCGTGAGGGGGGTTTCTTGCATAGTTTGGTCGAATTTTTGTCGAATCCCCTTTGAATGGCTTGGTGTGCATGTATATTAAATGAGCCCGTCAATAGCTATCCATGTTTGTATAAATAAACGACAAGGGTGTCTACTTGGAGAGTACCCACTGGCGGGGAAGCCGGGATTAGGCATGGTGGGTCGTCAGACGGTGAACAACCTTTACAACGCAACTGTTACAACGCACTACACTTACAACAAAAATTTTACAACGCAACATCCACTACAACGCATTCCATTACATAGCATGACACTACAACGCATGTTTAAAAACTACCTTTACAACGCATTCCATTACAATGCAATCCAACACTTACCCTACTGTTGCACCCACTGGAGTTAGAATAGTAATTTTTACCCCTATACTATGCGTTGTAATGGTATGCGTTGTAAAGGTAGTATGCGATGTAATGGAATGCGTTGTAAAGGTAGTTTTTAAACATGCGTTGTAGTGTCATGCTATGTAATGGAATGCGTTGTAGTGGATGTTGCGTTGTAAAAAATGCATTGTAAGTGCATGCGTTGTAAAAGTGTGCGTTGTAACGACATACATCCTCGTCAGACACGTCAGAGCTTCACTAGCAGTGTAAATACATTCCACGTGGATTCATTCTATGCATAGTCGCCTTTTAATGAATATCACGCAAATCGTCATGGTGATAGGTACATACGGTTTGTCCAGCATGTCCTAGGTGTTTCTATAAATATATATTTTTTTAAAATAATAAAAAACAAAGGCCGGCCCCGGGGGATGGGGTCCCCGTGGCCATAAGTGGCCTGAGGAGGGGGGCCACGCAGCCCCCTCCTAAAGAATGTTTTTTAAAAAAGGCCATGACCCAGGGTTGGGGTCCCCGGGGCCGATTAAGACCTTGGGAGGGCCAAATTAAGTTTTTTCAACAAAAAAAATTAGGGTGCAGACCCTGGGGGATGGGGTCCCCAGGGCCAGTAAATAAAAAAAAGAAGGGGGGCCACACAGCCCTCCTTCTTAAAAAATAATTTAAATAAAAGACCGGCTTCACGCCGGAGGCCACGCCCCCTCCTTGCAGCACTCTGCAAACACGCCCCCTGGCCAGTTGTAAGTTGGGGAATTAATTCCCCTTCAATACTGAGGGTCCCTGAGGGCCAACTAGCCCAACAGGAATCTCCAGTATGCGCCAGGGAGCTGCGTTGCAGACAGGTGTTCTGAGGCCACGCCCCATTTTACACCTCTATGCAACACAGCTCTGTGGCGCTTACTGGAGGAACCTAGTGGGCTAGTTTGAACCTAGGGACCCTTAGGATTCAAGGGGACTTAATCTCTCAACTTAGAACGGCCACAGGGCACGTTTACACAGTGGTGAAGGGAGGGGACGGGGCCTGAGGTGACGTGTGCAAACACGCCCTGTGGCGCGTTTTAAGTTGGGGAAATAATTCCCTTTCAATCCTGAGGGACCCTGGGGGCCAACTAGCCCACCAGGTGCTTCCAGTAAACGCCACTGCGCTGCGTTGCAGAAAGGTGGTCTAGGCCGTGCCCCTTTTTACATCTCTATGCAACGCAGCTGTGTGGCGCTTACTGGAGGTACCTAGTGGTCTAGTTGGACCCTAGGGACCCACAGGATTCAAGGGGACTTAATCTCCCAACTTAAAACAGCCACAGGGCGTGTTTACACAGTGGGGAAGTGAGGGGACGGGCCTGAGGTGACGTGTGCAAACACGCCCTGTGGCGCGTTTTAAGAGGCAGTTTTAATCCCCTGCCCTATTATATACTAGGGGCTTACAGAGGAGGTCATGCTGATCACACGTTGATCCCAACACATAGTGTTCCCTAGTGTATGTAGGTGGTTTCACTGTATTCTGAGTGTCTTTTAACATAGCACTGGCTCTAGGACTGGTTAGTCAGACTCAGTTACCACCAGTATCCGTCTGAAAAAGTTGAGGGTACAGGATGATTTTGCAACAAGGCTTCTTTCTGCTCTTCTGTTTGTTCTTTCTGCACGTTATCCTTCTTCCTGCACTTTTCTTCGCCTTTGAGGACTTCTGTTGCTTCTTTCTGCATTTCTTTTTTTTCTTTCTGTGCGTTTTTTCTTCTTTCTTCACATGTCCTATCTCTGTAGGCATAGTTAGAAATTAGCATTTAAAAGACCTTTGAAATTCACTGAAAAAACCATAGGTTTCAGGCACGTTATAGTTAGGAATTAGCATTTAAAAAACCTTAGAAATTCACTGAAAAAACCATAGGTTTCAGGGGCGGTATAGTTAGCTGGTCTTTTCACTCGTACAAAACCATTGAAATTCCCCCGTTATAGTTAGTTCAGCTAACTATAACTCGCGCACCCGCAATTCACTGCTGATGACGTCACATATTGCATCACTCATGACATGGTCAGTGACATCACTCATGACATCACTGATGACATCTCAAATGACATCACTGATGACATCATCCTTGTCATAGAGTGGCAGACCTCCTCTCCCCCTAATATAACCTTTGATACACACATTCAAAAATAGAAACTAAAATTTTCAAAACAATGGACATACCAATATCAGTTACAACAACCTATTCAGTTATTCTAAGATCCACATACACATCCACTCATTCATCAACAGTCTTATACAGTCACACATACATGTACTCACTCATCATATGTACTCATACACCTATACATCCTGTTACACAACGCCACTCATCCATAAAGTTATGCACACACATAGTCACTCATGCTAATAAAGAATCAAACATCCATTTACTTGCATATACAGTTATACACACACCACCACACTTACTTCTACAGAAACTTACACATACTTATTCTTTTAAACAATCACTTATAGAAACACATACTTATTCATACAGGAACTCTTTCAATCTCTCACTCTCACATATACTCAGTTATATACACCAATAGTCACATATACTAGTTTAAAACATATGTAGTTAGTCATAAAGACACTATTGAGACAGACATTCACACACTAAGTCACTCATTCATACACTTATGCACTTCATAATACCCCCCACCGAACCATACAGACACTCAGACACTCATACTGATACTCAAAAAACAAACTAATAACCTATATAGACTCTCATGTAGCTACTCACAAACCCATGCAGCCACTTATACACAAAGTGAGAGACTGATACAGATATTTACATATTTAAACATTACTCACTAAGCCATGTATTCACTAAGATACACTTAATCAGTCAGTTATACAATCAATTTTTCAAAAACAAATCATCCATTTAGACACTTATATACCCATTTATTCTTCCATCGACCTTGAGATATACATATATAAAACATATGTAATTTTCAGAAAAACACACATTCACTGGATGATGTCATCAGTGATGTCATCAGTGATGTCATTTGAGATGTCATCAGTGATGTCATGAGTGATGTCACTGACCATGCAATGAGTGATGTAATATGTGACGTTATCAGCAGTGCATTGCGGGCGCGCGAGTTATAGTTAGCTGAACTAACTATAACGGGGGAATTTCAATGGTTTTGTACGATTGAAAAGACCAGCTAACTATAACGCCCCTGAAACCTATGGTTTTTTCAGTGAATATATATATATATATATATATATATATATATATATATATATATATATATATATATATTATACATTTGAATGTTGTTCATTTGACATCTGGGAAAGCCTTTTTGTTACAGAGTGTTGCACAAATAAAACCTCATGCCTGATTCTGAAAACAGTGTTTTGATGTGTCTCCTTTTAAAAAAGTGAAATACCTTTCCAGGTGTTGTGTTGTTTTTATTGCTTTGTCATGTTTGAGCCGCCGTGTGGGAGGGCAGTACTTTCTATTATTGGGGAGGGCAAAGCAATACATTTTTGGCATCACTATGCAGGATATGAAGATTTAATTTAAAAATAATAATGGGAGAATGATCTCTAAACTCTCAATGTTTTCAGTTACAGATTCCCAGCTGCCAACTGAGTTATTGGGGTGGGAAGTTGCCACTAATGCATGTTTAACAGGTGAGGGGCAAACACAGATACTTATATGTTTCCAAGATTATTTTTGTTAAAAAGGTAAAACAACTTGGTATTTCAGAGAGAATAAATGATGTTATGTTGAATGCATTGCTCAGCTTGTATGAGAAAATGTGGGCAGTTAGAAAAGGAACGTAATGAAACACAGAAGTCTTTTTTGACATTAAACAGAATTCAGACCTGTTACTGTTTGAAAATAAATAATTGAAAAAGAGTTACAAATGTACCAAGCAGCGCATCAAATATGGGGCATGACGCAATTTATTTTACCAGACTGTTTAGATAGCCAGAATGAGTCGCTCATGAAAACTTGCGTTGGAGAAGAGCTGCAGGTTAATATACGATGCTCAAAGGAGGTTTGAAGAACCAGGGCCTTATGGGCCTGGCAGCGCAGGGCATGCCTTAATCTCCTGAGCTCACCTGCTTTGTTGAACAGAGACACAGGACATTCTGTTGAGCGTAGAAGATCAGTTTTATTAGCTGCAGCTAAGTACAGTTGTCCCAGAAGTACACTCAGTATGTTCTTAGGAGACTGCCACTTTACTCCGTGGGGCACAATCTTTTATAGCACATAGATTCACCAAGAACACTCCCAATGCATACATGGTTATCCAATGAGAAGAGTTTGAAAACAAGATATAACCAATGAGAAAGGTTTGAAAACAAGATATAACCAATGAGAAAAGTTTGAAAACAAGATATCAAGTAACCCAAATAAACCTCTCTTCCAACTGTTTTTGTCACCCTTCCCCACAAGTTAATATGTGGTACTGTCTACAACTCAACTTGCAGGTGGCAGGACATATTTGTATGCTTTGGAGGACAGTTGTGAAATGAGAGAATACAAGTAGAGAATAGCGAAGGCCAGAATATAAGATAAAGTCAGGAAAGAATGGTGTGAACCGACAGACAGTTGAGACAGGGTTTAGTCAAACCAGACGAGGATTAGTGGACTCAGCCAGTCCCTGACATCAGTCTCGTAAACAGAGACAGGAGGTTATTTGACACGTCGCAGTAAGATCAGCAGAAAAACTTCGTTCATTGCGCTGCCTGAGTGAGGGCAACACAAAATGGCGGTGGAACACAAAAAAATGGTGGCTGAATACAAGCGAGATCAAAAATCGAATTTCCTCAGACCCTCCTTTTGCCATAACTCAGGCTAAACACACAGATTCACGTTAATCTGAATCAATGTCAATAGCCATGAGGTCGTCAAACTGTTGCTGCAACATCATTTTAATGTTCTCTGTTTTCTGTGACTCAGGTCTTGGGACACACAGAGTGGCACAAAGACCACAGATGGCAGGGCCACACTGCATACAGAGACAACAGGAAAAAATGATGGCCAAAACCACTCCAGGGAAGGTTAGTACCTTCCATCCCCATTTAGATAGTAATCCCCCAAACCATCCCAATAAAGACCAATCTCCTTCGTCTTGATGAATCGATTCGGAGATCATGTGTAATTTGGAGATGGCTTGGTATACCGTAGGGGCGTCGTCAGGTATATAAATACAACAGCTAGATCCGATCAATTTACAGACTCCACCACGATCTGCAAGAATAACATCTAGTGCAATCCGGTTCTGCAAAGTCATGAGACGATCCGCCTGAAGTTCAGCTGTGAGATTACTCAAGGCTCCCACAGTGACGTCTATGGTAGTCTCAACAACACAAACCAGCTGTCTCATGTTTCTGCTGTTGGCCATTGGGCCCCAAAAAGGAAGAAATCCTTGAGGAAATCACTTCCCTCTTGTCCTGCCGTGTCTTTAGAATCAATAATCCCTCTGCCATATCTGTTTCTATGATGGCCTGAAGGAGCAGTGTATGTAGGAGGGAAAAGAAAAGCTATATAGCATGTTCCTGAAAAATCCGTTGGTAGCCACGTGTACGCTCTATCGTGGCAGACAAAATACGTGCCCTGGGATGGCACTAACGGTGGTGAATTCTGAGACGTGTAGATGTATGTATGGGAACAAAAGCTTTTTCTTTGACCAGTGTCAGTAGTCTGGCCATTCATTTGTAAACAGAAATTACCTTGATGATGGACAGTCCAAATTGGTGGAGATTTTCCCTGTTTAGTTTTATCTGTAAGGCTAGTAACGTAACCAGTCACGTTCCAATTAGTATATGTTTGTCTCTCGTCAACAGGAACCTTATTATTCTCCACAATTTTAGTCATAGCCACCATTCCCTTTATCAGAGAATTATGACTAAAATCTGGCTTACTACCATATGAACCAACTGGACGTCTAAATCGGCTCTGATATGCTATTGAAAATATTACAAAATAGGCCCAAGCGGAACCTTCATAAGAAAATGGAAGGGCTAAATATGGAATTCCTTTATCTGTGGTATGAGGCATAAGTCCACACACCCAACAGTCGGTTGTGTTGACTACCAATTGGTGTTGGCGCAACAATTGGATAAATGAATTATTAAAATATTCTGTTCTCCTGATTAGTTCATGTTGGGGACGTGTATATAATTGATGTGGGGAGATAGTAGAATGAAGAGGCAAGGAGATAGAATTAGGGACAACTTTTTGCTGCATAGCATGAATAACCCAACCTACACAAGCCAATAAGATGCACAAAAATATAAAAACACACAATGTTACGCCACATCGACTGTACAATATTTTACAATATTTCTTTCTCATCTCTTCCTTATTATCCTTATTTCCTAATTTAACATCCATCCTCTAAAATTGTTGCTCACGCCAATCTTCCTTACTCACTTGGCTGTGATTATTAGCCGTCCTATGACACTGCAAGTCCTGGGGGCCTAGCCACTATACAGGTCACAAACCAAGACTCCTACCGTGACCCTGCAACCTGGACAGATGATAAATGTAGCAGAAGAGATGGAAAACTCAGGTGTCCTTGACCAATCTAGGTCTTAAATTGTATCTAGTCCTTGTTGGTACAATTTGGTCTTGAAATAGGGTCTGTGGCTCTGTAGTGTTTAATCGGAGATGGGAAGGTACGGCTTCTTGTAGAATATCGTCATCTTCTTTTTCCGATCGAGTTCTATCCAGGTGTGCACTACTGAAAGGTATGAATCGGGGGACTTTTTCTCCTTCAGAATCACCTATACCCTTACGAACCCACTGATCAAAAGGCAAGGGCAAGGGCACTTTCTTGCAGTGCACGCCGTGGATCCAGTTATTTTTCCCTTTGACTTTTACTGCTGTGCGAGTTGTCAGAAGGACTTGTCGAGGCGCCTTCCAACGAGGTTCCAAATTCTTTGTCCTCTGAAAATTTTTCACACAGACCCAGTCTCCAGGTTGGATAGAATGACCTGGGTCTGTGGAGGCTTCTGGTAAAGCGTTTTGAACCTGTTGGTGAAGAACACGTAATTTAGTGGTGAGGTCATGTAAATAGTCAATCAGCATTGGATACTGTATATCAGAATACTTTCTAGGGCGAGGGACTCCCCATACAATAGCTGGGCGCCCAAAACAAATCTCGTATGGGCTGAGTCCCAAACGAGAATGTACAGCTGTTCTAGTGGACAGGAGAGCCAAAGGTAAAGCATCGGGCCAATTAAGACCTGTGCTGGCTTGTACTTTTGCAAGCTTAAGTTTGAGAGTGCCGTTATAGCACTCTACCAAACCCGCGGACTGAGAATGATTTGCCGCATGAAACTTCTGCCTTATACCAAGACCGGTACACACTTTTTGCATAATTTGGCCTACAAATTCACTTCCATTGTCACTCCAGACAATGCGCGGCAAACCAAACCTAGGGAAGAATTCTTTTAAAAGAACCTTGGCAGTGGACAAAGCAGTGTTGTCTTTCAGGGGGTAAGCCTCTATCCATCTGGAAAAGGCACATACCACTACCAGAACATATTTAAGATTGTTACATCGATCCATGTGAATGTAGTCAATTTGCAACACCTCAAAAGGATATGTTGGGGAGCAAAATGACCTGCCGGAGTTGGCGTTCCCTTTCCCGGATTGTACATCAAGGAAATGATACAATGCTTCACCACATTATCTGCACATTTTGGAATCCCTTCGTTCAGCCACACTGGAGCCAGAAGTTTAGATATTCCTTTTGCACTGATGTGGGCTGGACCATGCGCCATAGTAACTACAGGCAGTACGTAGGCGTCTGGTAACAGCCAACGCTGGTGTTCTGACAATTCTATCCAATATTCTGTTGCGTCTAACATTCCTGTACTCTCTTTCCACTTTCTCAACTCTTTCTCTGTAGCATCTCCCTGAATCGATCTCACACTTTCTATTGTGTCCTCACACATCCCTCTTTCCCTGACCCAATTTGCAGGGTCCGCAACATACATGTGACTTGTAGCATCTCTGGCTGTCCTTTTTGCTACCTCATCCGCAAAAGCATTTCCGCGACCAACATCATCAGTAATCTTCTTATGCGCACTACACTTCACAATTGCTATCTGGGTAGGCAAAACAAGTGACTCAAGAAGATCAGTTACCAATTGACCATGCTGTATTTTAGTACCGTGGGAGGTAAGGAATCCTCTTTCCTTCCACAAACGACCGAAGCTATGCGCCACACCCAACGCATACTGGCTGTCGGTATACACATTCACTCTCTTTCCTTTAGATAAGACACACGCTCTGGTCAAAGCTATCAGTTCAGCTGCCTGAGCTGAATTAAGTCTGATGCGTGCTGTCTCCACGATTGTATACAAGGTGGTAACAGCATAAGCTGAAGTTGTCTCACCATTTGGGAGTTTGAAACAAGACCCATCCACCCATAGGATCCCATCTGGATCCACTAACGGCGTATCTTTCAAATCAATCCTGCCTTTTGTCTCCTCCTCAGTATGGAGAAAACAATCATGTTGTTTCTGAATATCTTTCTCTTCTGGAAGAGGTAACAGTGTGGCTGGATTTAAAATATTACATCGTTTGATGTGCACATGACTAGCCAAGAGCGTCAGCTCATATCCAGACAATCGAGCACTTTTAAGATGTTGTGTTTTCGTCCTATTTAGCAAGGTATCCACTGCATGTGGTACCATACCAATGAGAGTATTATCTAGCACCACTCCAGCAGACTGACGAATAGAAATCGCTGCTGCTGCTGTAGCTTTAAGACAACTAGGCAATGCCTTGGCTACTGGGTCTAACGTAGCTGAAAAATAGGCACATGGCCACTGTTTGTCTCCAAATCATTGTGTTAAGACTGACAACGCACAACCCTCTCTTTCATGGACATAGAGCGTGAAGGGCTTACTGTAATCTGGAGTACCCAACACAGGAGCAGAACACAGAGCAGTACGTAAATCAGAAAAACTCTTCTGACATTCGTCAGTCCAAGGAAGGGGTTGGGGTGTGTCTTTCAAAGTGAGTGCTAACAAAGGTTTGGCCAACAAAGAAAAATTCGGAATCCACTGTCTATAATAAGAAGTGACGCCCAGAAAGGCGCGCACCTCTCTTTGTGTAGATGGCACAGACATTTGCGCAATTGCTTGAATTCGTTCTGGGGTTAATCGCCTTCCCTCCTTTGATAAGAGATGACCCAAATAGGTAACCTCTCGACGGACATATTGTAGTTTAGAAGGCAAAACCTTATGATTAAGATCAGACAAGTGACGTAACAGTGCAACAGTCACATTCTTACAGACATCCTCTGAATCAGCAGCAATCAACAAATCATCCATATATTGAATAAGAGTAGCACCTGGGGGCAAAGGAAAAACATCGAGCTGACATTTCAGAGCTTGGCTATAAATGGAGGGGTTTTCACAATAGCCTTGGGGTGCGCGCTTGAACCGGAAACTCCGGCCTCCTAGAGAGAAACCAAAAATATCCCTACTCTCTTTGGCAATGGGAATGCTGAAGAAAGCATTTTTCAGATCAATAACAGAAAACCAAGCCGCTGAGGCAGGTATCATAGTTAACAGGGCAGTGATATCTGGAACAACAGGAAACTGTGGTACAACAATTTTATTAACCTCCCGAAGATCAATCACAAAACGATAAACAGGAGGCTTAGAAGGATCAGTGCGTTTAAGAACAGGAAGAATAGGACTATTACATACATTGTCTCTCGTTTCCTCAATCACACCCTTCTGAACCAAATCATAAATGATATCCAAAAGCGCTCTTTCACCTTCATTGGAAATTCTGCATTGAGGAATGCGTGGCAATTTAGCATTGGGCTTGAGAGTAACAACATAAGGCGGGATCTCAAGACAACCAACATCATTTGGACCCGTAGCCCAGAGCGTTGCAGGAAGAGAGAGCAATTCAGGTGGGAATTGATCTTTAGACAAATACATTGAAGAAGTCAATTTCTGCCCTAAAGTAAGATGCACACCAAAAGGAGAACAATATATCGTTGCATGCATTCTTTTCAATAGATCCAAACCCAACAGATTCTCGCCGCAACCAGTCGTTAAAAGAAGAGGAGCTTCCATATCATAAGGGCCAATTGAAATAGGCAAAGGACAAGAGACCGGGTTTCGAACTGGGGCGCCAGAAAATCCTACCGATACATTTATTAAGCCAGACAAAGGTGCCCCAGGGAGTTTAGAGTGAATGATAGAACTTCTCATCGCACCAGTATCTAAAAGAAATGGCTCTGAAAAACCCATTGTAATGACATTGACATAAGGCCCATTCTGATCTACTTGAATCGATACAACTCCCTCACTTTGTCTATGGCTGTCCTAGTTAGCGTGAATGCTTTCATTCTCACCTTCAACATGATAATCATCATTGTAATACTGTGTAGACTGAGTATTCTGCTGATCTAAGTAGTTCGTAGAATTTGGAGGGGTTAAGGAACGCTGTTCTTGAGGCATCACACCTCGACCTCTACCCCTGTATATTATCTGGAAACCACCACGGCCTCGTGGAGCAGATAGTTCTCCCTTACATTGCAATAAAACCGGGCAGCTATTCTTAAAATGACCTTCCTCTCTACAATAGGCACATTGGTTAGGACCTAATAAAGGTCGCGGAATAAAGGGCTCAGGCTTTTGATACACCCTCTGAAACTGTGGAGGCTGTTGAAACTGGCGCTGAGTATAACGAGGAGGATAAGCTTGTTGCAGAAGAACCTTCGTTTTTAATTCTTTCGTCTTCTTCTCTTGCTTATCTTTCTCCTCTTTATCCCTGTTCTCATAATATTGAGCAGTAGCCAATATCTGGGCAGAAGAAGAAACAGCCCATGAACTCTCAACTTTCAACTTATGTGACAGTTCGGGAAGCAAATTAAATACGAATTTATCTACAAATAATCGCTGTCCACCCTCTGTAGTTATATCCTGACCACTGTGATCAATAAACGTCTCCTCAAAACGAGTGAAGAAATCAGAGACACTCTCATCTTTCTTCTGCTTACACACAGCTAATTTATCCCAATTAACTCGTAAGGCGGGCATCATTGTTTTCATTAAAGTAATTATCCTACCAGGGAGTTCTGAAATCAAAGCATCAGGCTTAGCACCACCCACTTGGGCTGCATCCGCGGCAGTTATAGCAGCCCAATCGCCACCCAATGCTTGGGCGTGATCCTCTCTACGAATCCGAGTCCATAATGCTTGTGGGACTACATTTCCCATCAACATATCAATATCGGCTAAATTCATAATACAGGCATCAACAGTCTGGGACAACTCCTTATAATAGCAAGCAGGGTTTTTACGGGGATCCGGTAGAGACTGTTTAAGAGCCAAAACTTCAGATCTCTTCCAGGGGACATGTACCCATATATGCTGGAAGTGCGTGGGAACAGCTGGATTAGCACCTGCTTGTGCAACCGCTTCTCTCCACACTGGAGGAACCTCTCTCATGGGATAATGTTTTGATGTCAGCCTAACAGCAGGATCGGAATAAAACAAAATCTGTGAGGAAAATAATGACCTAAAAGTGACAAGTGTCCTTACGGCATCCTCAACCTTAGAACCCACAATGAGTCCCTTATCGAAATTAGCCTGAACATCTAACAAACCCTGAGGAACTGAACCCAAATCCATATCCTCCTATCCTTTAACAAGAATATCACACATAACATTAAAAACATATTTTTGCGTAGGCGCATCCCATTGAAAAAAGGTAGTCATGATATCATACGCACTATACTGGGGACCTTTCCCGATCCATTTATGAGCAAGAGAATCCAACATTACCCGTTTGTCGGAAGCTGGAAGCTGACTACGAGACTGTCTTTGGGAAAAAGCCAGAGACATATTCAAAGTCTCAAAGAAAGGAGACAGAAAGCCAGAGACAGTATCTGTGATTCGTTTGCGCACAGTAGGAGAATTAGACATAAGAACAGGGGACAAGGTATTAGGTGAACTAACAGAAGAATTAACAGTTATAAGGGGAGCCGAAGGCAAAGGAGATTGATGTTCAGGAAACGGAGGCAAAGAAGTCGGTGGCGGAAGAGGTGGGGGTAGCACTACCGGAAGGGGCAAATGCGGAAGAGCCGGAGCTGGCGGAGGCGCAACTAATGGCTGAACTGGTTGTAACAATGGTGGTGCATTAGCACCTTGTACATAGGGAGGAGGCAATCTCAATAAGTGAGACATCAAAGGGTCTTCCTCCGGATCCTTACTTTTATCAAAAGGGGAAATAGGCAACACCGGATAGCATTTATCTATCGCCATACGATGCTGTCTCTCTGAAATTTCCATTTCATGATTAATCTCATTATCTTTAAACTGCTGGGCAGCCTGTATAATCGTCATACTTTGTGTTTTCTTATCTCGTTTTGCCTGTTTAATTTCTCTCTGTTTGGCTTCCATACGCCAGAGGCGGTAAGAGTCAAACATTGCCGGACGGGCTTCTCTTTTAAACAAAATTGCTTCCAAATTATCTAATATGTCAGGCTCAAAGCTACCATTCTGTGGCCACTGTAGAACACCATCGTTCTTCGTGTATCGGATCCATGCCTCATTAAAGGCAATGGGGCCAACACCATGTTTAGAATAAAGCTCATAAGTGGAAGTTCCAACCGGAGGAATTGAACAAGAGTCCTCCAGCCGGGAATCCCTATCACAACCAATACAACAAAACTTTCTAAACTTACTCAGACCAGGCATCGTTATTTCACTGGACTGTTCACAAACATCAAGGGGTTAAATCAAATAACACAGCACAAACGTACTCCCCCCTCGGCTTCGGCTTTTGCAATAGCCGAATCAAAGACCCAAATCAAAACAAAATAGTGGGAGCTACCCACCAATACTTAACTAAGTGTCTTCATACGCCAACAGAGGCCCGTCTAACGTCTCGCGATACCATACATCACCAAAAGGGGCCAAAGCAAGGCGGCAGTCGGGGGCAGCAGTCGTCAGCAGCCGTCAGGAAGGAGAAACTGCGCTGAAAAAGGCCTTTGGACCACTTTGACATACAGGGGTCGCTTGACGTGGTTCGCGATTTCTCCAGAATTGTCTTGCGGGGTTCCTCACGATCCTCGGGCAGAACTGCTACCTCTGAAGCCACCTCACAGAGGGCACCAATTGAAAAACCAGGGCCTTATGGGCCTGGCGGCGCAGGGCATGCCTTAATCTCCTGAGTTCGCCTGTTTTGTTGAACAGAGACACAGGACATTCTGTTGAGCGTAGAAGATCAGGTTTATTAGCTGCAGCTAAGTACAGTTGTCCCAGAAGTACACTCAGTATGTTCTTAGGAGACTGCCACTTTACTCCGTGGCGCACAATATTTTATAGCACATAGATTCACCAAGAACACTCCCAGTCCATTCATGGTTATCCAATGAGAAGAGTTTGAAAACAAGATATAACCAATGAGAAAACTTTGAAAACAAGATATCAAGTAACCCAAATAAACCTCTCTTCCAACTGTTTTTGTCACCCCTCCCCACAAGTTAATCAGTGGCAGTGTCTACAGCTCAACTTGCAGGTGGCAGGACATATTTGTATGCTTTGGAGGACAGTTGTGAAATGAGAGAATACAAGTAGAGAATAGCGAAGGCCAGAAGATAAGATAAATTCAGGAAAGAATGGTGTGAACCGACAGACAGTTGAGACAGGGTTTAGTCAAACCAGACGAGGATTAGTGGACTCAGCCAGTCCCTGACATCAGTCTCGTAAACAGAGACAGGAGGTTATTTGACACGTCGCAGTAAGATCAGCAGAAAAACTTCGTTCATTGTGCTGCCTGAGTGAGGGCAACACAAAATGGCGGTGGAACACAAAAAAATGGTGGCTGAATACAAGCGAGATCGAAAATCGAATTTCCTCAGGTTTTAACTAATTCTTTGGAGGAATTTCCTCAGCCAGAAATTAATGGCATTTTGGACAAGTTTCAGCAAAGACCGGAGCAGGATTTGATAACATCTTTTGTACATCTGTTTGAATTAGAAGCTTTCGAAGTAATGTTGATAAGGCAAAATGTAGCAGTTTCATGCACTCAGCTTTGACTGTAAAGTGAAGGAATATTTTAGAAACTACAGAGAAGCAAAACAAATAAGAATGTTAGATCTAGCAATTGTTGGTTGCAGTTAAAAATCAGACTGGTCAGTGAGTGACAAACCTTGCTTTCTGAAAAAAGAAATGATGAAAACTTCTATTTTTTAAACATGACTCTGAGTGGGGAGAGAAGCAGCTATGTGCTTTTGAATCTGCAAAAGAGGTTATACAATGTGTTTCAGACGTGTGGCCAATACAGAAAGGAGACATTGAGTTACATATGACAGCTCAGGGTCAGTGCGCCACTTGGAGTACGTGGGAAAAACAAGGAAAGAAGAGGGTGCTCTTTGGCCTTTGGACTGAAACATTTTCAGATGCTGGAGATTGGCTTATTCTGTTTGAAAAACAGTTGCTAGTATTTTACTGCACTGTGACAGACACAGGGCAGACACAGTTGCTTTTGAGTTGTGCTCTGATATACACAGGGCAGACACAGTTGCTTTCGAGTTGCACTCTGACAGATACAGGGCAGATACAGGTGCTTTTGTGTTTTTGCATGCTGACACTCACTGGACAGATGACAATTAGGCTGCATTTTGAACTTTCTGTAATTCAATAGCTGATGAAGACTTCCCTTGAATCATACAGAACAGGTAATATATGAGAAACAGATGTGATCAAGTGGTACATACAGGCAGAAACTGCAGTTTTGCATAAACAGTTGGTGCAGGTCCCAGTAGAATGACCAGGGGTGGTGTTTGAGGTGCTTGAGACACAGGATTCTCCAGTGAAGTGGAACAAGGAGTTGTTGCAATAGATTTGGGAAATGTTACTGCAAAGCACAGCTACTGTGTATCATGTAGACACTCATTGTCCCATACATTTATTAGACAGCCACTTTACTTCCCTTACAGATGAAAAGGCTAAAACCTTGGAAGCAGAGGTGGTGACACATGATTTTGATTTGGTGGGCATGAATAAGTGCGAGCACCTAGGAGAGAAAGACACTACTAACAGGTGGGCAGAGAATGAAGGGATGCATATTCTCTGAGTCACTTAGAACTGTGATTCCTATTTGTCAGTATGCACAGCGCAGACGGTTCCACAGATGGTGAGGGGTCAGTTGGAGAAAGGAAAATGGTGCAAAGGTATCTGTGTTGTTGGCATTATTGTTTTTGTGCAGGATGGTGCACCTTCCTGCACAAAAACAATCACAAGAGGCACTGTCCTCGTTCTCTGTGTGCTGCAGAATGCAGCACACGTTGAAAGAAGAAAAAATTTAAACATTTCTCCTCATCACGCCTGCTCTGGGGAGGTGTAAGTTTATCCATTTATGTGATGTAAATCTGGGGCAGTGTCAAAATCCATGGGTTTTGAGCAGTAACACCCACAGCAATGCCCTTGGAACACTGCCTTGATGTAATGTAAGGCAAGGCAGCGCAAAGCACTGCCTTGCCATACTCCATATCAATGAAGCCATGCAAAGCCACACAGGTTTGCTTTGCACCATCTCATAGATATCATTAAGAGGCTAGCGCCACCGGATCATCATAAAAAGTGATGCTCAGGCAGTACAGCCCTGTTGTAAATGAGGGCCTTAATTTTTAAATAAAGTTATATATAATTGAATATGAAATGATGTCTTTTTAGTGTGTTCATATAGTACCATATGCTATAAGTGACAATGGATTATCTTTGATTTAGACTTTGTAGGTAGGGAGTAGGGTGTGCTGATCCATATTAAGACTATTGTGGCATGCCAGGAAGTATGTCAGGACAGAGGACTGTGAGTGGAGTGGAAGTCAAATTCTATTTCCAGGCTTTAAGATTTTAAAAAATCTGTTCCTCATTGAGTGGAAGTCACCTAGGATGTCATCAATGCAGGAAGCTTAGAAGCCCGGTATGCTTAGGTTGATGGGCAGAAAGTAGAGATGACAGAGGGAAGGGAAGCTTACGTTGATGGGCAGGATGTAGGGATGAAACAGGAAAGGTATGCTTAGGTTGATGGACAGGAAGTAGGGATGATAGAAGGAAGGTCTTAAGTGTATTGGGTCTCCTCCTTAGCTCTCATGTTGCTATTCCGTATCCTTCTCTGAGAAGTGCAGCATACTATTGTTGTATTGAAATTGTATATTGCTTTAGTGTGACAATAGCAAAATTGTATGTTGGTAGTAGTGTATGATAGAATGAAGGTTGCAATAGTGTGGGTAATGACAGTCTTTTGCATGGTGCACCCCCAGATTTTTGCCATAACTGCTTTTACTGGCAGTAGAACATGGTGCATCTTTCCCCTGTTAACCAGTGGTAAAGTGCCTGAGCTCCTCTTTTAACCAAGATGAAACTGGCATACCCTTAACAAGCAAATGTAACTTGGCTATAAGTCCATAGTATATAGTACAATGTGTACCATGGGCCTGATAGTTAAATGTCATTAGTGGAGTGCAACACCCATTGTGCTACCTGCTACAGTAACAGTGTAAACATTGGCTTCGGGCCTATCATTGTATCCTGACTAAAACAGCTTTTACTAAAGAAATAGGGGGAGGTAAGAGAAATTTCCTATCGGGCGGGATTGTCTTCCTAGTTAAATATATATTGAAAATATCTGGAGCCCTACTCCATAATGTAAACTAACCCTCCTACAGGGAGAAAAAGTGCAAAGCTTTTTTTGTATAGCCCTCACCCATCAGGGTTACCCCTGGGTGGCATGCTTTATATCATGGTTGCTGCGGAACAGGGCTTGCTGCTTCCTGTGAGATACAGGGGAGCATTGAATGGTTTACACCAAATGAGGGTAAATAGGAGTTGGAGGGGTTTGATAGTGCACTGAACATTCCTGCAGGGTAAGAAAGCTAGGGCTCCAGTTATTTTTCAATACAAAGCAGCTTTTAAACTGCCATTTGTCTTGTGCAGTCCCCTGCTCTACTAGTTAGCTAGGCTCCTATCACCATGGGTAGAGAGCTTCCCCCAAAACTGGTTTTAAGTGATCACAAAGGCACAGTTGCTCATTTCCCTGGCCACACTTCTGGAATGGATACACAGGCTCTGCACTAGGGGGAAGGGTTTCACCATCTTGGATTTAGTCAGATAGGGGTACTGTGGGATACTTTGCTGTAGGGCACACAGACAATTTTGCAAAAGTGGGCAGGGTTACACCTGGAAACTTATACTTTATTGGTTAGAGAGGGATCAGGTGTCAGCCACACGCTCACAATATGGTGTCAAGCATAAGTGTGGCATTCCCATACTCTCCTCAGAATACCTCTGGATCTGTGGAAGATTAGATGAGGACTAAACCTGCTGTTGGAGACCTGGGAACAGCCTTAACGTACTGGACCTTTTCTCTCTCTTGTACCCAAGTCAGAGACGTAGACTCCAAGTATCATATGGCTGAATTCATGTTAAAGCTCCAAGGACCCAACAAGATACAAAAGGCCTTTTGTTCAACTGCCCAGCTAACCAGACCTGGTCTCTATTGGTGACTTCAGCTGGAGTGAGTCTTGAACCCCAAGAGCTTTTCCCAAGGTCCTGGAGTTCTGGGCTGTGTCAAAGTGTACTTCTCCTACCATACTAAGAAACCTAGGACTTAGAAACCTTTTGGCTCAAAAGAATGAGTTTTCTTTGTATAGTTTTGTATTTAGGCAACTACAATATGGAGCCCATTCACAGCTCTACCAATGGATATTTTGAATGGTTTGGACATGTGGACATGAAGCACTCTCCCGTTCTGTGAGTTTTTACCACATCTTTGATACTTTTTGCACTACTGGTATTGTCGCTCTACTTCTGTTGAGTGAATACTCCCCCACTTTGTGAGATTTAATACACACCTGACAACTTTGCCCTACACAAAGCACTTTCCATTTGTTGAGTTTCACCACAACCTTTGATTATGTTGCATTTGAGCACTGTTCCTTGGTTTGGGTTGAGTGAATACTTCCCTGCTCAGTCAGATTTAGCATATTCTTAATAATTTCACACTACAAGTGTTTACTATTTTACTCATGTAGAGGACCTTGTATGATAGCATTTACTATGATATTTTATCTGGTGCCTGAGTCCCAGAATGGACTCATGAGTCTATGATGCATAACGCATATAGATGTATATAATATCCATTCTAATTCTGCACGCACTATAACTTTTTGGATTACTTATTTTTCCAGGCCTGTTATATTAACAATTGTATGGACTTGTCAGTTACTCTGACTATCATTTAAGGTGAGCCTTTACTTTTTTGCTAGTTAACACATGGTGGTCCGGGGTCTTCCGGCTTTACTTGTCGTGAGCTCTTGCATGACTGTTTATCTTGTTTGTCTAAACTACAGTGAAGTTAGTGTATAAGAACTTTGAGAATATTGGGTGAGATAACGTGTGTCACACTAGGGAAGGAAGATACATTTTGTATTGTAACACACATGGGAATGGATTGAATTCTCCACTAGCAATTGGTATTTTGTGGATGTCTATTTGAATCACGGATTTATCACTTATTCTTAAATGGTATGCAGTCATTTTCAATTCCTCTCTCAGTACGCTTATCTCTTTTGATTTCAAGCATTTTAGTTGCTAGTAAATGGTAGAGGCTTTCTACCAAATATTTGAATATTAGTTGTATCATAATGCCCTGATGTTTGTTATTTTTCCTATCCCTTAGGAAGTCGGTTGGAAAATAATTATCCAGCGATGAAAGATATGTAGGCCTGTGTTTTGTGAATAAAGTACACAGAAGATTCTTTATACAAGATTGGAATTCTTTTGTGGTAGATTGCTCAGAGATCAATTTCTTTTCTATGTACATTGTCCTCTTTGAAGAACATGTTGTGTCTTTCCTTCACCCTGCAGCACCCTATGTCTGTTCTTAACAATATTATTTACGGTACTGCTTATATTATTGTTGCTAAAATACTTGGTTTGAGAGAGCTGCTTCTGCCCAGCTACCATTTCCTATTAAATGTGCTGCTAAATGCTTGCTTTGGCTGTAAAGATTATATCAATAGACAGCGTCTTAAACCAAGGAAATGATTCACAAAAACATTAATAATCTAATCAGACACACAAATGTACATTGTCTCAGAATAGAAAGATTTAAAAACAAATATGTATATAATGTGCGGAAGTTAAATGTTAAATTGTCATCAGTTGAATCAAATTATTATTTACAGAAAATCATAAATTAATGCTCACAAATCATAAGAGGATGAGAAATGAATCAATATTAAAGTACAATAACATAACATTTCAAATTACCATACCCAAGTAGAAAACTTTAGGTAAGCAATATATTGGCACAATAAACAAAGTAACACCAAAGATAAGACTGCTGATAGAATGGGAAATGGTGTCATGATGAAAAGATTAGGGCTAAGGTCGGGACTTAGCAAACACTGAGGTTTATGTAGCTACCTTGCGACAGAACATATTTATACCTACGTCTTCTTCCTCTGAAGAATGCTCATGCACCTTAAGTGCTCTTTGAAGATCATACAAAGTAGGACATGTGTCCATATTGATGCGTGAGATAATAAAGGCCTCATAATGGTCAAAACATAAGTGAGTGCTGTGAAGTCTACACTGAAATCCCTGTAAGGACGCACTGTGATTGTAATACAGCAACAATGTTATTGTTAAGAGCTGCTGACTGTTCATCTTCAATGCTTCTGCTGTCAGCTAAAGAATCATCAATTTCCTGGAGCCAACAATAGATGTCTTTGACATACTTAGTCAAGTTCTTATTTGGGGTCAGGCACCTTCAAACTCCTTCAAGGGGATCCATCAGTGTCTTCATCCCCTTCTTGACCTTGTAACCATGCATTGTGTGTCCTGTGGATTCTATTCCAGAAGGTTACTTGGAGATTATCATCATCCACAGAAGCAGGTTGAGCAGATGTTGTTTGTGAAGACGTTTTTTGATGTACTTGTGGAGACACTGCTAGATTCTCATCCTTTCCAAAGACGGCAGGACAATTATCTAAAACATTCATGTAGTCTATGAACGCTTTCTCATCCAAGGTGGGAGTGAAGGGGATAGATCTTTTTCCCTCCAAACCATATTAAAGAATATATTATTGTTTTGAATTTCGAGAACATATTTACTATATTATATTGTGAAAAAGATTACAACAATTCTTCACAAAAAATAACATCACTTGAAAAAATGATTTTAAGAATGGTATGATCTCATTGACATATGCAATAAAAGTCAGTTTATTAAGCCTAATGCAAACTATTTGAAATTAACAAAAATACTATGTTGCAATACTTAACAAGTAGCTTAGTAATTTAGGTTTAGGTTGGTGTTTTCATTGTTCAGTCAATGAAAGCGTATATCTAATCAAACGATGATAGATCAGTGCAGCACAAGAAACAGATTTGAAAGGTTTTTCAAGATAGCTCAGGTATATTGCACTGCTAACTTCAAATATTGACAAGTGCATTGTATAACAAGTTGTGAAAATGAAATGAGAACGTGTCCATGTGTTCAGCCTACACAACCTTTTCATAAGTTAATACATTAGGGGCCCGATTCACAGAACAAACTTAAGACAAAATCCTAAACTTAGTACCATTTTGGTATTCACAGAATGCACTTACTACTTCTGGTATTCACAGAATTAACTTACTACTTTTGCGATTCACAGAATAAACTTACTACTTTTGCTATTCACAGAATGGATTTACGACTACTAACTTTACGTCCGCACTCGGGCCGGAAATTCCGGGCCGGAGGCAGGGCTTCCGGCCCGGAGGCGGGGCTTCCGGCCCGGAGGCGGGGCTTCCGGGCCGGAGGCGGGGCTTCCAGGCCGGAGGCGGAGCTTCCGGCCCAGAGGTGGAGATTTTGGCCATGGCTAAATCCCCGCCACTGGCCGGAAGCTCCGCCTCCGGGCCGGAAGCCCCGCCTCTGGGCGGAAGCTCCGCCTCTGGGCCGGAAGCTCCGCCTCCGGGCCGGAATTTCCGGCCCGAGTGCGGACGTAAAGTTAGGAGTCGTAAATCCATTCTGTGAATAGCAAAAGTAGTAAGTTTATTCTGTGAATCGCAAAAGTAGTAAGTTCATTCTGTGAATACCAGAAGTAGTAAGTGCATTCTGTGAATACCAAAATGGTACTAAGTTTAGGATTTTGTCTTAAGTTTGTTCTGTGAATCGGGCCCTAGATATTTTTGAAACAGCAATAGTGAAACAACAGTTTCACCCATACCTGACAAGAGTTTGTCAAATGATGTGAAGAGGTACATTATTTATTACATTGGCCTATCATAGGTGGCTTCTTGAGATATGTAACAAGTTATGTAGCTCTTATAATGAGCTGATAATTATATTTCAATATGCTGTAGCTCTATGAAAATTTGAGCACCTGTTGCTTCCAGGCCTCTTCAGATGTGCTCAGTGCTCACCAAGGAGTAGGTATCAACCATAAGATGAGCCAAGCATTTTAGAAAGTAGGACATAAGCAACAGTGGTGTAGATGGTCCATGACCAAAGACATATATTATACCATTGACAAATAAGAATTCCATTTGTTTAAGGTTTAAAATAATAATACAGCTTACATTCAAAGCAAATTAACATACTTTTGCAGTCAAAATAATCAGATTGCAAACCATTGCCTTTTAATAACAGGGAGAACACAGACAACAATATGGTTGTATTTTTGCTGTCAACAGAAAGTGGAAATCCACAAAATTTAACAAAATCCAATCATTATGCTTATAATTGTGTTAATGATTTCATTAAGAATCTACATTATGCTGACAGGTACTAGGTAGAGATATCTGTACGCCATTCAACAAACAATAGGAAATATATTCCGGACCTCATTTACAAAAAAATGGCGCAGTGGAACCCCGCTAGCCATTTTGCTGCGCCAAGCTGCATCCTTTTAAAAGCACAGGGATACTTCGTATTAATAACAATATGATGCATCTGCGTGCTTTCCCCTATGCTGGCGCACAATCTGCTGCCATGCGCCAGTGCAGGACCCCTTGCGTCATGTTGCAAGGGTGCCTGCTTGTGTGGATAATTGTTTTGTGCAGAAAGGGATACCTTCCTGCACAAAAACAATAATTGATGGCATTTTCATCTTCCCATGCATGCGGCATTTCTCCTCGTTTCGTCACTCCTATGCCACCCCGGAGGAGGCGTAGGATTCTGATGCATTCCCAGCTTTACAAAACCTTACAAAACAGGAAATGTTTCAGGTTCCAAGGATGCTGCGTGGGAACACCGACAGCAACACCCATGGAATGCCCCTTTCATGCAGAGTAAAGCGTGAAAAGGGCCCATATTTACAAGGCCATGAGAAGTCATGCAGGGTGACTTTAAGTGCAAAAAGAACAATTGATGGACAGAATGCAGAACAATGTCATAAATTCACCTCAGTACAGAGATCTTGGCCTAAACTCATCGTTTTTTTGCTCACCATGCCATTCGAGTTCGGACCCAGCCATATGCAAATAAGTCTTGACCCTGCGCCCAATGGGAACAGTCCAGCCTGAACCGCCAGGCCAGGTCCACCCTGGACTGGAAACAAGCATCTTAGGACCAATTTCGGGCTTTCCGCCCTCATCTGCCAGGATAGCTTGACTCCAGTGGCATGGAGAGCACGGGGCCCACGTCTGGGCATACCTGTCCCATTCGGGGTGACAAATGCAAAAATAACAATTGATGGACAGAATGCAGAACAATGTCATACATTCACCCTAGTACAGAGATCTGGGCATAAATCCATTGTTTTTTGCTCACCATGCCATTCGAGTTTGGACCCATCCATATGCAAATCAGTCTTGACTCTGCAACCGATGGGAACGGTCCAGCCTGAACTGTCAGGCCAGGTCCTCCCTGGACTGGAAACAATCATCCTAGGTCCGGTTTCGAGCTTTCAGCACTCATCAGCCAGGATAGCTTGACTCCAGTGGCATGGAGAGC
Source organism: Triturus cristatus (assembly GCF_964204655.1). Taxonomy (NCBI): domain Eukaryota; kingdom Metazoa; phylum Chordata; class Amphibia; order Caudata; family Salamandridae; genus Triturus; species Triturus cristatus. The sequence goes on along the minus strand of NC_140581.1, from coordinate 534,285,125 downwards.
ACGGGACCCACGTCTGGGCATACCCGTCCCACTCAGGGTGACAAATGCAAAAAGAACAATTAATGGACAGAATGCAGAACACTGCCATACATTCACCCCAGTACAGAGATCTGGGCCTAAATCCATCATTTTTTTGCTCACCATGCCATTCGAGTTTGGACACAGCCCTATGTAAATCAGTTTTGAGCCTGCACCCAATGGGAACAGTCCAGCCTGAACTGCCAGGCCAGGTCCTTCCTGGACTGGAAACAATCATCCTAGGACCGGTTTAGAGCTTTCAGCCCTCATCAGCCAGGATAGTTTGACTCCAGTGGCATGGAGAGCACGGGACCCACGTCTGGACATACCCGTCCCACTCGGGGTGACAAATGCAAAAAGAACAATTAATGGACAGAATTCAGAACACTGTCATACATTCACTCCAGTACAGAGATCTCAGCCTAAATCCATAGTTGTTTTTGCTCACCATGCCATTCGAGTTTGGACCCAGCCATATGCAAATCAGTCTTGACCCTGCACCCAATGGAAACAATCCGGCCTGAACTGCAAGGCCAGGTCCTCCCTTGACTGGAAACAAGCATCCTAGGACCGGTTTCAGGCTTTCAGCCCTCATCAGCCAGGATAGCTTGACTCCACTGGCATGGAGAGCATGGGACCCACGTCTGGGCATACCCGTCCCACTCGGGGTGACAAATGCAAAAAGAGCAATTGATGGACAGAATGCAGAACAATGTCATACATTCACCCCAGT